>NW_027361808.1:17177500-17814166 GCF_039654945.1 Dendrobates tinctorius | reverse complement strand
GCAAAAGTATATAACAGCTACTTTTCTTCAAATCTTTAAAATTCCTCGCCAGTGAAGTTAGCATTTCTGAAACCAAATGTGTATGTAACAGCCAACATTTGGGCCTAAAATACAATGACCCTGATGCTATGGATTTCTGAATTTCTGAATTTCACAGCAATGTACACAATGTAGACGCTAATCTACACACAGAACAGGTTCCAAATATATAAAAATCTCAAACCTGCAAAAGTAGCACATCGCTCATGTAATAGTAGAATGGTCTAGGAATTCTGATAATCTTTTTATTGCTTCAGAATTTTAAAAGAAGTTTACAAATCAGAAGCACACAAACGATTTAAACTTTAGATGTTGAAGACCGCAATATAAAGTATACTATAAATATATCTACCTTCAACATCTAAAGTTTTTACCGTTTTTGTGCCTGTGATACAAATACTTTTTAAAATTTTGTGGTAATAAAAATCATGATGCTTTGAAAATTATGTTTCAATGTAAGCAGAAGTTGTCACTCTAAACTTGTTCATACATATTAGGAGATACTGAAAATGACAGCTCTTAATAATGTGATCATTACATCAACTTTCTTCTTATAACAGAATAAATGAATGGCCTAGAGGTACCATAGACATTTGTCATGACAGGTTTGAGGGAGATTACCTATACTTGGAATCTTTCCTTTAGAGGTTCCTTATTTCTCACTAGGTACCTTTTGCCCTTGGGCTCCTCAGGTTTTTGGTTTTACTTTTTCTGACTTTTTTGTTTTGTTGCAACAATTATTGTCTTTTACCCCCAATTTGTACTAAATCTTTTAAATAGAATAAAATATCTGTATATATTTGTGGAAAAAAATGATTTTTTATTTTCACGGCTCGGCGTTATAAACTTCTGTGAAGCAGTTAGGGGTTCAAAGTGCTCGCCACACATCTAGATAAGCTCCTTAGGGGGTCTAGTTTCCAAAATGGGGTCACTTGTGGGGAGTTTCTACTGTTTAGGCACATCAGGGGCTCTGCAAACGCAACATGACGTCCGCAGACCATTCCATCAAAGTCTGCATTCCAAAACATTGCTCCTTCCCTTCCGAGATCTACCATGCACCCAAACAGTGGTTCCCCCCACATATTGGGTATCAGCGTACTCAGGACAAACTGCACAACAACTTTTTTGGTCCAATTTCTCCTGTTACCCTTCTGGAAAGAAAAATAGTGGGCTAAAAAAATCATTTTTAAATAAAGAAAAAAGATTTTTTATTTTCACGGCTCTGCGTTCTAAACTTCTGTGAAGCACTTGGGGGTTCAAAGCGCTCACCACACATCTAGATAAGCTCCTTGGGGGGTCTATTTTCCAAAATGGGTCACTTGTGGGGAGTTTCTACTTTTTAGGCACATCAGGGGCTTTGCAAACGCAACATGACGCCCGCAGACCATTCCATCAAAGTCTGCATTACAAAACGGCACTCCTTCCCTTCCGAGCTCTGCCATGCGCCCAAACAGTGGTTCCCCCTGACATATGGGGTATCAGCGTACCCAGGACAAATTGTAAAACAACTTTTGTGGTCCAATTTCTTCTGATACCCTTGTGAAAATAAAAATCAGCTGGCTAAAAAAAAAATCATTTTTGAGGAAAAAAATTATTTTTCTCTTTCCACCATGACGGCACCACGGAGAGAGAGGGATCCGCCCTCAGGGACAGGAAACCTACAGATGAAAAAGGCGGTACCTCTCTCCCACATCAGTTGGTTTCCTGTCCCTGACGGGGAACCTACAGCACGTACCTGGAGTCGTCGCAGGATCCGGGGACAGATCCAGTCCGGCAATAAGGCAGCGGGGCGCACTGCCTCGGCTGGATCGAGGCCTTGAACAGGCTCCCCCCCCGAAGCACCACCATCGGGGTCGGCGGGCCTTGAGGGTGAGTGGGGAAAGGCAGTGAATACTTCTGGAAGCCTGCCGATCCCAGGAAAAAGGAGAAGAGGAAAAAAAAAAAAAAAAAAAAAAGGGGGCCTCCTGCAGTTAGTGACAGCGGTCACTACTGGAGAGCCCAGCCGATCCGATAAAGGGGCCGGGCAGGTGGCGGCGGTCACCGAGGACCATACGGCAGAGCTTGCCATATCGGGGCGGAGGTGGGGGCCCATCGAGAGCCACGGACTGGGCGGGCCTCTGCGGCACACAGCGGGGTGGCGGCAGCCACCGGAGCCAGGTGTGCAGCGCCGGGAGGCCGGCGGGACGTGCGGTACACCGGGGGACGCGCGCACACGCACGCCATGTCTGCTCCCTTAGGGCACGCAGTGCACTGCTGGGTAGTCTCGCGGTACGCATGCGCGAGACTTCCGGCGGGCCGCGATACTTCCGGGAGCGCGGGGATCCCTGGGAAGGGGGCGGTGGTGGTAAATTCAAAAAAAATTTTCCTTTTTCCTCTAAGAGTTTAAAAAAGAGGGGAAAAGAGGGGAAAGTGGTCACCATGAGTGGGAAACCACAGAAGGAGACACGGCGGCGGTCCCCAAAGCAGGGACCTCAGCGAATGCCAGAACAGCACCAACAGCGCCAGCACGACTCTTCCCAGCAGCGCAGCAGCAGCGGTCACACGAGATCGCGGCGCAGCCAAAGCTCCACCATGGCGCGCGGCCAGAAGTGGAGGCAGCAGTGGAGATAATCCCTACGCCTGAGACGGTATCATTCGTTCCACAGGAGGGTGAGTGATCTCCGTGAATGCCGCCTGCTATATTGCGACCATTAACTTTTTCTCTTGCAGGGGCGTAAATGCACAACCAAAGCTAAACATGTGGTATGTGCTATATGTACGGAGGAATTACCCCCTAAATGGGAGAAAAAGCTCTGTGCGGCTTGCATAGAGCAGACGATACAGGAATAATCCCCGGGGTTAGCCCTAGACCTCAGAACGTTTATAAAAACCCAGGTTGAAGATGCCCTGAAGGGCGCCAGGTCCTCAGAAAAAGAAACGCCGGTCCAGGCATAGATCCCCAGAGTCGAGCACCAGTGAGTCAGAAAAGGAGCTATCCGACTCAAGTAATTCCTCGTCCTCCCAATCCTCTTCATCATCATCAGAAGGGGGACGCAGCTGCTTTCCCATTGAGGAGACGGACGCCCTGGTAAAGGCTGTGAGGACAACTATGGGGCTGGTAGACGAACACCCCAAGAAAACGGCCCAAGATATAATGTTCGGAGGGCTAGAGCAAAAGAAACGGAGGGCTTTCCCGATTAATGAAAAAATCCACTCCCTCATCAAGCGAGAGTGGAAAAAGCCAAACAAAAAAGTCCTCCTAACACCAAAGAGGAAATACCCCTTTGACGACCCAGCCTGCTCCTTTTGGAGCAAAGCTCCTAAGTTAGACGTAGCGGTTGCAAAGGCCTCAAAAAAGTTTGCCCTGCCCTTCGAAGACATGGGCACCCTGAAGGACCCAATGGACAAGAAGGCTGAAACCTTTTTAAAAAATGCTTGGGAAGCAGCAGGAGGGGGGCTAAAGCCAGCCATAGCAGCCACATGTACAGCATGGGCCCTGATGGTATGGCTGGACCATTTAGATTCTCAAATAAAGGAGAAAGTCCCGAGAGAAACGATACAGAAGTCAGTTGCCGTAATGAAGGGAGCAGCAGCGTTTCTGGCAGATGCGTCGGTAGACTCAACCAGACTGGCAGCCAGGACGGCGGCCTTTTCAAATGCCGCAAGATGTGCCTTATGGCTGAAGTGCTGGCCAGGAGATTTGCAGACAAAAACCAAATTGTTCGCAATCCCGTGCGAGGGGGAATTCTTGTTTGGTCCAACACTGGACGACATTTTAGACAAGGCCGGGGACAAGAAAAAATCCTTTCCCGGGTTCCCCAGCCAGGCATACAGACGACCCTTTCGGAGCAAGAGGTTTATGCGACGTAAACCCCCAAAAGGGAACAAAGAAAGTTGGGAGGACAGAAGGAACAAGAGTAAGGGGTTTATGTTTAACAAACTCCCCGACAACAAGAAGCCACAATGAAGGTACTCCCCGGGTCGGGGGAAGATTATCATACTTTCTCCAGGCCTGGGAGAAAATATCAGCAAGTGGTTGGATACTGGACATATTAAAGGAAGGTCTGTGGCTAAAATTCATCTCCCTTCCAAACAACTCTTTCATAATAACCCCTCAAAGGTCGTCACAAGAGCAGCTGGCTCTACAACAAGAAATAACGAACCTAAGGGAGAAAAACGTATTAGAAGAAGTCCCCTACCAAGACAGGGGCAAAGGCTTCTACTCCCCTCTTTTCCTTCGCAAGAAGCCAGACGGTTCGTACAGAGTGATCATAAATCTCAAAAGGCTGAACAAATTTCTAGAAATTCAGCACCTCAAAATGGAGACGATAAAATCTTGTATAAAAATGCTTCCCCCAGTTTGCTTCATGGCCGTATTAGACCTAAGGGACGCATATTATCATGTGCCTATTCACAGAGACCACAGGAAATACCTCAAGGTGGCAGTGACGATTCAGGGGGAGATGAAACACTATCAGATCAGAGCCCTCCCCTTCGGGCTAGCTATTGCTCCAAGGGTATTTACGAAGGTAATGGCGGAAGTAATGGCTCACATAAGGGAGCAAAACATTCTGATAGTCCCATACCTAGACGATCTCTTAATAATAGGGGTTACCTCCCAACACTGCAAACAACAATTGGACATAGTGATGAGGGCCCTACTGAGCCTAGGGTGGATGCTAAACTTGCCCAAGTCCAAACTCATACCAGATCAGGTGCAGGAGTATTTGGGGATAACACTAAATTCAATCGAACAGAAATGTTACCTGCCACAGACAAAGGTTAAAAAAATGACACAAATGACGTCCCAAATGATAACCTCCCCAAACACTACCTTAAGAAAAGCGATGTCACTGTTAGGATCCATGACAGCCTGCATGCCAGCAGTTCAGTGGGCTCAGAGCCATACGCGGGAATTACAATGGGAAATACTAGACGCAAATATTTCCTTACACGGGAATTTAGACACGCAGTTAAACATCTCACCAGAGACAAAACATTCCTTGAATTGGAGGACAAATCCAGCCAACCTAGTCAAGGGGGTGCCTTGGACATTGCCGGCAACAAAGATCCTAACCACAGACGCAAGCTCCTGGGGGGTGGGGTGCACATCTAGACCACCAAGTGGCACAGGGGGCCTGGTACCAGGGAAGAGAGTCCGCTTCCTCAAATATGAGGGAGCTGATGGCAGTAAAACTAGCTCTCAATCATTTTCTGGACTCCCTTCGTTCCCATCACACAAGGGTCTTCTCAGACAACCAGGTAGTAGTGGCATACCTAAACCACCAGGGAGGCACCAGATCTCGACCTCTGATGGAGGTAACAAAATCCATCTTCCAACTGGCAGAGCACAATCTACAATCCTTGACAGCCCTCCACATAAAAGGTGCAGAAAATCAAACGGCAGACTCTTTAAGCAGGACACGTCTAAAACAGGGGGAGTGGGAACTAAGCCAGTTAATCTTCAATCAAATCGTGAAACTCTGGGGCCAGCCACAAATAGACTTATTTGCGAACAGTCAGAACCGGAAGCTGGAAACCTTCTGCTCGATCGATCCCCGGGGGGGCCGCCCTAGACGCTTTCACGATACCCTGGGATTATCATCTGGCCTACGCCTTCCCCCCAATATCGCTCATTCCCTTAGTACTGAGGAAAATACGGGAGGACAAGGCGACAGTAGTGGTAATAGCGCCCTTCTGGCCACGGAGAATATGGTTTTCCTGGCTGAGAAGAATGTCCATGACAGACCCCTGGGTTCTACCAGAAAATCCAGACCTGTTATGCCAGGGTCCAGTTTATCACCCACACATAAAAAACCTACACCTAACAGCTTGGCTTTTGAGAGGGAGCTCCTAAGCAACAGGGGCTTCTCATCAAACTTGGTAACCATGCTACTACAGAGTAGAAAGCCAGTAACCACCAAGGCATATGGCAAAGTGTGGAAGAAGTTCATGTCAGTGTCAGGCTCCGACCCAACGGGCAAAATCCCTGTAGATAAAATTCTGGAATTCCTACAAAGGGGGTTGGAGAAGGGGTTAGCTACCAGCACCTTAAAAGTACAGGTGGCGGCCTTGGGAGCTCTGTATAACCACAATCTAGCTAAAAATAGATGGGCTAAGAGATTCATTAGAGCCTCAAGTAGATCTAGACCGATCTCTCTACATACCACCCCATCCTGGGATCTAAACCTAGTGCTAAATGCTCTAACCAAACCTCCCTTCGAACCCCTAACGGAAATTCTCTTAAAAATATTGTCGCTTAAGACCTCCATCCTAGTGGCCTTAACTTCTGCCCGCCGCGTTAGTGACATACAAGCTTTGTCGGCCCACTCACCCTTCACGCAAATCCTGGATGATAGGGTAATTCTTAGAACTGATCCAGCGTATCTCCCCAAAGTGTCGTCACACTTTCATAGGACTCAGGAAATCTCCCTACCCTCTTTTTGTCCCAATCCCAAAAACAAAACAGAAGAGATGTTACACACTTTAGATGTAAAAAGATGCCTGGTCCAATATTTGACAACCACGAGGGAATTTAGGAAGGATAGGGCTCTGTTTGTCTGTTTTCAGGGTCCTCGGAAGGGGCAGAAGGCATCGAAGTCCACACTAGCGAGGTGGATAAGAGAAGCCATCACCTTATCCTACTCCTCCGGCGGGGCGGCCATCCCAGAGGACATAAGGGCCCATTCAACCAGGGCAGTGGCATCATCCTGGGCAGAGAATAGATCAGATATGTAGAGCTGCCACTTGGTCTTCCCCCTCTACATTTTTCAAACATTACCGTCTAGACTTGACCTCCTCTTCAGATCTCACCTTTTCGTAAAAGGGTTCTAGAGGCGGTGGTCCCTCCCTAGATGTACAATCTTTGTAATTCTCTCCGTGGTGCCGTCATGGGGGAAAGAGAAAATCGTAGTTACTTACCGATAACGGTATTTCTCTGATCCCATGACGGCACCCGTACATCCCCTCCCTTTCACACACACACAGGTGTGCACGTTAGAGTGAGTTAGTTAACTTAGTACTTAGCCACACGGTGCCTCTATTAAGCTTAAGTTGAGTAAATTGATTAATTTTGGATTTTTTATAACCATTTGAGTTGCAGCTGAAAGTTCTGTGTAATGCTCTGTAAACCAACTGATGTGGGAGAGAGGTACCGCCTTTTTCATCTGTAGGTTTCCTGTCCCTGAGGGCGGATCCCTCTCTCTCTGTGGTGCCGTCATGGGATCAGAGAAATACCGTTATCGGTAAGTAACTACGATTTTTATTTTCACGGCTCTGCGTTATAAACTTCTGTGAAGTACTTGGGGGGTTCAAAGTACCGACCGCACATCTAAATAAGTTCCTTAAGTGGTCTAGTTTCCAAAATGATGTCACTTGTGGGGTTTTTTCACTGTTAAGGCACATCAGGGGCTCTCCAAATGGAACATGGCGTCCAATCTCAATTCCAGCCAATTCTGCATTGAAAAAGTCAAACGGCGGTCCTTCCCTTCCGAGCCCCGACGTGTGCCCAAACAGTGGTTTACCCCCACATATAGGGTATTGGCATAATCAGGTCAAATTACACAATAACTTTGGGGGTCTAATTTCTCTTGTTACCCTTGTGAAAATAAAAATTTTGGGGTGAAAATATCATTTTTGTGGAAAAAATTGGATTTTTTATTTTCACGACTCTTCGTTATAAACTTCTGTGAAGCACTTGGAGGTTCAAAGTGCCCACCACACATCTAGATAAGTATCTTAAGGGGTCTAGTTTCCAAAATGGTGTCACTTGTTGGGGGGTTCCACTGTTTAGACACATCAGGGGCTCTCCAAACATGACATGGCGTCGGATCTCAATTCCAGCCAATTCTGCATTGAAAAAGTCAAGCAGCGCTCCTTCTGTTCCAAGCCCTGCTGTGCGCCAAAACAGTGGTTTAACCCCACATATGGGATATCGGCATATTCAAGAGAAATTGCACAACAAATTTTGTGGTTCATTTTCTCTTTTTACACTTGTGAAAATAAAAATGGTTCTGAAGTAAAATGTTTGTAAAAAAAAGTTAAATGGTAATTTTTTCCTTCCACATTGCCTCAGTTCCGGTGAAGCACAAAAAGGGTTAATAAACTTCTTGAATGTGGTTTTGAACACCTTGAGGGGTGCAGTTTTTAAATTGGTGTCACTTTTGGCTATTTTCTGTCATATTGACCCCTCAAAGTGACTTTAAATGTTATGTGGTCCCTAACAAAAAAAATGGTTTTGTAAATTTTGTTGTAAAAATGAGAAATTGCTGGTCAACTTTTAACCCTTATAAGTTCCTAAGAAAAAAAAATTGTTTCCAAAATTATGCTGATGTAAAGTAGACATGTGTGAAATGTTATTTATTAAGAATTTTGTGTGACATACTGTAGCTCTCTGATTTAAGGGTATAAAAATTAAAAGTTTGAAAATTTCAAAATTTTATTTTTTTTCCCATATTTCTGTTGTTTCATAAGTAAATGCAAGTCATATCGAATAAATTTTACCACTAACATGAAGGACAATATCTCACAAAAAAAATTCTCAGATTCAGCAGGATCTGTTTAAACGTTCCAGAGTTATAACCTCAAAGTGACAGTGGTCAGAATTGTAAAAATTGACCTGGTCATTAAGCTGCAAATTGGCTCCGTCACTAAGGGGTTAATGTCCAGAACTCACAAAGTAAACAGCACATGGGATCCTCCGGATTGCAGCCGGGAATCAAGACAATCTGTAACCGAGACCAGTTGCCATGGATGACTGCACCACCATGCTACACTGAGGGGTGCCAGGTCTTTTGGCTTTGCTTGGCTCCGTGTTACATAAAACAGGCTGAAGCTCTGCAGAGCTACCTTCTCTTTTAGTTTGCAAACCAAGACTGACACACCCAACCCTTTACTGCAGGGCTTTTAAATAGAATCTGTGGCCAAGGGCCACTTGTAAGGTTCCCGTTTCACTTAGCGACGCACCAATGATCCTGACAACAATACGACCTGGTAGGGATCGCTGGTGCGTCGCTAAATGATCGCTAGTAAGCTGCCAAACAGCCAGATCTCTTCAGCAACGCAGCAACGATCCAGCGATCAAGCACAGCTATGCATGCTGGCCAGTGGGACACCAACGACGAAAAATTGGCCCAAGACATGACTTAGGAAAGTCTGACTGACGGCTTCACTGTAATGACCCCTCCCAAAACCCACACTTACCCCTTCTTAACTTAAATAAGACACGACTGCGTGACATTGGATGTAAAAGGCAACAGCAGCCCCGTTTATTAACACCAAACAAGCAATAACATTTTATCCATAAACGTAGAAATATTCCATAAACATAACCACCAGCAAAAGGAGGGGGGGTAAATGAAGAGTCCATTGTACATGATTGCAACACCAGCTCCACCACGTGCCCTCAGCCGCACCACACCGGCTCGAGGACACCCAGCCGAGTGTTGCCCAACCAATGTCCTGCTGGGACCCAGCCCAGCAGGGACCCACGTTAACATGCCCCGCTGTGACCCAACACAGCAGGGTCCCACGTTAACATGTCCCGCTGTGACCCAGCACAGCTGGGACCCACCTTAACCAAGTATACCATTGCACCACCAGGGGTAACCCGCTCCTGCACTGGGTTCACCCCCCCGCTCTTTGTGCAATCCACCGACTTCAAATACCCCCCTCCTTTCCGTCGACTGCTGCGACAACGTCAAACCTCTTCTTCTCTTCACCATGTGTCGATCTCCAGAAGATCCTAAAATTAGGGCGGGAGGGCGGGATGATTCCGGACGTCTGCAAGGTAAGGAATGACCATCCCCCCACAGTTCTGCCCTATATATCCATCCCACAACTGACCACTCCCTGCCAACTCACATTGCACAATAAGCCCCATAGCTCCAACCCACACCTTCCCCACAAACACAAAGCACTACTGACCACTCCCTGCCAACTCACATTGCACCATAAGCCCCATAGCTCCAACCCACACCTTCCCCACAAACACAAAAGCACTACACCTTACCCTTCACTAACCCTCAGGCCTAGCATCCCTCCTTAGTCATGTGCGCCCTCCCTGTAGCCCCTTTGGGGCAGGCGTCCGGGCTTGCCTTGACTTAGGAAAGTCTGACTGACGGCTTCACTGTAATGACCCCTCCCAAAACCCACACTTACCCCTTCTTAACTTAAATAAGACACGACTGCGTGACATTGGATGTAAAAGGCCACAGCAGCCCCGTTTATTAACACCAAACAAGCAATAACATTTTATCCATAAACGTAGAAATATTCCATAAACATAACCACCAGCAAAAGGAGGGGGGTAAATGAAGAGTCCATTGTACATGATTGCAACACCAGCTCCACCACGTGCCCTCAGCCGCACCACACCGGCTCAAGGACACCCAGCCGAGTGTTGCCCAACCAATGTTCTGCTGGGACCCAGCCCAGCAGGGACCCACGTTAACATGCCCCGCTGTGACCCAACACAGCAGGGTCCCACATTAACATGTCCCGCTGTGACCCAGCACAGCTGGGACCCACCTTAACCAAGTATACCATTGCACCACCAGGGGTAACCCGCTCCTGCACTGGGTTCACCCCCCCGCTCTTTGTGCAATCCACCGACTTCAAATACCCCCCTCCTTTCCGCCACCGCGAGCACGTATGACACCTTGTACGTGCGAGTACCACCACCAAAAAACCCCAACCCGAGCCGACTCTGCGGCTCGAGTAACCAATGTTTCTGTACCAAGACCAATCGATCAAAACTGATCCCCATTAGACCTCACAATGCCAACCTACACCAAAATACCAGTACAACAAGGTCAGCCACAACCAAGACCTGCAACTAGCCAACCGCATCGTCCAATCCTATGCACCGCCTGCGCGACCAGCGCGACCAGTCCCCAACCTGAGCCGCCGCCTCTGCCTCGTTGAGACTGCAACATTGCAGGCGCCTCCGAAAATTGTACTTCACCTAATAATTAATCAAAGCCAACCATTATTGCCGTGAACAAAAGAACCTACATTGGTTCCCCAAACCTCCGATAGATTCTTGAAAATGTGCCCAGTAAAACCCACTATAGTCATTCCAAACAGGAGCTCCTATGGACACCAACACGAGCACGGCTCCCAGGCAGAAAATTGCACTCCACCTGATAATAATCAAAGCCAACCATTATAGACGTAACAACAGAACCTACACTGGTTCCCCAACCTCCGACAGATTCTTGAAAAACGTGCCCCACTATATAGTCATGAACAACAACACGAGCATGGCTCCCAGGCAGGAGCATTCATGCCCGATGTCTCAGATCAAACCCCTTGACGCCCCAGCGACCAAGTCTCCACCACACACGTGCAGTACCAAAACGCTGTTGGTCCCGTCAACCCTGCGTGATAGCATCTATCTTAAAATATCCACCCAACTAGAAAACATAAACCAATCCACCCCGTAATCACCACGACCCGGAACGAATTAATTGTGTGCATCACCCGTGCACTTCGAACCCAGAATCACAACACTATTGTTGCCACCCTCTTACCAAAAGTGAGATGTACTCCGCACCCATTCCCCGCTGAACTGCGGATTCGACACTACTCACAAAAGAAAGAAAAGCGACTCCACACCACCTGAAGTCCAGGAAAACTCAGACACACATCACGTCTCCCGAAAACCCCAGACACCATAAACCCGGGCCATCCGTCAAAACATTGCACTCACCGGTGCCCGATGCTTGTCCACCACTCAGCCTTAAAGCACCGCAAAAAGCACCCCCAAACGGGGCACAGCCCCAGACGATTACCAGGTCCTTAGAATCATTAAAAGTCAATGCACATCGCACTAGCTTCCCCTGCCACAGCGTACCACCAGTCCGACATTAATGAAACTAATGTTATAGTTGCAACCTGCTCAGCCACTACCTAAAGTACACCTCCCCCGCAGCAGCACTGCACCACAACCGTGTCCCCATAATACCAGCCGGTCCTGACAAGTGCGTATAACGGAATAAATGACATAGCCATATATTGCCGGACGGGCTACACCCACGCGGGAGACCATTCACACGGCCATCGAAACAACATGTCCTGCCTCATGCTCTATACAGAATTCCTGACAAATGGAACAACACCCGCTGGATAAACAAACCGTTCACCAACCAGGACCCCCGAGACCAGTAAAGCACACGCTGGGTTACCCAACTCAAATGTTGCATCATCCTTGCGCAACACTTCACCCTGGCCCCCCCGTCCGGGGGCACCCAAAAAGAAAAGACTCTAAGGAGAGCTGTATACCCAGAAGGCAAAGCAGGACCAGCTGCACCCACAATAAACCTCCTAGCCCATCGTAACGAAAAACTATCCACTCTGTATAATAAACTCCTACGTAGCTGCAATCAACGGCTGTAACAAATACCACCCGATACAGTCTGCCAAAAGCTCAATCGGCAACCCTAAAGAACCGCAGTGAGAACCCACCAGTCCTTACGTACAAAAGTTTTTAAAACTGCCCCAGGGCAGCCACGACCAGCAAATTACCGTAAGAACGCCATATGACTGCAGATCATGCAAAAACTCCCAGTGGATCGTAGCCCCACGTATTCAATAACCAAAATCAACCCCCCAAAACAGCAGCGCGATATACACGGGAACCTAATAACGACCCCCGACCTGACACAATGTACTCGTTAACCTAACCTGACTTAGACATAGGGCCCCAGGTGAATCAAACACTTTGACTTATCCAAACACATGATAACCGCAACTACGCCCTGAGCATGAAGAAACCCAAAGTAGTCAAGGGTTGGACCATGAACAGAAATAAGCACACCACCTTCCCTAATACCAGATAGTAGTCCCAGGTTGGACCATGAACAGAAAATAAGCACTACACCATCCCTAATACCAGATAATCCCCGACTACCACACAGAAACCAAACCACGGACCTCAACAACCGGACATTGACCAACCATAAAACCCCAGCTCCACGCCATATCTACGTACCCCCAGAAATTATCCAGGAAAACAAATCCGGTAAAAGGTCAACTCCAAGCCCCCCGGGGGAAATGTCATCCATTGCTGCCAGAAAGGCAGGTTCCCAAAAGATCTGCCGTCCCAAGCATCTCGACCTCACCAGAATGTCTGCCGCAACAAACCAAAATGCCCCTAGTGAACATGAAAACCCTTAGTACACTCAAAGCCCCTATTGGAGAACCGAACCTGGCATATAAATAAAACACACCCTAATGAAAACTCGACCACCTACCCCCTCACCTCTGACCAGCAATAGAACACACCCCACTGTAACGTGAAAGATTAAGCCGCCCGATGCACTACCCAAACAGATCACCACGTCAGTGAACTGCCATCCAACCCTTATCAAATACTAGGCGCGGCAATAAAACTGCTCACCACATCAGTGAACTACCATCAAGCCCTTATCAAATACTAGGCGCGGTGATAAAACTGCTCACCACATCAGTGAACTACCATCAAACCCTTATCAAATACTAGGCGCGGCGATAAAACTGCTCACCACATCAATGAACTAACATCAACCCTTATCAAATACTAGGCGCGGCGATAAAACTGCTCACCACATCAGTGAACTAACATCAACCCTTATCAAATACTAGGCGCGGCGATAAAACAGCTCACCACATCAGTGAACTACCATCAAAACCTTATCAAATACTTGGCGCGGCGATAATCCTCCAGCCCAAAGACCCCATGCCTATAACAATAAACCATAAAACCGGCATGGATATGGCTATCCACCACCGCTCTGCCAATATCCGTATCACCACCTGAATTACTCACAAACCGCCATGGAATCACCACCAGTCATACAGAAACACCCAGAGAATGCAAGCACAATTATACTAACCAAAATAAAATGATGTCGTCACCTATAGATATACCCACTATCATAAAAGCAAACTAGCATGAAATTAAAAAATACCTCCCAACACTCATGAAGTGCACAAAACAACCTCCTGGACCACAAAGCAACCATTCCCTCACAGATTCGAACGCTGTCCACATGGACCAGCCGCGCATCTTTCCGAACCAACAGACAAACACCCGAAACCATACGTAGCAACACCCTTCCCAACCAATATAATCTAGACATTAATAAAGGTTTAAGTGTGCCTTAGTGAGCCTTACTTACTATAGATATACCAACTATCATGAAAACAAACTAGCATGAAAAATAAAAAAAAACAACCAACACTCATGAAGTGCACAAAACGGCCTCCTGGACCACAAAGCAACCATTCCCTCGCAGATTTGAATGCTGGTTACATGGACCAGCCGTGCATCGTTCCGAAACCCCGTGACAAACCAACTACTACCCTAGTGCGAAACCATATGTAGCAACACCCTTCCCAACCAATATAATCTAGACATTAATAAAGGTTTAAGTGAGCCTTACTTACTAGGCTGACTCCGTGGAACCCCACGGAACAGCCGTCACGTGTCCTCCGCGTCAAGCACCGCAACTGTGATCTTCTCCATGGATCTACGCCGACTGCAGCCCTCCTGGGCCGCAGCGCCAGCGCCCAGACCGACTGTCCATCCGGGAACGCATGGCAAAAAGTCACCGGCTCGGAGCCTCAAACGGGGGGGGAGGTTGGCTCTCCAGCCGCAGGCAACACCTCCTGAATCTGGCACCCAACGCCGGGGGAACGCGACGCCGGACCACATGACCTGTGGCCCTTGGCAGCTGAAGGGTGGCCACATGACCGAGCCACCGCCCGCTTCCCCCCAGCGCCGCGAGAAAGGAAATGAGGCCGGTGAAGTCACACATCACCTCGCCACCAGGCTCCTTGCCGCGCCACGTCACCACTGTGTGCCGCGATCCGAAATGGAGGGGAGGCCGGCCACATCACTCACCGCCCCGTTACCTTGCTGCCTGCTTCTCGACTTCTGGCTCCGGCCCCGCGATGTCTTCTGCAACAGGTCTGCTAATGGGGCTCATCCTCCGCTGCAAACTTAACTCCGGGCTGAGGTGCTCAGGAGGCCGTGATCGTCGCTGCCGCTTCGGAGGCAGAGGGGTCCCATATTCTCCGCCGTCGCCATCACCAGACCATCGCTGCAGCTGTTCCTTCATCCACTGCTGGCCGCGCTGCTCCATCATCCTCTTCATCTGTGCCATGAGGTATTCCATCTTCTGGATCCAAACATTCAAGCTGAAGTCCCAGATGTGAGGAGCTGACGATTCCGGACGTCTGCAAGGTAAGGAATGACCATCCCCCCACAGTTCTGCCCTATATATCCATCCCACAACTGACCACTCCCTGCCAACTCACATTGCACAATAAGCCCCATAGCTCCAACCCACACCTTCCCCACAAATACAAAGCACTACTGACCACTCCCTGCCAACTCACATTGCACCATAAGCCCCATAGCTCCAACCCACACCTTCCCCACAAACACAAAAGCACTACACCTTACCCTTCACTAACCCTCAGGCCTAGCATCCCTCCTTAGTCATGTGCGCCCTCCCTGTAGCCCCTTTGGGGCAGGCGTCCAGGCTTGCCTTTCCTGCACGATCAGTGATATCCAGCAGGGGATCCGGTCGCTGCTGTGTGTGACATGTGGTCAGATCGCAGGCGAGATCGCTGTTGCGTCACAAATCGGTAACGCTATGTGAGACGAGGTCTTAAAGAGAATCTGTCACCCCTTTTTTGAGATATCATATAATAATATAATTCAATTGTGTGTCACATAAGGATTCTCTTAGAACTTTTGCTTCTCCCTGACCCCGCACCTTTCATGCATAAATACCTTTTTTATATCGGTTCAGATGTATGTAAATTGCCGCGGTCTGGTCTGATGGGCGGGGCTTATTACAAACTTACTTATTAATTTTCACTGCAATGTACCCCAGCGGTCTTAATACGCTTCTATGCGCATCCTGAGGGACACATAGCGACTCTCGCATATAACACATGTCACTGCCTCACACCACTCATATAGTGACTGTTAATTAGTTGTTAGTGGTTGTAACCATGGACACCCACAGAAGAAGCAAGGTGAAATGATCATTGGGGTGGAGGGACGCAGTACTATCTCCTATGTAGATGGCTCCAGCACTCCTCTTTTAGGTAAATCAAACCTGTATACCATATCTATTGTTTGTGTTGAATCCACTTCAGGCCTCAATACTTGGAACTCTGTATCATGGTGTATTAAAGGATAAAGTGGGTACGGAAAGTATTTAGTTCCCTTTAAAATTTTGACTTTTTGTTTCATTGCAGCCATTTGGTAAATTCGAAAAAGTTTATTTTTTTCTTGACAGAAAGAAACTAGAAATGTTGAAATTTTTGCAAATTTATTAAAAAAGAAAAACTGAAATATCACATGGTCAATATCTGAAATATCACCCTTTGCTCAGACACTCATATTTAAGTCACATGCTGTCCATTTCCTTGTGATGCTTCTTGAGATGGTTGTATTCCTTCATTGGAGTCCAGCTGTGCTTAATTAAACTGATAGGACTTGATTTGTAAAGGCCCACACCTGTCTATATAAGACCTCACAGCTCACAGTGCATATCAGACCGACCAAATGAGAATCATGAGGTCAAAGGAACTGGCCAAGGAGCTCAGAGACAGAATAGTGGCAAGGCACAGGTTACAAAAGAATTCTGCAGTATTCATGGTTCCTAAGAGCACAGTGGAAATAGTTAAAGGTGTCTGAATACTATCCGTACTCACTGTATATCAAAGGTGTACACTTGTACGAGGATTGTCAATGCAGCCATTGTTTGGTGGGTACCCTATACAGTATATTGCCTACAAAGGTTTTTTGTTACTGCGTGAATTATATGTTCACACACCATTTATTTATTATCAGTTTACATACACACATGGTCAAAATTGTTGGTACCCCTCGTTTAATGACAAAAAAACCCCACAATGGTGACAGAAATAGTAATGACCCAAAACACACAGCTAAAAACACACAAGATTGGCTAAGAGGAAAACTTTGGACTATTCTGAAGTGGCCTTCTATGAGCCCTGACCTAAATCCAATTGAGCATCTTTGGAAAGAGCTGAAACATGTTGTCTGGAAAAGGCAACCTTCAAACACAAGGCAACTGGAGCAGTTTGCTCTTGAGGAGTGGGCCAAAATACCTGTCGAGAGATGCAGAAGTCTCATTGACAGTTACAGGAATTTTTTGATTGCAGTGATTGCCTCAAAAGGTTTTGCAACAAAATATTAAGTTAAAGGTACCATCATTTCTGTCCAGGCCTATAGCATAAGTTTTATTTAAAAAAAAAAATCTGTGGAAGCATGGTTGTAAAGCAATGTCTGACTTTCATTTGTTCATTTTCATAGATTTTTGATTTATTATTACTTTTGTCAGATTCAAGTTATTTCTGTCACCACTGTGGGTTTTTCTGTCACTAAACGAGGGGTACCAACAATTTTGACCATGTATGTACCTTTCTGTATACTTGATTTGGGAATTGACCTATGGGTATGTGTACAGTTGTGCTCAAGAGTTTACATACCCCTGCAGAATCTTTGCTTTCTTGGCCTTTTTTTTTTTAGAGAATATGAATGATAACACCATATTTTATCTCCACTCATGGTTAGTGGTTTTGTGAAGCCATTTATTGTCAAAATACTGTGTTTTCTCTTTTTAAATTATAATGGCAACCGATAATATCCAAATGACCCAAAAGTTCACATATCCCGTTTCTTAATACTGTGCATTGCCCCCTCTAACATCAATGACAGCTTGACGTTTTTTGTGGTAGTTGTGGATGAGGTTCTTTATTTTCTCAGATTGTAAAGCTGCCCACTCTTCTTGGCAAAAAGCCTCCAGTTCCTATAAATTCCTGGGCTGTCTAGCATGAACTGCACGCTTGAGATCTCCCCAGAGTGGCTCAATGATATTGAGTTCAGGAGACTGAGATAGCCACTCCAAAACCTTCACTTTGTTCTGCTGTAGCCAATGACGGGTGGGCTTGGCCTTGTGTTTTGGATCACCTTGTCAAGCCCTGTCAGGCAAATCGATCTTGGGCTCCCCTAATTGTTGCCTGGGAGTCATGGTCCCCAAACCTGATGTGTTAGGGTGCTGCAAAATGACAGTGCATATTTCTGTCACTTCTACGCTGAGCTGCAGCAGTTGCCCTGTCAGAGCAGTGATAGGTTCCATAATGGATCAAAAAATGGTTTTGGTCAGAGCTAATATCACGACTTTGTTGTTAGGTGTCCCGGGACCAGCGGCTACTTCCCTGTCCCTAACAACAGGGGCGTCCTAGCTCGCCCTGTTCCCTGGGTTACTTCTCATGGTGAAGATGCAGGGCCCACATACCTTGCTTTAGCTCTAGAATTCACCCTCAGTCTGTATCCTTCCTCCACCCAAGGAAGAGGGGAGTAATAGGGTACCATAATACACCAACCAGACTAACAAGATAAAAACAGGTGTAACGAAAAATACAAAACATACAAATATACACACACATACAGTATAACAGAGGTATGCACTGGGGAGTGGAGGATGGGGTTAAACCAAAGTAGTAGAAGAAAGGGAATAATAACACACTAAAAACCTAGCAACAGTCACAGAAAAATTCACCAAACGCCTTCTCCGATAACCAACAACCACCATCCATGCACCAAAAGTTAGCTATGACAGAGTGCTAGCCAGGATCCAGATTATATAGGAGATGGGATTGGCTAACAGTGCACAGCTCAGAGCCTAAATGCTCCAGGAGCTCTCAACAGCAGATAACCCTTGCACTGCCCAAAGAAATTTACACCATTTAATACAAAGGCAAAGTGCTTCTAACCAATGCAGGAGTAGGAGAAATCAGAAGCTGCATTCTTCTGGCTTCTGTCTGTCGCGGTAACCCCATGACAGCTACCAAAAATTAGAATTAAGAATAAACCCTGTATTTGCCATAAAGATGAGCCTCACACATATTCTGTTAAAATTGTTAGTTATTGGGACTCCTAGAGTAATAATGCTTACATAATAAGTGCAAGGCCTACTAAAAATGTAAAGGAGGGATTGTAATACACTCTGGAAGACACGTAGCAGATGGCCTCAAAATACATTTTCTTAGAATTTTAAATGAGTGGAACTCCTACACTGGTAAAGCATATGCAGAAGTTATTTAGCTAGAATTTTAAAAAGATTGTAGAAAGAGACAGAATTTGTCAACTAATTAATGGAAAGAAGCTATCATTTTGTGGGCTGTGGAAGAGTTCTGTATGACAAGAAGGTACGCTCTTTTCCATCAGCTGATAATTACTTGACTTGAATGAAACTAAAGCTCCCTTTTGCTCCCCCATGGAAAACAGTATTCTAAAAAGTAAATTAAATTACAACAGTAATATTTCCTAATTGGCCCCTACAGTATTTATGTCAGCTCACTTGATACCATAAACTAATAATATAGGCTCCTCATTTTCACCCCCATACAGTAATTAAGTCCCTCAACCTGTACCCTTTAATTAATAACACTGGTCAACAGCATTTTTGGTGCCAAAGATATTTCATCGAATTTAGGGTATTTTTGGGGTGCTGATTCTGAATATGTCATCAGTTTTGCCAGATTGGCTCAAGTTTTTGAGATTTTTGGTATCTTATTTATAGCACTTGTTGGTAAATGCGACGCATCATCTCATTAATTTCTTTGGATTAGTACTTGAACTGAGCAGTTCTCAATATAGTTTTGTGTTAATTAGTGTTCTAAAAGTTTGTTCATAGCTTGATTTTTGCACTAACTTTATGTTGTTGTCTGTTTTCCAGTGAAAAGCATGAACTCATCATGAAGAAGTTGTCTTAACGATCCAGACTCATTCTGTTACATTTGTGGTGAATATACACTGCCAAAACATAGAAGAAACATAACACACTTCGTAAAAAAAGTGTATTTTGCCTATTTTGGGGTTATGCTTGGGGACCAAGACAAGTTTTGGGCACCACACATAGTGTGCAAAGCATGTATCGAATTATTACGAAAATGGAGCAAAGGACAAAGAAAAAGCTTCAAATTTGGTGTTCCAATGGTGTGGAGAGAGCCAAAAAATCATCATGATGACTGTTATTTCTGTGCAGTGCAAGTGCAAGGATTCAATAAGCATAAGAAACGAAAATGGGAGTAACATGGAATCTGCAAGAAGGCCTGTCCCTCATTGTGAAGATGTGCCTGTACCTGTGTTTACCATAAATAACAGTCATCATGATGATTTTTTGGCTCTCTCCACACCATTGGAACACCAAATTTGAAGCTTTTTCTTTGTCCTTTGCTCCATTTTCGTAATAATTCGATACATGCTTTGCACACTATGTGTGGTGCCCAAAACTTGTCTTGGTCCCCAAGCATAACCCCAAAATAGGCAAAATACACTTTTTTTACGAAGTGTGTTATGTTTCTTCTATGTTTTGGCAGTGTATATTCACCACAAATGTAACAGAATGAGTCTGGATCGTTAAGACAACTTCTTCATGATGAGTTCATGCTTTTCACTGGAAAACAGACAACAACATAAAGTTAGTGCAAAAATCAAGCTATGAACAAACTTTTAGAACACTAATTAACACAAAACTATATTGAGAACTGCTCAGTTCAAGTACTAATCCAAAGAAATTAATGAGATGATGCGTCGCATTTACCAACAAGTGCTATAAATAAGATACCAAAAATCTCAAAAACTTGAGCCAATCTGGCAAAACTGATGACATATTCAGAATCAGCACCCCAAAAATACCCCAAATTCATTAAAATATTTTGGACACCAGAAAAAAAATTTTTTTTCGTTGACCTGTGTAATGTTCCCCATCTTGGCCACCTTTGTCCCTAGTGCCGACCTCCGTGTCCCTGGTTCCCATGTCACTGACTCCCAGTGACCCTTTTCCCTATGTTGTTTTAACCCATGTTCCTGGTTCCTGGCACCCATAAGTCTTGCCCCTGGCCCTGTCACTGGTCCCTGGCCCCCCTGAGCATGGTCCTTGGCCCCCATGTGCATGGTCCTTGGCCCCCGTGTGCATGGTCCCTGGTTCCCATGTCCCTGTCCCCCATGTCCATGGTCCCTGACCTCCATATCCCTGACCTCAATGTCCCTGGCCCCCATGTCCCTGGTCCCATGTCCCTGCCCTCATGTTCCTGGCTCCCATGTCCCTGCCCCATGTCAATGGCTCCCATGTTTCTACCCCCATGTCCCTGGTCCCATGTTCCCCTATCACTGGTCGCAAGTCCCCTTATCACTGGTTTCATATCCCACTTGACCCTGGTCCCAAAATAATAGATTCTTCTTACCTGTCTGTTCTGCTGGCTCAACATGGCGTCCTCTCCCTTCAGATTCAGCGTGGTCATGTTAAAATGGCCACCGACCTATTGCGGTGCAGTGCACCCTTCAAGATCACTTTCATGCGATGGGTGCACTAGCATCAGCTGCCGGCCTCTGATAGGTTGGTGGCCATGATAACTATTGCGGTGCAGATTTTCTGCACCGCAATAGATTTCAACTGAATGCGCCTCCTGGAACACGCATTCAGTTGAAACCAGTGGGCCTCTTTTACGTCCTGCTCAGGGGCCTGCCGAGGACCCAAGTCAACTGGAGAATCGTCCAGTGTCCCTGTGCTCCAGTCCCACCCTGGGCTTAAGCCTTTGTTTGGCATTCTTCTTTTAACACTTTTTACTTTTGTTTTGATAATTGTTTAATAAAGTAAAAACTCCTGTTTTTATATATTTTCTTTAGTACTAATAGTATTTTATCACAGGATTGTCTGAAGTATTGTAACATTATTAATTCCCCTTCCTCTTTCATTTAATTATGTGTGCATGCTCCCGTTTTGTAAGGTCCCTTTCACACATCATTTTTTTGCCATCAGTCACAATCCGTCGAATTTTGAAAAAAAATGAATTCACGGCGCTGTGGAAAAAGTAAATAGTGCCCCCCAGAGTCAGATTTTCTCCGGGGTCTTGGCTGCCGGGGTAGCCGAGACCCCAGAGAACATGATTCGGGTTGGTTTTTACTGACCCTGCTTTTGAGATTGCCATTATTAACTGTATAACGGTGACCGCAAAAAAAGCAGCGATTTTGCATTTAATTTCTCTCTCCTCTGATGTGATCACACATCAGAGGAGAGATAAATAGGGTCCCCAATCCCCCCCGGTACCTCTCGGTGGTCCTGGGCCCTCCTGCCTCCTCCTGTGGGTGCCCCCATCTTGGTCTGGGAAGAAAATAGCTGGTGCATGCGCAGTGCGCCCGCCAAATCTGCTTGCCGGCAGATTCCATTCATTCATTCAATGTACTTTTGATCACAGTGATAAACCCTATCACAGTGATCAAAATAAAAAAAAAAGCAAATAACCCCCCCTTTATCACCCCCTTAGTTAGGGAAATATAATGAAATAAAGAAAATAGGGTTGGAGCTAGAATTGAGGGGTTTCCACTATTTACCAACTTTGGGGGTCTATTTTCTCCTGTTAACTTTGGGAAAATAAAAAAAAATTGGGGACTAAAAAAATCACTTTTGTGAAAAAAAATGATTTTTTATTTTCATGGCTCTGCAACTTCTGTGAAGCACTTGGGGGTTAAGGTGCTCCCCGCACATCTAGATAAGCTCCTTGTGGGGTCTAGTTTCCAAAATGGGGTCACTTGTGGGAAGTTTCTACTGTTTACGCACATCAGGGTCTCTGCAAATGCAACATGATGCCCGCAGAACATTCCATCAAAGTCTGCACTCCAAAACGGCTCTCCATCCCTTCTGAGCTCTCCCATGCACCCAAACAGTGGTTCCCCCCACATATAGGGTATCAGCGTACTCAGGACAAATTGCTCAACAACTTTTGTGGTCCAATTTCTCCTGCTACCCTTGTAAAAAATAAAAAATTGTGAGCTAAAAAATCATTTTTGAGGATAAAAAATGATTTTTTTAAATGATTTTTTATTTTCACGGCTCTGCGTTATAAACTTCTGTGAAGCACTTGGGGGTTCAAAGTGCTGACACACATGTAGATAAGCTTCTTGGAGGGTCTAGTTTCCAAAATGGGGTTACTTGTTTGGGGTTTCTACTGTTTAGGCACATCTGGGGCTCTGCAAATGCAACATGACGCCTGCAGAGCATTCCATCAAAGTCTGCGTAAAATTCCAACCTTGAAGAAGAGGGACCACGTCCCTCAAAGAGCGTCATTCAGCACTGACCCATGCCACTATCCGTCCAGCATAGCAGCCAGCTTCCTGCTTCCTGCAGTTTGCTAGCGGCGGTGCTTCGGCTGGAGCCCGCCGCAAACTTCTGCTTTTTTACGCCCTTGCACCTTATTCCCCGCATGCTAAACTGCCGTCAGCAATCAGCGGTACAGGGGGAACGCACTCCTTGGTGTTATATGGTGGACCATCGTCTGTTAACTGAACGCAGTATTTTATTCAGCATCTACTTACAAGTAAGTGCCCAACTTATCGCTGTCTATCAATAGCGGTGAGACATCAGTATATACTGTAGTGTATCACAACGGTACAATTATTTTAGCACTGTTTTTAGGTTCTTTTGAGTACAAGCTCAGTGAATTTTCATTCAGCATTTGTTTATCTGCACTTTATCTAGCAGGCTTTGCACAGTGCCTGTTCTCACTTGCAGTATTTTATTCAGCGTCTACTTACAAGTAAGTGCCCAACCTATCGCTATCTATCAATAGTGGTGAGACATCAGTATTTAGTGTATCACCACGGTACAATTATTTTAGCACTGTTTTTAGTTTTTTTTAATACAAGCGCAGTGAATTTTCATTCAGCATTTGTTTATCTGCACTTTATCTAGCAGGCCTTGCACAGTGCCTGTTCTCACTTGCAGCTACTCCAGCAGCTTTTTTACAGTGGAGTGCCAGTGTGTATTATATATATTTTATTTGAAAATAAAAAATAGCTGGCTACAAAAATCATTTTTGAGGAAAAAAATGATGTTTTATTTTCACTGCTCTGCGTTATAAACTTCTGTGAAGCACTTGGGGGTTCAAAGTGCTCACCACACATCTAGATAAGTACCTTAAGGGGTCTAGTTTCCAGGTGTCACTTTTGTGTTATTTTTTCACTGTTTAGGCACATCAGGGGCTCTCCAAACGCGACATGGCGTCCAATCTTAATTTCAGCCAATTCTGCATTGAAAAAGTCAAATGGTGCTCCTTCCCTTCTGAGCTCTGCAGTGCACCCAAACAGTGGTTTACCCCCACATATGGGGTATGGGCATACTCAGGATAAATTGCACAACCACATTAGCGGTCTAATTTCTCCTTTTTCTCTTGTAAAAATAAAAATTTGGGGGCAAAAAAATAAAATAATGTAGGAAAAAGTTCAGAAATTTCCCAGACTATCGAGTTCACTTCAGGTCAGCCAGGGACTCCGCGCAGCCTCACCAACATCAGCGGTAGTCACTGAGGCTGCGCAGACTCCCTGCCTGACCGGCGGTCAACTGACAGCATGGGAAAAAGTTCAGAAATTTTCCCATGCTTATTAGTTCATCCCCGGTCAGCTGGAGCACCTGCGCAGAGATGAATTAATTAATTCTGCAGTGGTTTACAGTGGGGCCAGTAGCATTAGCACCGGTCCCTGTTGTAAGCTAGTTAACTCCTTGTGACAGATTGCAGCGGGGGACCTGACTGAATGGCGGAGGGGTATGTGTATTGTTGTTTTTTTATTTTTTTTTTTATAGAACAAGGACTTTTTTGGATTAGCAGAATAATAAATTTGGTCAAAAACTTTGTGTATTTATTTCATTAAAATAATTTTGAATTAATATTTGTGTGTCTATTTTTAACCCTTTACTATTCTAGGGTTAATAATGGAGAGGTGTGTTATTGACACTATAGGAACAAAAAAGCACAAATAGGGTCTTATCCGGGTTAATATTAAAAAATATAAAAGAAATTCACTCACCTATTGCAGGAGAGATCAGGCATGTACGTTTAGTAGTCAGCTGCTGCACATCCAAAGGTCAAACAAGTGACCGCAGATATACCAATTCTTATGGAACTAATTTATGGATTTCCATGCGCTGCTTGACATGTTTGTCATCCCCTGAGGAAGAAGTAGTTCTTACTTCGAAACGCGTTGGGAATAAATGATTAATCTTCTGCCATAATTGGAATTCTGTATTTTGTCAAGCAGCGCATGGAAGTCCATAAATTAGTTCCATAAGAATTGTTAACCCGGCTTAATGTCACCTTTCAATAGCAAGGTGACATTAACCCCTTATTATCCCATATGCCACCGCTACACGGCAGTGGGAAGAGAGGGGTAAGTGCCAGAATTGGTGCATCTTATAGATGTGCCATTTCTGGGGCGCCTGCAGGCTGGTATTTGTAGCCAGGGGCGGCCAATATCCATTGCCCTTTCCTAGGCTATGAATATTAGCCCACAGCTGTCTGCATAGCCTTTCTGGCTATAAAATATAGGGGGACCCCACATAATTTATTTGGGGGTACCCCTATTTTAATAGCCAGTAAAGGCTATGTAGACAGCTGCAGGCTGATAGTCATAGCCTGGGAAAGGGCCTTTGATATTGGCCCCTCCCTGGCTACAAATATTGGTCTCCAGCTGTCGGCTTTCCCCCTCTGGCGAAGAAAATTGCACGGGAGCCCACGCCGTTTTTTTAAAAATATATATGGCTATATATCTATGGATATATCTATAGCTACTGTATATCCATAGATATATAGCCATAGATATATCTATAGCTATATCCATAGATATATAGCCATAGATATATCCATAGATCTATCTATAGACATATCTATGGATATATCTATAGATACTGTATATCTATGGATATATCTATGTATTCTATCTATAGATCTGTCTATCTGTCTGTGAGTGTTTTTAAAAACGGATCCATCAAAAAACGGACGAAACGGATGAAAAAACGGACACGACAGATCCGTTTTTTCAATGGACCTGTCAGTCGGATCCGTTAAAAAAATGGATCCATCTCATCAGTTTTACACAATCTGCGACGGATCCGTTGAGCCAACGGATTGTGACTGAGGCCAAAAAACTGATGTGTGAATGGGGCCTAACACAGCGGCACAAAGTTCCAGGCGTGGTACGGTGTGTTCACGGAGTGGTGTTAGTTTTGCTCTGCTCATGACGAACTCTACACGGCACTGTCCACTGGTATCCATCGTCTTCAAATAAGCTACCGCAGCTATCGCGTTGATAGAAGCATCAGAGAACACACATAGGGTTTGTGTCTCTAACTCGGTACTAGGTACAGACACATACGAGCATGTTATGTGAAGACTTGATAAGGCTGGGAGGGAATTTATCCAGGCCATCCACTTAGTTTTCTCTTTCATGGGAAGAGGAGTAACCCAGTTTGACACCTCTCTGGTGAAGTCTCTTAACAAAGCCTTGCCCTCGATGACTACAGGAGCTGCAAACCCCAGTGGGTCATATAAACTGTATATGGTTGACAGCACTCCTCTGCGAGTAAAGGGTTTTTCTTCACTGTTAACCTGGACGGTGAAGGTATCAGCTTTAATGTCCCAGAGTAGGCCCAGGCTCCACTGAATTGGTGGGGAGTCTATGCCTTGATCTAAATTCTTCAAATTATTTGAGTGATCCTCAGGAGAGAAGCTTCCATCACTTCCTTGCTGTTAGAAGCGATCTTGTGAAGCCTCAGGTTAGGTACAGTGAGCATGTCTTGGGCTCTTTTTAAAAGACTAATCACTGTCTCATTGGTTGGCATGGATTTCAAACAGTCATCCACAAAGAAATCCTTCTCTATAAAGAGTCTGTCATCTGTTCCATACTCTGCTTCAACCTCTTGAGCGGCGCATCTCAGCCTGTAGATGGCTACTGCAGGAGAAGGACTATTACCGAAAATATGTACCTTCATACGATACTCCGTCAAAGAATCGTTATCTTTGAACCACAGGAATCTCAAGAAATTTCTGTGTTCTTCTTTAACAAAGAAGCAATGGAACATCTGTTGGATGTCTGCTGTGAATACAATAGAGTCTCTATGAAAACGGAGAAGTACTCCTAAAAGTTTGTTGTTCAGATCCAGGCCTGATAACAAGACATCACTCAGTGAAACACCTTCATACTTGGCACTCAAATCAAACACTACTCTAATCTGACCTGGCTTCTTCGGGCGATACACTCCAAACAGAGGCAGGTACCAGCACTCTTCCGAGTCTTGAAGTGTAGGTGCTAACTCTGCATGACCGTTCTTAAATATTTTCTCCATAAGGTAAAGAAATGATCTTTCATCTCTGATTTATTATGGAAGCTGTGTCTGAGGGAGACAAATCGTTTGTAAACTTGTTCTCTGTTGTTAGGCAAGCATTGTCTTTGAGGCTTGAAGGGTAGAGGTGCAATCCAGCTCTTAGTTTTGTCCTGCACCATTCCTTGCTCCATCATCTCTAGGAACAGTCTATCTTCAAATGACATTGCTGTACGATTATCGTCTTTTATCATGTGGAAGACCGTACACCCAAGGTAATCTTGGTCGCAATTCTGGATGCTCAGCTTGCAAGGATAATTGGTGCTGAAGTACTGTGTGGCAATTCTTTTATGAAGTAGTGATTTTCATATGGTTGAAGGAGAGATGGACATCCATTCTCGAGCGAACTGGTAAGCATTAGAGTTGAGCGAAACGGGTCGGTCAAATTCAAAAGTCGGCGACTTTCGTTGAAGTCGGGTTTCATAAAACGAAACCCGACCATAGCGTGAGGTCGGCCACGAGGTCGTCGACCCGAGCGCCAGTCGCGTTTCAAATGATGCTTCTAGCTCCCTTTTTCAGCCAATGATGGAGGACGCAGACTGTGGGCAACGCGATGACATAGGCATCGGTCACCACCATCTTTGAGAAGGGCATGCAAGTGATTAGCTGGCTTTGTGTGGTATCACAGGGGCTATAAAAGGGTGTGCACACCGACCGCCATCTTACTTCTGCCGATCTTAGCATTAGGGAGAGGTTGCTGCTGCTGATTCAGAATAAGGGAGAGCATTAGGCAGGGAAGAAGAACCAAAAAACTGCTTCTACTGTTAGCGAGATCCACTGTACAACACAACAGTTTGTGTGCAGTGACAGGGGAGGATATATTTTTGTGCATCAGCTCTGTTGGTTATTAGGCTGCCTTAAAAGGCTCCCTGATAGCTGCATTGCTGTTTGCACACTGCTGTGCAAATTGCTTTTTTAAAAGCAAAAATACTTTTCTTCCTCTTTTCTGCGCAGTTACCAAGCGTTGATTTTTCCACCCTTTTGTGTGCAGCAGTCCAATTTCAGGCTGTTACATTAAGGTGTAATCTCTACTGGGCCTGAGACAATAGTTCAGCGTCCTAAAATCTCTAGTGAGATTCAAATTCTCACCAATACTATGTACACCCTCCACCTTGTCATACACCATCCAATTTCAGCCTGTTACATTGAGGTGTAATCTCTACTGGACCTGAGACAATAGTTCAGCGACCTCAAATCTCTAGCGAGATTCAAATTCTCACCAATACTACATACACCCTCCACCTTGTCATACACCATCCAATTTCAGGCTGTTACATTAAGGTGTAATCTCTACTGGGCCTGAGACAATAGTTCAGCGTCCTAAAATCTCCAGTGAGATTCAAATTCTCACCAATACTATGTACACCCTCCACCTTGTCATACACCATCCAATTTCAGACTGTTACATTGAGGTGTAATCTCTACTGGCCCTGAGATACTAGTTCAGTGTCCTCAAATCTCTAGTGAGATTCAAATTCTCACCAATACTATATACACCCTCCACCTTGTCATACACCATCCAATTTCAGCCTGTTACATTGAGGTGTAATCTCTACTGGGCCTGAGACAATAGTTCAGCATCCTCAAATCTCTAGTGAGATTCAAATTCTCACCAATACTACATACACCCTCCACCTTGTCATACACCATCCAATTTCAGCCTGTTATATTGAGGTGTAATCTCTACTGGCCCTGAGATACTAGTTCAGCGTCCTCAAATCTCTAGTGAGATTCAAATTCTCACCAATACTATATACACCCTCCACCTTGTCATACACCATCCAATTTCAGCCTGTTACATTGAGGTGTAATCTCTACTGGCCCTGAGATACTAGTTCAGCATCCTCAAATCTCTAGTGAGATTCAAATTCTCACCAATACTATATACACCCTCCACCTTGTCATACACCATCCAATTTCAGCCTGTTACATTGAGGTGTAATCTCTACTGGGCCTGAGACAATAGTTCAGCGACCTCAAATCTCTAGTGAGATTCAAATTCTCACCAATACTATATACACCCTCCACCTTGTCATACACCATCGAATTTCATCCTGTTACATTGAGGCGTAATCTCTACTGGGCCTGAGATACTAGTTCAGTGTCCTCAAATCTCCAGTGAGATTCAAATTCTCAACAATACTATATACACCCTCCACCTTGTCATACACCATCCAATTTCAGACTGTTACATTGAGGTGTAATCTCTACAGGCCCTGAGATACTAGTTCAGCATCCTCAAATCTCTAGTGAGATTCAAATTCTCACCAATAATATATACACCCTCCACCTTGTCATACACTATCCAATTTCAGTCTGTTACATTGAGGTGTAATCTCTACTGGGCCTGAGACAATAGTTCAGTGTCCTCAAATCTTATAGTGAGATTCAAATTTTCACCAATAATATATACACCCTCCATCTTGTCATGCACCATCCAATTTCAGCCTGTGACATTGAGGTGTAATCTCTACTGGCCCTGAGATACTAGTTCAGCGTCCTCAAATCTCTAGTGAGATTCAAATTCTCACCAATACTATATACACCTTCTACCTTGTTTTACAGTACCATATAGCTGGTGGTATTTTGGGTACATTTTCACAAAAATGAGGAAGTATGGTGGAAGAGGCCGTGGAAGTGGGTGGGAGTTGCCAGCTGGTCCTGATGGTGGTGGTGCATCTGTTGGTAGTGGCAAAAGCACAATAGCACCTAAGGCAGGAGGTGTTGAGCCTGCGTCATCATCTGGCTCCACAAGGCCTTGAAGGCTCCCTTTTCTGGGAGTAGGTAAACCGCTTTTAAAGCCGGAGCTTCAGGAACAAGTTTTGGCTTACTGTCAGTATTCCGGGTTTTCCAAATCACCTTGTGAATGAATTTGCCCTTTGTCAAGATGGAGGTTGCTGTTCTTGTGAGCCCTACTTCCTGTTCATGTGTATAAAACCCGGCTCAGGTGCTGCTTTCCTTGCTGGAGTATTCTTCTTCCTTCTTGTTTCTTAGTGTGCTTCTGCTGTGGCTCTGGACATTCCCTGTTCTCTGTAGGGAAAGCTGCACTCATCTTTGGAACTTATCCCTTGGTTCACTTTATCTGGTAAGAACTGTGTTCCTGAACTATGTGTTATTCTTAACCCTTCACTCTCCCCAGTGAGAGCAGTCGTAACTGTCACCAACTGTATGCTTTAATGTGACCCTGTTCCTGGACTCACCTGTGTTCACGCCGCTCCTGGGATCAACTTGTAAATCAGCTTTTGGACTGTCCTGTGCTTTTGCTCGTCTGGGACTTACCTATAGATTTGTTCGGGACTTCCCTGTTCTTGCTACATACCTGGATGGGACTCTCTCTGCATCATTACTGTGTGAACTGCACCACGTCACCTGAGCGGTACACTCACCTTTGGATCACATGTTTATGAGGACTCTGTCTTAGGAACTTTACTGAATGGCTATATAGCTTTAGGACTTGTCTCATTTCAGGTTATCAGCATATTGTTTTTGGGTGTCACTGCTGTTATAAAAATACACTATTTGCACTAAAGTAACCCGCTTGTGTCTGATCATTGCCCCACGCTATCAGAATCCTCGAGTTCCTACAATAGTATTACAGGATACTCCAGCCTTAAAGAGGATTCTGCTGGGGCAATGTCACAGTTACAAGCAGATAAGATGTTTTCTATGATTAACTCCTTGCAGCAGGAGGTGGGGGCTACACAAAATAAGCTCAGAGACTTGGAGTCCCGGGTGGACCAAAATGCACAGGTGTTTGGTCAGGTTCTTCAAGATCTACGTACCAGGACGGAGGTCCAGGAGGCCTTACCCACTGAGCATATACCGTCCCCCAGTATACCCAAGTTGCCCCCATTCCTATTTAATGGTGACCGAAGTCAATTTCGTGGGTTTGTTAATCAATGCATATTATTTTTTTATGTACATGCCTCTTACTACCGGTCTGATAGATCTAAGGTTTTATGTATTATTATGTTGTTGACATCACGGGCTTTGGCTTGGGCAAATCCTATGGTTGAAAGTCATGATACCCGTCTAAATAATTTGGATGATTTTCTGACATCTATGGCACAAATGTTCGACGATCCCAACCGCCGTGCCACCGCTGAATCTGCCCTGCTGTCATTACGCCAGGGGAAGCGCTCAGTCATAGAATATGTTACCGAATTTAAGAGGTTAGTGGTGGATACCAACTGGGACAACAATGCTTTACTGCCAATTTTTAGGAAAGGTTTATCCAGTGCAATCAAGGATGAGCTAGCTCGTTCTGAGTCCCCACAGGAGTTCGAGTTGTTTTTGCAACACTGTGTGCGGATTGACATTCGCCTAACTGAACGCAGACAAGAGAAATGGGCAGCTTTAAATCGCATTGCTAATTTTTCTCTTCCATCTAGGGAAACTACAGGCAAAAACCCGCGGGAGACCGAGGAGGTGCCTATGCAAGTGGACTCGCTACAAAGACGTGAGAATAATGAACGCCGGGAATACCGTTTCCGTGAACGATTATGTTTTTATTGAGGTCAATCAGACCATTTCCTCATTAATTGTCCTAAATGTCCCAGGCGACCTAACAAGGTGTTAGCGGCAGTAGGGGATTATGACAATACGGACGCTGAGTCTGAGGTTTCGGAGACCAGTCTACACCTAGACGCTGTGTTTCCCCCAACATTGATGTCGACTTCCCCTAAAGATCAAGGGGAAAAATATTCACATTGTTCTCTTCCTATTCAGATTCTGTGGGAAGGTCAGTGGATACCAAGTTCTGCCATGATAGACTCTGGAGCAGGTGGGAATTTCATGGATTCTTCTTTTGCCAGGAAACATGGTATAAGGACACAACTAAGAGCTTCGCCAGTCACCATGGAAACGGTGGATGGTTCCCCATTAACTTCTGGACCAGTAGACCGGGAAACGGTGCTCCTGGAGTGTAAGATGGAACCAGACCATCAGGAAACCCTTTCATTTATGCTAATATCTTCTCCTCATTTTCCTATAATTTAGGAATTCCCTGGCTACGGTCGCAAAATCCAAACATCAATTGGGAAACCAAGGAGATATCCTTCCCCTCGAAGGATAGTCCTACCATCTGTCCAACGGTCACGGTTCCAGTTACCCGGGACGTGGAAGAGGCAATACAGGTACCTACTCTCCCTCTGGTTTACCAGGAATTCGTGGATGTTTGTGACAAAAGGAAGGCAGATCAACTCCCACCACATAGACCATATGACTGCCTCATAGAATTGCTTCCAGGGACAGCGATCCCTTTCGGCCATGTTTACCCGCTGGCAGCTCCAGAACTAAAAACATTACGAGAGTATATAGATGAAAACCTAGCTAAGGGGTTTATCCGACCATCCTCTTCACCAGCGGGAGCCCCCATATTATTTGTAAAGAAGAAAGATGGGACTCTAAGACCTTGCATTGACTACCGGGAGCTAAATAAGGTAACCATTCGTAACAGGTACCCGTTGCCGCTAATTCCTGAAATGTTGGAAAGAGTTCGTCAAGCCAAGGTGTTTACCAAATTAGACCTTCGTGGGGCATATAATTTACTCCGTATACGTCCCGGAGACGAATGGAAGACAGCTTTTAGATGCCGGTATGGACATTTTGAATATTTAGTGATGCCATTCGGACTGTGTAACGCTCCTGCTGCTTTTCAACACTTAGCCAATGATATCTTCAGGGATTTATTGGAACATTATGTGGTAATTTACCTGGATGACATCTTAATTTTCTCTGATTCTCTACAGGAACATCAGGAACATGTCAAGACCGTGCTCAGATGCTTAAGAGATAATCATTTATATATTAAACTCGAAAAATGTGAGTTTCATTGCTCCGAAATTCAATTTCTGGGCTATATTAATTCTCCCCAGGGATTGAACATGGAATCCAGCAAGATCCAGGCGATCATAGACTGGCCGGTACCAGGAAACATCAAAGAGGTACAACGATTTATTGGTTTTGCTGATTTTTATAGACGTTTTATCAGGAATTTTTCGGAAATTGTCCATCCCATCACTCTCCTTACTAAGAAGGGGAAGAAGTTTGTATGGTCTTCGCAAGCCCAGGAAGCCTTTGACTGCCTCTAGGTTTGTTTTACCACGGCTCCGATATTAATGCATCCGGATCCTGCACTGCCTTTCATCGTGGAGGTGGACGCTTCTGACTGTGCACTGGGAGCTATCCTCTCACAACGAACCGGAGACAAAGGTTTGCTGCACCCGTGTGCCTTCTTTTCACGCAGGTTATCTTCTGCTGAACTAAATTATGGCATTGCAGATAAGGAACTTTTAGCAATCATTTCCGCCTTTAAAGAATGGAGACACCATTTGCAGGGAGCTACTCAACAAGTAGTAGTGCTTACAGATCATCGTAATTTAGAATTTCTTAAATCCGCCAGGTGTCTTTCTCCTCGACAAGCTAGGTGGAGTTTGTTCTTGAACCAGTTTGATTTTATTATCTCGTACCGTCCAGGTTCATGTAATGGGAAGGCCGATGCATTATCCCGAATCCACACGGTGGACTCCGTGCCTGGGACCCCGTCTAAGACCATCTTGTCTGATGCCAATTTCATAGGAGTGCTCCAGGACCGGGACTTGTGGGAGGAGATCAAGCTGGCCTATGACGGTGATGTATTTCTTGCTGCTCCACCTGACAATGTGAATCTTGTCTTTCAGAATGGTGTGTGGCTTAGAGATCGACGTATTTACGTCCCAGAGGCTGTGAGACTTCGAATCCTCAAATTGGTCCATGACTCCGTATTGGCTGGTCATAGGGGGGTACAGAAGACTCAGGAATTTTTAAGTCGTTTTTTCTGGTGGCCTACCTGCTTAACAGATGTGAATGAGTATGTCCGCTCTTGTGAGGTTTGTGCCCGGTACAAAGTTCCTCGTGTTTCACCTACTGGTCTTCTCAAACCACTACCCATACCATCTCGCCCTTGGGGGTCTATTTTGATGGACTTTATTTTGGAGTTACCCACCTCTGGCGGTAAAAACACTATTTTGGTGGTAGTGGACCGTTTAACGAAGGTGGCCCATTTTATTCCATGTACCGGTCTCCCCTCAGCTACAGAGACAGTGGATCTGGTTATCCAAAACGTTTTCCGGCTGCATGGGGTACCAGATGAGATCATCTCTGACAGGGGAATACAGTTTACCTCTAGGTTTTGGAAAGAATTTTGCTCTGCGCTCCACATTAATGTTTGCTTGTCTTCTGCATACCATCCTCAGACCAACGGGCAGACCGAACGTACCAATCAAACCTTGGAGCAATATCTACACTGCTACGTCGGTCATTTGCAGGATGACTGGCTGAAGTTACTTCCTTTAGCGGAGTTTTCGTACAACAACTCACAGAACAGTTCCACGAAGGTAACTCCTTTTTTTGCCAATCTGGGATATCATCCAAATATTCTCCCTAGGTCTCCGGTTGTCTTTTTGGTACCGGCGGTTCAAGACAGAGTGGAGCTGTTGCAACATAATCTTGAAGTTTTGAAGGACCCCTGACTGTAGCACAAGAAGTCAGCTGATAGGTTCCGGAAACCAGCACCTTTGTATAAGGTAGGAGACTCGGTTTGGTTGTCTACCAAGAATCTAAGGTTGGGTGTTCCTTCGCAGAAACTGGGACAGAAGTTCATCGGTCCATTCAAAATTACCGGGATTGTGAGCTCCGTTGCTTGTCGGCTGAAGCTACCACGAACTCTAAAGGTACACCCAGTATTTCATGTTTCTTTATTAAAACCGGTTTCTCCCAACAAGTTTCAGGGACGTATCGTACCTCCTCCTCCACCAGTGTTGGTTAATGGCGAAGAACAATTTGTGGTCCAGGACATTATTGATTCAAGACTTCATCGAAACCGGCTTCAGTATCTAGTTAGATGGCAGGGTTACTCTCCTGAAGACGATTCCTGGGAACCAGTAAGTAACATCAATGCTCCCCTGACGGTTGCTCAGTTTCATCGGAGATACCCAGACAAACCTGGTCCGGGATCGTCCTGAGGCCGTTTCTAGGGGGGGAGTAATGTCAGTATTCCGGGTTTTCCAAATCACCTTGTGAATGAATTTGCCCTTTGTCAAGATGGAGGTTGCTGTTCTTGTGTGCCCTACTTCCTGTTCATGTGTATAAAACCCGGCTCAGGTGCTGCTTTCCTTGCTGGAGTATTCTTCTTCCTTCAGCTGTGCTGTTTGTTTCTTAGTGTGCTTCTGCTGTGGCTCTGGACATTCCCTGTTCTCTGTAGGGAAAGCTGCACTCATCTTTGGAACTTAACCCTTGGTTCACTTTATCTGGTAAGAACTATGTTCCTGAACTATGTGTTATTCTTAACCCTTCACTCTCCCCAGTGAGAGCAGTCGTAACTGTCACCAACTGTATGCTTTAATGTGACCCTGTTCCTGGACTCACCTGTGTTCACGCCGCTCCTGGGATCAACTTGTAAATCAGCTTTTGGACTGTCCTGTGCTTTTGCTCGTCTGGAACTTACCTATAGACTTGTTCTGGACTTCCCTGTGCTTGCTACATACCTGGATGGGACTCTCTCTGCATCACTACTGTGTGAACTGCGCCACATCACCTGAGTGTTACACTCACCTTTGGATCACATGTTTATGAGGACTCTGTCTTAGGAACTTTACTGAATGGCTATACAGCTTTAGGACTTGTCTCATTTCAGGTTATCAGCATATTGTTTTTGGGTGTCACTGCTGTTATAAAAATACACTATTTGCACTAAAGTAACCCGCTTGTGTCTGATCATTGCCCCACGCTATCAGAATCCTCGAGTTCCTACAATAGTATTACACTTACATTGCTGACACAGCCTCCAGCTCTCTCGCCTCCTCTTCTGAAGTTTCAAAAAATAAAAGCGCTGAGTTGTCAGTGGAGGCTCCTGGTCAGGAACAACACCTTTCCTTGTGTCCTTCACCCCTACCAAGAGTGAAGGATGTGGCAGGCCACACTACAGATTACTCCATGGAGCTCTTTTCACATACCATGCCTGGGTTATCAAGTCAAATCATGAATTCCCCAGTCCAAGATGAATCTGACATGGAGTGCACTGATGCACAGCCACTGCTAGATTTTTCTGCTGGTACATTCACTCAGAGCACTACATTGTCCTCGCACTGTACTGAGGCAGAATCAGACCCTGATGAAACTCAGGTGCCCCTTCCCGCATACTATACCACCTTACACGGTGACTCAGAGGAAGGTGCACATGAAATTGAAGAGGAGGTGATGGATGACCAAGTTGTTGACCCAGATTGGCATCCATTGGGGGAAGAGGGTGCCGCTGCCAATAGCTCAGAAGAGGAGGAGGAGGATCCGCAGCAGGCAACGACTTAGCAACAGCTGTTATCTGGCAGGACCGTAGCAGTCCAAAAACGGGTTGCAAAAACCCAAAGAGTTGCAGGACAACTTGGCCAGATGGTGAAATTAGCACAGCATGCAATGCATCAAAATGTCCTCCATAGTTCCATGAGCTCATGGCCTACGCAGTACCACGCTATGACCTACCCAGTCGGCACTTCTTTTTGCGAAAAGCTATCCCAGCCCTCCACGTGCATTTGAAAGACCGCATTGTCCATGCACTCAAGCAATCAATGAGTGGAAAGGTGCACCACACAACAGATGCCTGGTCTAGTAGGCATAGCCAGGGCCGTTATGTGTCCATCAATGCGCACTGGGTTAATGTGGTGGATGCAGGGTCCAAAGGTGATAGCGGTGGTGGGACAGTGCTGCCTTGCCCACGGTATAGGAAACAGTTGGCTGTAGGCGTTCGACCCTCCTCCTCCTCTTCCTCCTCCAGAAGCAAAAGCTCATCCACAGAGCGCAGTCGCACAAGCACTCCATTCGCAGCTGCCATTGTTGAACACGAGGTGTCCCACTATCGAACAGTTAGTGGTAAGCGTCAGCAGGCTGTGTTGAAGATGATGTGTTTGGGAGACAACAGACACACCGCGGAGGTACTGGCCGACTACTTGCAGTGACAAGCTGAGTCATGGCTGGGCAGTCTACATCTTGAGGCAGGCAAGGTAGTTAGTGATAACTGCCGGAATTTTGTGGCAGCCATAGACCTTTCAAACCTCAGACACATACCTTGCCTGGCTCACACCTTGAACCTGGTGGTGCAGTGCTTCCTCAATAATTATCCGGAGTTAACAGCCCTGCTCCATAAGGTGCGAAGACTGTGCTCGCACATCCGCCGGTCGTCCGTACACTCCAGTCGTATGCAGAAGCTACAGCGGTTGCTCCACCTTCCCAAGCACCACCTAATTATCGAGGTTGCAACAAGGTGGAACTCCACCCTGCACATGGTTCAGAGGCTGTGCGAACAGAGGCAGGCTGTAATTCATTTGTGGGAGGATACACGCTCAGGCGGTTTGCAGGCAGACATGGAGTTGTCTGGTGTGCAGTGGTCGATGCTGAAATACCTCTGTAAAGACCTTCAGTGTTTTGAGGAATGCACACGGCTGGTAAGCGCACACGATGCCATCATAAGCATGAGCATCCCACTTATGCATCTGTTCATGCAAACTTTGATGAACATTAAGGAGCAGGCGTCTGCAGCCAAGGAGTAAGAGGAGGAGGGAAGCCTTGATGACAGTCAGCCATTGTCTGCTCAGGGAAGTCTCGTGGAGGAAGAGGAGGAGGAGGAGGATGTTGGGGATGATTATTTAGGGGAGGAGGATGCTTTTCAGGGGGCAAGACAAAATGTTGACGTGGCAAGGTCAGGTACAGGGTTTGTGTGTGACTGGAGGGATGTTGATTTGCCAGAAAGTGCTCCTGCACCCAGCACTCGCAGTGCATCATTGACACCTGGAACATTGGCCCACATGTCTGATTATGTCTTACAGATCCTAAAAATGGACCCCCGCATTGCCAAAATGATGAACGATGACGACTTCTGGTTGGCCAGCATCCTGGATCCACGCTATAAAGGCAAATTCCAAAACATCATGCCACAGGAGAACCTAGAGCTAATATTGGCTAGCAAACAAGCAACTCTGGTAAACCGTTTGATTGAGGCATTCCCAGCACACAGCGGCGGTGATGTTTCTCCCACGAGCCGTAGGGGGCAACATGGAAGAGGTGTTCGTGGTGCACACAGCCAAAGTGGCGTTGGACACAGGGGTTTCATGACCATGTTGTGGACTGATTTTTCAAGTATCGCTCACACGACTGGTAATACTGCATCAATTGAAAGTGACATGAGACAGCAGTTGTCAACCACGGTAACAAACTACTTCTCCTCCCATATCGATGTTCTCCCTCACCGGTCATTCCCCTTTGACTATTGGGCCAGTAAACTTGACACCTGGCCTGAAATGGCACAATATGCCTTACAGGAGCTCGCTTCCCTGCTGCTAGTGTGTTATCTGAAAGTCTTCAGTGCTGCTGGATCAATCCTGACAGAAAAAAGGATCCGTCTGTCGACCCAAAATGTTGATGATCTAGCCTTCATTAAAATGAACCATGCATGGGTTTCAAAGGATTTTGTCCCACCCTCCCCTGCTGACACGGAGGTTGCCAGAAAAATAGCTTGCTTTTGTCCTCCTCTTCCGCGGACTTCTCCAATTACTCCATTTGCAGCTGTTGAATGTCCAACATCAACATATGCCATTTTTTCCACCTCCCTAACTGGGCTGCCTCCCCCCACAAGGCCGGGGTCACCACCTGGCGCATGCACCTGTGCGAGTGCCGTTGCCCTGGACAGGTGGGTGGGCCCACTCTTGGGCAACGGCACTGGCACAGGGTCCCTCATAGTACAATCAAGTGTCTCTGACGGTGGGGGTGCACACCCGCAGTCAGACACACCGGCGTACTATGAGGGGCCCTGTGCCAGTACCGCCGGCCACGAGTGGGCCCCCCTGCTTGCTCAGGGCCCCAGCACTTGCAATACTTACCTCTCCCTGCTCCACCACTTTGTAGTCTGGCATGTTAAATACTTCACTGGGACTGCCAATACAAATTTGGTGAAATGATAGATGATGGTTAAGACGTAGCTATGCCCTGTCCTGCTGGGCTCTATCTTCAGATGAGAAGCAGTGGTGGTTTATCATCAGACGTGTGACATTCCTGCCTACATTTTTAAATGTGTCCTCTCATGCCAATCCAATAGAATCGCCTATGGCCTGTGGCTTGTGTCTTTTGCACTCCAGAGTTACCTGACAGATCATGATAGGCAGTGAGGACAATGTCTACATCTCTCCCTGTGATCACAATTTGATGGAGATGAGTAAGGGTGAGGGGTTCCACAGTACTGCGATACAGCAAACATTTCTTCACAAGAACTGTTTTCGCTGTCTCCACAGACAAAGTAATTGAGGGTCAGCATCGCCTCTGAGAATTCTCCTGGGAGTTTTTCCCGTGATTAGTAACTCCAAAATTTCTGCAATCACTCGACTTTCCATATGTACTTGTATCCATCTCGTTTCCTCTTGCAGAGAGTCTGGACTGTCTTACTGAGACTGAAATATATATGAAGTTGAAAAATACCCCAACAGTGTATACTGGTGTACGCTTCAAATACATAACCCTTTTTCTACTTTTTAGATTCTTGTCCAATCCATACTGAGGCTATGAGTGTCTTTGTCGGACACCGGAAATATACACGCAGATGTTTAATGTTTAAACTATGCTATATATATCTGCTATCCAGTGATACTGTACCCTTTCCCAACTTTCTGCAATCACGTCGAATCCATACTGGGCCTGAGACCATCTGAGTCTGCCTCCTGATATATAGACATAGATTTTTAATGTGTAAACTATGCTATATATATACCTGTTATCCGGTGATTCTGTACCCTTTCTCAACTTTCTACAATCTTGTCGAATTCATACTGGGCCTGAGAACGTCTGAGTCTGCCTGCTGATTAGAGATGAGTGGTGTTCGAGTCGACCTGTTCGCCAAGTTAAAATTCCAGTTGTTTCGGGCGGTGTTCGAGACGTTTGTCAAACTCGAACACTTTGCTTAAAATTCGGCTGTTCGAGGTTCCGTTTGAGAACGGTTCGTTCACCAAAAGCGTAACTTCATTTTCACATTAATAATGGTTTTCAATGTTAATAGACTGTTTCATGACATAGTAGCTGTGTGTGGTAGCAAGCGGTGTAGTGCACCTGTCAAGGAGCTACACCGTGTGTTTCTAATCATTTTTTACCGCATCTTGTCCAGAAAATCCTTTAGGGCCTTGTAGCACTGTCTTCTACTCAGCAGAGGAGCCCACCAGTGAACCTAGCTATGCCGCCTGTTTATGAAAGAACCAGTTTTTGACTGCATTTAGCCAAGTTAATACTTTGGGCCTAGTAACTGTGTCTGCTACTCATCAGAGGAGCCCACCGGTGAACCAAGCCGTGCCGCCTGTTTATGTAATAACCATTTTTTAACTCCATTTAGCCCAGCGAATACTTTGGGACTAGTACCAGTGTCTACTGCTTAGCAGAGGAGCCCACCTGTGAACCTAGCTATGCCGCCTGTTTATGTAAGCACTGTCTGCTACTCAGCAGAGTTGCCCACCTGTGAACCAAGCTATGCCGCCTGTTTATGTAAGAACTGCGTGCTACTCAGCAGAGGAGCCCAGCTGTTAAGCAAGCTACAGCACCTGTAGTTTGGACACTTAATTTTTTCATTCTTTCTGGAGTTAGGTCTAATTCCGGAATTCCGGTTGACCAGCACTTACTGGGAAATCCTCGTTCGCGGGGAAGATTTGGAATCCCCGATCCCCATCACTATCGGTGTTCAGCGGGTTATCTGCACCTGTAAGCAACACACGCTGGTCCTTTCAGTGTAGCATGCATGCAGCCCCGGACATGTAAGGGCATGACAGACCTGTTATTGCTCGATCTCGCATGACAGAGCCTCGCATGTCCCTCTAGTAAGCTTGACGCGTACCGCGGGGGCATGCCGGAGTCTCGTTCGTTAACAGAATTAAGCTGACAAATCGCTAGCACAACTAAAAACGGACATCCACCACCACCCACTGAATCGACAAAGCTGGCAATCTGTCCATCTTTTCTGTAGCTGGCATGGTTGAGGTTTCCCGGGTGGAGTCGAATTAAGCCGCAGGCTCCACTCCTGGTGGTGCCCTTCTGGACATTCCTTTAAGGTTCAGCAACCATACTGCCCCCGGAAACCAAATACTTTGCCTTCATGGACGCTGTTTGGAGGTTCTTGGGAATAACGCAGCCTGATTGGCAGCTGGCATAATTTATGGTGGGAAGTCCGACGGTATATGATCGTCTTCGATTTCAGATTTTTATTTTTTTTGTATTTTACATTTTTATTCCAGCCTTTCTTGACTTCATAAGGGCATGACATGCCTATATCTGTGTCTCCTCCTCCTCCTTTTACTCCTCCACCTCTTCTCTATATGTAGTTGCCCTTTTCCATATGTTATTTTTGTATTCTGAGCATTTTGTCTGCATTGGGACACCTTTTAAGGTGTTTTGTAATTGTTTTCTATGTGTTAGTATGTGTTTGTGTTTGCCTGCCATTGTTTTCAATGGTGTTCGACGGTGTTCGTCGAACATTCGACGAACTTGCCTCCTGTTTGACTTACCAAAACGAACTCGAACACTAGCGGGGAGGCTCAACACTACTCCTGATATATAGACGTACATTTTTAATGTTTAAACTATGCTATATACAGTATACCTGGTATCTGGTGAGATTGTACCCTTTCTGCCAGGAAGTCCTCCTCTACCCACCACTTTAAGTGTATCATTGACACCTGGAACATTGTCCCATATGTGTGATTATTTCTTGCGGATCTTCTTGTTATATTGTGGTGTGATCCGTCCTGAGTGTGTGACAGTCTGTGGGCTACTCCTGCAATTTAGATGTACATTTAAAAATTACCCCAACACTAAAGTAGTGCATACAGCTCTACGCTTGTGATACATTACCAATTTCCTGCTTTTTATATTCTGGTCTAATCCAAACTGACCAAGTGAGAGTTATTTTCTGACTGTGGAAATAAATACTGAGATTGCCAACAATGACCCCTACACTGTGTACAGCTGTACTCTTCAGATCCATTACCGTTTTAAGGCTTTTTATATTGTGTTGTAATCCATACTGAGCCTGAGAGCGTCTATGTCTGCCTCCTGAAATATCTACGGAGATTTAGAATGTTTAAACTATACAGTCATGGCCAAAAGTTTTGAGAATGACACAAATATTAATTTTTACAAAGTCTACTGCTTCATTTTTTCTAATGGCAATTTGCATATACTCCAGAATGTTATAAAGAGTGATCAGCTTAACAGCAATTACTTGCAAAGTCAATATTTGCCTAGAAAATGAACTTTATCCCCCAAAACACATTTCAACATCATTGCAGCCCTGCCTTAAAAGGACCAGCTAACATCGTTTCAGTGATTGCTCCATTAACACAGGTGTGGGTGTTGATGAGGACAGGGCTGGAGATCAATCTGTCATGATTAAGTAAGAATGACACCACTGGACACTTTAAAAGGAGGCTGGTGCTTGGCATCATTGTTTCTCTTCTGTTAACCATGGTTATCTCTAAAGAAACACGTGCAGTCATCATTGCACTGCACAAAAATGGCCTAACAGGGAAGAGTATCGCAGCTAGAAAGATTGCACCTCAGTCAACAATCTATCGCATCATCAAGAACTTCAAGGAGAGAGGTTCCCTTGTTGCCAAAAAGGCTCCAGGGCGCCCAAGAAAGACCAGCAAGCGCCAGGACCGTCTCTTAAAAGTGTTTCAGCTGCGGGATCGGGCTACCAGCAGTGCAGAGCTTGCTCAGGAATGGCAGCAGGCAGGTGTGAGTGCATCTGCATGCACTGTGAAGTGGAGACTCTTGGAGCAAGACCTGGTCTCAAGGAGGGCAGCAAAGAAGCCACTTCTCTCCAGAAAAAACATCATGGACAGACTGATATTCTGCAAGAGGTACAGGGAGTGGACTGCTGAGGACTGGGGTAAAGTCATTTTCTCTGATGAATCCCATTTTCGATTGTTTGGGACATCTGGAAAACGGCTTATTCGGAGAAGACCAGGTGAGCGCTACCACCAGTCTTGTCTCATGCCAACTGTCAAGCATCCTGAAACCATTCATGTGTGGGGTTGCTTCTCAGCCAAGGGAATGGGTTCTCTCTCAGTCTTGCCTAAAAACACAGCCATGAATAAAGAATCGTACCAGAATGTCCTCCGAGAGCAACTTCTCCCAACCGTCCAAGAGCAGTTTGGCAATCAACAATGCCTTTTTCAACATGATGGAGCACTTTGCCATAAAGCAAAGGTGATAACTAAATGGCTCAGGGAACAAAACATAGAGATTTTGGGACCATGGCCTGGAAACTCCCCAGATCTTAATCCCATTGAGAACTTGTCGTCAATCATCAAGAGACGGGTGGACAAACAAAAACCTTCAAATTCAGACAAAATAAAAGCATTGATTTTGCAAGAATGGACTGCTATCAGTCAGGATTTGATCCAGAAGTTGATTGAGAGCATGCCAGGGAGAATTGCTGAGGTCCTGAAGAAGAAGGGTCAACACTGCAAATATTGACTTGCTGCATTAACTCATTCTAACTATCAATATAACCTTTTGTTACTCATAATATGATTGCAATTATATTTCTGTATGTGATAAAAACATCTGACAAACACACATAAAAACCAGAGGGCAGCAGATCATGTGAAAATATAATATTTGTGTAATTCTCAAAACTTTTGGCCACGACTGTACTATATATACCTGCTATCTGATGATACTGTACACTTTTTCTACTTTTTATATTCTTGTCTAATCCATACTAAGCCTGTAAACGTCTCTTTGTGACTGATGGAATATATAGGGAGATTGACATTTAGCCTTTGACTGTATAGAGCTGTACGCTTCTGATACAGTACCATATATCTGATGTTATCTTGGGTTCATTTTCAGAAAAATTTTGAATTTTGGTGGAAGAGGCCGTGGACGTGGGCGTTGGGGGGCCAGCTTGTGCTGATGGTGGTGGTGCGTCTTCTGGTAGTGGCAAAAGCACAATAGCAGCTAAGGCAGGAGGTGTTGAGCCTGCGTCATGGTCTGGCTCCGGAATGTCTGGAATGTTACCTTTTCTGGGAGTAGGTTAACCGCTTTTAAAGCTGGAGCATCAGGAACTGGTTTTGGCTTACATTTCCGAAACAGACTCCAGCAAATATGCCCTCCTCTTCTGAAGTTTAAAAAAATGCAAGCACTGAGTCATCAAGTGCTGGCTCCTGGTCAGGAAGAACCCCTTTCCTTGTGTCCTTCACCCCCACCAAAAGTGAATGATGCAGCAGGCAACACTTCACATTTGTCCATGTATCTCTTTATATCATACCATGCCTGGGTTATCAAGTCAAATCGTGAATTCCCCAGTCCAAGATGAATCTGGCATGGAGTGTGGGTGGCCAGCCAGGGCAGTGGGGTTAATCGGTACCGGGCCGGTGTCTCAGAGGGATGTGTTACGTTGGTGGTGATGACCCGTTCCGTGGCCCTGGGCGTCCATGCAAAGGGGTGAATAACGTTTATAGGTGAATGATACGTGACGCCACCTGTGGTTTCTGATCAGAATGACCCACGCTGCAGTGTCGCTTCTCTAGGACAGATGTTGTGGTGCAGATAAGATGTAGAAGCCCTGTACAGGTAGGGCCGTAGTCACAGGGCAGATGAAAGAGTTGGTAGATGGTGTGCAGTGCAGGATGTAGCAGAGCCGTGCACCAGGCGCAGGAGAAAGATGACAGACACAGTCGTGCAGTTCCTTTACCTGTACTTGGTAAGTGCCGTCCAGGACCCAGAGTACAGATGGAGATGGAGTTGGTCAGCCTGGAAACAAATTTGGAATTCTCTCTGCAGATAGGTAGTGTGGCCTCCATTCTAGCGCTTATCTGAGGTACTCGCAGTACTGAGTTCACTGAAGTTCCCCCTGTTGACACTCTTTTGGAACTTTCTCGTATGGCAGCCAGCCATAGCCTTTTCCTTCTGGCTCACACACGTCGCTGCTTGGGCCTCTGAGCCTTAGTTGGGAACAGAGCATATACAGCTGCTACTTCCTCCGGTTTCTGCTGCAGGAACGTCAGTGTCCCTACAAACTCGGAGATCGGAATCTGGACCATGCGCTTCAGCTAGGAGTGAGCCTTAACTCTGCTCATCCTCCAGCTCCCCTTCTCACGTCCACACACTTCCCCTTCCCTTCATAGACTGCCCTAACTTACCTCCTCCCGACCACAGAGAGCAGCTCCTCAGCAGTCAGGTTCAGAGGTCTCCCTGCAGGTTCCTTGAGCAGGTGGGGGGCATACTCATGGGCGACGGCACTGGCACAGGGCTCCTCATAGTACACAAAAGTGTCTCTGCCGGGGGGAGGGCCCACCTGCCATCAGACACACCGCCATACTATGAGGGGCCCTGTGCCAGTGCTGTCGCCAACGAGTGGGCCCCCTCTGCTTGCTCAGGGTCACAGCACTTGCAAAGTTGAAATACTTACCTCTCCCTGCTCCACTGCCGTGACGTCTTCCGCGTTTCCTGACAGTGACATTCTGGTCAGAGAGCGCGATGACATCACGTCTGTACGCCCTCTGTCTAAACAGTCCAAGTGCAGTGAGATGGAAGATGGGGATGACGAGGAGTCCAGACTAGTACAGGGATTCCCTAGTGAGGAGACTTATTTAATTGTTTTCAATGTTGGGACAGCAATTTTTGGGGAGCACTATACTCTGGAGAATGATATATGAGGCCCACCATACACTGGAGTATTCCAAAGGTGGACATCAGACACTGGAGCTGCATTTACAGGGCCCATTATACACAGGAGCATTAGAAATGTGGCCCATTATATATGGAGCATTATTTGGGCCCATAAGATAGTGGAGCTTCATCCATGGGGACCAACATATACTGTAGCATTATGTGGAGCTCATCATATACTGTATGGGACATTATATGGGACCAGTGATTCTGTATGGAGAAATATATGGGCCTCATTACTCTGTATAGCGCACTATACGGTGGCCATAATACTGTATGGAGTAATATACTGTCCGTTTTTGGAGCTATTGGAGAATTTAAAATGGATATCAGTCATGAGATGTAAGAAGTGAAGTATTTTTCATTGTACTGTACCGCTATTTCTCTGTCGTTTCAGAGGATCATGAATTGTGGCTTGCGTTAAAGGAGTCCAGTGACACTCTTTGGCCCAGGGCCCACGAAAATCTGGAGCCAGCCCTACCCCCCCCCACTACTTTAGCCAAATAACCCCCAGTTTTCAATGACTATTATTATAAAGTAAATTAAGGTTGACAAGCTTAAGTAATAAGAATTGATATTTTTGGCATTAAAATAGGCACTGTAGGTGTGTTTCCTTCCTCCACTCACTGCCGACTTTGGTTCCCCATTGACTTGCATTGGGTTTCGTGTTTCAGTCAGCCTTCGACTTTTCACGATAATCGGCCGATTGCGTTCGACCCGACTTTTGAGAAAGTTGGGTTTCATGAAACCCGACTTGACCCGAGAAAAGGCAAAGTCGCTCATCTCTACTGCCGACCTTGGTTCCCCATTGACTTGCATTGGATTTCGTGTTTCAGTCGGCCTTCGACTTTTCACGGTAATCGGCCGATTGCGTTCGACCCGACTTTTGAGAAAGTCGGGTTTCATGAAACCCGACTCGACCCGAAAAAAGGCAAAGTCGCTCATCTCTAGTAAGCATGTTGGTAACCATTTTCTGTTTGTGTGCACCTCCTAAACAGATCTCTCCTACAATGACCCTCCCAAGGTCTAGTCTCTGGGCATATGGAGCATTGTGTGAGCCATTGATCTGTTGTCCAACCTTGTGGACTCTTAGAATATCTCTCCCAATGAGAAAGACTATTTGAGCCTCTGGGTCAAGGCTGGGAGTCAGGCGTTCTATACGCTTCAGATGAGGATGATGGGATGCCACTTCAGGCGTAGGTATCTCTGACCTATTGTCAGGAATCTGATTACATTCCAATATGGTTGGTAAGGACAGACATATTTGGCCATCTATAGACTCAACTACGTAGCATGTTGCTCTCCTACCAGCTTTCTCTACTATACCGGCACACGTTTTTAAAGAGCAGGGGGCACTGGGTCCTCTGACGTTAAAGCTATCAAAGAAGGCAGACTTGGCTAATGACCTGTTACTCTGATCATCTAAAATTGCTTACACTTTGATAGCTTTGTCCTTTTCGTCTGCTAGGTAAACTCTCACTAGGGAAATTTTTAGAGCAGGACTTGCCTCCTATGAGATTTCCACAAACTTCTGTACACTTAGAAGTAATTGCTGGAGTGTTGGTATTTGAGTCCTTGAGCTCCCCGCTATGCTCTTGGACTTGGGGCAGACACTCTCCTGGTGGTCCAGAGTGTAGAACTGAATTATGTTCAGTGCTCTCACATTTGGCACACTTTGCACTAACCTCACAGTCCCTGGCAAAGTGGGATGTTGAAGAGCAGCATTTGTAACAGATGTGGTTCTCCTTAAGGAAGGCCTTCCGTTCTTCCAAAGACTTTTCTCTGAAAGTTCTGCACTTAAGTAAGGAATGTGGCTTCTTGTGTAAGGGACACTGTCTGCTTGGATCATTGGATTTGTCTTCTCCTTGATGGGAGCTGAACTCTTTGTGAACTGAACCTGTGGAGGAAACGTTATTTTTGTGGACCTCTACAGTTCTACGAGGTTTACTAACAGAAGTATTAGCACAAGACAGCGTGAAATCAAAGCTAGGATCATTTCTAATTTTTGCTTGTTCTGAAACAACATCTACAAACACATTGAATGGAGGAAATGGTACATTGTAAGTCTGTTTATATCTAGAACCATATGTAACCCATTTGTCTTGCAGGTTGTAGTGGGAGTTTTTGAACTATGGGGTTCACACCTCTAGCGGTGTCAATGTATGTCAACCCCACAAGATCTCCTTCTGCCTTTGCTTCACACAACTCCATTAACAAGTCAGTTAATTCTCTGAGCTTTGAATAGTCCTTGTTCGCTATTCTAGGAAAGTCTTCTATTCTTTTAAACAAGGCACTTTCTATTACCTCTACAGAGCCATAGCATTCATCAAGTCTATTCCAAATTGTTTTGACGCCGACATCTGGATAATTTATATTAATGTCTCTGATTCTCCTTGCGTGTTCAGCAGACTCACTTCCTAGCCATTTTACCAGGAGATCCACTTCTTCACTATATGATAGCCCTATGTCTCTTATGGAAATTTTGAAGGAGGCTCGCCAAGCTCTATAGTTTTCAGCACGATCGCTGAACTTTACAAGTCCCTTAGGGACCAACTGATGTCATGCAAGGAACTTGGCAAAGTCCATTGTGGCTTGATTGGCGCTAATACCAGCTGATGGTGTGTTGTCAGAGTACATGTGTGATGTGCGGTTATACCTGTTAGATGTCTCTGGTTTGGTCCAACTGCTGTAGTACCTTTCAGAAGCGAAGGGAGTCTCTTTAAGCAGGGACAGATTCAAGATCTTCTGTTCTGCAGAAAGATTATTGTAGTCAGTCTCATCCCGATATGTATTTCCTTGCGGCTGGCGGACCGATAGTTGGCTTTCTGGGCGAATAATCTGGTTGGTTTGACTCGTTGACAAAATGCTCTGTCTTCGGCTGTGTGTCTGGATTGTCATTTCATTTGGAATGTTGATCTACATACTCTGCAGTACGTTGCAATGGATCATGAGTAATTTGCTGTAGGCCTATCACACTGCTGCATCTGCTGTGGTCGTCGTCAGATACGGCAGATTCTAAGGCCTCTGCTTCCGCTATGGCAGCTGCTGTTTCTTTTTCAATAGCAAGCTTCTGTAATGTTGCTTCAAGGCATGCCTTCTCTTCTTACAGGCATGCTTGTTGGCGTGCTTTTTCCGCATCCAGGGATGCTTGTTGGAGTGCTTTTTCCGCCTCTGGGGATGCTTGTAGGCGTGCATTTTCTGCATCCAAGGATGCTTGTTGGCATGCGTTTTCCGCATCCAGTGACGCTTTTTCTGCATCCAAGGATGCTTGTTGGCATGTGTTTTCTGCATCCAGGGACGCTTGTTGTAATTTCAATTCTATCTCTTGCTCAGCAAAGGTGCTTGATTCTTTTGCCGCTTCAGCTTTTGCGCAGGCAATGGCGGCAGCATTGCTGACAGATGACATCTTGGAGGGACAAACTCGTGATCTCGTTTTGACAAAGGATGCTCGTCCTTGCAACATGTTTCAACGGTTAGGAGACTGCTGCGATATCCCTTGTCAGGCTCTGCGTGTATAATGGTGGGCTCTGTATGGTCGATTATTTGGTGCGACCGTTAGGAGGTTGCTGCAATATCCATATGCAATAACCATATGCTTGGATAATATCGGATTCCGTATCGTCAGACCTTTTGAGCTTGTTCTCAGCAGTTGTTTCACTATACTGTCCTCATACACGGTAGCACGGAGTGTAGTGAGACATGTAGCTAAACCCCTGTCTTCTTTTAGAAAAAGAGGCTGTAAGTTGTAACCTTCTTTTATTGATTGCAGATGTGACAGGAAAGGGTTAAATTATAGGATATAATAACAGGAGCATTTCAGAAAATATAACTGCACAGAGCATAAAACACAAATAGTCTGCAATACATAGTAATATGAGGTAATACACAGGTAACATGAGGTAATACAGTAACATGAGGTAATACATAGGCGATGATTACCTACTTAGTACAGCAAACGTATTGCAAAACACAGGACTGTAACACAAAGATAGTGCTTACCAACTATGCTTAGACCAGGCTGTTTAAGGAGCATGAATAAAACTAATGGTGAGGTTTCTCCTCAAACACATGGAGGAACAATGGCTGCTGTTCCCTTCACAGTGTCATAATAAGACCACAAAGCAACAGGAACAATCCCACAATGCCCTAGGAACTTCCCATAATACATTGTAAATTAAACTAGAATCTATACATCTATAGTCATTTTTTCAATAAGGATGGTGTGAGATACTTTGTCAAATGCTTTGCTGAAGTCAAGATATGCTATAACTACAGCATTTCCCTGATCCACACAGTCAGTGATTCTGTCATAGAAGGAAATTAATTATTCAAAATGGGGAAAGCTAACCCAGCCTCCAGGAAAACAGATAAATCAATTATATGAAACCTGAGGCAAAAATAACGTTTCTTTGCAAGAAAATATTTATTTGTTGGAACATGGACCAACTTCGATCCCGTGATTATGAAAGGATGTGTAAGAAGAGAACTGGATTTCAGCTTCACTATGCGACTCTGGCAGAATATCACAGAGTCAAAAGAATACCAAGGGGTCTTCGAGTATCTCTCAGGCCTACTCTTTTTTCAGAAAAAATCGATTTCTGTAATAAATTTGAAGCAATCTTGAATAAATGCTCTATGGATTTGATTTTGCTTACGGTAGAATTTTTACAGAAGGAGTTGTCCACCATGGATAATGAAATTAACAATGTTGAATTACAATTATGTGGAACACTTCCTCAGGAAGAATTTGATAAAATTAAAACACAAAACATTTAATACTGATTTTCGAGCTCAACTTCAAGAACGTAAGAGAATTAAGTTTCTGAGTGATGCTGATGATTATCAATATAACAATGTTTATTTTTGGAGAAATCAAAATATATCAAGAGAACGGAGAACAACAAGACGGTGGGACTCTTCTTTCTCTAACAGCTCAGACAGCGACACTTCTATAAGTTCTTCTCGTACATTCTCTCAGAGACGTGGAAGAGGACAGAGAAATCGGAACAATAGGGGAACTCAAGGAGGGTCTGATTCGACTTCATCTCAGATACAGACTCGTTCTCAGGTAATTCCTGACCAATTGGTCTATAACATTTCGTCACATATTTTATCACTTTCAGAGACATCAGCGCTTCAAAAAGGTCTATCCTTTTGTCCGACACCAAGTTTTAATGAATTTACCCTAGATCAAGAGGTTCAACGTTTTTTTTAGGTCCTTAAGGTTGAAGGTGCATTTTTCGAAGGATACATTTGACACACAACCTTCTGGAGAGGATTCTTCACTTGATTTCAATTCTAATGTGAATGTATTGACCTTAAAACAGCTGAACCTGTATAAATCTAGTAGTTTTACTCCACCAAGATCCTATTATCCAGTTGAAACCTATATCAGCTTGGTGAAAAAGGATATGGAAAGTAAAATACATGAAATTCACAATGGTCATTACCACATTTTGAATAATATGTCAAGGTCTGAGCGCATGGCTATAGATGGTTTATTCCGTAATAAACAATTGATTGTGAAACCAGCCGATAAGGGCGTTTCAATTGTGATAATGGATAGACAATATTACATTGATGAAATTTATTCTCAATTGAGTAATCAGGATTATTGTTGAGCGATACCAGCCGATACTGAAAAATATCGTATCGGAATGGATCGGCCGATCTAAAAAAAGTATCGGGTATCGCCGATTCCGATCCCGGAAGTCCCATTCAAGTCAATGGGACAGAAATATCGGAATTGAAAAAATCCCTCTCTTGCCTTGTATAGCCTGTTCGGGAGGGGGGAAGAGTGTGGGCGGTGCGTGGGCGGACACTGTGCGTGTCTGTGTGTGCGGGCGGGGTCTGTATGGGCCTCTCGGTGGTCTGTACGGGCCTCTCGGGGGCCTGTGCCGGCCTGTCGTGGGCCTGTGTGGCTGTCGTTGGTCTGTATGGGCCTCTTGGGGGCATGTGCCGGCCTGCCGGGGGCCTGTGACGGCTGCCGGTGGTCTGTATGGGCCTCTCGGGGGCCTGTGCCGGCCTTCTGGGGGCCTGTGCCGGCTGCCGGTGGTTTGTATGGGCCTCTCGGGGGCCTGTGCCAGCTGTTGGTGGTCTGTACGGGCCTGCCGGGGGTCTTGTGTGTGTGCAGGCATCATCCGATGGGACTACAAGTTCCATCGGGCGATGCCTGCTACACTGACAATGATTGACACATTAGCCAATGATGGGACAGTAGTAGTCCCATCATCCGGCTAATGTGTTGAATGTAAAAAAAAAAAAAAAACATACTACATACATACTACATATATACATACTACATACATACATACTACATATATACTACATACATACTACATATATACATACTACATATATACTACATATATGCATACTACATATATACTACATACATATTACATACTACATACATACTACATATATACATACTACATACATACTACATACATACTACATACATACTACATTCATACAACATACATATATACTACATACATACTACATACATACTACATATATACAACATTCATACAACATACATACATACATGCTACATATATACAACATACATATATACTACATACATGCTACATATATACTACATTCATACAACATACATACATACTACATACATGCTACATATATACTACATACAACATACATACATAGTACATACATACTACATATATACTACATTCATACAACATACATATATACTACATATACATAGAACATGCTTCAGACATACAACATACATACTGCATACAATACATTCATACAATACATACAGTACATAGACATACAGTACATATAACATAGAGTACATACTCACCATTACTTGTCACTTTGATCCCCGAAGCCACTGTCATTTAAGGAAAAATATGAAAATAACAAACCACCAAATACTCCCTGATCCGCAGAAATCCACGAGTGAGTGTCCCACGCCGATCTTCCGTGGAGAGCAGCAGCATCAACTGATGCGACCGCTCTCTACGGGGCTCAGGCATCCAGTGTCGGGAGGTAGGTATCCTTCCGCACTGTATTCCTCCGCCACTGTAAAAAATTAGTCCCTGGTCTCACTTTATGGCAAATGCTGCGTGGGAACTTTTTCACACAGCAATGCCAAAAGTGAGACTAGGGACTATTTTTTTACAGTGGCGGAGGAATACAGTGCGGAAGGAAACCTACCTCCAGACACTGGATTCCTTGAGCCCCTAGAGAGCGGTTGCATCAGCTGATGCTGATGCTCTCCAAGGGAGATCGGCGTGGGACACGCGTGGATTTCTGCGGATCAGGGAGTATATGGCTTGCTTGTTATTTTCATATTTTTCCCTAGATGACACTGGCTTCGGGGAACAATGTGACAGGTATTGGTGAGTATGTACTCTGTGTTATATGTACTGCATGTCTATGTATGTATTGTATGAATGTATGAATGTATTGTATGTAGTATGTATGTAGTATGTATGTATTGTATGAATGTATGTATGTTGTATGTATGCAGTATGCAGTATGTATGTATGTTGTATGTCTGTAGCATGTTGTATGTATGTAGTATGTATGTAGCATGTATGTAGTATATATGTATGTTGTATGAATGTAGTATATATGTAGCATGTATGTAGTATGTATTTAACATGAATGTAGCATATATGTAGCATGTATGTAGTATGTATGTATGAATGTAGTATATATGTATCATGTATGTAGTATGTATGTATGTTGTATGAATGTAGTATATATGTAGCATGTATGTAGTATGTACAGTGGGGCAAAAAAGTATTTAGTCAGTCAGCAATAGTGCAAGTTCCACCACTTAAAAAGATGAGAGGTGTCTGTAATTTACATCATAGGTAGACCTCAACTATGGGAGACAAACTGAGAAAAAAAAATCCAGAAAATCACATTGTCTGTTTTTTTTTCATTTTATTTGCATATTATGGTGGAAAATAAGTATTTGGTCAGAAACAAGCAATCAAGATTTCTGGCTCTCACAGACCTGTAACTTCTTCTTTAAGAGTCTCCTCTTTCCTCCACTCATTACCTGTAGTAATGGCACCTGTTTAAACTTGTTATCAGTATAAAAAGACACCTGTGCACACCCTCAAACAGTCTGACTCCAAACTCCACTATGGTGAAGACCAAAGAGCTGTCAAAGGACACCAGAAACAAAATTGTAGCCCTGCACCAGGCTCGGAAGACTGAATCTGCAATAGCCAACCAGCTTGGAGTGAAGAAATCAACTGTGGGAGAAATAATTAGAAAATGGAAGACATACAAGACCACTGATAATCTCCCTCGATCTGGTGCTCCACGCAAAATCCCACCCCGTGGGGTCAGAATGATCACAAGAACAATGAGCAAAAATCCCAGAACCACGCGGGGGGACCTAGTGAATGAACTGCAGAGAGCTGGGACCAATGTAAAGAGGCCTACCATAAGTAACACACTACGCCACCATGGACTCAGATCCTGCAGTGCCAGACGTGTCCCACTGCTTAAGCCTGTACATGTCCGGGCCCGTCTGAAGTTTGCTAGAGAGCATTTGGATGATCCAGAGGAGTTTTGGGAGAATGTCCTATGGTCTGATGAAACCAAACTGGAACTGTTTGGTAGAAACACAACTTGTCGTGTTTGGAGGAAAAAGAATACTGAGTTGCATCCATCAAACACCATACCTACTGTAAAGCATGGTGGTGGAAACATCATGCTTTGGGGCTGTTTCTCTGCAAAGGGGCCAGGACGACTGATCCGGGTACATGAAAGAATGAGTGGGGCCATGTATCGTGAGATTTTGAGTGCAAACCTCCTTCCATCAGCAAGGGCATTGAATATGAAACGTGGCTGGGTCTTTCAACATGACAATGATCCAAAGCACACCGCCAGGGCAACGAAGGAGTGGCTTCGCAAGAAGCATTTCAAGGTCCTGGAGTGGCCTAGCCAGTCTCCAGATCTCAACCCTATAGAAAACCTTTGGAGAGAGTTGAAAGTCCGTGTTGCCAAGCGAAAAGCCAAAAACATCACTGCTCTAGAGGAGATCTGCATGGAGGAATGGGCCAACATACCAACAACAGTGTGTGGCAACCTTGTGAAGACTTACAGAAAACGTTTGACCTCTGTCATTGCCAACAAAGGATATATCACAAAGTATTGAGATGAAATTTTGTTTCTGACCAAATACTTATTTTCCACCATAATATGCAAATAAAATGAAAAAAAAACAGACAATGTGATTTTCTGGATTTTTTTTTATCAGTTTGTCTCCCATAGTTGAGGTCTACCTATGATGTAAATTACAGACGCCTCTCATCTTTTTAAGTGGTGGAACTTGCACTATTGCTGACTGACTAAATACTTTTTTGCCCCACTGTATGTAGTATGTATGTATGTTGTATGTATGTAGTATGTATATAGTATGTATGTAGTATGTGTATATGTAGTATGTATGTAGCATGTATGTAGTATGTATGTAGTATATATGTATGTTGTATGAATGTAGTATATATGTAGTATGTAGTATGTATATAGTATGTATGTAGTATGTATATATGTAGCATGTATGTAGCATGTATGTAGTATGTATGTAGTATATATGTATGTAGTATGTATGTAGTATGTATATATGTAGTATGTATGTAGCATGTATGTAGTATGTATGTAGCATGTATGTAGTATGTATGTAGTATATATGTAAGTTGTATGAATGTAGTATATATGTAGTATATATGTAGTATGTATGTAGTATGTATATAGTATGTATGTAGTATGTATATATGTAGCATGTATGTAGTATGTATGTAGTATACATGTATGTAGTATGTATGTAGTATGTATATAGTATGTATGTAGTATGTATATAGTGTATGTATGTAGCATGTATGTAGTATGTATGTAGTATATATGTATGTTGTATGAATGTAGTATGTATGTAGTATATATGCAGTACGTATGTAGTATGTATGTAGTATGTATTGTGATAAAACACTCCGGGATCGCCTTTGCTGGGGTCAAAGGTCACGTGCATTCAACATGAAACTCAGGCGCAGAGCTGGGATTCGGGTGTAACTGACCCTGGGTCAGGTTTATTAATGGTGAAAGCAATGCAAAAAGGAAATAAAACATAAAACAAATCCTTGCCTGTCCGGCACTAACTAAACAATGGACAACCTAACTACCAACTGGCGGGCTTCTCCCGTCCATCCAAACCACATTTGCAGTGGGCACTGCTTCCACTCATGTGTGTCTCTCACACAGACAGGCTCTCTGTGTTCCCAGGCTGAGACACTCACACAACCACCTGGCATCCTTTTATATCCACCTCCCATTATTCATTAGCAAGCAGGTGCGATACTGACAAGACTAGGCCACATAGGAAAGGAATCTGGGCGAGATATACCTGCCCTCATCCACTATTCCCACATGATTCTCACATATCCCCCCCCTCTGCTCAGACCACTCCGGTCGAGCAATGACACCCGCCAAACAGTGCACTCGGGACAGGGCATCTGCATTTCCCATCTGTACCCCTGGGCGGTGCTCCACCGTAAAAGTGTAGGCCTGCAGGGCAAGGAACCACCGGGTCACCCGGCTATTCCGTTCCTTGTTCAAGTGCATCCACTTGAGAGGGGCATGGTCCGTGATCAGCCTGAACTTTCGACCCACCAGGTAATATTTGAGGGCCTCTAGAGCCCACTTAATGGCTAGGCACTCTTTTTCTATGACTGCATACCTTTGCTCGTGTTTATTCAGCTTCCTGCTGAGATAGAGGACTGGGTGTTCCACTCCGTCCCTCACTTGTGAGAGTACGGCCCTGATACCGGTATCAGAGGCATCCGTTTGTACCACAAACTCGCTGCGGAAGTCCGGGGTCACCAGTACGGGCTGAGAGCAAAGTGCCCGTTTTAGGCTATGGAAGGCTTCTTCAGCCGCTAAACTCCATTTAGTCATGACGGAGTCTTTCCCTTTTGTAAGATCCGTCAGGGGGGTAGCGATGGCTGCAAAATTGGGTATGAACCGGCGATAATAGCCGGCGATCCCCAGGAAGGCTTGCACCTGCTTCTTGTTGACAGGTTGTGGCCAGTCCTGAACCGCCTGAATCTTATCAACCTGGGGTTTAACAACACTCCTCCCAATTACATATCCCAAATACCGGGCTTCTTCTAGCCCGATGTGACATTTCTTGGGGTTCGCGGTTAGACCTGCCTCCCACAGGTCATCAATTACAGCTTGTACTTTCTGGAGATGAGTCTCCCAGTCCAAGCTGTAAATGACAATGTTGTCCAAATAGGCCGAAGCGTACTGCCTATGTGGCCTCAGGACTCGATCCATCAGTCTCTGGAAGGTCGCCGGTGCTCCGTGCAGTCCAAACGGCATATACACATACTGAAATAGACCTTCCGGGGTAGCAAATGCCGTCTTTTCTCTGGCAGCCTCCGTCAGAGGGATCTGCCAATACCCCTTTGTTAGGTCTAGGGTCGTAATACACCGGGCTTTTCCTAACCGATCTATTAACTCGTTGACCCGGGGCATAGGGTAGGCATCAAATTTTGAGACCGCATTCAGTTTCCTGAAGTCATTGCAGAACCGGATGGTGCCGTCCGGTTTAGGAATTAGCACAATCGGGCTTGACCACGCACTGTGCGATTCCTCAATGACACTTAACTCTAACATTGCCTTCACTTCTCGGGAAACGGCTTCACGGCACGCTTCCGGGATTCGGTAGGGCTTTACGTGAACTGTGACACCAGGTTCCGTTACGATGTCATGTTTCATTAGCATAGTCTGCCCGGGTTTTTCTGAGAAAAACTTTTGGTTGTGAAGTAGAAACTGCCTGACCTCAGTCTTTTGCCGCTCCGAGAGAGTCTCTGCAACCCGTACCTCCGGTACGGTATGCGAGCAGACGGGACGGGCCAGCTCCGCTGACAAGGCAGACCGATCTTTCCAGGGTTTTATCAGATTTACATGATAAATCTGTTCAGGTTTCCGTTTACCTGCCTGGTATACTTTGTAGTTTACTTCACCAACTCTTTCCTTAATCTCAAAGGGGCCCTGCCACTTTGCCAGGAACTTACTGTCCACCGTGGGGACCAGGATCAACACCCTATCTCCGGGTGCAAACGTACGGATCTTGGCGCCCCTATCATAGATTTTTTTTTTGGGTTCCTTGAGCCTGCATCATGTGTTCTTTGACGATAGGCAGAACAGCCGCAACACGGTCCTGCATTTTTGTGACGTGATCTATCACCATTTTAAACGGAGTGACCTGACCCTCCCAGATTTCTTTTGCAACATCTAACAGTCCGCGAGGACGTCGGGCGTACAATAACTCGAAAGGCGAGAATCCCGTGGAAGACTGGGGTACTTCCCTGATGGCAAAAAGCAAATACGGAAGTAAATAGTCCCAGTTCTTCCCATCCTTGTCTATCACCTTTCTCAGCATCTGCTTCAGAGTTTTATTGAACCGTTCGACCAACCCGTCTGTTTGAGGGTGATACACGGATGTGCGTAATGGTTCGATTTGTAACAATCGGCAGGGCTCCTTCATTACCCTGGACATAAAGGGGGTCCCCTGGTCGGTGAGTATCTTTTTTGGTATACCGACCCAACTAAACACCTGCACCAGTTCCTTGGCAATCGTCTTGGTGGCCGTGTTACGCAAAGGGATGGCCTCCGGGTAACGAGTGGCATAATCCAAGATGACCAGGATATGTTGGTGTCCACGTGCAGACCGTGGAAGGGGCCCAACTAAATCCATCCCAATCCTCTCAAACGGGACTTCAATAATAGGTAGGGGTACCAAAGGGCTACAGAACCGGGGCTTAGCTGCAGAGGCTTGGCAGTCAGGACAAGACTCACAATATACATGAATATCGTGATGCATGCCTGGCCAAACAAAACAGTGTAATATCCTTTCGGTGGTTTTCTGGACTCCCAGGTGACCTCCCATCACATGTCCGTGGGCCAGGTCCAGCACCTGCCGCCGGTAGGGTTTTGGCACAACTAATAGTTGCACCGTATCTTCCCCCTTTTTCTCTATCTGATAGAGTAAATCATTCTCCAGAACCATGTAAGGATATGCCAGCCTAGAGCCAGGTTCTACGGGTACCCCATTTATCACTTTTACATTTGTCCTAGCCTGAGAAAGGGTAGGATCCTTTATTTGCTCGCTTTGGAAGTCATCTTTCTGAACTTCTAAATCCAGCAAACGGGGAGGTGGACGGCTGTCGGCCTCCTCCTCTTCCCTGGTCTCCTTCGTATCACCTGCCATGACTGAAAACGGGAACTGCAGGTCATTTCCCGCAGACTCTTCCCCCGAGTCTTCCGGGGTGACCTCTTCCAGGGGTTCGGGACCCACACGCGCCCTGGGAGAAGAATCATGTACACTATTAACCGAGGGCATCAAATGATTCTCCCACAATTGCCAGAAGTGGGGAAAATCCCGGCCCAAGATAACATCATGCAATAACGCAGGGACGAGTCCCACTTTATGTTGCACAGACCCATAGGAAGTAGCAATGCATATGACCGTGGTGAGGTACGAACAGGTGTGTCCATGCACACACATTACCGAAAATTTGTCTGATGGTCCAGTCGGGGCTGACACCAGACTGGCCTTCACCAGAGTCAACACACTTCCTGAGTCTAACAATGCTACCACATTTTTGCCATCAACAGTTAAATCACACAAGTGTTTTTCCACATCCTTTTGACCGGCATTCACACTCACTACCCGTGCAACCATAGACATGCGTTTTTTAGTCTGTGACGTCGCACTGCATGGGTTCAGTAGTGACCGGACAGTTCACAGCAATATGTCCCATCTCTTGGCAGCGGAAACACCTAACGGGCCCCTTGCTTAGACCATAGTTCGTTACTCTCGGCCTCGCAGTGCGGACAGTCCCGTTTTCCTCCCCCACTGTCTTAGGGATTTTTCCTTCTCCCCTACTCCCTGGAACAGTCTTACCGGTTTCACGTGGAGATGATGAAGAATGAGGTGGGGTAGCGTCGTCTCGGAGTCCTTCCACCATGGAGTAACGTTCAACCAGATCCACCAGTTGATCTGCCGTCATAGGATTTCCATGGCTTACCCACTTCCTCAGGGCTGGCGGTAGAGCTCTCAGGTACTTGTCCATGACGACTCTCTGGATTATCTCTGGCGCTGTCAGCACCTCTGGTTGTAGCCACTTCTTCGTCATGTGGATCAGGTCGAACATCTGTGACCGCGGTGGTTTATCCGGCTGATAAGTCCATTGATGCACTCTCTGTGCACGGACAGCGGTCGTCACTCCCAGCCGGGCCAAGATCTCGGCTTTCAATTTGTCAAAGTCCTGTGCAGCTTCAGGTTCCAAGTCATAATACGCCTTTTGGGCCTCACCGGAAAGAAACGGGGCAATCAGGCCGGCCCATCGTGCCTTCGGCCATTTTTCTTGCACCGCCGTCCGTTCAAACGTGGTCAGGTATGCCTCGACGTCATCTTCGGTCGTCATCTTCTGCCAGTACCGACTCACATGAATCACTCTTGACTCTGCTTCCAGGTTAACCTCAGGTAAGCTTGCCAGGCGCTGCGCCACCTGCTGGAGAAGCGAACGATCGGTAGCTGTCATGTCTACCAACTCCTTCAGCTGGGCCATCATCACCCGATTAGCTTCTTGCTGGACGGCGGTGGACTGTATCAGCGCTTTCACCACGTCCTCCATGCTCATGCACGTGATGCCCGTGTTCTCCACCACAATGTGATAAAACACTCCGGGATCGCCTTTGCTGGGGTCAAAGGTCACGTGCGTTCAACATGAAACTCAGGCGCAGAGCTGGGATTCGGGTGGAACTGACCCTGGGTCAGGTTTATTAATGGTGAAAGCAATGCAAAAAGGAAATAAAACATAAAACAAATCCTTGCCTGTCCGGCACAAACTAAACAATGGACAACCTAACTACCAACTGGCGGGCTTCTCCCGTCCAGCCAAACCACAGTTGCAGTGGGCACTGCTTCCACTCATGTGTGTCTCTCACACAGACAGGCTCTCTGTGTTCCCAGGCTGAGACACTCACACAACCACCTGGCATCCTTTTATATCCACCTCCCATTATTCATTAGCAAGCAGGTGCGATACTGACAAGACTAGGCCACATAGGAAAGGAATCTGGGCGAGATATACCTGCCCTCATCCACTATTCCCACATGATTCTCACAGTATATATGTAGTATGTTTGTAGCATGTATGTAGTATATATGTAGTATGTATGTATGTAGTATGTATGTAGCATGTATGTAGTATGTATGTAGTATGTATATATGTAGTATGTATGTAGCATGTATGTAGTATATATGTATGTTGTATGTTTGTATGTAGTATGTATGTAGCATGTATGTAGCATGTATGTATGTTGTATGTATGTAGTATGTTTGTATGTAGTATGTATGTAGCATGTATGTAGTATGTGTGTAGTATATATGTATGTTGTATGTATGTAGTATGTATGTAGCATGTATGTAGTATGTACAGTCATGGCCAAAAGTTTAGAGAATGACACAAATATTATATTTTCACATGATCTGCTGCCCTCTGGTTTTTATGTGTGTTTGTCAGATGTTTTTATCACATACAGAAATATAATTGCAATCATATTATGAGTAACAAAAGGTTATATTGACAGAATGAGTTAATGCAGCAAGTCAATATTTGCAGTGTTGACCCTTCTTCTTCAGGACCTCAGCAATTCTCCCTGGCATGCTCTCAATCAACTTCTGGATCAAATCCTGACTGATAGCAGTCCATTCTTGCAAAATCAATGCTTTTATTTTGTCTGAATTTGAAGGTTTTTGTTTGTCCACCCGTCTCTTGATGATTGACGACAAGTTCTCAATGGGATTAAGATCTGGGGAGTTTCCAGGCCATGGTCCCAAAATCTCTGTTTTGTTCCCTGAGCCATTTAGTTATCACCTTTGCTTTATGGCAAGGTGCTCCATCATGTTGAAAAAGGCATTGCTGATCGCCAAACTGCTCTTGGACGGTTGGGAGAAGTTGCTCTTGGAGGACATTCTGGTACCATTCTTTATTCATGACTGTGTTTTTAGGCAAGACTGAGAGAGAGCCCATTCCCTTGGCTGAGAAGCAACCCCACACATGAATGGTTTCAAGATGCTTGACAGTTGGCATGAGACAAGACTGGTGGTAGCGCTCACCTGGTCTTCTCCGAATAAGCCGTTTTCCAGATGTCCCAAACAATCGAAAATGGGATTCATCAGAGAAAATGACTTTACCCCAGTCCTCAGCAGTCCACTCCCTGTACCTCTTGCAGAATATCAGTCTGTCCATGATGTTTTTTCTGGAGAGAAGTGGCTTCTTTGCTGCCCTCCTTGAGACCAGGCCTTGCTCCAAGAGTCTCCGCCTCACAGTGCGTGCAGATGCACTCACACCTGCCTGCTGCCATTCCTGAGCAAGCTCTGCACTGCTGGTAGCCCGATCCCACAGCTGAAACACTTTTAAGAGACGGTCCTGGCACTTGCTGGTCTTTCTTGGGTGCCCTGGAGCCTTTTTGGCAACAAGTGAACCTCTCTCCTTGAAGTTCTTGATGATGCGATAGATTGTTGACTGAGGTGCAATCTTTCTAGCTGCGATACTCTTCCCTGTTAGGCCATTTTTGTGCAGTGCAATGATGACTGCACGTGTTTCTTTAGAGATAACCATGGTTAACAGAAGAGAAACAATGATGCCAAGCACCAGCCTCCTTTTAAAGTGTCCAGTGGTGTCATTCTTACTTAATCATGACAGATTGATCTCCAGCCCTGTCCTCATCAACACCCACACCTGTGTTAATGGAGCAATCGCTGAAACGATGTTAGCTGGTCCTTTTAAGGCAGGGCTGCAATGATGTTGAAATGTGTTTTGGGGATAAAGTTAATTTTCTAGGCAAATATTGACTTTGCAAGTAATTGCTGTTAAGCTGATCACTCTTTATAACATTCTGGAGTATATGCAAATTGCCATTAGAAAAAATGAAGCAGTAGACTTTGTAAAAATTAATATTTGTGTCATTCTCTAAACTTTTGGCCATGACTGTATGTAGCATGTATGTAGTATATATGTATGTAGTATGTATGTAGTATATATGTAGCATGTATGTAGTATGTATGTAGTATATATGTATGTAGTATATATGTAGTATGTATGTAGTATGTTTTTTTTTTTTTTTTACATTCAACACATTAGCCGGATGATGGGACTACTACTGTCCCATCATTGGCTAATGTGTCAATCACTGTCAGTGTAGCAGGCATCGCCCATTGGGACTTGTAGTCCCATCGGACGATGCCTGCACACACACAAGACCCCCGGCTGGCCCGCACAGACCACTGGCAGCCGGCACAAGCCTTCCGGCAGGCCCGTACAGACCCCCGGCAGCCCGCACAGACCCCCGGTAGGCCCGCACAGACCACCGGCAGCAGGCACAGGCACCCGGCAGTCGGCACAGACCCCCGAGAGGCCCGCACAGACCACCGGCAGCCGGCACAGGCACCCGGCAGGCCCGTACAGACCACCGGCAGCCAGCCGGCACAGGCCCCCGAGAGGCCCGTACAAACCACCGGCAGTCGGCACAGACCCCCCGCAGTCGGCACAGACCGCGCCTCATGATGTGCACAGACCGTGCATCATGATGACGTCATTTCAGCAGCCAATCACAGCCATGCCAATAGTTAACATGCCAAACAGGATGTGCCCACACTTCTGAGGATTCCCATTGGCTGAATCAAATCGAGCAGGCTGACAGCTTTATGGGAACTTCCGATTCCGGTATCTGATACGAAAAAGTATCGGAAGTCAGTATTGGAATTCCGATGCAGCTAATATCGGCCGATACCCAATACTTGCGGTATCGGAAAGCGCAACACTAATCAGGATACTTATCAATCTATTCCGACTGATTCCTCCTCTTCTATTGTGTCCGAAATAAGGGGTAATGTGCAGCATTTTCTATCTTTGGGTGTCAGTGACACCAAATTGAGTGAATATCTAATCAATTCTCATCCTATCATACAAGTGGTTTGTACACTACCAATAATACATAAAAACTTGACACGACCTCCAGGAAGGCCTATTGTTGCCTCCACGAACTCATTGTTATGACCTTTATCAATAGTTCTTGAGAAGATTCTCTCTCCTCTTTTACATCTTATCCCCTCATGGCTTAGGGACACGTCACATTTTTTATCCTGTATTTGAGCTTTAAATTTGGCCCTAAATGATTGTTACTTAGTTACCTTAGATGTAACAAGTTTATACACCAGTATTGATCACATGAGGGGAATCCGAGCTGTAAACATTTTTTTGGATAGCAATACTTAGTCTATTCTCATTCACTCTTCCAACAGTACGTGGTACTTTGGAAGAGGTATATAGATGATATTTTTTTCATTTGGTCAGGTGATTTGTCCTCTTTGGAAACCTTTTATCAGGACATTAATACTAAGTTAGATGGCTTGTCTTTTGCGATGCAATATGATCCTGATTCTATTTCCTTTCTTGATACTAAGGTGATCAAGGGGATTGATGGTTTCCTTTCCACAGATCTTTTTGTGAAGCCAACCGACAAAAATAGTCTCCTACATTTCACCAGCTGCCAGCCGAAACATATTAAGAGATCTCTTCCAAGATCACAGTTTTTTAGAGTTGATCGGATTGTTTCCGACAATTCTAAACATACTTTTCGTCTTAGCGAGATGAAATTGAAATTCGTATCGCGAGGATATCCTGATTCTCTTTTGACACATTACCCAGTGCTGACATCTAAATCAATTATTAAGACAAAGAGGGTGGCTTTTGTGAACAGGTATCACCTTTTCATGTACCTTTTTCATAAAATCATTCGCCAACATTGGCCAGTTCTTTCTAATTCCTACCCCCATATTCCAGAGTTCCAAAGCTTACCCCTGATTTGTCGCAAGAAACCCCCAAATTTACGTAACCTTTTGGTGAGAGCTGATATTGGTAGTTTTGGTAGTACACAGGAGATCGGCAAACAAAGATTTATTAGATCTCAACGTAAAGGGACATTCCCATGTTTACACTGTTTACAGTGTTCTAATATTATGAAAAGAGATACTTTTAGTCATCCCAGATCAGGAAAGATTTTTCCAACTAAGGACTACTTTAGCTTTGATTCATCATATGTCATTTATCTGATCAAATGTCCATGCGGTCTCGGGTATGTTGGTGAGACCACGCAACATATCCGTGACCGCATTTCACAACATAAATCAATGATTCGATGCAAGAGAACTTTTACCTATTCCAGCACATTTTATTTCTCATAATCACAATGTCTCACAACTCCGTTATCAGATTATAGAGAATGTACCACAGGCGAGATGAGGTGGTAATAGGATACAAAAGTTGAAGGAGAGGCCTATTGGATTTTTGTTCTCCAAACGTTGGAACTCTTTGGCCTTAATAGAGAATATGAGGTTTTCTATTGAAAGATTCTCTATCAAAATATTTCTCATCATTTTCATAGTGATGTTGTTTTGCTTTTCTCTTCTAAGATCAGTGAGTATAATATTATAAATTATTTTGTTTAAAGTATATATATGTGTATGTGTATATATATGTATGGCTATGTATGCGTATATACGGTATATAAAAAAATCTTTTTGTGTCTGTATATATGTGCAGGAGTTTACATATGTGTATGTATATATGTATGTGTATACAGGCGGGTATATGTGTGCATATATGCGTATGTATTTATTATTTTATTTTTTCTTTTCCAGACTTAATAGTATGCGGAAATAAGGTATTCACACCCTTTTTTTTCCCCCCTTCTTCTTCTCCCTTTTGTTTTGGTGGTTTGTGTTCTTTTTCAATTGCACAAAACGACCTTCTTAGGTTGTTTCATATATTTTTTCTAAATCATACATTTTCATTCATACTAAGCGTTACAACTAGAGTTGAGCGATACCGTCCGATACTTCAAAGTATCGGATCGGAATGGATCGGCCGATCTTTAAAAAAAGTATCGGTATCGCCGATTCCGATACCGGAAGTCCCATTCAAGTCTATGGGACTTCCGGTATCGGAATAAGAAAAACCCTGTTTTTGCCTTGTACAGCCTCTCTGGGGTCTGTACGGGCCTTTCGGGGGGCTGTGCCGGCCTGCCAGGGGGTCTGTGCAGGCTCCGGTGGTCTGTGCCGGCCTGCCGGGGGGCTGTGCCGGCCTGCCAGGGGGGCTGTGCAGGCTCCGGTGGGTTGTGCCGGCCTGCCGGGGGGCTGTGCCGGCCTGCCGGGGGGCTGTGCAGGCTCCGGGGGGCTGTGCCGGCCTGCCGGGGGGCTGTGCCGGCCTGCCGGTGGTCTGTGCAGGCTCCGGGGGTCTGTGCAGGCATCGTCCGATGGGACTACAAGTCCCATCGGGCGATGCCTGCTACCATGACAGTGATTGACACATTAGCCAATGATGGGACAGTAGTAGTCCCATCATCCGGCTAATGTGTTGAATGTAAAAAAAAAAAAAAATTACATGCTACATACATGCTACATACATACAACATGCATACTACATACATGCTACATTCATACTACATACTACATTCGGACTACATAAATACTACATGCAACATACATACTACATATATACTACATACATACTACATGCATGCTACATACATACTGCATGCTACATACATACTACATGCTACATACATACCACATATATACTACATACATACTACATGCATGCTACATACATACCACATACATACTACATACATACTACATACATACTACGTGCATGTTACATGCATGCTACATGCTACATACATAACACATATATACTACATGCATGCAACATACATACTACATGCTACATACATACCACATACATACTACATGCATGCTACATACATACTACATGCATGCTACATACATACTACATGCTACATACTACATATATACTACATGCATGCTACATACATACTACATGCTACATACATACTACATATATACTACATGCATGCTACATACATACTACATGCTACATACATACTACATATATACTACATGCATGCTACATACATGCTACATACATACTACATATATACTACATGCATGCTACATACATACTACATGCTACATACATACTACATATATACTACATGCATGCTACATACATACTACATGCTACATACATACTACATATATACTACATGCATGCTACATACATACTACATGCTACATACATACTACATATATACTACATGCATGCTACATACATACTACATGCTACATACATACTACATATATACTACATGCATGCTACATACTACATGCTACATACATACTACATATATACTACATGCATGCTACATACTACATGCTACATACATACTACATATATACTACATATATACTACATGCATGCTACATACATACTACATACATATTACATGCATGCTACATACATACTACATGCTACATACATACCACATACATACTACATATATACTACATGCATGCTACATACATACTGCATGCTACATGCATGCTACATACATACTACATACATACTACATGCTACATACATACCACATATATACTACATACATACAATACATTCATACAATACATACATAGACATACAGTACATATAACATAGAGTAACATACTTACCAATACTTGTCACATTGTTCCCCGAAGCCATTGTCTTTTCCGGAATAAATATTAACATAACAAACCACAAAAATACTCACCCACGATCCGAAGCAGTCCACGAGTGTGTCCCACGACGATCTTGGGTAGAGAACTGCAGCATCAGATGATGCTGCCATTCTCTATGGGCTGCAGGAATCCAATGACGGAAGGTAGGTATCCTTCCGCACTGTATTCCTCCGCCACTTAAAAAAAAAAAAGTCCCTAGTCTCACTTTATGCCATTGCTGTGTGGGAATTTCCCACGCAGCAATGGCATAAAGTGAGACTAGGGACTTTTTTTTTTAAGTGGCGGAGGAATACAGTGCGGAAGGATACCTACCTTCCGTCATTGGATTCCTGCAGCCCGTAGAGAACGGCAGCATCATCTGATGCTGCAGTTCTCTACCCAAGATCGTCGTGGGACACACTCGTGGACTGCTTCGGATCGTGGGTGAGTATTTTTGTGGTTTGTTATGTTAATATTTATTCCGGAAAAGACAATGGCTTCGGGGAACAATGTGACAAGTATTGGTAAGTATGTTACTCTATGTTATATGTACTGTATGTCTATGTATGTATTGTATGAATGTATTGTATGTATGTAGTATATATGTGGTATGTATGTAGCATGTAGTATGTATGTAGTATGTATGTAGCATGCATGTAGCATGCAGTATGTATATAGCATGCATGTAGTATATATGTAGTATGTATGTAGCATGCATGTAGTATATATGTAGTATGTATGTAGCATGTAGCATGTATGTAGTATATATGTGGTATGTATGTAGCATGTAGTATGTATGTAGTATGTATGTAGTATGCATGTAGCATGCAGTATGTATGTAGCATGCATGTAGTATATATGTAGTATGTATGTAGCATGCATGTAGTATATATGTAGTATGTATGTAGCATGTAGCATGTATGTAGTATATATGTAGTATGTATGTAGCATGTAGTATGTATGTAGCATGTATGTAGTATGTATGTAGCATGCATGTAGTATGTATGTAGTATGTATGTAGCATGCAGTATGTAGCATGTATGTAGTATGTATGTAGTATATATGTAGTATGTATGTATCATGTAGTATGTATGTAGCATGTAGTATGTATGTAGCATGCATGTAGTATATATGTAGTATGTATGTAGCATGTAGTATGTATGTAGCATGCATGTAGTATATATGTAGTATGTATGTAGCATGTAGTATGTATGTAGCATGTAGTATGTATGTAGCATGCATGTTGTATGTATGTAGTATGTATGTAGTATTTTTTTTTTTTTTTTTTTTTTTTTTTTTAACATTTAACACATTAGCCGGATGATGGGACTACTACTGTCCCATCATTGGCTAATGTGTCAATCACTGTCATGGTAGCAGGCATCGCCAGATGGGACTTGTAGTCCCATCGGACGATGCTTGCACAGCCCCCCGGACATCAGCACAGCCCCCCGGCAGGCCGGCACAGCCCCCCAGCAGGCCGGTACAGACCCCCACAGGGTGCACAGACCACCGGCAGGCCGGCACAGCCCCCCGGCAGGCCGGTACAGACCCCCACAGGGTGCACAGACCACCGGCAGGCCGGCACAGCCCCCCGGCAGGCCGGTACAGACCCCGGGCAGTCCACACAGCCCCCCGGCAGGCCGGCAGAGACCCCCGGAAGGCCCGAAATGACGGCGCATCATGATGCGCACACACCGCGCATCATGATGACGTCAGGCTGTCAATCAACTTTGAACTTCCGATTCCGATGCCGAATTCCGATATTGAAAAAATATCGGAAGTCGGTATCGGAATTCCGATACAGCAAGTATCGGCCGATACCCGATACTTGCGGTATCGGAATGCTCAACACTAGTTACAACTTATATTAAAATATCAGATTTTTATATTTGACAGATCTGGTTCATTTTGTCATCTCCACATTTTCATTTTACTATATATTACACTACCGCCATTATTTGGTTAGTGATATGCCACATTTCCTGTATTCCCCATTTGATTGTGTGACACACTTCTTGTATTCCTCACTATCGTCAGGATAGTTCCAGTGCGCCTGCGCCAGGGTTATTTTTGTGTTTCTTGCCACACTTCCTGTTTCTCTTCCCCATTTCCGTCATCTAGCACGCAGTGCGCATGCGCGATTAGCGCTATGACGCGCGTTCATTGAATTCACAGCTGTAGTTAAGATTATTCCAGTGCGCCTGCGCCAACGTTGTTTCTTGCCACACTTCCTGTCTCTCTTCCCCACTTCCGTCATCTAGCGCGCAGTGCGCCTGCGCGATTAGCGCTATGACGCGCGTTCATTGAATTCACAGCTGTATTGCATTTTATGAGTTATTGGGTGCATAAATAAACTTAAATCTCATCCGTCTCTTAAACACTCTTCCTTACCAGACGGCGGCGTGGTCCCCAGTGCTCTGAGTCATTATTATGCAGGTCTGCTTAAATGTCATTTTTTCCTTCCTGCTTTCCTCCCTGCTATATCTTTACTTGGTATTCAGACTTTGTTTTCCTTCTTTATTTCTTAGAACATATAAGAGTGGAACATATGATCACACAGGTACTTACTTTGATTGATTTGTGCACTTTCTTTATGATACCTTATGACCACTTTCATATTTCTATATGCGCATATATTTACATATATAATGTGTTCTATTTTCTTAACATAGTATTAGGATTTACTCACCGGATGGAATCATTATGTTTATTCAATTTGTCTACTATTTTGATCTATTTTCTTTATGAATATATAAACCATGAATTAAAATGGTAAATTTTCTCCCAACATACTTTGTTAATTATATGTTATGGTTATTTTATTTCTTTATAGATAAAACCCTTGATAAAAGCTTGAAAGAGCCGAAACGTTGGGGATTCTGTATTGTCTTATGTTCCATGTTCCAACAAATAAATATTTTCTTGCAAAGAAACGTTATTTTTGCCTCAGGTTTCATACCATTGATAGAAGGAAATTAAGTTAGTCTGACATGACTTATTGGTTATAAACCCATGCTTACTCTGTTTAATCACTTCATTCTTATCCAGGTACTTACATACATGTTGTTTAATACACCATTGTAAATACACACCTGTACTTTGTATCTCCCCCACCTCATTGTAGATTGTAAGCTCTCACGAGCAGGGTCGTCTTATTTTACTTTAATTATTGTATTGTTAATGTTGTTACTTATGACTTGTGTTTGGAAACTGTTAAACTGTAAAGCGCTGCGGAATATGTTGGCGCTATATAATAAAGATTATTATTATTTAATAATTTGTTCAAAGATCTTTCCTGGTATAGAAGTCAGACTCACGGGCCTATAGTTGCCTGGGTCCACCTTCTTTCCATTTTTGAAGATAGGAACAACATTTGCTCTTCTCCAGTCTTCTGGGACTTCTCCTGGTCTCCAAGAATTTTCAAAGATTATGGAGAGTGGTTCAAAAATTTCTTCTGCTATCGCCTTCAGTACTCTGGGGTGTAATTCATCTGGACCTGGAGACTTGAATTCATTTAGGTTAGCTAAGTGTTTCCTCACTATCTTTCTGTTTATAGATGCCCTGGATTCCCTTAATAGGACAGTGAAGAACAGTTGATGTTACATTTCCTTTCTGAGAGAAAACAGATGCGAATTAAAAAGGTCCACCTTCTCATTTTCCTGTCTTACCATTTCATCATTTTCATCCGGTAAAAATCCTATAGCATCTTTGACTTTTCTTTTACTTTTGACATATCTCCAAAATCCTTTTTTATTGCTTTTGACATCTCTGGCAAGCCTTAATTCATTGTCAGCTTTAGTAATCTGATTCGTGTCCTGCAGGTTCTACAGACAGCATTATATTCTTCTTTATATATGCCTCCCTCTTTTCATTTTATAAACATTTCTTTCCTCCTTTTTAGCATGTCCTTAAGTTCTATGTTCATCCATCCTGGTTTCCTTAAATGCTTCCTATTCTTCCCTCTTTTTGGAATTGTTAACAATTGTGCTTTGAGAATTTCATTTTTCAAGATTTCCCATCCTTCCTGGACATTTTTGTCCTTAAGGATATCCAGCCATTGGATCCCTCCTATTCTCTTTCTGAATCCCTTTAAATCTGTCTTTCTGAAATCTAACCTTGACGTCTGAGTCTTCACAGGTCTTCCTCCTCTAGTTATCCAAAATTTTAAAATAGCATGGTTGCTACCTCCTAAGGTCCAAGCCACTCTTACCTCCTCAACCATTTTCTCCCTGTTTATGAGGATTAGATCCAAGGTAGCAGATAACCTTGTTTTCTCCCCCACCTTTTGGAAGATAAAGTTGTCAGCAAGCGAGGATAAGAATTTCCTTGACCTTTTAGTCTTGCCTGAGAGAGATTCCCAACAAATGTCTGGATAGTTGAAATCTCCCATGACAACTATGTCATATTTTTTGGAGAACTTGGCCATTTGAAGCATAAAGCGTTCATCCATATCTTCAGCTTGCGCAGGCGGCCTGTAGTAAATGCCTACAATGGTGTCCTTTCCATTGTTCTGTACTTGTACTCTTACCCAAACAGTTTCCACAGAACTTCCAGTCTCTGAAGCTTCAATCTCTGTGCAGATATACGCGTTTCTAACATACAATGTGACACCTTCTCCTCGTTTATCAAGTCTGTTTCTTGCAAATAAGTTGTATCCTTCTAGCCTTGTATTCCAATCATGTGTATTGTCCCACCAAGTTTAAGTGATTCCAATGACATCATATTTCTTTTCCTGCGTTAGTAGTTCCAATTCTCCTTGTTTGTTGCCCATGCTTTGTGCATTAATATAGAAACATTTTAGTTTGTGATTGGGTTCTCTTTCTCCAATATTTTTATTATTTAGATTTTTTTTTTCTTTGTTCTTTCCTCCGACTTCTAATAGCAGAATTTTCAATAGCATTTGTCAGGTGTATGGCTTTTTCTGGCCTTTTGCTTCTTTTCCCACATTGTTCTAGTTTAAAGCTCTCCTGATGAGTGTAGCAAGACGACTTCCAAATACATGTTTTCCAGTCTTTGTAAGGTGCACCCCATCTCTAGCAAGTAGTCCACCGTCTAGGTAATTCACTCTGTGATCCAGAAATCCAAATCCTTGCTGATGGCACCATCGTTGTAGCCAGTTGTTCACCAGCAGAATCTTATTCCAATTCCTTGTTCCTTGGCCATCCACTGGGAGGATGAAAGAGAAGACCACCTGCACTCCCAGTTCTTTCACTTTCTTACCTAAGTTCTCAAAGTCACTGCAGATGGTTTCCAGGTCGTTTCTTGCTGTGTCATTTGTCCCCATATGTATTAGCAGGAATTTACTTCAACAGTAAATAACTGAATTTGTTATACAAACATCAAGCACCAGATTAACAGCTTTCTGAGCCACCAAATCTTCTGATGCAAATTCAGATAACGTTCACAATCAACTCCAGTAAAATTCCACAGCCGGAATCTTGATGCACAAGGATCCACACAGTCTCTATCAGTTCATATGCAATTCTTAGTAAAAAGAGTGTCCTTGAATAGGCTGTGATTCCTTTCCAGGTACCCCTAGCTAACTACAAAGTCGGTGACCGGTCATACTTCTCAGTTTACTCACAGGAGCCGCTTTCCTGGAAGCACATGGTCCAAACAGTAATACTTCAAGCTCTGGATACCTCTCTGCCTCTCCACCATGTTGCTTCTCTCACTCATCCCAGGAAAATCTCTGAGACTTCATTTCCTGTTTCTAGAGTTTTCTTGTCTAGTACTCAAAGGTGACCTCCGGTGGCAGAACGAAAGTACTGCATCATCATTGTTTAGAATAGAAAACACCAGAATTCAATTACTGCATTATCAATGCATCACCAACATACTACACTCCACCCCAATTACAATTTGACATCTCGACAAATGGCTTCTTCACAATTCACATGCAACACATACTCATCAGGATTATATCGTATCGGAGGAATTCCGGCTGTGCTCCTCTCTAATCTCTGTTAGCCAATACCTGTTGGGCTCAACGAAACATTTGTCTATCTGGTGAAACAGTAGCATCATTGGGCATATCTGATACATCTGGAGTTTGCACTGTCGGACGCTGCACTTCTGGAGTTCGCCCTCACATTCATACCAACAGTCACACTCAACATTGCTCGGTTGCACCACCATTGGGAGATCAGACGACTCAGGGGAACAGACAGGTACGTCGGACATACGCCGTTTTAGCCAATTCCGATTCATCGTGCGACGAGGTCCGATACACCCCTCAGGGACCACCATGTACATGCTTCCTCCTGGGAACACCCTTTCCACTACTGTGTAAGGCATATCCTCCCACCTGTCACTCAACTTCCCTTCTGGACATGTAACTTGCACTAGCACCCTGTCACCCACCCAGAACTCATCCCCGTGCACCGGTCCTCAATCTCGGTGTGTATGATCCCTTACACGTTCTTTGACTATCTGATGGATCTCTTGCAACTTTCATCAGTGATCCTGAACCCACTCACTGGCAGTACGACACTCCAGTTCATCCGGTAGTTAGACCCAGCTCCTCGATTTCTCGTCCAGGCCGACCGAACATCATCACGTAAGACATGAACCCTGTAGTGCTATGGACTATGTTGTTATAGGCCCACATAAGTTTGGGGAGGAACTCGGGTGATTGCCCCTTTTGCCTCTGTTCCAGTGTTCTCTGCATCTGGAGCAGTGTTTGGTTGAATTGCTCACAAGCCCCATTTCCCTGCGGGTGATAGGGCGTTGTCTGCGATTGCTGAATCCCATTGATCTGCAGCAACTCAGTCATGAGCTGACCCTGAAAACAGGTGCCTTGGTCTGAATGTACCCTTTGGGGACACCCATACACCGAGATAAAATGTTTACAGATCGCCTCTGCTGCATACTTAGCAGTCTGATTCTTGCTGGGAACGGCCATGGCAAATTTTGTGAAATGATTCGTCATGACGAGGCATGAATGATGGCTGCTTCTGGAGTACCCAATGGACAGATAATCCACTATTAATACCTCCAATGGGGCAGATGTCATGATGGTCTGAACAGGAACTCTCTGTTCAGGAGACTTATTCAATTCACGGGGCCGGCACTTAGCACACACCTTCCTCACGACTTCTTTTAAGCCAGGTATGTACACAAACCGTTGCAACCATCGATAAGTCTCCTCAGGCCCAAAATGTGCACCCTGCATATGAACCTCTCGGGCAATGTCTGGAGCCACTGAGGCTGGGATCACCACCTGCCAACAGTACCCCAGGTCTGCCGCTATGTAGATCTAGCGATACAGTACCCCTTCTGCTATGGCCAATCGATCCCAGTGCCGTAGCAGTTTCTGCCCTCTGCGCCCACCCGAGCTCTCGCCCTTCCGCCGGGCCAGGACTTATAACTCAGCCACTTGTTTACTCATGGCAGCTCGGAGTCTGCATCCTGTAAGTCGGCCCACTCCTGACTAGTCATTCCCAGCAATGTGGTGACCCCTGTCGCCACCCCACTTGACCATGCCACTTCCATGAACACAGGTAATTGCCTCAGGTCAAGGATCTCGGTATCCTTGAGGTCTTCATCTGCAACATGCCTGGGAATACCACAAGTTACTCATGACAATGCATCAGCATTGGAATTCTCTTTACCAGAATGGAACTAAATCCGGTAATTAAACTTGGACATCTGCGCCACCCACCTCTGCTCCAGGGCTCCCAGCCTGGCATTTTCCAGGTGCGCCGCTGGCAGGTTATTTTCAGTCATCACAAGAGTCTCCGAGCCAGCCAGGTGCAAATTTTTCGGTCATAGCCCATACCAAGGCCAACATCTAAAGCTTGAAAGAGCTGTAATTATCTGGGTTTCATTCGGTGTAGAGACCGACTGGCATATGCAATAGACCTTTCACGCCGCTCCTGTTCTTGGGCTAACACAGCTCCCAGGCCGTGGAGGCTCCCGTCAGTGTACAGAATGAAAGGTCAAAGCCTGCATATGCCTACAAAGGTGCTTGCACAAGGGCATCTCTGATCCGATCGAATGCCTGTTGCAGTCCATTGGATGGGTTGGTTCTTGGGCCCTTGTGCCGTCCCTCTCAACAGCTCATTCAGTGGCTCAGCCACTTTAGCAAAGTCTTTTACAAACCGGTGGTATTACCTGGCTAGATCGAGAAACGCCTGCATTTCTCTCCGGGTCTTGGGTCTGGGCCACTCTTGAATGGCCTCAATTTTACTTGATGCCAGATGCACGCCTTCAGCCGATACTACATGCCCCAGATACTCGATCTGCATCCGGAACAGTTGACACTTTTTGGGTTTGATCTTAATTCCATTTTCTCTCAGTTGGTGCAACACTTGCCAGAGTTTTTTCAGGTGATCATCGAACGAATTCCTGAGTACATTCACATAATCCAGATATATCAGCACAGTTTTGAAGTTTTTAATCACCCAAGCAATACTCCATCAACCGCTGAAACGTTCCTGTGGCATTACTCCGTTAGAAAGGCATTCAGTTCGAACAGACCCATCGACAAGATGAATGCTGTCTTCTGCCGATCTCAAGCCACCACAGGCACCTGCCAGTAGCCACTGGCTAAGTCAAGCGTAGAGAAGTACTTCACCTTCCCCAGAGCAGAGACGGATTCCTCGATTCTTGGTAATGGGTAAGAGTCACATACAGTGTGTGCATTAAGCTTGCGGTAATCAACACAAAACCATATGGACCTATCCTTCATCCGAACCAACACGACTGGTGCGGCCCAAGGACTCTGACTCTGGCGGAGCACCCCATTGTCTAGTATTTGCACTATTATCCCCATAATCTCTTGGTAGAGGTTCGGCGGGATCTGACTATAGCTCTCCTGAATTGGAGGGGTGTTGTCACGATCTATTTTTGGATCTGTGGCAGAGTCTGGATTCTTATAGAAACCTTTTTCCTTTTGCCCCTGGTGGCCGCTGGTGTTACTACAACTGTAGTTGCTTTGCTGCTGGTTTTCCCCCCGGTGGCCGCTGGTGTTACTACAACCGTAGTTGGTCGGCTGCTGGGTTTTTGCCCCGGTGGCCGCTGGTGTTACTACATATTTAATTATTCAGCAGGTGGTGACCTCCCCCCTCCTTCCTATAAAAGGTCATCAGCTGCTGCTCCCTGTTGGTAATACTGGTCATTCACTAACCAACCTTGGAGAAGAGAGGAGCTATTTGGAGCAGTGCTGTTGCAGCCTATCTGGAGCCTTGATGTTTCAGCTGGGAGCTGCGTCCGGGTGCCGTACCCTGCTTCCTCAGGAGTATTGGTAGCAGAGAAAGCTAAGTTGTTTGTTATTCCCTGTCTGTTATTTTCCCTGGTGTGTTTATTAGTACAGCTGTGAGGACCAGTGTCTGCACTTGCCAGTTCCCTAGTAAGGGATAGGTGCAGGGCAAGTGAGGGACTGAGGTATCCTGGTCGGCGACAGGTTGAAAGAACCTCTATAGGGAATATGAGGAGAGTTCAGGGCTCCTCCTTAGGAGAGTGCAGGAGGTGTTCACTTCCCTGTTCCTGTTAGAGGGCCCACCGTTATAATTGTGTCGCCGGTGTCCCCTTGTTTGTCTTTGTTGGTCTTGTGACTGACCGATTGGCGGGTCATCAGGCAGGGCCAGTCACACCGTGACATTATTACCAGCCTACCCATTATTTCTGGTGAGCCATGACCCAAATACAGGTCTCTGCCCAACTGCTTCAGCCCCTCATTGATGTGCTTAGGGTGCTGCATGGTGATGTGGTGCAGCAGCTGCAGCAGTTGGTGGGGTTTGGGGCCTTGGTTCAGGTGCAGGCTCAACCAGAACCCAAGATATCTCTCCCTGACAGGTTTTCTGGAGGGAGAGATAAATTCTTGGCTTTTCAGGAGGCCTGCAAGTTATACTTCAGGCTCTGTCCTCGTTCATCAGGGAGTGAGGAACAACGGGTGGGAATCATTATGTCCCTTCTTAAGGGTGATCCCCAATCCTGGGCCTTCTCCCTGCCGGTCGATTCACCATCTCTACGATCAGTGGACCAGTTTTTTGCGGCATTAGCGCTGGTGTATGGAGATCCTGATGGCGTCTCCCTGGCAGAATCCCGACTCCGTAAGATGAATCAGAGGGGTTGACCTGTTGAGGAGTACTGCTCAGAGTTTAGGAGGTGGGCCACTGACACACAGTGGAATGACCCTGCTCTTAGGAGTCATTTTGTGCAGTGTCTGTCCCCAAAGTTGCAGGATACTCTGGTGCAGTACGCCACCCCCAGGTCGTTGGAGGCCGCCATGTCCCTTGCCATCCAGGTGGATAGACGCCTCAGGGAGAGGCATACAACAAATGTGCTCCCTGTAGTCCTTACTAGGGAGGAGGACACACCAGTGCTGATGGAGGAACCCATGCAGATCGGAGTAGTTGATTTCAAAAGAGGGTTGCCTGTGATTTGCCGTGGTGTGGGGGCATGTTTTTTCTGTGGGCAGACTGACCATATTTTAAGAGCCTGCCCAGTGCGCGCCAAATCTTCGGTAGAACCTAAGAAGCCGCGTCCCCCTGGTCGTGTGGAGGAAGAGGACCAGGGATTGTATGTTTCCTCCATTTTGCCCTCTTAGTGTACTTTATCAGCTGAAGTGGTGGTTTGCGGGGTACCTGAGGGCATACCAGTGTTTGTGGACAGTGGAGCGGGAGTCAATTTCGTGGACGCTCATTTTGTCCAGACTCATGGTCTGAAGTGTAGGATGCTGGCCAAACACTTAAGTGTCCCACTGAGCCAGGGGAGGTTGACCCAAGTCATCTAAAATATACATCTGCGAATAGGAACTCATCATGAAGTGTCCCTGTCATGCTATGTCTTGGAGGGAATGCCATCACCTATCGTTTTAGGGTTCCCTTGGTTGGAGAAACACAACCCGGTCATAGATTGGCGATCTAGGGAAGTAGTCAGCTGGGATCAGTCATGTGAGGGCTGCTGCCTGGGGGCTACTGTTATGTATGGGTCACCGAGGAGGAAAGCAGGCCCAGGCTAAGCCACAGAAAAACCAGAGAGGTTGGAAACTAAGCGGATTGCAGACCCCTGATCCTGTCCAAACAACTAGCAGTAGCCGTGGAGCATACCTACAATGATCCTAGATGCCTCGGCACAGCCGGAGAGCTAACTAAGCCTAAAGCAAGAAAGGGGAAATCTAAACTGCCCCGGAGTAGACCACAAAGGAATAGATAGCCCCCAAACATATTGTCGGTGAGGCAAGATGAAAACACAAATGGAGGCAGAAAAATAGACTGAGCAAACGATGGGGCCCACACTGACTAGACAGGACAGGAAAGGAAAGACACTGTCTGCTATCACACAAAAAACCCTGCAAAAAGTCCAACACGTCTGATGCACAAAAAACACTGAAGTCACACGACTTCGCCCCCACTATATCAACACTCTGGTATATTCTGAAAGCAAAGCAAAAAGAGACCAATATAACAGGGGGCAGCCCCAGTGTCATGTCGGACGCTATTCACACCACAGCGTCCGGCAGGCAGCGGTAGTTCCATCTCCGTCCACTATAGCCGCAGTGGCGCCGGCTTGATTTTACTCAGGTTATCGGGGGTTAATCTAGCTGGAAATCAGGTAGGATGTTTGGTCACGCCCACGGTCTTTAAATAGTCGTGCTGGCCTATGGGAGTCACCTATTATAGCTTGTGTTTTATGCCAAGTGATTCCGGTCTGGAGAGGAGGTGTGGGAGAGAGAAATTCGTATCTGGTAGCGTATGATCAGTTGTTACCTTTTCGTCTTCCTATATTTGTGTTTTGTTTTGTCCTGTTCACATTACGGTATTGTCCTGTGTGTATGCGGCGCGGTGCGGTTTAAGTTCTCCCTGTCTGTCTTTACTGTGGGGGCTTTGGTGGTTTGATGAGTCACTGGGTGGAGGGTGGAGGGTTCAGCTTAGGGCTGAGCAGGAGATAAGGAAAGGTTGGAGGCTCAGGCATTTGCACCATTAGCAAAAACCCTGGGTTGAGGGTCAGACAGGGTTTTCCCTAGTTGGAGGGACTCCGCAGGGGCCCCGGGTATCTCAGCCTTCTTTGACCTAAGCCCCGCGTAACATTATAATCGGCCGTGCGTGCAAGTGTGGTTGCTGCAGGTGAACCCACGGAACCTATGCAAATCGCTGGGGTATCACATGTTAAGCGTCGCGTTCCTCGGTTCAGGAAGCAAGGAGCATGTTTTTACTGTGGTAAAAGAGATAACTATGTAAATGCTTGTCCTGTGCTACCAAAGAAAGTCGCACCGGCGGAAAACTGGTAAGCTCAGAGGGTATAGAGGAGGCCCAGCTGAGCGTATGCATATCCTCCATGATGGTATCTCAATGTATGCTCCCTGCCAGGGTTATTATTGCGGAAAGAGAGCTACCAATAGCAGTGTTTGTGGACAGCGGTTCCACCACAAATCTCATAGATGAGGAGTTTGCAAGCACGGCCGGTTTTAAGATCGAAAAACTCCCTCATCCTATTCGCGTGGTTACCATTAATGCCGCTCCCCTCCCACAGGGGGAGATTACTGAGTTTGTAGCTGAGGTTAAACTCCACATTGGAGTCCTACATTCTGAGTGGGTTACATGTAGGGTACTCAATAATCTCCCAGCACAAATGGTCCTGGGTTTCCCATGGTTGTCCAAGCACAACCCGGTGATTGACTGGAGAACCCAGGACATAGTCCAGTGGAGTGGTTTCTGTCAGGAAAATTGCTTGGCCACATGTGTGTACGCCGTGAAGTCCAGCCTTCCAGAGGCATTGCTGGATTTTGCAGATGTCTTTTCTGAGAGCGGTTGCTCAGAACTACCTCCACATCGAACCTATGACTGTGTGATTAGGTTAAAACCCAGGGCCAAATTGCCAAAGGCTAGGATGTTTAGTATTTCTGGTCCGGAGAGACAAGCTCTTAAAGACTACATCGCGGAGAGTCTAAGTAAAGGGCACATCCGGCCTTCATCCTCGCCTGTAGCAGCGGGGTTTTTCTTCATTAAGAAGAAAGATGGGGGGTTACGCCTGTGTCTGGATTTCCGGGAGTTAAACCAGATTACGGTCCGTGATCCCTACCCGATGCCTCTGATCCTTGATTTGTTCAACCAGGTGGCTGGTGCAAAGTGGTTTTCCAAACTTGACCTCTGGGGGGCGTACAACCTCATAAGGGTCCATCAGGGGGATGAGTGGAAGACAGCGTTTAATACCCCTGAGGGTCATTTTGAAAGCCTAGTTATGCCATTTGGGTTGACAAACGCGCCTGCTGTTTTCCAACATTTCATAAATGATGTATTCGCTCATGTGCTGGGGAAATTTGTGATTGTGTACCTGGATGATATCCTCATTTATTCGAGCGACCGGGACACTCATTTAGAGCATGTCAGGCAGGTGTTACAATTGCTCCGTGAGAATAAGCTCTATGCTAAGCTTGAAAAATGCGTATTTTTTGTTCAGGAGTTGCCTTTTTTGGGATATATTGTGTCCGCCGCAGGATTTAAAATGGACGCCGCGAAGGTGCAAGCGGTGCTGCGATGGGAACGGCCTGATAATCTAAAAGCGCTCCAGCGGTTCCTTGGGTTTGCCAACTATTATAGGAAGTTTATTAAGAATTTTTCTACTATAGCAAACCACTCACGGACATGACGAGAAAAGGTACCAATCTCGCTATCTGGTCTGAGGTTGCGGTGCGTGCATTTGAGCTTCTGAAAAACCGTTTTGCTTCAGCCTCCATTCTGGCGCAACCGGACGTACCTAAACCTTTTACTGTGGAGGTCGATGCGTCTGAGGTGGGAGTGGGGGCAGTACTGTCACAGGGCTCGTCCTTGAGCAATATCCGTCCATGCGCCTACTTCTCCAAGAAGCTGTCGCCTGCCGAACGGAATTACGATATCGGCAACAGGGAGTTGTTGGCCATCAAATTGGCTTTTGAGGAATGGCGACACTTCTTGGAGGGGGCGGCCCACCAGGTCACAGTCATCACCGACCATAAAAACCTGCTCTATCTGGAGTCGGCCAAGCGTCTGTCTCCCAGGCAGGCTCGCTGGGCATTGTTTTTTACACGATTCAACTTTCTGGTGACTTACCGTCCTGGGGCTAAAAACACCAAGGCGGATGCCTTGTCCAGGTGTTTTCCGGGGGGAGAACCTCGGGAAGATCCGGTACCCATCCTCCAGGAAGGTGTAGTGGTTTCGGCTCTCACGACTGAGGTAGAGGCGGAGATTGCCGAGGCCCAGGAGGAGGTACCGCCAGGACTTCCCGCTAACAAGTCATTCGTACCCCTTCATCTTCGTCTTAAGGTGTTGGGGGAACACCACGACTCTGTCCTGGCCGGTCATCCAGGGGTTAGGGGCACCTTGGAGCTGGTATCCCGCCGCTTCTGGTGGCCAAAGATCCAGCAGGATGTGGTCTCGTACCTGGCAGTTTGCATCACGTGCGCCAGAGCCAAGTCGCCCAGATCCCGTCCTGCTGGCACTCTACAGCCTCTGGGGGTACCTAGTAGGCCATGGACAGAAATCTCCATGGACTTTATCACGGACTTGCCTGCCTCGGCGGGGAACACGGTCATCCTGGTGGTGGTTGATCGATTTTCGAAGATGGCGCATTTTGTGTCGTTGCCTTCCTTGCCCAACGCGAAGACGTTGGCTCAGGTTTTTGTGCAGGAGGTGGTCAGACTACACAGAGTTCCGTCGGACATAGTGTCTGATAGGGGTACCCAGTTTGTGGCGAAGTTTTGGAAAGCTTTTTGCTCACGATTGGGGATCAAGTTGTCTCATTCGTCGGCGTTTCATCCGCAGTCAAATGGTCAAACTGAGCGCATGAACCAAAATCTGGAGCAGTATTTGCGATGTTTTGTATCTGACAACCAAGAGGAGTGGTCGACATTCCTTCCCTTGGCCGAGTTCGCATTAAATAATCACCGCCAAGAATCATCGGGAGAGTCTCCGTTCTTTTGTGTTTACGGGCACCATCCTCAATTTTGTACCTTGCGTCAGGATGGCTCTGGGGGCGTCCCGGAGGAGGACCAGCTTGGAGTTCAACTATCATCGGTCTGGAGGAGTGTGAAACAGCGATTGCTAAGTATGAGTGCAAGGTACAAATGAGTGGCTGACGCTAGACGCGTGCCAGGTCAGGACCTGTGTGTGGGTGATTGGGTGTGGTTAGCTAATAAAAACATAAAACTCAAAATTCCATCATTGAAATTGGGTCCAAGGTTTATTGGCCCTTTTAAGATTGCTGCCATCATTAACTCGGTTGCTTATCAGTTGGAACTTCCTGCGGTATACAAGATACACAACGTGTTTCACAGGGCTTTATTGAAAAAGGTGGTAGGCTCTGTGGATACGACGCCGATGCCACCTCCAGTTATGATGGATGGCGATTTAGAGTTTGAAGTCTCCAAGGTGGTGGACTCTCGAGTACTGCGCCGTACTCTTCAGTATTTGGTACACTGGCGGGGGTATGGTCCGGAGGAGAGGTCTTGGGTACCAGCCTCGGACATACATGCGGATCGGCTGGTCAGTTCGTTTCACCGCCGTCATCCGGACAAGCCAGGTCCTATGAGTCTTGAGGGCCCTGGGGTCCCTCGTAGAAGACGGGGTACTGTCATGTCGGACGCTATTCACACCACAGCGTCCGGCAGGCAGCGGTTGTTCCATCTCCGTCCACTATAGCCGCAGTGGCGCCGGCTTGATTTTACTCAGGTTATCGGGGGTTAATCTAGCTGGAAATCAGGTGGGATGTTTGGTCACGCCCACGGTCTTCAAATAGTCGTGCTGGCCTATGGGCATCGCCGATTATAGCTTGTGTTTTATGCCAAGTGGTTCCGGTCTGGAGAGGAGGTGTTGGAGAGAGAAATTTGTATCTGGTGGCGTATGATCAGTTGTTACCTTTTCGCCTTCCTATATTTGTGTTTTGTTTTGCCCTGTTCACATTACGGTATTGTCCTGTGTGTATGCGGCGCGGTGCGGTTTAAGCTCTCCCTGTCTGTCATTACTGTGAGGGCTTTGGTGGTTTGACGAGTCACTGGGTGGAGGGTGGAGGGTTCAGCTTAGGGCTGAGCAGGAGATAAGGAAAGGTTGGAGGCTCAGGCATTTGCACCATTAGCAAAAACCCTGGGTTGAGGGTCAGACAGGGTTTTCCCTAGTTGGAGGGACTCCGCAGGGGCCCGGGTATCTCAGCCTTCTTTGACCTAAGCCCCGCGTAACACCCAGCTGGAGCCGGCTGACCCGCACAAGACTGAGATATGCAAAACCAGATCAAATGGAAACAGAATAGCAAATGAACCACTTAGCTCAGCCATGCAGAGAAAGAGCAGGAGACATCAGACCTCAGAAGGAACAGGAAGAAAATCACCAGCAGGGACAGAGGGAGCCAGCTGTCTTAAATCCAAATCAGAAACCCCAGATCTCCAATAGTCCTCCTCATTATCAGGTGGCAAGCCTCTGTCAATCAGATCATCTCCACTACCTCTAGTAACCACCAGAGGGAGCCCAGAAAGAGAACTCGCAACCCCTCTGTCAATCTGACCAGCTCCACTACCTTCAGTAAAGCCAGATAGAGATTTCACAACAGGCTACTGTCTCTGCCGTCTTTCTATAACCGTCCCCTTCTTCTCCAGTGGGGGCAGCAGAGGTGCTGCCAGAGAGTAGTGGCAAGTCTCAACCCTCGTCGTTAGCCAACCCGGAGAGGCAGAGTCCTCGTAGGAGGAGGGTTTGGAGGAATGGTGGTGGTTCCATCTGTAAATTGCGGGGGTGTGAGTGTGGTGACACAGGGGGACGCCTCTGTTGTCATTTTCTGGAATATTCACCATCTTGTGGCAAACGTGTGTGTGGCAATAAACGTTCAAATCCGGACCTGTGTGTGAATGAGTATGAATGGGTGTCCACCAAACACATCCTGTGGAAGTGTGTTGCTGGGGTCTGGAATTCTTGGGTGATCGGGCCGTATCGCGTGTCGGTTATCCTTGGCCTGGGGACTTACCAGCTGGAGCTACCCCCAACAATGCCCATACACAACTCATTCCCCAGGTCGGCGCTCTGGAGATTTGTGGTACCTCTCGAGCATATGTTGCCATTTCCATCTGCCCACATTTGCCATAAACCTGAGAGTCAGGTAGTTGCTGAAGTGAACTCTGGTGGATCTAGGCGTCCTCACTGTAGGTGGTTTTCCAGTGAGGTGCGGTGTTGAGGGTCCAGAGGCCCCTCATTGAAGGAAGGGTACTGTCACGGTCTATTTTTGGATCCGTTGCAGAGTCTGGATTCTTAAAGAAACCTTTTTCTTTTTGCCCCCGGTGGCTGCTGGTGTTACTACAACTGTAGTTGCTTTGCTGCTGGTTTTCCCCCCGGTGGCCGCTGGTGTAACTGCTACTGTAGTTGGTCGGCTGCTGGGTTTTTGCCCCCGGTAGCCGCTGGTGTTACTACATATTTAATTAGTCACAAAAGAGAAAATGAAAAAAACCCTGCTGTAATTAAATAAAAAGCAAAAGTGCATCTAAATCATACATAGTTCTTAGTAATACTGTATTTGATCAAACATAGCATAAAAGCCGTCCCACCATCGACAAGGTGACTCTGTGGTCGGGGCGGTCCTACACTGTCTAATATTAAAAACCTTATCATGTGTCAAAGTTGACGTCTGTGTGAATAAGGGCAGACAAGGACCGGTGTTGAGTGGTTTATGTTATGTTTGATCAAATACAGTATAATTAAGAACTCTGTATGATTTAGATGCACTTTTGCTTTTTATTTATTTAATTACAGCAGGGTTTCTTTTCATTTTCTCTTTTGTAGGTTTTGTATGCTTTTTGGCCATGTGAACATGCATTTATATGCTGCATGTGTACCAACTCAAACCAAGCTCAATTTTTGTGTTTTTTTAAAATATTTAATTAGTCAGCAGGTGGTGACCTCCCCCTCCTTCCTATAAAAGGTCGGGGGAAGTGAGGGACTGAGGTATCCTGGTCGGCGTGCAGGAGGTGTCCACTTCCCCATTCCCTATTATAATGCCCTCCATTGTAATTGTGTCCCCGGTGTCCCCTTGTTTGTCTTTGTTGGTCTTGTGACTGACCAATCGGCGGGTCGTCACGCAGGGCCAGTCACACCGTGACAGCTGTCTCCTGTGGGTATTTTGTGTCCCACTGCCTTCATGCAACCAGTCTTCATCATCTCTGAAGAAAGCAGCCTGATTGTAACATCGGCGGCCGTGCCCGCCGATATTCCATCTGTGGCGGCACCTGCCGCAGCCCAGTCTCACCTGCGCTTCTCCTCGCGGGCTTCCTCCCATCCTCCCTCCCGTTCTGCTGTGTTCCCGTGCGCCTCCCTTAGGCCGCGGGCGTGCGCCCGACCGCTCTCTTCACAAAGCGGGGGGCGTCGCTGAGGGGCAGGGCCGTGGTGATCCACTTCCGGGTTTAAAGGTATTTCAGGCGCCTTTCCTAAGGGGAGGATGCCTGGTAATCGTGTGGTGTCCCTGCAGTATTCTGGCCGCTATAGAGCTTCTATAGTCCTCTAACCTAGTCTGTTCCTAGTCCCTGTCTTCCTTGTCTCGGTGCCCGTCCCTTGCCATCCCTCCTGCCTGCCTTCTCCTAGTTTAGCCCTTGCTACCTTCTGCCTAGTGTCTGGTGTTATAGTCCCTTGCCTGTTCCTGGTGTTACTGGCTCCCCGTCTTCTGTCCGTCCGCTGTTTCTCCTGCCTCTGGTCCTCCACTTCTGCCTTCCCTCGCCAACAGTGCCTATCTCCTGCTGCTCCTCTCGGTGTCTTTCCTCCTCTGGTACCCCCTGCTCTGGTACCCTAGTCTCCGCCTTGCATCCCAGCCTGGTTGCATCCTTATTTGTCCTTGAGCCGCCCTTCTTGGTCCCGGCTGTCGCGGGTCTGACCCCTGCGGTCCTGCCCCTAACGATCCCTGTATAGGGGTCGGTTATCACCTGGCGTGCTCGGCCCAGGTGCTCCAGATCCGCAACCCAGAGGGTCCACTCCTGGACCTTGTCTACTCCTGAACGTCACACTGATATTCCCACAGTGTTTCCTCCAGCCTGCTCGCCTGCTCAGATGTTACATGGGAATCATCCACCCCCATAATCTCCATGATCTTCCTGCCATTCCATGCAGGCGTGGGGGACTCTTCGGTGGTCGTCTGCATTGACAGGGTTCAAGCGGTCCTGCGATCTGCTCTCAGGGTGAACTGACATTTGGGAATGATTCCCTCGCCGCACACATATATACATCAGCCAGCTTGGTGCCCTCCGCCAGAGTCACCTCATGATCCTGCAAATTCAAGAACCTTATTTGTACACTTCCATCTTCTACAACGGCCAATGTTTGAGCTACCATTAGACTATCCGTGTCTTCTGACCAACCCGTTGGTTCCAGAATCACCTCCAAACCATTCAGTTTTCTGTGTTTCCCTACTGGCATCAGTACAAGCTTCTCTTGACCCAGGCTGATCACAACAGCAGACCCGCGTGGGACATACACCGCTTCCACCGCTCTTCCCTCTGCTGAACTCTTCTGAATACCGCACAAACAGACCACCTGCTGCAGGACTCTCTGGGTGACTCTGCGTGGTGTCGCCCATTTCCAATAACTCCGACCATCGCGTTTGAACACAAGGGAGTCCAGTTCTCTCAGGATGTTCATTCCCAGAACCACCGGAAGGTTCGGTGTCTCCTGTGTTTTCATGAGTACCACTCCCTTGGTTCCCAACTCCTGGCCACATAGCTGCACCTTCATTCACGCAATGCCCGTCACTGGGATTTCCATGCTATTAGTGGCCTTCAACCTCAACAGATGTCCTGACTCCGGTTTGACAATCCCTTCCAAGTGCACCTTTAAAAGTTTCATTGGCATCATTGTCACCTCCGACCCAGTATTCACCAAGCACGCCACCTTCTTTCCTGCAAACTGAACCTCCAAAGTGGGACTCTCCGCAATCAGATCCTCGGAACAGACATTGGGCGTTGATTTTTGTTCCTGCCTCACCGTATGCCCAAATACAGCGAGGATCTCTCTGCTATTGCAGGGAGTGCTCTGCTAGTTTTACTTTACTTACTTCACTCTATGCTGTGCTGTGTTTTTGTTACCATTGCAGGAAGAACACTGTTAGTTGTGTTACCCTTGTTAAATATACTTATTTGCATCAACTTTGGTCTCAGTCTCATATTATCCCACGCAATTAGATTCCGTAGTACCCTTATAGTTGTTACAGAATACTCAGGCCATAAAGGAATCTGCTGGGATAATGTCGACCGAGACAAAGTTGGATCTATGATCCATTCGTTACAGGGGGCTATAGAGGCTCTGCAAGACAAGGTTGCTAACTGGGAGGCCCATTTTGGGCAGACGCGTAAGGATTTACGTAATCAGGTGGTTAATCTGATGGCCTCACGGGCACCTCCACCCCGATACAGCCACAGCCAACTAGCCTTCCCAAGTTACCACCATTTAGGTTTTTTGGAGACTGCTACAAGTTTCGTGGGTTTGTGAATCAATGCCTTTTGTATTTTGATGTGCATGTCGCCCAGTTCCTAACTGATCGATCGTAGGTTTTATGTATAATCATGTTACTTACTTCCCGAGCTCTCTTGTGGACAAATCCGCTTATGGAGACTCGTAACCCTTGTTTGAATAACCTTGACGATTTTCTTGCTGGTATATCTATGATGTTTGATGACCCTAATCTACGCACTACAGCTGAAACCGCCTTGTTATCTTTACATCAGGGTAAGCGTTCTGTCATTGAATACACTACAGAGTTTAGACGGCTGGTGGTGGATACAATTTGGGATGGTTATGCCCAATTATCCATTTTTAAGAGGGTATTATCTATTGTGTTGAAAGATTAGTAAGCTCATACAGATGCTCCGGAAGAGTTAGACGGCATTGTTTACGCATTAACATACAAATTTCTGAGCGTAGACAGTAGAAATTTCTAAAGAACAAACATGCAAATCCTCTTGGCAGGCCGAACCAGTTCCCATTCTGGTGGATGCTCTACAGTGGCATGAGAGTAATAAGCACAGGGAGCATAGTTTCCGGGAATGTCTGTGCTTTTACTGCGGTCAGTCAGATCACTTCCTTATCAACTGTCCCAAGTGGCCTCGCAAGGTACTAGCCACGGTAGGGGAATTTGAAAATCGGGATGCTAAACCGTTACGTCTGAGACTAGTTTTTCGGTGAATGCCATCTTTCACTCTCTATCTATGACTGCCTCTCCTAAGACACAGAGGGATAAAGACACACATTGCTTCTTTCCTATTAAGATCTGGTCGTTGGGAAAATGGATTCCTTGTGCAGCTATGGTGGATTCAGGGGTAGGAGCAGAAGCGTAGCTAGCAGGGAGGCAGAGGGGGCGGTCGCCCCGTGTCCCTTGCTCTGAGGGGGCCCACCCACACCCAGAGATTCTGCCACTGTTAACTCTGTCAGCGTGCGCAGCTCACCGATGTAGTTAAGCTTCTCTGTATAGTGCAGGGACACTATACCTTTAAGCTTTCTCCAGCAAACTGCAGACACGCCCACACTGCTCCCTGTGTGTCTGCAGGAGGCGAGACCATCACCATGCAGCCTTCAGAGCAAGATAAGATGCTGTGAGTAGAACTCGGTCTGCTGGGTGCATCAGGGGCCCTGAGGTGTCTGTGCAGTGACGAGGGGCAGGACGCTGCTCCCCTCCTTACAAGTCCTGGATGGTTTATTGTTTGTGTTCTTGTATAGGGCCGCAGTATGGCCAACCATGGGTCCTTAGCTATATAGTCAACTTAGTCGTCCTGACGTCCCTCGGTGTCCTGGACGGTGGTTCTTCGGCGGAGCCGCCGCTGGGCCCAGCTGCTGAAGAGTCGACGTAGTCTTCAAGCGTTCCGATGCTCCTGTGAAACTGGGGCACCTCCGGCCCCGTAGGAGTCCTTGGACGAGTGGGCCGTGGTCCCTGGACTGGGGTAAACGGTAGCGGAGCGGGGTGGCGAGTGGCAGGCCACCTGTGCAGCTAGCAGCTGCGACGGGGAATCCGCGGCAAGCAGAGGCTCGACCCCTGCCACGGACCGGAGCGGGAAAGTGGTGGCCGCTGACGGCACTGGACTTGCGGCGACCACTGGTGAGGGCAAAGCGGCTGCGGGTGGCGGGAGACAGGCCGCAGCTGCGGGCCGGGGCGAGGCGGCAGCGGCCGCGAGCTGAGGTGAGGCGGCGGCTGCCGCGGGCTGAAGGGGGCAGCAGGTCTCGGACGGTCGTCTGGGCGCCGTCCCTCTGATGTCCTAGGTGAGCGTCTCCCCTGGCACTGGTGAGTCGCTTTTGCTCTCAGTCGCTCCCACGGTCTCCTGCTGCTTCTGTCCCAGTCTGCTGACTCATCGTGACTAGCGCTCCCCGCCCCTTTTATACTGGCTCCTCCCCCAGCCCATCTGTCCATCTCAGCGGTCCGTGCCTGAACTCTGTCCCCCGGGAACAGTTTCTCCCGGAACCTAGATGACGGTCCCCTTGATTCTGGCCCGGACACTTGGTGGGGGCCGTTCTTCCTACAACCAATCACAGCACTCTGGGTGCGGTGACCGACTGCAAGGGTTCCCGCACCTCATCCCGTGCCAGTCAGCTGTCATAGACAGCTGTCGGCACTGAACTTTTACTGCGTGTTTTTTACACACAGTGACAGTTCAAATGAATGACATGCAAAGTCCGTTATGAAGTTACACCCGGCCATGACGGACTTTGCACGTCAATGGACGTTAAGGGGTTAATTGCATCAGTCTATATTGTGCTGTGTTTTCGTTACTATTGCAGGAAGTGCTCTGTCAGTTTTATTTTACTTGCTTCACTCTATATCGTGCTGTGTTTTTGTTACCATTGCAGGAAGAACTCTGTTAGTTATGTTACCCTTGTTAAATGTACTTATTTGCATAAACTTTGGTCTCAGTCTCGTATTATCAGCGATATGCTTTATTTCAGATCTATAAAACACAGTTCTGTCAGCTCATACAGACATCTCTCACTGTTCTCTAGTGTTGCTGGACGCTATTAGTCAAAGAGATCAGCCAACAGAACTGTTTTTTTATGGAGCTGAAATAAAATATCATATTTATAAGTGGATGTATATGCTTTTTCTCCCAAAAAAAACTTTCATGCTTACCTCCCCACTCGCTCATTGTATAGGGGCAGTCCTCACTAACGCCAGGTCACATATGAGCCACTGTTACAACAGAGAAACCCTCAATAATAGTAACAAAGCATCTCGGACTGGAAAGAAAGGCATCATGTATCAGGTGGGGGACAGCAAATTATGATGTATTGGGGTGGAGGAATGCAAATAATTATGAATTGAGGGTGGGGGAGAGCAAATGTTGCTGTATTGAAGGTGCAGAAAAGCAAAGTATGAATTGAGGGCAGGAGACTGGGACAGGAATTGAAGGTGAGTTGAAGGTGAGTAGAGCAAATAACGAATTGAGGGTGGAGGAGAGAAAATAATGATGAATTGACGTTGGAGCAGAGCAAATAATGATGAATTGAGGTTGGAGAGCAAATAATGATGAATTGAGGGTGGAGGTGGTTAAATAATCACGACAAGGGCAAATAATGATGAATTGAGGGTGGAGGAGAGAAAATACTACTTTTTTGCCCCACTGTATATAAAAAAAATTAGTCCAGAACACAGAATAGTGTATGGGTAAGAGATTTAACCCAGGAACATTTTTCAACATTTTTTTGGAGTGTAATATAAAACAAAAAAGTAACACAAAGCACATAATACTCGAAGGATCAAAATATATTCAATTTTTTTCACTCCTACCCAAAAGAAAAATACAGTGGGGAAAAAAAGTATTTAGTCAGTCAGCAATAGTGCAAGTTCCACCACTTAAAAAGATGAGAGGCGTCTGTAATTTACATCATAGGTAGACCTCAACTATGGGAGACAAACTGAGAAAAAAAAATCCAGAAAATCACATTGTCTGTTTTTTTTTCATTTTATTTGCATATTATGGTGGAAAATAAGTATTTGGTCAGAAACAAGCAATCAAGGTTTCTGGCTCTCACAGACCTGTAACTTCTTCTTTAAGAGTCTCCTCTTTCCTCCACTCATTACCTGTAGTAATGGCACCTGTTTAAACTTGTTATCAGTATAAAAAGACACCTGTGCACACCCTCAAACAGTCTGACTCCAAACTCCACTATGGTGAAGACCAAAGAGCTGTCAAAGGACACCAGAAACAAAATTGTAGCCCTGCACCAGGCTGGGAAGACTGAATCTGCAATAGCCAACCAGCTTGGAGTGAAGAAATCAACTGTGGGAGCAATAATTAGAAAATGGAAGACATACAAGACCACTGATAAACTCCCTCGATCTGGTGCTCCACGCAAAATCCCACCCCGTGGGGTCAGAATGATCACAAGAACGGTGAGCAAAAATCCCATAACCACGCGGGGGGACCTAGTGAATGAACTGCAGAGAGCTGGGACCAATGTAACAAGGCCTACCATAAGTAACACACTACGCCACCATGGACTCAGATCCTGCAGTGCCAGACGTGTCCCACTGCTTAAGCCTGTACATGTCCGGGCCCGTCTGAAGTTTGCTAGAGAGCATTTGGATGATCCAGAGGAGTTTTGGGAGAATGTCCTATGGTCTGATGAAACCAAACTGGAACTGTTTGGTAGAAACACAACTTGTCGTGTTTGGAGGAAAAAGAATACTGAGTTGCATCCATCAAACACCATACCTACTGTAAAGCATGGTGGTGGAAACATCATGCTTTGGGGCTGTTTCTCTGCAAAGGGGCCAGGACGACTGATCCGGGTACATGAAAGAATGAATGGGGCCATGTATCGTGAGATTTTGAGTGCAAACCTCCTTCCATCAGCAAGGGCATTGAAGATGAAACGTGGCTGGGTCTTTCAACATGACAATGATCCAAAGCACACCGCCAGGGCAACGAAGGAGTGGCTTCGTAAGAAGCATTTCAAGGTCCTGGAGTGGCCTAGCCAGTCTCCAGATCTCAACCCTATAGAAAACCTTTGGAGGGAGTTAAAAGTCCGTGTTGCCAAGCGAAAAGCCAAAAACATCACTGCTCTAGAGGAGATCTGCATGGAGGAATGGGCCAACATACCAACAACAGTGTGTGGCAACCTTGTGAAGACTTACAGAAAACGTTTGACCTCTGTAATTGCCAACAAAGGATATATCACAAAGTATTGAGATGAAATTTTGTTTCTGACCAAATACTTATTTTCCACCATAATATGCAAATAAAATGAAAAAAAAACAGACAATGTGATTTTCTGGATTTTTTTTTCTCAGTTTGTCTCCCATAGTTGAGGTCTACCTATGATGTAAATTACAGACGCCTCTCATCTTTTTAAGTGGTGGAACTTGCACTATTGCTGACTGACTAAATACTTTTTTTCCCCACTGTACATCCGAGCACCACGATACTCGAGTGATAACCAAGTATGAACAAGCACGTTCGTTCATCCCTTATGGAGAATTATATATGCTGTAAAGGTTTGGATGTACAATCATCCCATATCCTTTATTGAACTCAAGAAGCACTTCACATGTAATGTTGCTCTGCACATGTATAGATATGTTGCTCTACAAAACCAAAGGAAAATATCTAGGCAAGGTTAATGGATCAGCATAAAACCAAGACTTTTTTTAATTAATGTATTTTTCTTCTCTTTTATTATAATTTTAGCTACTTTATGGCGTCAACCCTAACTAGAGTTCAGGCTGTCAAGACTGTATTTGGTCTGTCATCTGCAGTAACTAGAAGCTTAATTTAGGCTTTCCATTTGGAAAAAACAGTTGCATGATGTAGCTGTATTTGGTCATACGTCTCCTGTCTGAGATCTGATAATGTTTATACCATACACTTTAGCAAATCCACTGTACTGTAATGACATCATATTTCCATACAAATTCTATATAAACATGTATGCTGGAGGAGGTGGGAGTAATATCTGTCAGTAGACTTCCTGCCAATTATTGTACTATTAGAGGTATCCCATATCTTTTTGAAGGGTACTTACAAACGTCTGAAGCCAATCATGTACAAAGGAATTATTCAGACTCTGGTAGTTTTGCTTTAGAATAGTGAATAGTAGAGTTGAGCGACTTTTGGTTTTTTATGGTCGAGTTTCGTTTCGTGAAACCCGACTTTTCCAAAAGTCGGGTCGAGCAAGATCGACCGATTATAGGGAAAAGTCGGGGTCGTCCCGAAACACGAAACCCAATGAAAGTCAATGGGGAATAAAAGTCGGCAGTGAGAGGAGGACAGGAAACACACCTACAGTGCTCATTTGAATGCCAAAAGCATCAATTCTTCTTACTTAAGCTGGTCAACCTTAATTAACTTCATACTACAAGTTACGCACTGAAAAATGGGGGTAATTTGGCTAAAGTTGTGGGGGGGTAGGGCTGGCTCCAGGTTCTCATGTGCCCTGGGCGAAAGAGCGCCCCTTTAACACATAATACCACAACTCATCATGCTCCGATATGGCAGAGAAATAGCGGTATAGTACAATGAAAAATACTTCACTTTTTACATCTCATGACGAGGCCCATCTATTTCTCCATACAGAATCATTGGTCCCATATAATGTTTGAAACAGTATATGATGAGCTCCACATAATGCTACAGTATATGTTGGTCCCCATGGATGAAACTCCACTGTCTTATGGGCCCAAATAATGCTCCAAACATAATGGGCCCCATTTCTAATGCTCTAGTGTATAATGGGCCCTGTAAATGCTGCTCCAGTGTCTGATGTCCACCTTTGGAATGTTCCAGTGTATGGTGGGCCCCATCTATCATTCTCCAGAGTATAGTGCTCCCCAAAAATTGCTGTCCCAACATTGAAAACAATCAAATAAGTCTCCTCGCTAGGGAATCCCTGTACTAGTCTGGACTCCTCGTCGTCCCCATCTTCCATCTCACTGCACAGTATTTCAACCTTGCAAGTGCTGTGATCCTGAGCAAGCAGGGGGGGCCCACTCGTTGGCGACGGCACTGGCACAGGGCCCCTGATAGTACGGTGGTGTGTCTGATTGCGGGTGGGCCGAACCTGCACTTTCATCTGCAGCTTCCTCTTTGTCACCGTGTAAGATGGAACTGTATATGGGAAGGGTAACCTGAGTTTCATCAGGGTCAGATTCAGGCCGGGTAGCGTGCGAGGGGAATGTAGTGGTCTGGGTCAATGTACCAGCAGATTCATCGAGCAGTGGCTGGGCATCAGTGCACTTGTGTCGCCCCCAGGAGTACGGTCGCCTCAGTGGCATTACCTTCCTCCTAGGGAGTGTGATGTCATGCTTGGGAGCAACGAAGGATCTCTCTAGCAGGTTAACTGATTGGGCGGCGTTATTCCCACGAGTCATGACCCTCCAAACAGTGTTCATGAAGGCAAAGTGTTTGTTTTACGTGGGCAGTATGGTTGCAAAGCTAAACCTTAAAGGAATGTCCAGAAGGGCACCACCAGGAGTGGAGCCTACGGCGTAATTTGACTCAACACGGGCAACCTCAACCATGCCAGCTACAGAACAGATGCACACATTGCAAGCTTAATTCCGTTAACGAACGAGACTCCGTCATGCCCCGCGGTCCGAGTCTGGCTTACTAGAGGGACACGTGAGGCTCTGGCACATGAGATTGGCCAATAACTGGTGTGTCATGCCCTTACATGTCCGTGGCTGCATGTGCGCTACACTGAAAAGGCCAGCGTTTGTCGCTTACAGGTGCAGATAACCCGCTGAACAACGTTAGTGATGGGGATCACTGATTACAATTATTACTCGCGAACGATGATTTCCCAGTAAGTGCAGGTCAACCGCAGTTCCGGAATTAGGCCTAACCGTCATTCCTGAAAAAAATGAAAAACTTACGTGTGCAAACCACAGGTGCTGTAGCTTGCTTAACAGCTCGCCAGCCGTTCTCACGCCCAGTATGGGTTACACGTGATTGCACAAAGGTGAGAAAGGGTACCATATCCCTGGTTAACATGTATGGATAGCGTACACATTCAAAAGATATGTCTATACATCAGGAGGCAGGCTCAGACGGTGTCAGGCACAGTATGGCTTGCAAGTGATTGCACAAAGGTGAGAAAGGGTACCGTATCCCCGGATAACATGTATGGATAGCGTACACATTCAAAATATATGTCTATACATCAGGAGGCAGGCTCAGACGGTGTTAGGCCCAGTATGGATTGCACGTGATTGCACAAAGGTGAGAAAGGGTACCGTATCCCCGGATAACATGTATGGATAGCGTACACATTCAAAAGATATGTCTATACATCAGGAGGCAGGCTCAGACGGTGTAAGGCCCAGTATGGCTTGCAAGTGATTGCACAAAGGTGAGAAAGGGTACCGTATCCCCGGATAACATGTATGGATAGCGTGCACATTCAAAAGATATGTCTATACATCAGGAGGCAGGCTCAGACGGTGTAAGGCCCAGTATGGCTTGCAAGTGATTGCACAAAGGTGAGAAAGGGTACCGTATCCCCGGATAACATGTATGGATAGCGTACACATTCAAAAGATATGTCTATACATCAGGAGGCAGGCTCAGACGGTGTTAGGCCCAGTATGGTTTGCACGTGATTGCACAAAGGTGAGAAAGGGTACCGTATCCCCGGATAACATGTATGGATAGCGTACACATTCAAAATATATGTTAATACACCAGGAGGCAGGCTCAGACGGTGTCAGGCACAGTATGGATTTGACGGCCCAGACTACACAGCGGAGGAGCAGGGAGAGGTAAAGATTGCAAATGCTGGGGCCCTGCCCAAGCAAGGGGGGCCCACTCGTGGGCGTCGGTACTGGCACTGGGCCCCTCATAGTACGGCGGTGTGTCTAACGGCAGGTGTGCACCACCACCGTCAGAGACACTTGATTGCACTATGAGGGACCCTGTGCCAGTGCCCGCGCCCAAGAGTCGGCCTACCCACCTGTCCAGGGCAACAGCACTCGCACGGTGTCGTGCGCTAGGTGGTGACCCCGGCCATGGGGGGGAGGCAGCACAGTTAGGGAGTTTTAGAAAGTGGCATATGCTGATGTTGGACATTCAGCTGATGCAAAAGGCATGAAACCCCTGTCTCCAACGCCACTTCTGCTGTGTGCACCATGAACACCTCTGCCACCGCTGTCCCCTGTGGACCCTGCATCCACCACATTGACCCAGTGCGCAGTGATGGACACGTAACGGCCCTGGCCATGCCGACTGGACCATGCATCAGTTGTGAGGTGCACCTTTCCACTCACTGACTGCTTGAGTGCATGGACAATGCGGTCTTTCACATGATGGTGGAGGGCTGGGATGGCTTTGCGAGAGAAGAAGTGGCGACTGGGTAGGTCATAGCGTGGTACTGCATAGGCCATGAGTTCGCGGAAAGCTGCGCTTTCCACCAACCGATAGGGCATCATCTCAAACGAGATTAGTTTGGCAATGTGGGCGTTCAAACCCAGTGTACGCGGATGAGAGACTGAGTACTTTCTTGACCTACTCATAGTGTCTGGGAGGGTGAGCTGGACTTGAGAGCTGCATATGGTAGAAGTAGCGGTGGACAGGGCGGACTGAGAGAGGGTTGATGATGGTGATGGAGTTGGTGTTCTTTCTGATGGCCTAGATTCAGTATTTCGTTGATATAACAGTGTTTATTTTCACTAGAAGGTTGAAACAAAAGCGCAATAGGGTCTTATCCGGGTAAAATATTCAATTACTGAATGTGTTAAACTCACCTTCTCAAAGATAAAATAAAGCTTATATAGTGAGTCAGCCTGCTGCACGTCCAGCGGTCCACAACGGAACCGTACCACAATTCAAATAAGGAATATATTCTTGGACTTTGAGTGCGCTGCTAGACGAATTCAATAACCACACAAGGTTAAAAAAGTTAACCCTTTAATCCCTACGCGTTTCGAAGCATAACGCTTCTTCTTCAGGTAGGTATCTACCCCTGAAGAAGAAGCGTTATGCTTCGAAACGCGTAGGGATTAAAGGGTTAACTTTTTTAACCTTGTGTGGTTATTGAATTCGTCTAGCAGCGCACTCAAAGTCCAAGAATATATTCCTTATTTGAGTTGATATAACAGTGGGATTCCCTTACTGCTGTGGCCTTGCAACGACACCTCAACATTTGCTGCTGTGCTAACCGATGGGCTTACAGTGGGGGAAACAATGTAGCATTGCTGACTACCTTCTTTGTGATCAGTTGCACATGTGGCACTTGAGGTTTGGTGTTGTCTCCACGCTTGCAAGTGCATGCTGGTTAAATGTCTAAGCATGCAACTGGTATTCAAATTTTTCAGATTTTTCCCTCAGCTAAAGGTCTTTGCGCACTTCTTACAGATAACCTTGGCCTGATCATGAGGATTTTGTTCAAAAAAGTGCCACACTGCACTCTTCCTACTTTGGCAGACATTTTGCGGCCTAGCACGCTGTGATGTTTTGACCCTCTGGACAAGCTGTCCAGCAACTCTTTTGATTTTTGGAACCTGTCTTTGGAGTGCTCCGGGCCTGCCAGATAACAGCTGTTGTGATGTTGATGTCTGCTGTGGATGCTCCTCATCTGAGCTATTGGAAGCAGCACCCTCTTCCCCCAATGGATGCCAATCTGGGTCAACAACTGGGTCATCCATCACCTCCTCTTCAATGTCATGTGCACCTTCCTCTGTGTCACCGTGTGTGGTGGTATAGTGTGCGGGAAGGGGCACCTGAGTCTCATCAGGGTCAGAATCTGGCTCTGTACACTGCGAGGACAATGTAGTGCTCTGAGTGAATGTACCAGCAGAATCATCTATCAGCGGCTGTGCATCAGTGCACTCCATGTCAGATTCATCTTGGCCTGGGTAATTCACCATTTCACTTGATAATCCAGGCATGGTATGTGAAAACAGCTCCATGGAGTAATCAGTAGTATGGCCTGCATCATCCTTCAATCTTGGTTGTGGTGAAGGACACAAGGAAAGGTGTGGTTCATGAACATGAGCCTCCAATGACGACTCAGTGCTTTTACTTTTTACAACTTCAGAAGAGGAGGCGATAGAGCTGGAGGCTGAGTCAGCAATGTAAGACAAAACTTTTTCCTGATGCTCTGGCGTTAAAAGCGGTTTGCCAACTCCTAGAAAACTAAGCCTTCGAAGCCTTATGGAGCCAGACGATGACGCGGGCTCAACATCTCCTGCATTCGGTCCTATTTTGCTTTTGCCACTACCATCAGATCCACCACCAACACCATCATTACCAGCTGCCAACCCCCGCCCAATTCCACGGCCTCTTCCACCAGCCTTCCTCATTTTTGGTAGAAATGTAGACAAAATCCAACAAACTATATAGTAATGTAAAACAAGGTACAAGGTGTCTATAGGACAGGGGAGATTTAGATTTTCTGCACACACTAGTGGACACTGGACACTTTTGGATTGTGTGAGGCCCACTGAATATCAGAGCGCTATGTCACAGGCTCGATGGCACAGGTGTGAAAAAAGTGACTACAGGATAAGGGAGATTTTGAATTTCTGGGAGATTTTGAATTTCTGCAGACACTTGTGGACACTGGACACTTGGATTGTGTGAGGCCCACTGAATATCACAGCGCTATGTCACAGGCTCGATGGCACAGGTGTGAAAAAAGTGACTACAGGATAAGGGAGATTTTGAATTTCTGGGAGATTTTGAATTTCTGCAGACACTTGTGGACACTGGACACTTGGATTGTGTGAGGCCCACTGAATATCACAGCGCTATGTCACAGGCTCGATGGCACAGGTGTGAAAAAAGTGACTATAGGATAAGGGAGATTTAGATTTTCTGCAGACACTTGTGGACACTGGACACTTGGATTGTGTGAGGCCCACTGAATATCACAGCGCTATGTCACAGGCTCGATGCAGCAGGTGTGAAAAAAGTGACTACAGGATAAGGGAGATTTTGAATTTCTGCAGACACTTGTGGACACTGGACTCTTGGATTGTGTGAGGCCCACTGAATATCACAGTGCTATGTCACAGGCTCGATGGCACAGGTGTGAAAAGTGACGACAGGATAAGGGAGATTTTGAATTTCTGCAGACACTTGTGGACACTGGACACTTGGATTGTGTGAGGCCCACTGAATATCACAGCGCTATGTCACAGGCTCGATGGCACAGGTGTGAAAAAAGTGACTACAGGATAAGGGAGATTTTGAATTTCTGCAGACACTTGTGGACACTGGACACTTTTGGATTGTGTGAGGCCCAATGAATATCAGAGCGCTATGTCACAGGCTCGATGCAGCAGGTGTGAAAAAAGTGACTACAGGATAAGGGAGATTTTGAATTTCTGCAGACACTGGACACTTTTGGATTGTGTGAGGCCCACTGAATATCAGAGCTCTATGTCACAGGCTCGATGGCACAGGTGTGAAAAAAGTGAATTGTAGAATTGGGCAGAATAGGAATCTCCCTAGAGTGTAGGTCTGTAAGAACAGAACAAGTCCTCCACAGTGACACACAGATAGCTTCACTGTGGCTGTGATAACAGCCGTTACACGGTACTGTGTGAGGAGCGTACACCGCTGTATGGTGTGAATAAATGCACGCTCAGTACCTTAGCAGGACAAAAAAAAAATTGGGATTGCTTTTAAAAAAGCAGTTTGCAGAGCAGTGGGGAAACAGCAATGCAGCTGTCAGGAAGCCTTAGAAGGCAGCCTAACAACCAACACCGCTGATCCACCACAATATAGGCTCCCCTTGCACTGCACACACAGTGACTGGTGTGTTGCACAGGCAAAATCGCTAGCAGCAGAAGCAGTTTTTTTTTCTTCTTCCCTGCCTAATGCTCTCCCTACAGAATCAGCAACCTCTCCCTATGCTAAGATCGGCAGAAGTAAGATGGCGGTCGGCGTGCACGCCCTTTTATAACCCCTGTGACGCCCACCAAAGCAAGCCAATCACTTGCATGCCCTTCTGAAAGATGGTGGCGACCCCTGCCTATGTCATCACGTTGCCCACAGTGTCCGTGGATCCTGATTGGCTGAAAAAGAGCGCTAAACAAACTTTTGAAACGCGACTTTGGCGCGTAAGTCGCCGACCTCGTGGCCGACCTCATCCTAGGGTCGGGTTTCGTTTCATGAAACCCGACTTTGCCAAAAGTCGGCGACTTTTGAAATTGTTCGACCCGTTTCGCTCAACTCTAGTGAATAGCAAATAGTAGTTGCTTTTCTGCCAACTCTTTGAAAACTAATTCTGAAAGAATGATCTAGAAGCTTAACTGATTCTGCACATTTACTAATCAATGGATTCCCTTGTATTTGTTGTGAATGGGCCTTTTATCAAAAGGAATCTGGGTGAGCTTTGCACATGTGTCTCTGTTTAGGGATTATAATTTATCTTTCTCAAAATGCTTTGTTTTATCATCAAAGTAGAAGACAGAGATTGCACTCACCTGTACTTCTAAAAACTTTTGGCCAGATTCATTGAGATCTGTGTTGTACATGTCAATCTTAATGAAAGGGCGTGAGGGACTAAGATGTGTCTAATTCATTACGAGGCACATGATACTAAATGAATCTTACTACCGCCATGCTCCTTGACCAGAGAGATTTACTCCAGTCAGGGACTTTAACATTTCTGGCAAAAGTTACACCCCAAAACTTGTATAAGGCTGTGTGCACACGATGCAGATTTGCAGCGGTTCCGCAGCGGATTTTACCACCCAGAAACGTTGCGTTTCTGCATTGTGGTGTACAGTAGCCTTAAAATCAATGTAAAAAAAAAAACGCTGTGCAGACGCTGCGGATTTTTCCGTGCGGTTTTCCCACGGTACAAAATCCGCAGCATGTTACTTCTTTCGTGCGGTTTTCCATCTCCCCTGTCACCAAATCCGCAGGGGGAAAACCGCGATGGAAAACCGCACAAAAACCGCATGAAAACCGCATGAAAAATGGAAGAAATCCGCAGGAAAAATGCAGGTCATTTGACCTGCGGATTTCTTCCATTCTGCGCGGAAAAATTCGCAGGGCCAAAAAGTACGTCTGCACTCAGCCTAACTGTTCATGAAGTAGACGGGTGGACTTAGCTATACCCCCTACATGTACTCTAAAAATTTTGACATAACTTGAAGAAACCAGCATGACAATGCCAAAAATTACAAACATTATTAAACTAAATGAGGTGTTTTATGTTAGAAAACTGGCAAAACCGGCAACGAATTAACAGGATTCAGATAAATAGAAAGAGATTGTAGTTTACTCCCAACTCGTTTCTAGGTCAAACTTTGTCCCCTCAATTACAATACACAAACATACATAGAGACATATATAAAGATACACACATACAGGCATATACATATTTGAACACATACACAAAAATACATATAAACAGACATATATATATGCACTACTCATAAAATAAAGGTAACACTAAAATAGCACATCCTGGATATCACTGAATGAAATATTCCAGTTGCAAATCTTTATTCATTGCATACTGGAATGTGTGGAGAGCAATGAAATATAAAAATTATCAATATAAATAAAAATTAATATACCATAGCGGTCAGGATTTGGAATGATGCTCAAAAGCAAAGTTGAAAATCAAATTGCAGGCTTACACAACTTCAGTGGAAATGCCTCAAGACAAGGAAATGATGCTCAGTAGTATACAGTAAATGCTCTCACCCCTAGAGGCACAGTAGCATGAGGCCATGCCTACAACCCACAGAAGTTGCTTAGGTAGTGCAGCTCATCCAAGATGGCACATCAATGCTAGCTGTAGCAAGAAGAGTAGTTGGGTCTGTCAGCGCAGTGTCAAGAGCATGAAGCATATCCCAAGAGACATGCTAGTACACCCGGAGACTTTAAGGGGGCCGTAGGAGAGCAACAACCCAGCAGCAGGAGCATTACCTCCTCCTTTGTGCAAGGATAAACAGGAGGAACAGTGCAATAGCCCTGCAAAATGACCTCCAGCAGGCCACTAACATCCATGTGTCTGCTGAAGCTGTCAGAAACAGACTCTATGAGGGTGGTATGAGGGTGTGACGTCCACAAGTGGGTGTTGTGCTTACAGACCTTCACCATGCAGGGTGACTGGCATTTACTAGAGAACACCAAGATTGTCAGATTCGACATTGGTGCCCTGTGCTCTTCACGAATGAGATCAGGTTCACATTAAGCTCATATGACAGATGTGACAGAGTCTGGAGACGCCGTGGAGCACATTCTGCTGCTTGCAACATCCTCTAAAATGACAGGTTTGACAGTGGCCAGTAATGGTGTTAGGGAGGCATTTCTTTGGAGGGCCGCACAGCCCTCCATGTGTTAGCCAGAGGTACCCTGACTGCCATTAGGTACCGAGATGAAATCCTCAGACCCATTGTGAGACCATATGCATGTGCAGTGGGCCCTGGGTTCCTTCTGATGCATGACAATGCTAGGCCTCATGTGGCTGAAGTGTGTCAGCAGTTCCTGCATGACGAAGGTATTGATGCAATGAACTGGTCTGCCTGTTCCCCAGACCGGAGTCCAATTGAGCACATCTGTGACATCATGTCTCGTTCCATCCACCAACACCACATTGCACCACAGACTGTCCAGGAGTTGACTGATGCTTTAATCCAGGTCTGGGAGGAAATCCCCCAGGAGAACATCCGCCGCCTCATCGGGACCATGCAAAGGCATTGTAGGGAGGTCATATAGGCACACTGAAGTTGGATAAGCCTGTAATTTGATTTAGCTGTTGCATGAGGTATCAGGGCTCTCAGAAAAGCAGCAAAGCAGGCTTACACTTGTCTCTCACCCACCTTGTCTTAATTTAAACTTAAATTCAAAGCTGTAAATGCTGGCCCAGATCCTGATACCTCATGCATGGCCCATGGCTGACTGCTCCTGTGCTATTATCAAATTTCTAGTGTGAGTCAATTGATGCCACTTTTCCTTGTGTCTACCCCTAATTTTTTAAAATGTTTGAACTCCAAGTTGTGTCTCCTTCAAGTGTGTTGCCTGAATTCGAAAGGGATCTCAGAGCACCAATCCACTTTTATTTTGAGTATCATTTCAAATCCAGACCTCTATGGCATATTAATTTTGATTTGCATTGATAATGTTTATCTTTTATTGTTCTCAGCGCATTCCATTATGCAATTAATAAAGATTTGATACTGAAATATTTAATTTGGTGATATCTAGGATGTGGTATTTTAGTGTTCCCTGTGACGACACAGCATTTCTTTTTAATTATGCCAGAAGTAAATTGAGTAGGCCTAGAATCATAAACTCAAGCAAAAACTTACAAACAATATACATATTATAGAAAGTGGCCCTGACCCTAAAAGACCACCTCATCACATGCACTAGCCATGGAAATACTCCGAGAATATCGTATACAAAAAGAAAATCCACAAAAGCAAATGTAAAATAAAGTACTTTTATTAACCTCATAGATATGAGTCACCAACATACATAAATAAGAACAAGGTCACAATAGTACAAAATTCCGTTAGAAAAGGGATTCAGGTGCAGGAAAAATACATGCAGTAGCACTGTACGACCAGGCAAGGAGTCAAATAAATGGATATATTAAAGTGACAGTGCTTCAAGTTTTATCTAGATAAATTAATCACCTAGTGTGTGACCATATCGAAGAAAGTATCCTATCCAGCAAAGTAGCACACATGTGAATAACAAAAGACCACAACACAGGTCATAGTAGTTAGGAAATCTTACCCATGGTTGTAATGTGCACTGCACATGTAGCCCCTACGCGCGTTTCGCGTAGGCTTCAGCGGGGGGCTGTAGAGTGTGCTTTTGGGATTCTTGTCTCCAGATGGCGAATTCTCGGCACAGCCATTAATCTTAAACTTGAAACAGTGGATGAGGTGGTGAAGGCATGTGTGGTTCTACATAATTTTGTGATGGCTAAAGAGCACCCGACCTTTGAACTCGATGATGCTGCTCCTAACCCATTGCCTGAATTCACTCAGCACCCTCTCTGGTCATCCGTTGAAGTTGGCCAAATGAGGGACCAATTTGCGGCCTACTTTATCTCTGATGTTGGACGGGTGCACTTGCAAGATGAAATGGTGTAAAAATGTTTTCGTGTGTGTATGTTAATAAAAAACCTGTATTGATACCAGTACCGAGTGCACTATGTTTTTTACACTCCAATGAAATAAAAATTCCCATGTATACCTGTGAATTCATGATGTTCTCACACCTGGGCAGGTAAATACACATATGAGTTAAACTGCAGCATTGCTAGTCTGCGTGAAATATATTGGTACATAAGCAACGCTGCAGGTTAAATATTGAGAACTCTGCTATTAGAAGTGGAAAGGAAGAACAAAGACAAAAGAATCTAATTAATAAAAAAATTGGAGAAAGAGAAACCATTCACAAACTAAAATGTTTCTATACTAATGCACAAAGCATGGGCAACAAACAAGGAGAATTGGAACTACTAACACAGGAAAAGAAATATGATGACATTGGAATCACGGAAACTTGGTGGGACGATACACATGATTGGAATACAAGACTAGAAGGATACAACTTATTTGCAAGAAACAAACTTGATAAACGAGGAGGAGGTGTCACATTGTATGTTAGAAATGCGTATATCTGCACAGAGATTGAAGCTTCAGAGACTGGGAGTTCTGTGGAAACTGTTTGGGTAAGAATACAAGGACAGAACAATGGAAAGGACACCATTGTAGGCATTTACTACATGCCGCCTGTGCAAGCTGAAGATATGGATGAACTCTTTATGCATCAAATGGCCAAGTTCTCCAAAAAATATGATATAGTTGTCATGGGAGATTTCAACTATCCAGACATTTGTTGGGAATCTCTCTCAGGCAAAACTAACAGGTCAAGGAAATTCTTATCCTCTCTTGCTGAAAACTTTATCTTCCAAAAGGTAGGGGGAAAAACAAGGGGAACTGCTACCTTGGATCTAATCCTTATAAACAGGGAGGAAATGGTTGAGGAGGTAAAAGTGGCTGGGACCCTAGGAGGTAGCGACCATGCTATTTTAGAATTTTGGATAACTAGAGGAGGAAGACCTGTGAAGACTCAGACGTCAAGGTTAGATTTCAGAAAGGCAGATTTTAAGGGATTCAGAAAGAGAATTGGAGGGATCCAATGGCTGGATATCCTTAAAGACAAAAATGTCCAGGAAGGATGGGAAATCTTGAAAAATGAAATTCTCAAAGCACAATTGTTAACAATTCCGAAAAGAGGGAAGAATAGGAAGCATTTAAGGAAACCAGGATGGATGAACACAGAACTTAAGCACATGCTAAAAAGGAAGAAAAAAATGTTTATAAAATGGAAAGAGGGAGGCATATCTAAAGAAGAATATAATGCTGTCTGCAGAACCTGCAGGGCACAAATCAGATTACTAAAGCTGAAAATGAATTGAGGCTTGCAAGAGATGTCAAAAGCAATAATAAAGGATTTTGGGGATATGTCAAAAGTAAAAGAAAAGTCAAAGATGCTATAGGATTTTTACAGGATGAAAATGATGAAATGGTAAGACAGGATGTTGAGAAGGCCGAACTTTTAAATTCCTATTTTGCATCTGTTTTCTCTCAGAAAGGAAACGTAACATCAACTGTTCTTCACTGTCCTATTAAGGGTATAGAAGAATCCAGGATCTCTATAAACAGAAAGATAGTGAGGAAACAGCTAACCTAAATGAATTCAAGTCTCCAGGTCCAGATGAATTACACCCCAGAGTACTGAAGGAGATAGCAGAAGAAATTTTTGAACCCCTCTCCATAATCTTTGAAAATTCTTGGAGAACAGGAGAAGTCCCAGAAGACTGGAGAAGAGCAAATGTTGTTCCTATCTTCAAAAAGGGGAAGAAGGTGGACCCAGGCAACTATAGGCCGGTGAGTCTGACTTCTATACCAGGAAAGATCTTTGAACAAATTATTAAACAACATGTACAGTGGGGAAAAAAAGTATTTAGTCAGTCAGCAATAGTGCAAGTTCCACCACTTAAAAAGATGAGAGGCGTCTGTAATTTACATCATAGGTAGACCTCAACTATGGGAGACAAACTGAGAAAAAAAAATCCAGAAAATCACATTGTCTGTTTTTTTTTCATTTTATTTGCATATTATGGTGGAAAATAAGTATTTGGTCAGAAACAAGCAATCAAGATTTCTGGCTCTCACAGACCTGTAACTTCTTCTTTAAGAGTCTCCTCTTTCCTCCACTCATTACCTGTAGTAATGGCACCTGTTTAAACTTGTTATCAGTATAAAAAGACACCTGTGCACACCCTCAAACAGTCTGACTCCAAACTCCACTATGGTGAAGACCAAAGAGCTGTCAAAGGACACCAGAAACAAAATTGTAGCCCTGCACCAGGCTGGGAAGACTGAATCTGCAATAGCCAACCAGCTTGGAGTGAAGAAATCAACTGTGGGAGCAATAATTAGAAAATGGAAGACATACAAGACCACTGATAAACTCCCTCGATCTGGTGCTCCACGCAAAATCCCACCCCGTGGGGTCAGAATGATCACAAGAACGGTGAGCAAAAATCCCAGAACCACGCGGGGGGACCTAGTGAATGAACTGCAGAGAGCTGGGACCAATGTAACAAGGCCTACCATAAGTAACACACTACGCCACCATGGACTCAGATCCTGCAGTGCCAGACGTGTCCCACTGCTTAAGCCTGTACATGTCCGGGCCCGTCTGAAGTTTGCTAGAGAGCATTTGGATGATCCAGAGGAGTTTTGGGAGAATGTCCTATGGTCTGATGAAACCAAACTGGAACTGTTTGGTAGAAACACAACTTGTCGTGTTTGGAGGAAAAAGAATACTGAGTTGCATCCATCAAACACCATACCTACTGTAAAGCATGGTGGTGGAAACATCATGCTTTGGGGCTGTTTCTCTGCAAAGGGGCCAGGACGACTGATCCGGGTACATGAAAGAATGAATGGGGCCATGTATCGTGAGATTTTGAGTGCAAACCTCCTTCCATCAGCAAGGGCATTGAAGATGAAACGTGGCTGGGTCTTTCAACATGACAATGATCCAAAGCACACCGCCAGGGCAACGAAGGAGTGGCTTCGTAAGAAGCATTTCAAGGTCCTGGAGTGGCCTAGCCAGTCTCCAGATCTCAACCCTATAGAAAACCTTTGGAGGGAGTTAAAAGTCCGTGTTGCCAAGCGAAAAGCCAAAAACATCACTGCTCTAGAGGAGATCTGCATGGAGGAATGGGCCAACATACCAACAACAGTGTGTGGCAACCTTGTGAAGACTTACAGAAAACGTTTGACCTCTATAATTGCCAACAAAGGATATATCACAAAGTATTGAGATGAAATTTTGTTTCTGACCAAATACTTATTTTCCACCATAATATGCAAATAAAATGAAAAAAAAACAGACAATGTGATTTTCTGGATTTTTTTTTCTCAGTTTGTCTCCCATAGTTGAGGTCTACCTATGATATAAATTACAGACGCCTCTCATCTTTTTAAGTGGTGGAACTTGCACTATTGCTGACTGACTAAATACTTTTTTTCCCCACTGTATGTCAGTACCTGGATAAGAATGAAGTGATTAAACAGAGTCAGCATGGGTTTGTAACTAATAAGTCATGTCAGACCAACTTAATTTCCTTCTATGACGGAATCACTGATTTGGTGGATCAAGGAAATGCTGTAGATATAGTATATCTTGACTTCAGCAAAGCATTTGACAAAGTATCTCATACAATCCTTATTGAAAAAATGACTAAGTATGGAATGGACAAGGCAACTGTTAGGTGGATTCATAACTGGCTTAGTGATCGGACACAAAGAGTGGTCGTAAATGGCTGCACATCCAGTTGGAAGAATGTCTCAAGTGGGGTACCACAGGGCTCTGTCCTGGGCCCTGTATTGTTCAACATCTTTATCAATGATTTTTATGAAGGAATTGCGGGAAAACTGATTAAATTTGCTGATGACACAAAGCTAGGAGGGATAGCTAATACTAGAGAAGAGAGAGAGAGGATTCAAAAAGATATAAATAAACTGGTGCAGTGGGCAGCAACTAACAGAATGGTTTTTAACAGGGAAAAATGCAAAGTACTATATCTGGGCAATAAAAATGAAAAAAGCATATACAGAATGGGAGGAATAGGGCTAAGCAACAGCACATGTGAAAAAGACTTGGGTATACTAATAGATCACAGACTGAATATGAGTCAACAGTGTGATGCAGCAGCAAAAAAGGCAAATGCAATTCTAGGATGTATTAACAGAAGCATACAGTCTAGATCACGTGAAGTCATTATTTCCCTCTACTCCTCTTTGGTCAGACCTCATCTGGAATATTGTGTCCAGTTTTGGGCACCACATTTTAAAAAGACATCAACAAACTGGAGCAAGTTCAGAAAAGAGCGATCAGAATGGTGACCGGTCTGCAAACCCTGTCTTATGAGGAAAGGTTGCAGGATTTGGGATTGTTTAGTTTGCAAAAGAGAAGACTGAGAGGAGACTTAATAGCTGTCTACAAATATCTAAAGGGCTGTCACATTGTAGAAGGATCAACTTTATTCTCATTTGCACAAGGAAAGACTAGAAGCAATGGGATGAAACTGAATGGGAGGAGACACAGATTAGATATTAGAAAAAACTTTTTGACAGTTAGAGTGATCAATGAGTGGAACAAGCTGCCACGAGAAGTGGTGAGTTCTCCTTCAATGGAAGTCTTCAAACAGAGGCTGGACAGACATCTGACTTGGATGATTTAGCGAATCATGCTTTGAGCAGGGGGTTGGACCAGATGGCCCAGGAGGTTCCTTCCAACTCTACGATTCTATGATTCAAAATATGATATGTGTATTAACCAGGCCATGATTGATAAATAGTTATGATTAGAGTTGAGCGACTTTGGTAGGATCGGGTTTCATGAAACCAAATTCGTTTCAAATGAAACTGGTCAGACTAGTGGGAAAAAAAGTCGGAGTTTCGTTCAAAACCCGACCCCAATGCAAGTCAATGGGGAATAAAAGTCTGCATTGAGTGGATGAATGTAATCCGCTCAATGCCGACTTTTATTTCCCATTAAGTAATATTGTGGTAGGGTTTCGAACGAAACTCCGACTTTTTTTTGCCCTAGTTTGACCAGTTTGTGTTTCATGAAACCAGATCCTAGTCGGTCAACGCTAGTTATTATACTAGGCCTTGGTATTGAACATACGACGTGTATTTTACCCATCAGTAGATTCAACACACACGTAGAGTATGTTGTTTATTACAAGGTATATCTATAATCTCCCTTGTCTAGTATCACAATAAGTGAAATGAGGATGGTAAAAAGAGCCAATCCTCAAAACACTTTTTATGACACCTTGCAAAGTTTAAGGGGCATTGTGTGTACGGCGCAGTGTGTGGGCGGCGCCAAAAGCAATAATCAAACTTTGTTATGGTGAACCAGAAATTTAAATTTATTTTTAATAAAAAAAAATTATAAAAAACTTTTCTTTTTTTCTGCGTTTGGGGGCAGATGGTTGCAAGTTGGGGGACTGCAGTGAAGATGAAGAGCTTATAGTTGATGAAGGTGTTCTAGGGAAAGGGGCAACAAAACTTGTGGGGGAAGGGAGTCCAGTTATGGGAATGGAACTAGACACACTAGGAGGAGAGGACAGAGGTTCAGCTACAGTGGTCCTAACTGTTTGTGTCCTTAAACTGGCCTGCCTGGACCTACTTGGGCCCAATGCCCGCCTTGATTGTTGGCACCGCCTGGAACTTGGGGCAAATAAGGAATGTGGGTCTGTCTGCTGCTGTGGCTGCTCCTGCTGCTGTGGCTGCTGCTGTTGTGGCAGCTGCTGATGCTCTGTGGTGGCAGTGGCCATGCTCGTCCTTGCAGGAGGACTGGTGGCGGCACTGATGGTCCAGGTTAGCGGATTGGTGGTGGCAGGGCTAGTATACGTTGTAGTGTTTGCAGCAGGCCTGTTCCACGTTTGATGAGTGGTTACTGTGGCTGTGCTCCAAGCATGCATGGGGGTGGCGGTGAAGTGACCAGCAGCACTCAGACTTGTGGTGGTGTAATGGTGGGTGTCCTAGCTTTGAATAGAGGTGTCCGTGCAGTGGTATGCAGCACAAGTTGGTAGTGAGGTGAGGTGAGTCAATGGTGGCACAGTTGGAAATGACACCACTGACTGCTGCCCATACCGATTATGCTGCATAGCCTGCAAGAAAGCATTGTTGCAGGCCTGCAGCACACTCAGCTGCTGTTCAGGACTAAGGTGTTCCGCCATGCCCTTTTCAATCTTACAAAAAAAAGGTGCGCTGGTCTGTTGAGGTTGGCCTCCAGACGGTCAAGGCGCTGTTCGACAGAATGGAAGCGGTGTTCCATGTGGTTAAAACCATGTTCCATGAGTGAAAAACCGCTTTCCACTCTGTCTGACAGCGACTTGAGGCTGGCATTAAAGGCCTCGCTCAAGTGCATAAACTCGGGCAAGACATTCCTGTCCAAGGCCCTCTGCCGCTGGCGGGTAGTGCCCGCATAACCAGTGGCAGAGACCTGGGACAGGGGAACACCTGACTGACCAGCTTCCTGGTCAGCAGCTGTTTGTGTTGCTGATGTGCAAGGTGCTTCATGGCTGTCGGATGGCTGAGATTGGTCCGAGGTCGTCCGATGAAGGACCGCTCCAGGGCCAGGTTGCAAGGTGCTGCTCCAGGTGCTGTGGAAGAATGGAAAATCATTACTATCATGCCTTTACAAGAAGCATCAGCTGTGGATTAGAAAAACACAGATTAATAAAAATAAAAACCAAAAAATTATAATACTTACGATCTGGTGGCAAGGACCAGTCTTAGGAACTGCAACGCTTGATAGTACCGGTATCTTGTTCTTGTCCTTGATGCAGAACCACTGCGAACCTGGCCCTCAGCACGAACATCACTGTTGAAGCGGTCCTTGATCGAGCGCCAACGTGTTTGGACTTTGTCCACTGTTGGAAAAACAAACAACATTTAACAATTGTGTATGATGCACGACATATGCTATCACTAAACCCAACAGTGCCATCACGAACAAGAGTCAATGCGGCACACTTAAGCAATACAATACCCAAAGCAGTCACTGTTGGGCCAGATGACACTGTTGGGTTTCCTGTTGGGTTTCCATTCAGCGGCAGGCGCAGTCGGGCGCAGCGCATCTGTAAAAATAGAATTAAAATAAAAAAAGTTATACTCACCTTCCGACTGCGTCAGATCTCCTTTCCACGCGACCTGCCTCGCTGTCCCAGTAATGCCTTGCGCCTTAGACCGGAGGTGACATCACTAGAGTTGAGCGAAACGGGTCGAAAAAATTGAAAAGGCACCAAAGTCACGTTTCAAAAGATGCTTTAGCGCCCCTTTTCAGCCAATCAGGAAAAACGGACACTGTGGGCAACGTGATGACATAGGCAGCAGTCACCACCATCTTGAAGAAAGGCATGCAAGTGATTGGCTTGCTTTGTGGGGCGTCACACAGGGTATAAAAGGGCGTGCACGCCGACCGCCATGTTACTCATGCTGATCTCAGAATAGGGAGAGCTGCTGCTGATCCGCAGCGGGCATCGACATCACAACAGCTGTTATCTGGCAGGCCCGGAGCAGTCCAAAAACAGGTTACAAAAACCAAAAGAGTTGCAGGACAGCTTGGCCAGATGGTCAAAATAGCACAGCATGCAAGGCCTCAAAATGTCTTCCATAGTAGGAAAAGTGCAGTGTGGCACTTTTTTGAACAAAATCCTAATGATCAGGCAAAAGTTATCTGTAAGAAGTGCGCAAAGACCTTTAGCCGAGGGAAAAATCTGAGAAATTTGAATACCAGTTGCATACTTCTCGTCCCATATCGATGTTCTCCCTCACAGGTCATTCCCATTTGACTATTGGGCCGCTAAACTGGACACCTGGCCTGAAATGGCACAATATGCCTTACAGGAGCTCGCTTCCCTGCTGCTAGTGTGCTATCGGAAAGAGTCTTCAGTGCTGCTGGATCAATCCTGACAGAAAAAAGGACCCGTCTCTCGACCCAAAATGTGGATGATCTAACCTTCATTAAAATGAACCATGCATGGGTTTCCAAGGATTTTGTCACACCTTACCCTAATGACACATAGGTTGCCAGAAAAATGGCTTTCTTTGGTCCTCCTCTTCCTGGGACTTGACCAATTTCACCTTTAGCAGCAGGTGAATGTCCCACATCAACATATGCCATTTTGTAAACCTCCCTAACTGGGCTGCCTCCTCCCCCCATGGCCGGGGTCACCACCTAGCGCACGCAACCGTGCGAGTGCCGTTGCCCTGGACAGGTGGGTGGGCCCACTATTGGGCGTGGGCACTGGCACAGAGTCCCTCATAGTGCAATCAAGTGTCTCTGATGGTGGGGGTGCACACCTGCCGTCAGACACACTGCCGTACTATGAGGGGCCCAGTGCCAGTACCGACGCCCACGAGTGGGCCCCCCTTGCTTGGGCAGGGCCCCAGCATTTGCAATGTTTACCTCTCCCTGCTCCTCCGCTGTGTAGTCTGGGCTGTCAAATCCTTCACTGGGACTGCCACTACAAATTTGGTGAACTGATAGAAGATGATGGTTAAGACGTAGCTATGCCCTGTCCCGCTGGCCAGGCTCTAGCTTCAGATGATCAATGGCTTCCATTTCTTATGGACGTCGACTCACAATGAGATGCAGTGGTGGTTTCTCATCAGCTTTCACAGTTTTCCCACCCACAGACGTGGGACATTCCAGCGCACATTTTTAAATGTGCCCTCTCATGCCAATCCAATTGAATCACCTACGGCCTGTGGCTTCTGTGTTTTGCACTCCAAAGTTACGTGACAGATCATGATAGGCAGTGAGCACCATGTTTACATCTCTCCCTGTGATCAAAATTGGATGGATATGAGTAAAGGCAATGGGATCAACGGTATTGCGATACAGCAACACTTTCTTCACAAAGAAAGGTTTTTGATGTCTCCACACACTAATTAGTTGAGGGTCAGCATCGCCTCTGAGAATTGTGACGGAAGTTTTTCCCGTGAATAGTAATTCCTAGATTTCTGCAATCACTAGACTTTATGTCAGTAATTGTATGCATCTCATTTCCTATTGCGAAGAGTCTGGACATTCTTACTGAGACAAAAATATATATGAAGATAAAAAAATACCACCAAAAGTGTATACTGGTGTACGCTTCAAATACATTTCCTTTTTTCGACTTTTTAGATTGTTGTCTAATCCATACTGAGAACACGGAGATTTTAAATGTTTAAACGATGCTATATATACCTGCTATCCAGTGATAATGTACCCTTTCTCAACTTTGTACAATCTGGTCAAATCCATACTGGACCTGAGAACTTCTGAGTCTGCCTCCTGATCTATAGACATATTTTTAATGTGTAAACTATGCTATACATACCTGTTATCCAGTGATACGGTAACCTTTGTCACCTTTGTCCAATCACGTCTAATCCATGCTGGGCCTGAGACCGTCTGAGCCTGCCCCCTGAACTATAGACATAGGTTTTTAATGCGTAAACTATGGTATACATACCTGTTATCCAGTGATACGGTATCCTTTCTCACCTTTGTCCAATCACGTCTAATCCATACTGGGCCTGAGACCGTCTGAGCATGCCTCCTGATATATAGACATAGGTTTTTAATGTGTAAACTATGCTACATATATACGTGTTATCCAGTGAAACTGTACCCTTTATCAACTTTCAAGAATCTTGTCAAATCCATACTGGGCCTGAGAACGGCTGCCGAGCTGTTAAGCAAGCTAAAGCACCTGTGCTTTGGACACGTAATTTTTTGCATTTTTTCAGGAATGCAGGTTAGGCCTAATTCAGGAATTGCGGTTGACCTGCACTTACTGGGAAATCATCGTTCGCGGGGAATAATTGGAATCACAGATCCCCATCACTAACGGTGTTCAGTGGGTTATCTGCACCTGTAAGCGACAAAAGCTGGTCCTTTCAGTGTAGCACGCATGCAGCCCCGGACATGTAAGGCCATGATAGACCTGTTATTGCTCGATCTCGCATGCCAGAGCCTCGCGTATCCCTCTAGTATGCTTGATGCGTACCGCGGGGGGCATGCCGGAGTCTCGTTCGTTAACGGAATAAAGCTGACAAATCGCTAGCACAACTACAAACGGACATACCACACCACACACAGAATCGACAAAACTTTCAATGTGTGCATCTTTTCTGGAGGGGGCATGGTTGTGGTTTCCCGGGTGGAGTCCAATTAAGCCGCAGGCTCCACTCCTGGTGGTGCCCTTTTGGACATTCCTTTAAGGTTCAGCTTTGCAATCATACTGCCCCCGGAAAGCAAACACTTTGCCTTCATGGACGCAGTTTGGAGGTTCGTGGGAATAACGCCGCCCGATCGCCAGTTGGCATAATTTATTGGTGGGAAGTCCGACGGTATATGATCGTGTTCGATTTCAGAATTTTTTTTTTTTGGTTTGTATTTTACATTTTTATTCCAGCCTTTCTTGACTTCATAAGGGCATGACAAGCCTATATCTGTGTCTCCTCCACCTCCTCCTTTTACTCATCCACCTCTTTTCTAAATGTAGTTGCCCTTTTCCATATGTTAATTTTTGTCTTCTGAGCATTTTTTCGGCTTTGGGACACCTTTTAAGGTGTTTTGTAATTGTTTTTTATGTGTTTGTATGTGTTTGTGTTTGCCTGCCATTGTTTTCAATGTAGTTCGACGAACATTCAATGAACTTGCCTCCTGTGTGATGAACCAAAACACTAGCGGGGTTGCTCAACACTACTCCTGATATATAGACGTACATTGTTAATGTTTAAACTATGCTATATATACCTGCTATCTGATGGTACTGTACACTTTGTCTACTTTTTATGTTCTTGTCTAATCCATACTGAGCCTGTGAGCGTCTCTGTGTGACTGATGGAATATATATGGAGATTGACAATTATCCTTTGACTGAATAGAGCTGTACGCTTCTGATACAGTGCCATATATCTGATGTTATTTTGTGTCTATTTTGTGCTAAATTTTGAAGTTTGGTGGAAGAGGCCGCGGACGTGGGCGTGGGGGGGCCAGCTGGTGCTGATGGTGGTGGTGCATCTGCTGGTAGTGGCAAAAGCACAATAGCAGCTAAGGCAGGAAGTGTTGAGCCTGTGTCATGGTCTGGCTCCTGGACGCCTGGAAGGCTACCTTTTCTAGGAGTAGGTTAACTGCTTTTAAAGCCGGAGCATGAGGAACTGGTTTTGGCTTACATTGCCAAAACAGACTCCAGGAAATATGCCCTCCTCTTCTGAAGTTTCAAAAAATGCAAGCACTGAGTCATCAAGTGCTGGCTCCTGGTCAGGAAGAACCCCTTTCCTTGTGTCCTGCACCCCCACCCAAAGTGAATGATGCAGCAGGCCACACTTCACATTAGTCCATGTAGCTCTTTCTATCATACCTGGGTTATCAAGTCAAATTGTGAATTCCCCAGTCCAAGATGAATCTGACATGGAGTGTGGGTGGCCAACCAGGGCAGTGGGGTTAATCGGTACCGGGCCGTTGTCTCACATGGATGTGTCACGGTGGTTGTGACCCATTCCGTGGCCCTTGGCGTCCATGCAAAGGGGTGAATTACGTTTATAGGTGAATGATACTTGACGCCAACTGTGGTTTATGATTAGATTGACCAGCGCTGCAGTGTCGCTTCTCTGGGACAGATGTTGTGGTGCAGCTAAGATGTAGAAGCCCTTCACAGGTAGGGCCGTAGTCGCAGGGCAGATGAAAGAGTTGGTAGATGGTGTGCAGTGCAGGATGTAGCAGAGCCATGTGCCAGGCGCAGGAGAAAGATGACAGACCCAGAGTACAGATGGAGAAGGAGTTGGTCAGCCTGGAAGCCCATTTGGGATTCTCTCTCTGCAGATAGGTAGTGTGGCCTCCATTCTAGCGCTTATCTGAGGTACTCACAGTGCTGAGTTCAATGAAGTTCCCCCTGTTGACTCTCTTTTGGAACTTTCTTGTATGGCAGGCAGCCGCAGCCTTTTCCTTCTGGCTCCCACACGTCGCTGCTGGGGCCTCCGAGCCTTAGTTGGGTACAGAGCATTTACAACTGCTACTTCCTCCGGTTTCGGCTGCAGGAACGTCAGTGTACCTACAAACTCAGAGACCGGAATCCGGACCATGCGCTCCAGCTAGGCGTGAGCCTTAACTCTGCTCATCCTCCAGCTCCCCTTCTCACGTCCACACACTTCCCCTTCCCTTCACAGACTGGCCTAACTTACCTCCTCCCGACCACAGAGAGCAGCTCCTCTGCAGTCAGGTTCAGAGGTCTCCCTGCTGGCCTGGAGTGGGAAATGTGTTGTGTGTTGGTTTAACTGCTAGAGAGATCCTTCGTTGCACCCAAGCATGACATCACACTCCCTAGGAGGAAGGTAATGCCACTGTGGCGACCTTACTCCTGGGGGCGCCACAAGTGCACTGATGCCCAGCCACTGCTAGATGATTCTGCTGGTACATTGACCCAGACCACTACATTCCCCTCGCACTCTACACAGCCAGAATCTGACCCTGATGAAACTCAGGTTACCCTTCCCATATACTGTACCACCTTACACAGTGACAAAGAGGAAGGTGCAGATGAAAGTGCAGGTGCGGCCCACCCGCCGTCAGACACACCGCCGTACTATGAGGGGACCTGTGCCAGTGACATCGCCAACGAGTGGGCCCCCCTGCTTGCTCAGGATCACAGCACTTGCAAAGTTGAAAAACTTACCTCTCCCTGCTCCACCGCCATGACGTCTTCTGCATTTCCTGACAGTGATATTCTGATCAGAGAGCGCAATGACATCACGTCTGTATGCCCAGACTAGTACAGGGATTTCCTAGCGAGGAGACTTATTTGAGGAGACTTATTTAATTGTTTTCAATGTTGGGACTGCAATTTTTGGGGAGCACTATACTCTGGAGAATGATATATGGGGCCCACCATACACTGGAGCATTCCAAAGGTGGACATCAGACACTGGAGCAGCATTTACAGGGCCCATTATACACTAGAGCATTAGAAATGGGGCCCATTATATATGGAGCATTATTTGGGCCCTTAAGACAGTGCAGCTTCATCCATGGGGACCAACATATACTGTAGCATTATGTGGAGCTCATCATATACTGTTTCAAACATTATATGGGACCAATGATTCTGTATGGAGAAATATATGGGCTCAATTACTCTGTATAGCGCACTATGCGGTGGCCATAATACTGTATGGAGTAATATGCTGTCCATTTTTGGAGCTATTGGAGAATTTAAAATGGATATCAGTCATGAGATGTAAAAAGTGAAGTATTTTTCATTGTACTATACCGCTATTTCTCTGCCGTATCGGAGCATCATGAGTTGTGCTGTGTGTTAAAGGGGTGCTCTTTGGCCCAGGGCACATGAAAACCTGGAGCCAGCCCTACCCCCCCACAAATTTAGCCAAATAACCCCCATTTTTCTGTGTGTAACTAGTATTATGAAGTAAATTAAGGTTGAAATGCTTCAGTAATAGGAATTGATGTTTTTGTCATTCAAAAGGGCACTGTAGGTGTGTTTCCTGTCCTCCACTGCCTGCCGACTTTGCTTCCCCATTGACTTGCATTAGGTTTCATGTTTCAGTCGGCCTTCGACTTTTCACAAAAATCGGCCGATTTCGTTCGACCCGACTTTTGCGAAAGTCGGGTTTCACGAAACCCGACTCGACCTGAAAAAAGACAAAGTCGCTCATCTCTAGACATCACTCTTGTGAGCGCGCGATACATAGCAGCAAAAGGGGAGGAAGGGGGACCAAGCATACCAGCAAAGGGGGGTGAGGGTCACCATGCATACTAAGATAGGGGGGTGAGGGTGACCAATGTTTACCAGGAAAGGGGGGTGAGGGGACCATGCATACCAGGAAAGGGGGGTGACGGGACCATGCATGCCAGCAAAGGGGGACCATGCATACCAGCAAAGGGGGTGAGGGTGACCATGCATACCAGGATTGGGGGGTGAGGGGGACCATGCATACCAGGAAAGGGGGATGACTGGACCATGCATGCCAGCAAAGGGGGTGATGATGACCATGCATACCAGCAAAGGGGGGTGAGGCTGACCATGCATACCAGGAAAGGGGGGTGATGGGACCATGCTTACCAGGAAAGGGGGGGTGAGGGTGACCATGCATTCCAGGAAATGGGGGTGATGGGACCATGCAAACCAGGAAAGGGGGATGAGGGTGACCATGCATACCAGGAAAGGGGGGTGATGGGACCATGCTTACCAGGAAAGGGAGGTGAGGGGACCATGCATACCAGGAAAGGGAGGTGAGGGGACCATGCATACCAGGAAAGGGGGGTGATGGGACCATGCATACCAGGAAAGGAGGGTGAGGGGTGTTGGCATATGCAACAGAAATTTACTTATTGTTTATGTAAAGGAGGACTTTACACTAGCCTGACAGCAGATGGCGATGGTGTGAAGTTTATATGTTTGCTGTATTGTGGGGAGGGAAGCTCTCTTGTTGATGTTTATTTAGTTTTACTTTCACTTTTGACTGTATTATGTTTACCCATAAGAAGTAAATGCTGTTTATTCAAGATAACTTGCTCAGTGAAGTTCTCCTGTGTACCGGTTGATTCTCAAAAGATACACTCTGCTACAGGTTATGGGCCCAGACACCCAGAACAGGAGATAGTCCCAGACACCCAGGACAGAGACACCCGGAAGATAACTCCAAGCAATAAATCCAGAAGCAGATAATCTCTGTTAACAGAAGGAGATAAAACACAGTGAACAGAGGCTGAAAAGAAAATCCAGATACAGAGGGACAAAAGAATTTATGACCCAGGAACTGGAGGGCCGCACACTGGAGATAATTACAGAGAATCACCACACACAGGATATACAGGAACTCGAAAGAAGAAAGAATATCTTCATAAAACAAGAAAGATTATATAAAAATGATGTGCAGCACTGAGCTGAAACTCACAGTAGCTAAGCTGAACAGTGAAAATTATCAGTTATGGAAATTCAAAGTAGAGATGTTGTTATCTAAAGACGATTTATGGGAAGTAATCATTACAGATAGACCTAATGAAGATAATCAGACATGGTATAGAAAGAATAGAGAAGCTAGAGCCACCATTAGCTTATTAGTGGACGATGCTCAATTAATACATATAAGGAATGAACAAACAGCGAAAAGAATGTGGGACACACTGAAAAAGCTATATGAAAGATCTAGTTTAAATCACAAGTTATTTCTATTAAGAAAGCTTTACAATATGAGATTGAGTGCAAATGATGACATGCAGAAGTACATATTCTCAATGATGGAAGTAATATCACAGCTAAGGTCTATTGGTGAAGACATTATTGACATTATTATTGAAGCAATATTATTGTGCAGTTTACCAGATTCATATACAGCCTTGATAAATGCCCTAGAGACAAGACCAGAAAAAGACTTTACATTAGATTTTGTGAAAACCAGACTAATAGATGAATATCAGAGAAAAAAAGAACAGACAAATGATTCTTCTACTGAAAAGGACAGTGGAAACGCTCTTAACGCTACAGAATTTAAAAAACCCTATAATAAAGGGACAAGAGAATGTTTCAGATGTAAGAGAAAAGGTCATTTGAAGAAAGACTGTACCATATGGAAAGCAGAACAACAAAAATTACAACATAAAGAGCATACACAGAAAGTGAAAAACACAATTTCCGATTCATGTGAGACTAATTGGAATGGCACATTTAAAGTAACAGACAAGAAATCATCACTTGGTTGGTTTATTGATTCAGGAGCAACGAGTCATATGACAAGTGACAAGAATTTCTTCACTGATTTTGATTTAGATAAGAAAGAAGCCATTTATCTTGCAGATTGGAGCAAAATAACCACAGAAGGTCTAGGACAAGGTATGTTAAACTGTTCAAACAAGTTTGGACAAAATTCAAAGATGCTTGTACAAAATGTGTTGTATGTTCCAAAATTGGAAGGCGGATTGTTATCTGTGAAGCGTTTAACAGCCAATGGACTCACTGTAAAATTCAAAGACAATGAGTGTGCAATTCAAGCAGGAAACAAGGTGATAACCAATGTCAAGGCAGATGAACAATTATATCATCTTGACACACCAATGGAACAGATGAAGGTATGTACTGTAGGTATTCGCTCTGGTAGGCAATAGCCGGGTGGCAGTAACGAGGCAACACACAGGCATAAAGTCCAATTCCAGTGGTTTTAATGTCACTCAGTAACCAGCAGCTTAACAAAACATAAGGAAAACCAAACACATACTCCAGCTTGGAGAACCACTGGTCCCAGACTCACCCCTTGCATGGGATGGGCGTAACTAAGCAGCTGCCAGACCCTGTGGCATCCGCCAGGTGCCATTCCCAGGGTTCTTCCGAGTCTTGCTGCATTAGTCCTGCAGCACGGGAATCCTATATACAAGTTTCAGGCTGAGTCCACACAAGTTCCTGTAGCTTCCAGAAACACACTCACTCTGTGGCAATTACCAACCTCCATTACATAGGGCATAACCCCTTCCACCAGTGAGGTAGACACCACATGGGCTGATCACGTGACCCTGACATCATCGCAGGTCCCATCTTTAGGGAAAAACCCGGCCAAACATTAATCTGCTGGGAGAAACATATCTTCCATCCAGTAAAAACCCCTTTACTGTACCACATACCTCCCCCTATGTACAATCCCAAGGGGGTGGACACATGACATACAGTGAACTCTGGACAGGGCATCTGCATTCCCCTGTAGTCTGCCTGCACGATGTTCCACTGAAAATTTAAAATTTTGCAGGGACAGGAACCACCTGGTGACTCGGGCATTCCTCTCCTTAGCTTGACTCATCCACATAAGAGGGGAATGATCTGTCACCAACCGAAATGTTCTCCCCAGCAAATAGTAGCGCAACGATTCTAGTGCCCACTTGATGGCCAGGCACTCTCTCTCCACAATACTGTATCGGGTTTCAGCTGGGGTAAGCTTCCGGCTTAGGAAGCTAACGGGATGCTCTTCCCCGTTAACTTCGTGAGACAGCATGACACCGAGGCCTATCTCTGAAGCATCAGTCTGCACCACAAACTCTTTTTTGAAATTTGGAGTGATCAGGACTGGTGTACCACACAGAACCCCTTTTAATTTTATAATGGCCTCCTCTAACTGATCATTCCATTGGACCATCACAGATTTTTTCCCTTTTAAACAATCTGTTAAAGGCGAGGACAGGGTTGCAAAGTTGGGAATGAACCGCCTGTAATATCCCACTAGACCCAAAAAGGCTTTTACCTGTTTTGTTGTGAGGGGGCGGGGCCAGTTCTGAATTGCCTCTAGTTTATTTACTTGGGGCTTGAGAACTCCTCTCCCAATGACATACCCCAAGTACCGGGCTTCCTCCCACCCTATGGAACACTTCTTTGGGTTGGTATTTAGCCCTGCTTGTCGCAGGGAGTCTACCACTGCCTGTACTCTTGCTAAGTGGCTTTCCCAATCGGTGCTGCACACAATGATATCATCTAGATAGGCTGAGGCATAGCGGCGATGTGGACGGAGAACAATATCCATTAACTGTTGAACGTTGCTGGAGCGCCATGCAAACCAAAGGGTAACACCTTATACTGGAACAGCCCCTCAGGTGTTATAAAAGCCGTTTTTCCCTTCGCTGCCTCTGTTAGGGGTACCTGCCAATAGCCTTTTGTGAGGTCCAGAGTTGTAAAATACCGTGCTTGCCCAAAGCATTCTATCAACTCGTCAACCCGGGGCATGGGGTAGGCGTCAAACTTTGAAATGTCATTGAGTGTTCTAAAATCATTACAGAATCTTAGAGACCCATCAGGCTTGGGTATTAGGACTATTGGGCTGGCCCACTCACTTTGAGACTCTTCTATGACCCCTAACTGTAGCATCATTTTTACCTCTTCCGAGATGATTTGTCGCCGGGCCTCAGGCACCTGATATGGCTTTAGTCGGACCTTGGCCTGTGGCTCTGTGACAATGTCATGTTGGATTAGGGAGGTGCGTCCAGGGAGCTCCAAAAAAATCTGTATTTCGGCTAATGAACTCCCGGACCTCCTGAACCTGTCTAGGGGACAAAGTATCTGCAATTTTGACCCTTGGTTGGATTTCTCCTGTCTCGCCCCGAGGTAAGGGAGCCTTTTCCATCTGAAACGCTGGCAACGGACTATCCCCACCAAGGTGCTCTCTATCTTTCCAGGGTTTAAGCAAATTAATATGGTAAACCTGTTCTGGTTTTCTCCGCCCTGGCTGGTGTACCTTGTAGTCTACTGGCTGTCATGATCTGACAGTTTTAAATTGCACTGGGTGAACTTTTTTTTACTTTGGAAAGTTCCAAGGTGTCTTGACTAGAGTTGAGCGACTTTTGGTTTTTTAGGGTCGCGTTTCGTTTCGTGAAACCCGACTTTTCCAAAAGTCGGGTCGAGCAAGATCGTCCGATTATAGGGAAAAGTCGGGGTCGTCCCGAAACACGAAACCCAATGTAAGTCAATGGGGAATAAAAGTCGGCAGTGAGAGGAGGACAGGAAACACACCTACAGTGCCCATTTGAATGCCAAAAGCATCAATTCTTCTTACTTAAGCTTGTCAACCTTAATTAACTTCATAATACAAGTTACGCACTGAAAAATGGGGGTTATTTGGCTAAAGTTGTGGGGGGGAGGGCTGGTTGCAGGTTTTCATGTGCCCTGGGCGAAAGAGCGCCCCTTTAACACATACCACAACTCATCATGCTCCGATACGGCAGATAAATAGCGGTATAGTACAATGAAAAATACCTCACTTTTTACATCTCATGACGAGGCCCATCTATTTCTCCATACAGAATCATTGGTCCCATATAATGTTTGAAACAGTATATGATGAGCTCCACATAATGCTACAGTATATGTTGGTCCCCATGGATGAAGCTCCACTGTCTTATGGGCCCAAATAATGCTCCAAACATAATGGGCCCCATTTCTAATGCTCTAGTGTATAATGGGCCCTGTAAATGCTGCTCCAGTGTCTGATGTCCACCTTTGGAATGTTCCAGTGTATGGTGGGCCCCATCTATCATTCTCCAGAGTATAGTGCTCCCCAAAAATTGCTGTCCCAACATTGAAAACAATCAAATAAGTCTCCTCGCTAGGGAATCCCTGTACTTGTCTGGACAGGTGCTGTAGCTTGCTTAACAGCTCGCCAGCCGTTCTCACGCCCAGTATGGATTGCACGTGATTGCACAAAGGTTAGAAAGGGTACCGTATCCCTGGATAACATGTATGGATAGCGTACACATTCAAAATATATGTCTCAGGAGGCAGGCTCAGACGGTGTTAGGCCCAGTATGGATTGCACGTGATTGCACAAAGGTTAGAAAGGGTACCGTATCCCTGGATAACATGTATGGATAGCGTACACATTCAAAATATATGTCAATACAGCATGAGGCAGGCTCAGACGGTGTTAGGCCCAGTATGGATTGCACGTGATTGCACAAAGGTTAGAAAGGGTACCGTATCCCTGGATAACATGTATGGATAGCGTACACATTCAAAATATATGTCTATACAGCATGAGGCAGGCTCAGACGGTGTTAGGCCCAGTATGGATTGCACGTGATTGCACAAAGGTTAGAAAGGGTACCGTATCCCTGGATAACATGTATGGATAGCGTACACATTCAAAATATATGTCTATACAGCATGAGGCAGGCTCAGACGGTGTTAGGCCCAGTATGGATTGCACGTGATTGCACAAAGGTTAGAAAGGGTACCGTATCCCTGGATAACATGTATGGATAGTGTACACATTCAAAATATATGTCTATACAGCATGAGGCAGGCTCAGACGGTGTTAGGCCCAGTATGGATTGCACGTGATTGCACAAAGGTTAGAAAGGGTACCGTATCCCTGGATAACATGTATGGATAGCGTACACATTCAAAATATATGTCTCAGGAGGCAGGCTCAGACGGTGTTAGGCCCAGTATGGATTGCACGTGATTGCACAAAGGTTAGAAAGGGTACCGTATCCCTGGATAACATGTATGGATAGCGTACACATTCAAAATATATGTCTATACAGCATGAGGCAGGCTCAGACGGTGTTAGGCCCAGTATGGATTGCACGTGATTGCACAAAGGTTAGAAAGGGTACCGTATCCCTGGATAACATGTATGGATAGTGTACACATTCAAAATATATGTCTATACAGCATGAGGCAGGCTCAGACGGTGTTAGGCCCAGTATGGATTGCACGTGATTGCACAAAGGTTAGAAAGGGTACCGTATCCCTGGATAACATGTATGGATAGCGTACACATTCAAAATATATGTCTCAGGAGGCAGGCTCAGACGGTGTTAGGCCCAGTATGGATTTGACGGCCCAGATTACACAGCGGAGGAGCAGGGAGAGGTAAAGATTGCAAATGCTGGGGCCCTGCCCAAGCAAGGGGGGCCCACTCGTGGGCGTCGGTACTGGCACTGGGCCCCTCATAGTACAGCGGTGTGTCTGACGGCGGGTGTGCACCACCACCGTCAGAGACACTTGATTGCACTATGAGGGACCCTGTGCCAGTGCCCGCGCCCAAGAGTCGGCCTACCCACCTGTTTAGGGCAACGGCACTCGCACGGTGTCGTGTGCTAGGTGTTGACCCCGGCCATGGGGGGGGAGGCAGCACAGTTAGGGAGTTTTAGAAAGTGGCATATGTTGATGTTGGACATTCAGCTGATGCAAAAGGCGAAATAAGTGAAGTACCAGGAAGAGGTGGACCAAAGCAAGCCATTTTTCTGTCACCCTATGTGTCATCAGGGGAAGGTGGGACAAAATCCTTGGAAACCCATGCGTGGTTCATTTTAATGAAGGTTAGATCATCCACATTTTGGGTTGACAGATGGGTCCTTTTTTCTGTCAGGATTGATCCAGCTGCACTGAAGACTCTTTCCGATAGCACACTTGCAGCTGGGCAAGCGAGCTCCTGTAAGGCATATTGGGCCAATTCAGGCCAGGTGTCCAGTTTAGCGGCCCAATAGTCAAAGGGAAATGACCTGTGTGGGAGAACATCGATATGGGAGGAAAAGTAGTTTGTAACCATAGTTGACAACTGCTGTCTCCTGTCACTTTCCATCGATGCAGTATTACCAGTTGTGTGAGCGGTATTTGAAAAATCAGTCCACAACATTGTCATGAAACCCCTGTCTCCAACGCCACTTCTGCTGTGTGCACCACGAACACCTCTGCCAAGCTGCCCCCGGCCCGTACGGCTCGTGTGAGAACCATCACCGCTGCTGTGTGCTGGGAATGCCTCAAGCAACCGATTTACCAGAGTTGCTTGTTTATTAGCCAATATTAGGTCAAGGTTCTCCTGTGGCATGATGTTTTGTAATTTGCCTTTATAGCGTGGATCCAGGATGCTGGCCAACCAGTAGTCGTCATCGTTCATCATTTTGGCAATGCGGGGGTCCCTTTTTAGGATCCGCAAGGCATAATCTGACATGTGGGCCAATGTTCCCGGTGTCAATGATGCACTGCGAGTGCTGGTTGGAGGAGCACTTTCTGGCAAATCCACATCCCTCCAGTCACGCACAAACCCTGTACCAGACCTTGCCACGCCAACATTTTCACTTGCCCCACGAGATGCATCCTCCTCCCCTAAGTAATCATCCCCATCATCCTCCTCCTCCTCCTCTTCTTCCTCCACCTCGTCCAGGAGAGGTCCCTGAGCAGACAATGGCTGAATGTCATCAAGGATTCCCTCCTCCTCTTCCTCCTCATCAACATTGGCTGCAGACGCCTGCTCCTTAAGGTGCGTCAAAGTTTGCATGAGCAGACGCATAAGTGGGATGCTCATGCTTAGGATGGCGTCGTCTGTGCTTACCAGCCGTGTGCATTCCTCAAAACACTGAAGGACTTTACAAAGGTCTTTCAGCTTCGACCACTGCACGCCTGTCAACTCCATGTCTGCTCTCAAAGTGCCTGGCCGTGTATCCTCCCACAAATGCATTATGGCCTGCCTCTGCTCGCACAGCCGCTCCACCATGTGCAGGGTGGAGTTCCACCTTGTTGCAATGTCGATAATGAGGCGGTGGTTGGGAAGGTGGAGCAATCGCTGCAGCTTCTGCATACGAACGGAGTGTACAGGCGACCGGCGGATGTGCGCGCACAGTCTTCGCACCTTCTGGAGCAGGGCTGTTAACTCCGGATAATTTTTGAGAAAGCACTGCACCACCAGGTTCAAGGTGTGAGCCAAGCAAGGTATGTGGCTGAGTTTTGAAAGGGCTATGGCTGCCACAAAATTACGGCCGTTATCACTAACTACCTTGCCTGCCTCAAGATGTACACTGCCCAGCCATGACTCAGTTTGTCGCTTCAAGTACTCGGCCAGCACCTCGGCGGTGTGTCTGTCGCCCAAACACATCATCTGCAACACAGCCTGCTGACGCTTTCCACTAGCTGCTCGATAGGGGGACACATCGTGTGCAACAGTGGCAGCTGCAGATGGAGTGCTCGTACGACTGCGCTCTGTGGACGAGCTTTCGCTTCTGGAGGAGGAGGAGGAGGAGGAGGAGGAGGGTCGAACGCCTACAGCCAACTGTTTCCTATACCGTGGGCTAGGCAGCCCTGTCCCACCACCGCTGTCCCCTGTGGACCCTGCATCCACCACATTAACCCAGTGCGCAGTGATGGACACGTAACGGCCCTGGTCATGCCGACTGGACCATGCATCAGTTGTGAGTTGCACCTTTCCGCTCACTGACTGCTTGAGTGCATGGACAATGCGGTCTTTCACATGATGGTGGAGGGCTGGGATGGCTTTGCGAGAGAAGAAGTGGCGACTGGGTAGGTCATAGCGTGGTACTGCATAGGCCATGAGTTCACGGAAAGCTGTGCTTTCGACCAACCGAAAGGGCATCATCTCAAACGAGATTAGTTTGGCAATGTGGGCGTTCAAACCCAGTGTACGCGGATGAGAGACTGAGTACTTTCTTGACCTACTCATAGTGTCTGGGAGGGTGAGCTGGACTTGAGAGCTGCATATGGTGGAAGTAGCGGTGGACAGGGCGGACTGAGAGAGGGTTGATGATGGTGATGGAGTTGGTGTTCTTTCTGATGGCCTAGAATCAGTCTTTCGTTGATATAACAGTGGGATTCCCTGACTGCTGTGGTCTTGCAACGACACCTCAACATTTGCTGCTGTGCTAACCGGTGGGCTTACAGTGGGGGAAACAATGTAGCGTTGCTGACTACCTTCGTTGTGATGAGTTGCACATGTGGCACTTGAGGTTTGGTGTTGTGTCCACGCTTGCAAGTGCATGCTGGTTAAATGTCTAAGCATGCAACTGGTATTCAAATTTTTCAGATTTTTCCCTCGCCTAAAGGTCTTTGCGCACTTCTTACAGATAACCTTGGCCTGATCATGAGGATTTTGTCCAAAAAAGTGCCACACTGCACTCTTCCTACTTTGGCATACATTTTGCTGCCTAGCACGCTGTGATCTTTTGACCCTCTGGACAAGCTGTCCAGCAACTCTTTTGATGTTTGGAACCTGTCTTTGGAGTGCTCCGGGCCTGCCAGATAACAGCTGTTGCGATGTCGATGTCTGCTGTGGATGCTCCTCATCTGAGCTATTGGAAGCAGCACCCTCTTCCCCCAATGGATGCCAATCTGGGTCAACAACTGGGTCATCCATCACCTCCTCTTCTATGTCATGTGCACCTTCCTCTGTGTCACCGTGTATGGTGGTATAGTGTGCGGGAAGGGGCACCTGAGTCTCATCAGGGTCAGAATCTGGCTCTGTACACTGCAAGGACAATGTAGTGCTCTGAGTGAATGTACCAGCAGAATCATCCATCAGCGGCTGTGCATCAGTGCACTCCATGTCAGATTCATCTTGGCCTGGGTAATTCACCATTTCACTTGATAATCCAGGCATGGTATGTGAAAACAGCTCCATGGAGTAATCAGTAGTATGGCCTGCGTCATCCTTCAATCTTGGTTGGGGTGAAGGACACAAGGAAAGGTGTGGTTCATGAACATGAGCCTCCAATGACGACTCAGTGCTTTTACTTTTTACAACTGAAGAAGAGGAGGCGATAGAACTGGAGGCTGAGTCAGCAATGTAAGACAAAACTTTTTCCTGATGCTCTGGCTTTAAAAGCGGTTTGCCAACTCCTAGAAAACTAAGCGTTCGAGGCCTTATGTAGCCAGACGATGACGCAGGGTCAGCACCTCCTGCATTCGGTCCTATTTTGCTCTTGCCACTACCATCAGATCCACCACCAACACCATCATTACCAGCTGCCAACCCCCGCCCAATTCCACGGCCTCTTCCACCAGCCTTCCTCATTTTTGGTAGAAATGTAGACAAAATCCAACAAACTATATAGTAATGTAAAACAAGGTACAAGGTGTCTATAGGACAGGGGAGATTTAGAATTTCTGCACACACTTGTGGACAGTGGACACTTTTGGATTGTGTGAGGCCCACTGATATCTGAGCGCTATGTGACAGGCTCGATGGCACAGCTGTGACCAAAGTGACGAGAGGATAAGGGAGATTTTGAATCTCTGCGCACACTTTTGGACACTGGACACTTGTGGATTGTGTGAGGCCCACTGATATCTGAGCGCTATGTGACAGGCTCGATGGCACAGCTGCCTGTGACAAAAGTGACGAGAGGATAATGGAGATTTTGAATCTCTGCGCACACTTTTGGACACTGGACACTTGTGGATTGTGTGAGGCCCACTGATATCTGAGCGCTATGTGACAGGCTCGATGGCACAGCTGCCTGTGACAAAAGTGACGAGAGGATAATGGAGATTTTGAATCTCTGCGCACACTTTTGGACACTGGACACTTGTGGATTGTGTGAGGCCCACTGATATCTGAGCGCTATGTGACAGGCTCGATGGCACAGCTGCCTGTGACAAAAGTGACGAGAGGATAATGGAGATTTTGAATCTCTGCGCACACTTTTGGACACTGGACACTTGTGGATTGTGTGAGGCCCACTGATATCTGAGCGCTATGTGACAGGCTCGATGGCACAGCTGCCTGTGACAAAAGTGACGAGAGGATAATGGAGATTTTGAATCTCTGCGCACACTTTTGGACACTGGACACTTGTGGATTGTGTGAGGCCCACTGATATCTGAGCGCTATGTGACAGGCTCGATGGCACAGCTGCCTGTGACAAAAGTGACGAGAGGATAATGGAGATTTTGAATCTCTGCGCACACTTTTGGACACTGGACACTTGTGGATTGTGTGAGGCCCACTGATATCTGAGCGCTATGTGACAGGCTCGATGGCACAGCTGCCTGTGACAAAAGTGACGAGAGGATAATGGAGATTTTGAATCTCTGCGCATACTTTTGGACACTGGACACTTGTGGATTGTGTGAGGCCCACTGATATCTGAGCGCTATGTGACAGGCTCGATGGCACAGCTGTGACAAAAGTGACTAGAGGATAAGGGAGATTGGATTGCTTTTAAAAAAGCAGTTTGCGGAGCAGTGGGTAAACAGCAATGCCAGCGTGTCAGGAAGCCTTAAAAGGCAGCCCAACAACCAGCACCACTGATACACCACTATATAGCCTCCCCTTGCACTGCACACACAGTGACTTGTGTGTTGTGCAGGCCAAATCGCTAGCAGCAGAAGCAGTTTTTTTGTCTTCTTCCCTGCCTAACGCTCTCCCTACAGAATCAGCAGCAACCTCTCCCTATACTAAGATCGGCAGAAGTAAGATGGCGGTCGGCGTGCACGCCCTTTTATACCCACTCTGACGCCCACCAAAGCAAGCCAATCACTTGCATGCCCTTCTGAAAGATGGTGGTGACCCGTGCCTAGGTCATCACGTTGCCCACAGTGTCCGTGGATCCTAATTGGCTGAAAAAGAGCGCAAAACAAACTTTTGAAACGCGACTTTGGCGCGTAAGTCGCCGACCTCGTGGCCGACCTCATCCTAGGGTCGGGTTTCGTTTCATGAAACCCGACTTTGCCAAAAGTCGGCGACTTTTGAATTTTTTCGACCCGTTTCGCTCAACTCTAGTCTTGACTGTCCCCGGTGGTGGTTAGTGGTATCGCACTTTAGGTTTTTTGTGCACGTAATTAGGGATCAGGTGTGACACCCTATAAAGGTGTGCTAGGGGTGTGCAATCACTGCCTGTGATATTGTGAGATTGTTTTCACTCTGGGGGGGAGCCTGGAGGAAGGATGGAGCTGGTGAGGAGTCCTGCGCAGCTTAGCCAGGGGGGACGTGTTTCAGCTATGGTGTCTGGACGAAGGGCTGGCATGGCGTGGTGGGGTCGCAGTGATGGTGTCAGCGGGAAGTGTCTGCATGGACTGGTGGAGTGGCGACTATGGAGAGTGGCACTCACCATGTGGGACTTGGCTGCTGAGCTGGACTCAAGCATGCTTGACTTCGTGTCAGAAGCTGAACTCATCCTTGGGACTCTGGTACTAAGCAGCTGCAACTGGTGGTGGACTCTGCTCCAAGGCTGCACTAAGGTGAAGGATCCTGTTATGGTGATGGATCCAGGTGGAGGAGAAGATGCACGCAGGTGGTGGGCTCTGTTGCTAGGAGCGTACGCAACAGAGCAAAGCTAAGTGGTGTTTCCCCTGTATTGTCTCTTTCCCTCATGTGTGTTATTAGTGGTGGGATTAGTTTCCGCACCGACCTATTCCCTAGTGAGGGTTTAGGTTCAGGGCGAGATAGGGAGTTGAGGTACGCGTGCGGCGCCCGGTGTGAAACCGGCATAGGGAATGTCAGGAGTGCAGGGACACTGGCTCAGGGGAGCTCAGGAGGTCTCCAATTCCCTTTTCCCTATCGCAGGGCCCACCACTGTTAATGTTTCCCAGGTTCCCCCTTTATTATTTAAATTCGCCTTACTGGAGGCGGGGTTTCCAGATTTTATGTATAACGTGTAATTCCCAAATTCGCCAGGTGGAGGCGGCGTATCCACCTGCACGTTTTATTTAAATGCGCCCCACTGGAGGCGGTGTTTCCAGGGTCACGTGTGTTATGGGTTCGCCTTGCGGAAACATCTGCGTCCAGACACACGTGACCATGACACTGGCCCCACCTTCTCCATGACCTCCAAGAAATTTGCTATCTACGGTAGGCACAAGCACCAAAACCCGATCCCCAGGGCTAAAGGTTCTTACCCGAGCCTCCCAGTTATAGACCCGACTCTGTGAGCGTTGTGCTGGCTCCATATGTTCCCGGACCAAGGGTAGGACTGTCTCCATTCTCTCTTGCATTTTTGCAACATGTTCTATCACACTTTTGTGGGGGGTAGGTTGATTCTCCCAGGCTTCCTTGGCTATGTCTAGTAAGCCCCGCGGATGTCTGCCGTACAATAGTTCAAAGGGTGAGAACCCTGTAGATGCCTGAGGCACCTCCCGTACTGCAAACAACAAATATGGCAATAAGAGATCCCAGTCCTTCCCATCGTCCAATTTCTCCATTTTAGGAATCGCTGTAAGAACCACTTTCTGAATATCATGGATTCCCCGGTCAGCTCCTTTTGCTTGCGCTGTCGTGATATGCTGTATCAACAGCTGATTGGTTTCCTGCTGTTGCTGCATAGCCTGCTGCATAGCCTGCTGTCGCATGGCCTCCTGTTGCTGCTGCTGCATGGCCTCCTGTTGCTGCTGCATAGCCTGTATGAGTGCTTTTACCGTGGCCTCCATTTCTGGAAAATTCCCCGGCTGGATCTCTGCCACTCATTTCACCCAGGACATAGGCTGGGGTACCAATCAAAATCAAAACAGCCTGGCCTCACTGCTTGTGCCCGCATCCAGTCCACCAATTGTAGGGATTCGCTCTGGTAGGCATTAGCCGGGCGGCAGTAACGAGCCAACACACAGGCATAAAGTCCAATTCCAGTGGTTTTAATGTCACTCAGTAACCAGCAGCTTAACAAAGCATAAGGAAAACCAAACACATACTCCAGCTTGGAGAACCACTGGTCCCAGACTCACCCCTTGCACGGGACGGGCGTAACTAAGCAGCTGCTAGGTCCTGCGGCATCCGCCAGGTGCCATTCCCCGGGTTCTTCCGAGTCTTGCTGCATTAGTCCTGCAGCACGGGAATCCTGTGTACAAGTTTCAGGCTGAGTCCACACAAGTTCCTGTAGCTTCCAGAAACACACTCACTCTGTGGCAATTACCATCCTCCATTACATAGGGCATAACCCCTCCCACCAGTGAGGTAGACACCACATGGGCTGATCACGTGACCCTGACATAATCGCAGGTCCTGTCTTTAGGGAAAAACCCGGCCAGACATTAATCTGCTGGGAGAAACATATCTTCCATCCAGTAAAACACCCTTTACTGTACCACAGTACACATGATCACAAGAACTGTATTCACGTGTGGCATAGATGTCTAGGACACAGACACCCTGACAGTATAAGGGAACTACAAAGAAAAGAATTGACTAAAGATCTAAAGATTTCAGATTGCTCAATTACCATAAGATGTGAATGTTGTATAAAATCTAAAGCCACAAGCATATCTATTCCTAAGGAAAGTGAGATGAAAAGCAAAAGACCACTTGATTTGGTGCATACTGACGTATGTGGACCCATGCTAGTGACTACATCAGGAGGAAATAGATACATGATGACTACTCAAGATACATAGTCGCATACTTAATTAAGAACAAAAGTGAAGTTTTTGATAAACTTGTAGACTATGTAACAAGGTCGAGTAATAAATTTCAAAGGAAGCCAATTGTCATCAGAAGTGATAATGGAGGTGAATTTACAGGTCACAAAATAGAAAACTACTTAAGACAGAATGGAATAGAACATGAGAAAACTGTTCTGTACATACCTGAACAAAATCGAGTAGCAGAAAGGAAAAACAGAACTCTGACAGAAATTATAAGATGTATGCTGACAGATTCCAAACTACCAGAGAAATATTGGGGTGAGGCAGCAATGACAGCTACATATCTACAGAACAGACTTTTTTCCAGAAAACTGAAGAAAACTCCATATGAATTGTGGCAAGGTATGAAACCAAGTGTAAATCATTTAAAAGTTTTTAGATGTAAAGTTTTTATATTCATTCCAACAGAAAAATGTTCCAAGCTTCAAAACAGATCCATGGAGGGAATATTTGTTGAAGGAAGAAAAGCCATAGGATGTAAATGGATTTTTAAAGTAAAATACCAAACAGATGGCACACCTGAAAGATTCTGAGTAAGACTTGTAACTAATGGGTATTCTCAAAAATATGGAGAAGACTATGATGAGACATTTACTCCTGTTGTCAAGCATACTACAATAAGAATTTTACTTACAGTTGCAGCAATGAAACAGATGGAACTGATACATCTGGATGTAAAGACAGCATTTTTGAATGGAGATTTAACAGAAGACATTTGCATGGAACAACCTCCAGGATTCAAAGATGAAAGAAACCCAAACAAAGTTTGCAAACTACAGAAAAGCATATATGGTTTAAACAGCTAAAGCGTGGAATGGCAAAATCACGGAAGTGCTTACAAATGAAAATTTTCAAAGAAGCAAAGCTGATCCATGCTTGTACACAAAAAGGCTGATGAATAGATGGATTTATGTACTCATATATGTAGACAACATTTTGATTTGTTCTGAACAAGAAAGGGATAAAGAAAACATTCTTAAAATCCTGAAGCGACATTTCGAAATCAAAGACTTGGGAAATGTGAAGTATAATTTCTTGAAGGATTATCCTACTGAAGAAATGGCAGCAGACATCTTTGCGAAGGCTTTGAAAGCTGATAAACACCAGAGACTGATAAAAAAAAGTTGGGCTTGACTGAATAAGTCCTTACTGTGGGGAAAGGGTGTTGGCATATGCAACAGAAATGGACTTATTGTTTATGTAAAGGAGGACTTTACACTAGCCTGACAGCTGATGGCGATAGTGTGAAGTTCTATGTTTGCTGTATTGTGGGGAGGGAAGCTCTCTTGTTGATGTTCAGTTTTGCTTTCACTTTTGACTGTATTATGCCAACAGCATGGCTGTGTGCTTCTGAATTCTTTTCTCATGTTTACCCTTAAGAAGTAAATGCTGTTTATTCAAGATAGCTTGCTCAGTGAAGTTCTGTGTACCGGTGGATCCTCAAAAGATACACTCTGCTACAAGGGGGAAAATGAATACCAGGAAAGGGGGTGAGGGGACCATGCATACCAGGATTGGGGGGTGAGTGGACCATGCATATCAGGATTGGGGGGTGAGGGGATCATGCATATCAGGACTGGGGCATGAGGGGACCATGCATATCAGGACTGGGGCATGAGGGGACCATGCATACCAGGAAAGAGGGTGACGGGACCATGCATACCAGGAAAGGGGGGTGAGGGGAACAATGCATACCAGGAAAGGGGGTGAGAGGGCCATGCTTACCAGGAAAGAGGGGTGAGAGGACCATGCATACCAGGATTGGAGGGTGAGAGGACCATGCATTCCAGGATTGGAGGGTGAGGGGACCATGCTTACCAGGATTGAGGGGTGAGGGGACCATGCATATCAGGATTGGGGGGTGAGGGGAAAATGCATATCAGGATTGGGGGGTGAGGGGACCATGCATATCGGGGGGGAGGGGTACCATGCATATCAGGATTGGGGGGTGAGAGGACCATGCATATCAGGACTGGGGGGTGCATTATTGCATTATTATTAAAACTTCATAAATAAACTACATACATATTCTAGAATACCCAATGCGTTAGAATCGGGCCACCATCTAGTTAAAATATAATCTTCCAGTGTAATCAGGCTGCTAATCACCCAATGAAGGCGCAAAATAATCGTTAATACGGTGAAATGTTCTTATGTACATCATCTTGTGAAAACAGGACTCATCCTGCCAGGAATCATGGCAACCTACGTGCACTAAACCATTTTTTATAGACCTATTACAAATCACTAAGTGTGCATAATTTATTGCAGTCTGCCTTTATGATCAGATTATTAAGCGACTAATCAATGGTTGTTTAATGCCACCGGTCTTTATTGTAAATGGACCTTTGAACTGTGTAGATATAGAGTCAATAATCAAGAGGAAGTGAGCAGCAGCCACAGATCTCACTTCCACCTGATTACTTATACATCTTAAGGAGGAGATGGTGACACCAGCAGTGATTGGGAGCCGGGCTCACGTATCATAGCAATTACATATGCGCCCTGGGAACCCGAGTGCTGACATCACTGAAATGGTGCTGGCATAGGAGGTGAGTATAAGGTTTTTTATTTTATCAGGGCCAAACGTGGAAGGAGAAGGGGTTGTCCTTGTAATAGACAACCTCTTTAATGTTTAAAGAGGTCCAACAACTATACTTCACCTAATTCTTTTGTATTTTATCTGTACATTTCCACCATGAGAGATTAGAAGTTTGGACTGGTGAAAACTTATGTCTCTGTGACCTATGAAATGTTTATTGAAACTGTTATACTACTAATTTCTTAGACCATTTGCTCTCCATTTGCAATGCAAAGTTTTATTCAATGATCCACTCATTTCCACATTCAGACTTGAAATGCTAGGCTATTGAGGGCTTTTATGGTCATAATTATAACTTTTTTGATGGATACCAGATAAGCATAAATTACAATTATTTAGGGAAGCTATGGCATTGTATCCATTTACCTTTCTGTCCTTGCAGTTCTGGCAACAGAAATATCAGAACAAAACCTCTACATTATGGCACAGACTAGACAGGTTGCTTTCAGTATGTCAATTCTGTGGTCTGTAAATTTTTCCAGCTTCTTCCACACTTAAGATGCTGTATTAGTCGCTGTTTTAAGGTCTCTGTATCCTGTATTTTGCTCACTAATAAAGATTTACACTAAGTCTGCACTTGAAATTGAACTTTCTGTACTCATGTTTGCCGGGATACTTTGAAAAATAATTTTTTCTCCGATTTTCCATATTACATTTTCAATGGATATCCTGTCTGCGAGTTTGTATATAAGTACTGGAAATAGTGACTAATAAGGCCTGTAGTACCAGCCATGCTGGCGTTTCTGCCTTCCAATGAGTCTCTAGTTTCCATTATTGCAATCAGTCTCAGGAACACTTTATTTGTTTGACTACAAATGAAATTTTATTCACATTCTTTCTCACTCATAATTTTTCTTTTAAGATTTATGTATTTTAATTCATATTCTTAAAGGCGTATTCCCCAAATCACAATGATCTTATAATATTGAACACGTATACATGCCAATATAACCCATTTTTCAGTGTGCCATGTTTTGCATATTTCACCCCTTAGAAATACTCCAGGCTCAATTTACTCTTCAGTAGCCATTGGAATCATCTGGTCGATTTTATACAGTGCAGTCTCTTTCAGATAGCACCCAATTTACCAGTGACTTGTCTAAAAGGGAGCTTCTACTGTGAAAGATGATGCCATGGAAAGTGGAAGAGCCCCCCTTAATAAACAGTGGGAGCTCATTCCATGAAGCAGGTGTGTGTGCTCTGAATACAGGGAGCTGGGAGGAGAGATAGATTGCAGGAGGGGATTCTGTGTACAGGGGGCAGAGATGATATACTGCATAATGGACTACATATAGAGAAGACAGAATAAAGAAATATACTGCAGGTTGGACTTTATTTAGAGGGGATAAAATGAGAGCTATGCTGCAAGTTAGACTGTGTATAGAGGGAACAGATAGGAAAGATATACTGCATAGTGGACTCTGTACAGAGGGGACAGAAAGAGAAGATATACTGCAGGTGTGACTGTGACGCTCGCTAAGTCACTACTCACTGACAATCTGTGAGAAAGGGTAGTCAAGAAGTCTGGGTTCAGATACTAAAAGAGCTTTTCATAAACAGAGGGGTAAGACAAAGGCATAGTCAGGTCAGAGTCCAAGGTCAGCATTCCAGGAAGGTAGCGGATCAAGGCAAAAGGGCTAGGCAAATGGATCGTCAAAGGCAAGTTCGAAAGTAGGGCAGCAAAAGATCAGAAACAAAGCACTGGAAAATAAGGCACATACACACCACCAGCCTAAGGCTACTTGCAATAATCAGTTACTGACAGCTAGCTAAATAGCCAAGCAATAACCCAGAACGAAAGACACCTGAAAGAAACCCAGCACAGCCCTGATTGACAGTTGGACTGTCATTCATAATACGGACAGCTCAGAACATCTCTGCCTCATATTGGATGGCTGAGCTGTCACTCACAATGTTTACACCTCAGAATGCCCCTGCCCAGATTCGACTGCTAAGCTTTCACTCACAATACTCACAGCTCAGCAAGGGCCTGATCCAATAGGGCTGTTGAGCTGTCATTCACTGCATCCAGGACACAGTGAGTGAGTAGTGGAATAGAAACAGCAGAATGGGCTGTATACAGGATGCTGAGAGGAGAGATATACTGCAGTTTGGTGCTCCTGTGCACAGAAGTTGGGCTTGACTGAATAAGTCCTTACTGTTGAGAAAGGGTGTTGGCATATGCAACAGAAATGGACTTATTGTTTATGTAAAGGAGGACTTTACACTAGCCTGACAGCTGATGGCGATTGTGTGAAGTTCTATGTTTGCTGTATTGTGGGGAGGGAAGCTCTCTTGTTGATGTTCAGTTTTGCTTTCACTTTTGACTGTATTATGCCAACAGCATGGCTGTGTGCTTCTGAATTCTTTTCTCATGTTTACCCTTAAGAAGTAAATGCTGTTTATTCAAGATAGCTTGCTCAGTGAAGTTCTGTGTACCGGTGGATCCTCAAAAGATACACTCTGCTACAAGGGGGAAAATGAATACCAGGAAAGGGGGTGAGGGGACCATGCATACCAGGATTGGGGGGGTGAAAGGACCATGCATTCCAGGATTGGAGGGTGAGGGGTACCATGCATATCAGGATTGGGGGGTGAGTGGACCATGCATATCAGGATTGGGGGGTGAGGGGATCATGCATATCAGGACTGGGGCATGAGGGGACCATGCATACCAGGAAAGAGGGTGACGGGACCATGCATACCAGGAAAGGGGGTGAGGGGAACAATGCATACCAGGAAAGGGGGTGAGAGGGCCATGCTTACCAGGAAAGAGGGGTGAGAGGACCATGCATACCAGGATTGGAGGGTGAGAGGACCATGCATTCCAGGATTGGAGGGTGAGGGGACCATGCTTACCAGGATTGAGGGGTGAGGGGACCATGCATATCAGGATTGGGGGGTGAGGGGAAAATGCATATCAGGATTGGGGGGTGAGGGTACCATGCATATCGGGGGGGAGGGGTACCATGCATATCAGGATTGGGGGGTGAGAGGACCATGCATATCAGGACTGGGGGGTACATTATTGCATTATTATTAAAACTTCATAAATAAACTACATACATATTCTAGAATACCCAATGCGTTAGAATCGGGCCACCATCTAGTTAAAATGTGTAATCAGGCTGCTAATCACCCAATGAAGGTGCAAAATAATCGTTAATACAGTGAAATGTTCTTATGTACATCATCTTGTGAAAACAGGACTCATCCTGCCAGGAATCATGGCAACCTACGTGCACTAAACCATTTTTTATAGACCTATTACAAATCACTAAGTGTGCATAATTTATTGCAGTCTGCCTTTATGATCAGATTATTAAGCGACTAATCAATGGTTGTTTAATGCCACCGGTCTTTATTGTAAATGGACCTTTGAACTGTGTAGATATAGAGTCAATAATCAAGAGGAAGTGAGCAGCAGCCACAGATCTCACTTCCACCTGATTACTTATACATCTTAAGGAGGAGATGGTGACACCAGCAGTGATTGGGAGCCGGGCTCACGTATCATAGCAATTACATATGCGCCCTGGGAACGCGAGTGCTGACATCGCTGAAATGGTGCTGGCATAGGAGGTGAGTATAAGCTTTTTTATTTTATCAGGGCCAAACGTGGAAGGAGAAGGGGTTGTCCTTGTAATAGACAACCTCTTTAATGTTTAAAGAGGTCCAACAACTATACTTCACCTAATTCTTTTGTATTTTATCTGTAGATTTCCACCATGAGAGATTAGAAGTTTGGACTGGTGAAAACTTATGTCTCTGTGACCTATGAAATGTTTATTGAAACTGTTATACTACTAATTTCTTAGACCATTTGCTCTCCAGTTGCAATGCAAAGTTTTATTCAATGATCCACTCATTTCCACATTCAGACTTGAAATGCTAGGCTATTGAGGGCTTTTATGGTCATAATTATAACTTTTTTGATGGATACCAGATAAGCATAAATTACAATTATTTAGGGAAGCTATGGCATTGTATCCATTTACCTTTCTGTCCTTGCAGTTCTGGCAACAGAAATATCAGAACAAAACCTCTACATTATGGCACAGACTAGACAGGTTGCTTTCAGTATGTCAATTCTGTGGTCTGTAAATTTTTCCAGCTTCTTCCACACTTAAGATGCTGTATTAGTCGCTGTTTTAAGGTCTCTGTATCCTGTATTTTGCTCACTAATAAAGATTTACACTAAGTCTGCACTTGAAATTGAACTTTCTGTACTCATGTTTGCCGGGATACTTTGCAAAATAATTTTTTCTCCGATTTTCCATATTACATTTTCAATGGATATCCTGTCTGCGAGTTTGTATATAAGTACTGGAAATAGTGACTAATAAGGCCTGTAGTACCAGCCATGCTTGCGTTTCTGCCTTCCAATGAGTCTCTAGTTTCCATTATTGCAATCAGTCTCAGGAACACTTTATTTGTTTGACTACAAATGAAATTTTATTCACATTCTTTCTCACTCATAATTTTTCTTTTAAGATTTATGTATTTTAATTCATATTCTTAAAGGCGTATTCCCCAAATCACAATGATCTTATAATATTGAACACGTATACATGCCAATATAACCCATTTTTCAGTGTGCCATGTTTTGCATATTTCACCCCTTAGAAATACTCCAGGCTCAATTTACTCTTCAGTAGCCATTGGAATCATCTGGTCGATTTTATACAGTGCAGTCTCTTTCAGATAGCACCCAATTTACCAGTGACTTGTCTAAAAGGGAGCTTCTACTGTGAAAGATGATGCCATGGAAAGTGGAAGAGCCCCCCTTAATAAACTGACAGCTAGCTAAATAGCCAAGCAATAACCCAGAACGAAAGACACCTGAAAGAAACCCAGCACAGCCCTGATTGACAATTGGACTGTCATTCATAATACTGACAGCTCAGAACATCTCTGCCTCATATTGGATGGCTGAGCTGTCACTCACAATGTTTACACCTCAGAATGCCCCTGCCCAGATTCGACTGCTAAGCTTTCACTCACAATACTCACAGCTCAGCAAGGGCCTGATCCAATAGGGCTGTTGAGCTGTCATTCACTGCATCCAGGACACAGTGAGTGAGTAGTGGAATAGAAACAGCAGAATGGGCTGTATACAGGATGCTGAGAGGAGAGATATACTGCAGTTTGTTGCTCCTGTGCACAGAAGCTAAGACTTGTTGAGCTGTGTTTGTTGTGCCTCCTGCAGACAGATCAGTGATGTGAAACTGCAAACACCACTCTTTTGATGTATATCAAACAGGATTATCTTCTGGAATATGCATCAATAAAGTAAACATTAGCAGTTTCACTGTAGGGAGGTGGCCGGTCCCCTCTGTTGCGCCTCCTCCTCCTTCCATATGACCCCCGTGCACTTTGTGTACTGTGATGTAATGTATTATGTTGAGCTGTGTTTGTCTGGTCCTAATGTAATGTATATTCTGTATTTGTATTGTGATTGTTCTGCCCATTCTGTGCAGCAAGACATTTCTTAAGTGCTGTTCCAGCTATGGCCATTTGATGTCATAGTTGCCCTTCTCTTTCCTATTCTTGTGTTTGGAATCTTTTCCTCTCAATAGTTAATCTGTTCAGAACCGACCCTTCTTCCTTCCCTGGTCAACAACATGTAACCATTTCTGCCAGGTCTCTGAGGAGCTCACATGTGCTCAGCTCCATGCAAAACCACTGCTTATATCAAGCGGATTCCGGTAAGGGTTTAATGCATTTATGTAAATATGCTATGGATCTGTGTTAGCTGGCCATAGTGCATGCCTTATGATATTTGCAATGCATGTTCAGCTTCTGTAATGCTATTACAATGCATGTTAGTTATCTGCATTCTCCGTTCTGTGAATGCAAGGTTGGCAGCCATAAGTTGTTCAGATATTTCTTTCTCTTTTACTGCTGTGTATGTTGCATTGCTCAGTCTCTACATAATGCATGCTACCCATATAACAGCATCCTGTATCATTGCTACTGTTGTGATAGTACCCTGTGTTGCTGTGATATTGTCTACCAGTACTGACATGCTGCATCATCTGTTTCCTATAGTTTTTACCTGAATCATCCATAACTTTGTACAGCAATATCTGATATCATCCACAACTTTGTACAACAACCTCTGATCTCATCTACTACTGTGTTCACCAATTTCATCTACTATACCATCTGTTATCATCTCCCATTGTTGTCCATATCATCCCAATAAATAATAGACTTAACCACCCATACAGTCTTGTTACTGGGAGTGGATGAAAGGTTTAGCCGTATGCTGGAATCCACACAGCGTCATACGTGGAAGAAGGCAGAGCAGTGTTGTATTGGGATGTTTCACTTTAAGTGTGTGTAATGTTCCTATGTGTGTCACTACTATAAAATCAGGGCCAGAAATAGTTAAACTGGTGGGCTGGTCGAGGAGCAGTAGGGAGGCTGGGCTTGCAGCCAGCAGGTGAAATGAAGCTGCAACTTCCTCAGAAATGCCTGGGACTCTGGCCAGGGCAGACGTAGTTATCAGACGGGGCACTGCCAGACCCCCCCGGATGGGAAAGGTCTGTTGCCCCAGAAACTAAGGACTCAAAGGACCCCAGGGACTCAGGAAGTGTACCAAAGACAAAGAAGGCTAAGGACTGCAATACAGGCCCCAGGACCATGGAAGGTTTCCCGCTTCTGTAGAGGTTATCCTCGGCGTGTGGAATTTCACTACATGTTGGCTGCTGCAACTGCTGTGGATGTGGTTGGAAAGCGTGACAGGGAGAGAGCCGGAAAACTAGTGTTGTACTTGTGACTTTCTTCTTCATCACTGTTTAATAAAAATTTATTTTCCCCATTAGAATCCAGCTGCCTTCCGGACTCTTTATTTGCCTGGACGGCTGTGACCCGAAGAGAAGATAATCTGTGGGGAAATAACTGTGTTGGACCCGTCTGTCTATGTGCAAGGGACGGAGTGCTCACTGTCTGTTTGCTCAGTGGACTCTGTCTAAGTACTGTGTCTTTAAGTAACTCGGCCACAACTACCTCCCTGGTTGCCCTTCTTACATCACATTACTGATCTGTCTCCGGCAGGCAACAAACACAGCTCTACAGAATTGATTTCTGCTAGAACCAGCTAATGATGTAATATCATACTGCAGCCATACTGATGTAAAGTAGATGGCAAAATATAAAATGGGTTAGGTTGTACAGTGGCATAGAGTGCACAGAAACATAAGGTAAAACATACACTTAGATTAGCTTCTTAGTGAGGTTAGTCAGGAGCATACAGGAGAGGAAGACTAGAAATGAGTGAACCTTTCAAAATTCGGTTCGGATTGGCGAACATTGATATAATTCACCAAACAGTTCATCGAACATATCCGAATGCCATTGAATTCATTGGGAGGCAAAACCAAACGCATAGACAACACCTTTAGGGGGGTCAAAAAGCTGTCAAATCAGCTCAAATTAGGGGCAGACTCCAGGAAAAGTGGCATGAATTGACCCAGAGTACAAATAAATAGTATTATTGCACAGCATGGATACATAGGTCAGGGCATGGGACAGGGCTTGGACTAGCATTTCTAGCTTAAACATTGATCAGTAATTGGTGGATCAGTGACAGGTAGAGCCCTGCCAAATTCAGGCAACACACTTGAAGGAGACCCAACTTAGTGTCCAAACTTTAAAAAAAATTAGGGGCAGACATAAGGAAAAGTGGCATCAATTGACTCACACTAGAATTTTGATAAAAGCACAGCAGCAGTCAGCCATAGGCCATGTATGAGTATCAGAGTCTGAGCCCTTATAACTCATGAAATACTCAAGTGGCACAAATATCAGCTTCTTAGATTACTATTGTTAGAAACAGTTAAGGATAGTAACACAGGTAGTTGAGTTAAAGTACATGCAGGCCTGTCAGTCTGGGAGCCATACACACATGAAAGAGTCCGACCCAACATGGAGTCTAAACATTTCAAAAAATGAATGCCACACACCACTAAAGTGACATAAATTTCCCCAGAGTAGAAATAGTATTATGGTGCTGTTGTAGCTGTTTCGTTCTGACCCAAAGTCAGGCATGCCAGATTACCAGTGAGGCCAAATTAGGAGTTTACGCCCTTAATCTACAAGCGCGCTTGGAGACAAAGGAGACTGCACACAGGTCGTGGGCAAATCACTTTATCTGATCTGCTGAAAGCACAAGGCAATATTTTATTCCATTTACAACAAATGTAACTCTATGCAGCCCCCACCTTTACCCAGGGTCACACCTTGTTTACCATGTACCCAGAACACATTGTGGCTGACTATTGAGAACATATATAATAAGAAGCATAGTTTCCTTGAAGAGGAGACTGACAGACAGCTGCATCATGAGAATAAATTCTAGTAATGAAAGGCAAAAGGCAATTAAAGAATTAAAGGCAGTTAAAGGCAAACCATTAACTCTTCTATATCAATTTCCCCATTTTGTAAATGATATAACCTTTGCCACTGGGTCAGCTGATGTCCACAAAGGAGCTACTATCTCATGGTTCTAGTACTCATAAGGGGGCTTCCTACCTGCTTCACCCATCCACCCTCAGTGCAGACACTCACTTTCCCCATCAGCAATGGCTATCTGGGGTCTATGATACACTACAGAAGGTTCAGCCTTAGACTCTTTTTCAATTCATACATTATTCAGTAGCTTAGGTAAAACATATATTAGCGCTTGTACGGCTACATAAAACAATAAGCAAACAACAAAATTTGCATACTAGTCTGTACAATGCCAAAAGTCCATCCTGCTAGGCCATTAAACCAATTTGCAGGTTTAAAAAAAAAAAAGAGAATGTGTTACTCCACCAGGAGTTTGCACTGTGTTGTTTTAACCATTGGTCTCTAAGTTCACCTATTTTATCTATACTGCCCTGATCTGAATATTGCCAGCAGGGTCGATATAATTGCAACGGGTGGGACCAATTATTTGACACATTCCTCCTTTTGCTGTCAGGTAATCTAGTACTATAGTATGTTGGTTAGTAGCTATGATTAATTGTCTCTGTATTGTATTAGTTTCATTAAGAACTTCAAGAATCTGGAAAATCTGATCATCCAGGTAGTCGGTAGCTTCCACTAATTTATCCCACATTTGTGTTATGAAGGGGTATATTAGCATACTACTGAATATTTTATTTGTTGCCCCCATTTCTACTAGATGCGGCCTACCATTTGGACGGGGCTTATTGTCTGCAGCCCTTCTATACAAGGTGTGAATTGGAACTGCTGCTGTGTCTATTTTACTATGAGCAATTATGAAAGTGACTGGTGTTAGTTTGGCAAGAGTGCAAACCCCTCTTATGTCTGGGCTCACCCACCTGTAGGCACGATGTTTGCACACTAAGAATACTCCTTCTGGGAGAACACAAACGTGACCCGGGGTCTGTATACATTGGTATAAACTCAAAAGTCCCAACATAGGCTTATGGGCACATCTTTTCCCCAAAACCTAGATTGAGTCCAAGTCTCATTCTGTACGCAGTGTGGGGTTAATACCTTCCAAGGCTCCAGAGGTAAGGCTAAGTATGGCATAATCCTTGCAGATACTGGGCTGTGTGTACAGATCCTACAGTCTTTCGGTTTCTGTCCTTCCATGTCCTTTATAAGAAGAGCATGATGTCAAATAAGTTTATTGTCCCAGTCAAAATTTAAGAGTTTATCCTGTGTCTCTGTAGAGTGCAGTAATCCTGTCACCGCCAGCAAGGTGATAAGGAGAACAGTCATTCTGCTGGTGAAAGGACCTTCTTGCAGTGACTGGCGTTGATCCAGGTGGGCTTTCCCTCAAGTTTTACTGAAGTGGATGTGGTCAGCTGGACTTGGAAGGGGCCATCAAATCGTGGGTCCAGACTCCTCATTAGGATCTGGAATGGATGAAAACACATGTTTATGCCTCACATTAAGTCTTTTCTGCGAGGCCTGGACATAGGTTGTCATAGCTCCGTGTTGCATTTGTAGCACCTGTGGGAAGTACAGATCAGTCTTTCGTGCACTACCAAACAGGACTTCAAAAGGAGACAAGCCTGTCTTTCTAATTGGAGTGTGTCTAAGTGTGTCTGACTGACAGAGTGCAAGAGGCAAGAACTCTACCCAGCTTTTTCCTGTGTCTGCCATGGCCTTCTGAATTTTCAGTTTAAGTGTCCTGTTTACTCTTTCCACTTTCCCACTACTTTGTGGTCTATATGGTGTATGCTATGCTTGCTGTACACCCAGGGCCTGCATGACTTCCCTGATTATTTCTCATGTGAAGTGTGCACCCCTATCGCTTTCTATGGTTTCTGGGACACCATACCTGCAGATCAGTTCTTTCATCAGTTTGTCTGCAGTCGTTTTAGCATTTGCACATTTTACCGGTTAGGCTTCCGGCCAACCAGAGAAGGGATCTACTCATACTAGGACATTTGCATACACTCCTATTGGTTGCCCTCCCAGCGCCGTGGGGTACTCAGTACTGGGCCGGTCTCAGTGGGGATGTGTCACAGCAGCGGTGACCCGGACCGTGGCCCTGGGCGCCCAAGTAATAGGAAGATGTGAATGGTGGAATGTAGTTAGATGAATAGTTCGTGACGCCACCTGTGGTGTTCGGCAAGGGAGGTGTTAAGCCGACGCTGCAGACAGATCCTCTGGGACAGATGGTGTAGTGCAGCAGGGATGGTATAGCCCTCCACAGGCAAGGCTGTTGTCCCAGGGCAGTGTAGTTATGGGGACACTTAGATGGTGTAGTGTCCGGCGCATGGGATGTAGCAGTGCCAGGCGGGCGGATGCAGGAAGGAATGAAGGACACCAGGGCATGTAGTTCCAAAGATTTACTCACAGTCCGTAGTGCCCGCTTCTGTGCCGTGTCCTCCGGGTCAGAGACTCAGTCAACCTCCAGGCAAGATGGAATGCTCCCTTCCACACTCCGCCAACTTATGTGCCTTTCCTGAACGTCTCCTCTATAGCGCCTTAAGTGTGAAGATCTCCTAGTACTGAGTTATACTGGAGTTCCTCCTGACAGATGTTCCCAAGAACTCTACTTGCACGGCAGACAGCTGTAGCCTGCTTCGGGGACTCTCTACTCCTAAGTCCCGGCTCTCTATCCGTATTGCTGTTGTGCCCTCAAGTCTTAGATGGGAGTAGTGCATTTACAGCCCACTACTCCACCGGTGTCTGCTGCAGAACCGTTAGTGTTCATACAACCTCGGGGACTGGGCCCCGGCCTTGCGCTTAGAACTTCTAGGCAGGGTCCTTCCTCTAACCCACGTCCTCTGTCTTCCCTTTTACTCCTATGTTCCGTACTTGTCCTTTCCCTTCTATGGAAGCTCCGGCTTCGGTTCAATCTCCTTCTCCTTTCCTTTCCTGTGCCAGCTGGCTCAGATCACTGAGGCAGCTGCAGCACCCCTTCCTCCATCCCTCTTCCAGGGATCCCCACTTCTCCCGAGTGGCTTCCTCTCCTACTCCACCTCTGGGCTCAACTGAACCTCACTGAACCTCAACCCTGGAACCGTCCCACTCTTTTATATGTATACTAAACTCCACCCACCCCCCAGCACGTCTAGTGTTCCAAGCAGGGAAACACCAAAGGTGCTCTGCTTCTCTCTAAGCAAGGAGCCGCAATGTGATTGTGCTGAACTACTCTATTGTGTGAGTGTTGGAGCGTGGTCAGGAGCCTCCAACCTACCTGGACGGTGGGGCACCACACCTTAGGAGAAGGTGCAGTACCTCTGTGGTGACTGAGCCTCAGGGGCACCACACCTACCTTGGGTAGCTGTATGTAGTCAATCTGCAGTCTCTGAAATGGGTAGAGAGGCCTAGGTGTCGCTTTCTTAGGGACTTTTACTGTTTTACCTGGGTTGTGCTGTGCATAGATGAGGCATGACTGTATGGGTTTCGCGGCTGCGTAACTGAAACCAGGAGCGATCCAGAAGGCATTTTCCATGGTGCACATGTGACTTTTTGAGGTGTGAGTGGGGCCATGTGTTGCTTGCACCATGATTGGGAACAGGGATTTTGGTAAACACAATTTATCCTTATTCTCCCATACTCCATTTGAGTTCAGCTCATTTCCCATTCTCCCCCAGTGTTATTTCTCTGTTTGGGAAGCCTTTTGCTGAAAGGATTTCAGGACATCTTGGCTCAGTGTGGCTGGAGTACGCTGACTGCCTGCCACCGTCCACTGCTCCCTAGGCTGCCTTGCTGCTCCTTTAGCAGCCTTGTCCGCCCTTCTGTTGCCCTCTACCTCCACGGAGTCACTGTTCTTGTGTGCTTTTACCTTGACAATGCCAACTTGGACTGGTAATATTAATGCCTCCATTAATTGTTTCACCAGCTCTGCATTTACCGGCTGATGCTCTGCTCCTCCAGATAGGGCCATAATCATGGGCTATTCCCCATGCATAATTCGAATCTGTGTAAATATTAGTGACTTTACCTGCAGCAGCTCTACAGGCCTCAGTGAGTGCCTTTAACTCTGCCTCCTGTGCCGACATGTGAGGAGGGAGTGGTTGGACTCGAATTACCTCATGTGAGGATACTACCTCATATCCAGTGTTAAATTGAATCGTCCATCCTGGTGGTATTGTGGCGCCCCTGAGGGTTAAGTCGCCACAGAGGTACTGCACCTCCTCCTGAGGTGTAGTATTCCACTTCCCAGATAAGATGGTAACACCTGACCAGACTCCAGCACCTGCATCCAGCACAGACACCTTAGAACAGCAGAGCACCCTTTATGGCAGCTGCTTTGGCTCATGAAGGGTGCTGGGTGGTGGGTGGAGCTTAGGAACACTAAGAAGGGAAAGCTGATAGAAAGTGGGGAGCAGAATCCCCTGAGAGGGAGAGGAAGGCAGAAGTTTCCCGCAGGGGGGAGCGGAGAGGAGAACTCTTGACGGTGATAATCGCCGGCGGAGGGATAGAGAGAGGAGGTGTTTGCAGCAGCCTCCTGTAAGCTGGAGCTGTTTGCAAGGAAAGAGGAAGAAAGAAGGATTAGTTGTTCAGTAAGAAGATAGATAAGCACGAAGCGTGAGGAGGAGAGAGACTGGGGGCTGAGGCTAATGCGGAGCCTTTTCCTAAGTTCATTGCACCAAGGCCAGGTGCCGGTATCCGAGGCTGTTTGTGATACTAACGATCCTGCAGCAGAAACCGGAGGAATAGGAGTTGAGACCGCTCTATTCCCACCAAAGACTCGAAGACACAGTGGCGACCTATGTGTGAGCTGGGACATGATTAATGGAGTCCCCGAAGCAGGCTACAGCCACCTGTCATACGAGTGGAGTTTAAGTAACATCAAGAAGGAGGCACTTGAGTGTAATTGAGAACTACAAGTACTTCAGATTAACGCTAGAAAGGAGACGTTCAGAAAAGGAACATTTGAAAGGGAGTGCTGGAAGAGTTAAATCCATCTGCCTGGGAGTTGGCTGAGTCCCTGACCTGGAAGCTGCGGCATTGAAGCGGGCACCTGTCTGTGCCAGAACATGAGTAAAAGAATTGGAACTGCATTCAGCTGTGTCATTGCCTTTCTCCTGCACCAACCCACTCCGCACTGCTACATCTCTGTGCCTAACACTACACGGTCTACCTCAACATTTACTACTACTGCCCTGGGACTACAACTCTACCTGTGGAGAGCTATTACATCTTTGCTGTGCCCCACTATCTGTCCCAGAGGATCTGCACCGCAGCGTCGGCCTAACACCTTCCTTGCCAAGCACCACAGGTGTCGGCACAAACTACCTACCTATAAACTATAAACTCTATTCTATTTCATTCATCCCCCTTTTACATTGGCTGCCCAGGGCCACGGATCGGGTCACCACCGCCGTGACACATCCTTCTGAGACACTGGCCCGGTATCGAGAAACCCACAGCCCTGGGGGTGATCCAGTATCTGGAGCCATCTACAAAAAACTCAAAATCTACATTAGGAACAGGTTTTTTTTCCTTCTAATGAAAGTATGTAAAATCCACTGTCTCCTGACTCATCAGTTCTATGCAGTCACGTTCATGCGTCTTGTCATAGTATTCTTCCTCACTTGCTAAGCTGTCACCAATTCCCCCTTTTCTGAATCCACTGGCAGGAGGGTGGCTGGATTCAGAACATTACATCTTTTGAGGGTGACATACTCAGGAATTAGTAGAGCAATTCTAGTCTGAGCTATCTGGCCATAGATGTTTTAGTTGGACTTGTACGAGTATGGAATGGATGTCATGTGGGGAATAAATTGTCAAAAGAAAAGTCAGCGTGATCTCCCCATGCCTTTCCTAGTAGTAGTGCAGCTGCTCCTACCGCACGGACACACGTAGGTTACCCTCTGATCACTGGGTCTAATTGTGCTGACTCTGAGTACTAAGCTATTGATCTCTGTTTCCCTCCATGCTGTTGTGTCAGCACCGCCTGTTTTCAGTCAGGTGTCTTATACTTTAGCCATACAGTGGCCTAGAAATGTCACCTTTTGATTGCAATACTGTAATTTGTTACGTGAGACCTTGCAACTCTTTCCTGCTAAAAAGGATATCAAGAAACCTGTAGCTTCACTGCAGCACATCTGGTCCAGGCAGAAGAGCAAGAGGTCATCCACGTACTGTAATAGTACAATCTATGGATGAGGTGGTTGCAACTTCTCAAGGATCCCTGCCATCACTGCTGAATAGATGGCAGGGGATTTCTTTCCTCCTTGTGGGAGGACCGTCCAACAATATTGTTTACGTTCATGAGTAAAAGAAAAAGATACTGATAGTCAGGGTGCAGGGGTACAGAGAAAAAACATGCATTCGCCAATCCAATAACTGTGAAACATTTTGACATCACTGGGATCTGTATCAGATGTGTGTGTTGATTAGGGACAATTGAGGTCACACTCTCTATGTAACATCATTAATAGCCCTTAAGTCATGAACCTTTCTGTAAGTGTCAGGGGAACCCTTGGGTCCTTTTTTCTCCGTATGTTAAGGCACCGGAACACCTGCCTTAACATACTCTTTAATATCCCTGCTCAGGGCCATTGATTTGGCTAGGCTCAAGGGGTATTGCTTTAAACAAGGAGGAGTGGTTCCTTCTTTTAATTTAATCATGACAGTAAATTCATAGGGTTATTGCCACTAAGGCTAATTTCACACTAGCGTATATACACGCAGCACACTGCACCGCTAAGCCCCACCCCTGCCACGCCCCCTCCGGTAATCTCCTCCCTACTATCGAACATCGCTGCATGCGATCTGCGCACCCTATCTTTAGCATAAGGTGCGCAGACCGTGCACTGGCCGTGCGCTAGTAGGATTTTGCAACATGGTGCGTTCGGCGCACATCGGCGCACCGTCAAAAGGGCACAGCGCACACAAAATCCTACTAGCGCATGGCCAGCGCACAGTCTGCGCACCCTATGCTAAAGATAGGGTGCACAGATCGCATGCAGCGATGTGCGATAGTAGGGAGGAGATGATCAGAGGGGGCATGGTAGGGAGCGAGGCTTAGCGGCGCCATGCGCTGTGTGTAGATACGCTGGTGTGAAACTAGCCTAACAATAAGTTTTGTAAGCACCTCTTGGCTATCGATTATTTTAGTCTTATTTGTTTAGTCATTTGGGCTTTAGTCTCTTGTCCCTCTACCCCCCCCCCCCCACATTCCACAATCCCGTTAGTGATCGTGTCTGGGCATTATCAAGTCTTTGCGTACCACAGTGTCAATCAAAAATTCTGCCTCTTCCCCCTCTGACATTGTTATGGTGGTCATCAAGGCAGGAACAGGTTTGGAGGGGACAAGAAAAGGGTACACATTTGTCACTGGGTTGCCAGTTTCCTAGTCTGAAGGTGAAGGAGGTGAAAGATCTGTCTTCTTAGTCTCCTTAGTAGGGTCTTTACAGTGGCAGGCGTAATTTCCATTTCCTCCACAATTCCAGCACCTCACTGTCTATGTCACTAGGTCCCCTACTACGTCTCCACTGTTTTCCTTGTGCTTCAGCATACATGACAGGTTGTCTTATCGTCATTTTTTGTCCAACTCCTTTAGCTACCTTAAGGAGGTCTTTCGGATCTACATGTCTCCATTCAGGTCTGGCTGTCTGTACTGCGTCTCGTAAGTCTTTGTTCATACTGTCAATGAATGCATTCCCCAATATTTTAACATCAAGTGGGTTTATGCGACTGTACCCCATGTCTGCCCATTTCAGCTGTAACTGTCCAAAGTACACCTCTACACTCTATCCTTTTTGCTGTGTCACGTTAGTCAGGAGTACAGACTGCTCTGATTGTTTCACTGTAGCCCATTGTTTTAGTGATTCACAGTTTTTTTGTCCTCAGACCGTGCAGATTTATCATCCATGCCCCAAGCTTGATTCTTTGCCACATATGTATGTGTCTTAATTATATGTCCTAGTACGTCACCTGCCTTTAAACTCACCAACCTCTCTAGGTCTGCCCAGGTACACTTATATGTCCACTGTATCTCCTTTATTTGTCTATAAAATGGGAAAGGTTGGTACTCAGTGTCAGGTAGCTGCTTCAGCATAGCTAGCAGGTCACAGGGGCTACAGGGATAACACTCCTTCATCTTTCTTACTCTAGTCACCCTTCTAGGTCCTGATGTGGTTGGTCGTCTGATGTCTACTGTCAGCTTACTCCCCAAAGGTCATTGTCCCCACTACCCACTAACCACACTATTAAGTCAGCTTCTTATGTCACTACATATGATCTTGTCTGAACAGGATTTAGCGCAACTCGCTTAGGTCGGTAGCACAGGTCACACAAGTAGCTATTCATTCTGGGTTTGTCTGAATCTGACCACAGTGTTTACAAGTCCATCTGTTTTGTCTGGGTCTCGGGTTAAACTTTGTCAATCAAAATATTCATAATACACCTTACTTCCGTACTGCTGCACATTCTCAAACATCATTAATTCACTTGCTGTTTTCTTCCCTTTTCTGTGCCTTTTTTGTACATCCAAACATTCACACTCTAGCATTCTTGCCTTTTTCAGTATAGGTCCCACATCTTTTACTGCTTCCTTTCTTCTCTGTCTCTTACAATCTGCAAAGCAGTTCGGAATCCCATTGGGGGTCCCTGACTGCACACACAGAATAAGTTGCCATGGCTTCTACTTATTCGTCAGACAGCTCACCTTTATTCTGAAATGCCCTTTTAGTGTGCCTGGACCTCGTCTTACAGGCCACACGTAGCAAGTCAGAGCGAGACTGTCAAGATGTAGCAGGAAGGCTCCTTGACTCTCACCTGGTAGACCTACAGGATGTAACGGGAAAGCTCTTTACCTCTCACCCGTTAGATCAGCTGAGTAGAATAAGAATAAGCCTTTTACCTACTAGTCCAGCTCCATGGAACGTGGGAAGGCTGCTTCTACTTAGACAGCTCACCTTTATTCTGAAATGCTCTTTTAGTGTGCCTGGACCTTGTCTTACAGGCCACACGTAGCAAGTCAGAGTGAGCCTGCCAAGGTGTAGCCGGAAGGCTCCTTGCCCTTGCCTCTCACCCACAACAAAAAACCTGCTGACTAAAGTAAGAAGGCCCAGATGTGCTAGGCCTCTAACCTACTATATCAGCTGTGCAGTTGGCTATCTCCTTCTGCTGATCCTCAATTTGCTATATATCAATCACCCAATTAGAAGCAGGTGCAAACACATTAATGACCAAACAATCACTTGCAAGTTTCCTTCTAAATTAGGCACCATATTTTACTTTCAACTTCCAACTTCAACTTACAAAATTTCATTCCACTTCAATTAAGTAATGTTGCTTTAAATGCACAAATCTCCTAGTGAGCATTACACCAAGGACAGAAACATAGAGAATCCGTGCAGCGGTTTCATTCACCCCTCCCATCAGAATTTTAGAAATTTAGTGTCCTTCACACAGTAACAGAATGCAGCAGCTTTTAGACCTAATTAAAATCTACAAAACCCTCAAGTTGCGGGATTTCACTGTAAGAGCAGATAACTGTATAATATGAGTAACCGAGCCTTGCCCTTTTCTGGCCAAATGAATCCAGGAAACTTTCCAGTGTTATGCCACATATAACACAAGCTACATCATTACTCAATTCATTCAGTCTCAGATGTAGATTGAAATATCTATAACGCATCTGTCCGGGATCTCCCACAAGAACTGGAAAGGTAACAATCTCTTGACACAAAATGATATGTGATGATTAGAGTTGGGTTTCAAAAGTTTGTTTTGCGCTCTTTTTCAGCCAATCAGGATCCACGGACACTGTGGGCAACGTGATGACATAGGCAGGGGTCACCACCATCTTTCAGAAGGGCATGCAAGTGATTGGCTTGCTTTGGTGGGCGTCACAGGGGGTATAAAAGGGCGTGCACGCCGACCGCCATCTTACTTCTGCCGATCTCAGTATAGGGAGAGGTTGCTGCTGATTCTGTAGGGAGAGCGTTAGGCAGGGAAGAAGACAAAAAAACTGCTTCTGCTGCTAGCGATTTGGCCTGCACAACACACCAGTCACTGTGTGTGCAGTGCAAGGGGAGGCTATATAGTGGTGTATCAGTGGTGTTGGTTGTTGGGCTGCCTTCTAAGGCTTCCTGACATTCCTGCATTGCTGTTTACCCACTGCTCCGCAAACTGCTTTTTTAAAAGCAATCCCAATTTTTTTTTTGTCCTGCTGAGAAGAAAAAAAAACTGCTTCTGCTGCTAGCAATTTGGCCTGCACAACACACCAGTCACTGTGTGTGCAGTGCAAAGGGAGGCTATATTGTGGTGTATCAGTGGTGTTGGTTGTTGGGCTGCCTTTTAAGGCTTCCTGACAGGCTGGCATTGCTGTTTACCCACTGCTCTGCAAACTGCTTTTTTAAAAGCAATCCAATCTCCCTTATCCTCTAGTCACTTTGGTCACAGCTGTGCCATCGAGCCTGTCACATAGCGCTCAGATATTCATTGGGCCTCACACAATCCAAAAGTGTCCAGTGTCCAAAAGTGTGTGCAGAGATTCAAAATCTCCCTTATCCTCTAGTCACTTTGGTCACAGCTGTGCCATCGAGCCTGTCACATAGCGCTCAGATATTCATTGGGCCTCACACAATCCAAAAGTGTCCAGTGTCCAAAAGTGTGTGCAGAGATTCAAAATCTCCCTTATCCTCTAGTCACTTTGGTCACAGCTGTGCCATCGAGCCTGTCACATAGCGCTCAGATATTCATTGGGCCTCACACAATCCAAAAGTGTCCAGTGTCCAAAAGTGTGTGCAGAGATTCAAAATCTCCCTTATCCTCTAGTCACTTTGGTCACAGCTGTGCCATCGAGCCTGTCACATAGCGCTCAGATATTCATTGGGCCTCACACAATCCAAAAGTGTCCAGTGTCCAAAAGTGTGTGCAGAGATTCAAAATCTCACCTTATCCTCTAGTCACTTTGGTCACAGCTGTGCCATCGAGCCTGTCACATAGCGCTCAGATATTCATTGGGCCTCACACAATCCAAAAGTGTCCAGTGTCCAAAAGTGTGTGCAGAGATTCAAAATCTCCCTTATCCTCTAGTCACTTTGGTCACAGCTGTGCCATCGAGCCTGTCACATAGCGCTCAGATATTCATTGGGCCTCACACAATCCAAAAGTGTCCAGTGTCCAAAAGTGTGTGCAGAGATTCAAAATCTCCCTTATCCTCTAGTTACTTTGGTCACAGCTGTGCCATCGAGCCTGTCACATAGCGCTCAGATATTCACTGGGCCTCACACAATCCAAAAGTGTCCAGTGTCCAAAAGTGTGTGCAGAGATTCAAAATCTCCCTTATCCTCTAGTCACTTTGGTCACAGCTGTGCCATCGAGCCTGTCACATAGCGCTCAGATATTCATTGGGCCTCACACAATCCAAAAGTGTCCAGTGTCCAAAAGTGTGTGCAGAGATTCAAAATCTCCCTTATCCTCTAGTCACTTTGGTCACAGCTGTGCCATCGAGCCTGTCACATAGCGCTCAGATATTCATTGGGTCTCACACAATCCAAAAGTGTCCAGTGTCCACAAGTGTCTGCAGAAATTCAAAATCTCCCCTGTCCTATAGACACCTTGTACCTTGTTTTACATTACTATATAGTTTGTTGAAATTTGTCTACATTTCTACCAAAAATGAGGAAGGCTGGTGGAAGAGGCCGTGGAATTGGGCGGGGGTTGGCAGCTGGTAATGATGGTGTTGGTGGTGGATCTGATGGTAGTGGCAAGAGCAAAATAGGACCGAATGCAGGAGGTGTTGAGCCTGCGTCATCGTCTGGCTACATAAGGCCTCGAATGCTTAGTTTTCTAGGAGTTGGCAAACCGCTTTTAAAGCCAGAGCATCAGGAAAAAGTTTTGTCTTACATTGCTGACTCAGCCTCCAGCTCTATCGCCTCCTCTTCTGAAGTTGTAAAAAGTAAAAGCACTGAGTCGTCATTGGAGGCTCATGTTCATGAACCACACCTTTCCTTGTGTCCTTCACCCCAACCAAGATTGAAGGATGACGCAGGCCATACTACTGATTACTCCATGGAGCTGTTTTCACATACCATGCCTGGATTATCAAGTGAAATGGTGAATTACCCAGGCCAAGATGAATCTGACATGGAGTGCACTGATGCACAGCCGCTGATGGATGATTCTGCTGGTACATTCACTCAGAGCACTACATTGTCCTCGCAGTGTACAGAGCCAGATTCTGACCCTGATGAGACTCAGGTGCCCCTTCCCGCACACTATACCACCATACACGGTGACACAGGGGAAGGTGCACATGACATAGAAGAGGAGGTGATGGATGACCCAGTTGTTGACCCAGATTGGCATCCATTGGGGGAAGAGGGTGCTGCTTCCAATAGCTCAGATGAGGAGCATCCACAGCAGACATCGACATCGCAACAGCTGTTATCTGGCAGGCCCGGAGCACTCCAAAGACAGGTTCCAAACATCAAAAGAGTTGCTGGACAGCTTGTCCAGAGGGTCAAAACATCACAGCGTGCTAGGCCGCAAAATGTCTGCAAAGTATGAAGAGTGCAGTGTGGCACTTTTTTGAACAAAATCTTCATGATCAGGCCAAGGTTATCTGTAAGAAGTGCACAAAGACCTTTAGCCGAGGGAAAAATCTGAAAAATTTGAATACCAGTTGCATGCTTAGACATTTAACCAGCATGCACTTGCAAGTGTGGACACAACACCAAACCTCAAGTGCCACATGTGCAACTGATCACAACGAAGGTAGTCAGCAACGCTACATTGTTTCCCCCACTGTAAGCCCACCGGTTAGCACAGCAGCAAATGTTGAGGTGTCGTTGCAATGCCACAGCAGTCAGGGAATCCCACTGTTATATCAACGAAAGACTGATTCTAGGCCATCAGAAAGAACAACAACTCCATCACCATCATCAACCCTCTCTCAGTCCGCCCTGTCCACCGCTACTTCCACCATATGCAGCTCTCAAGTCCAGCTCACACTCCCAGACACTATGAGTAGGTCAAGAAAGTACTCAGTCTCTCATCCGCGTACACTGGGTTTGAACGCCCACATTGCCAAACTAATCTCGTTTGAGATGATGCCCTTTCGGTTGGTGGAAAGCGCAGCTTTCCGCGAACTCATGGCCTATGCAGTACCACGCTATGACCTACCCAGTTGCCACTTCTTCTCTCGCAAAGCCATCCCAGCCCTCCACCATCATGTGAAAGACCGCATTGTCCATGCACTCAAGCAGTCAGTGAGCGGAAAGGTGCACCTCACAACTGATGCATGGTCCAGTCGGCATGGCCAGGGCCGTGACATGTCAATCACTGCGCACTGGGTTAATGTGGTGGATGCAGGGTCCACAGGAGACAGCGGTGGTGGGACAGTGCTGCCTAGCCCACGGTATAGGAAACAGTTGGCTGTAGGCGTCGACCCTCCTCCTCCTCCTCCTCCAGAAGCGAAAGCTCGTCCACAGAGCGCAGTCATACGAGCACTCCATCTGCAGCTGCCACTGTTGCACACGATGTGTCCCCCTATCGAGCAGCTAGTGGAAAGCGTCAGCAGGCTGTGTTGCAGATGATGTGTTTGGGCGACAGACACACCGCCGAGGTACTGGCCGAGTACTTGAAGCGACAAACTGAGTCATGGCTGGGCAGTGTACATCTTGAGGCAGGCAAGGTAGTTAGTGATAACGGCCGTAATTTTGTGGCAGCCATAGCCCTTTCAAAACTCAGCCACATACCTTTCTTGGCTCACACCTTGAACCTGGTGGTGCAGTGCTTCCTCAAAAATTATCCGGAGTTAACAGCCCTGCTCCATAAGGTGCGAAGACTGTGCGCGCACATCCGCCGGTCGCCTGTACACTCCGTTCGTATGCAGAAGCTGCAGCGATTGCTCCACCTTCCCAACCACCGCCTCATTATCGACATTGCAACAAGGTGGAACTCCACCCTGCACATGGTGGAGCGGCTGTGCGAGCAGAGGCAGGCCATAATGCATTTGTGGGAGGATACACGGCCAGGCACTTTGAGAGCAGACATGGAGTTGACAGGTGTGCAGTGGTCGAAGCTGAAAGACCTCTGTAAAGTCCTTCAGTGTTTTGAGGAATGCACACTGCTGGTAAGCGCAGACGACGTCATCCTAAGCATGAGAATCCCACTTATGCGTCTGCTCATGCAAACTTTGACGCACCTTAAGGAGCAGGCGTCTGCAGCCAATGTTGATGAGGAGAAAGAGGAGGAGGGAATCCTTGATGACATTCAGCCATTGTCTGCTCAGGGACCTCTCCTGGACGAGGTGGAGGAAGAAGAGGAGGAGGAGGATGATGATGGGGATGATTACTTAGGGGAGGAGGATGCATCTCGTGGGGCAAGTGAAAATGTTGGCGTGGCAAGGTCTGGTACAGGGTTTGTGCGTGACTGGAGGGATGTGGATTTGCCAGAAAGTGCTCCTCCAACCAGCACTCGCAGTGCATCATTGACACCGGGAACATTGGCCCACATGTCAGATTATGCCTTGCGGATCCTAAAAAGGGACCCCCGCATTGCCAAAATGATGAACGATGACGACTACTGGTTGGCCAGCATCCTGGATCCACGCTATAAAGGCAAATTACAAAACATCATGCCACAGGAGAACCTTGACCTAATATTGGCTAATAAACAAGCAACTCTGGTAAATCGGTTGCTTGAGGCATTCCCAGCACACAGCAGCGGTGATGGTTCTCACACGAGCCGTACGGGCCAGGGACAGCTTGGCAGAGGTGTTCGTGGTGCACACAGCAGAAGTGGCATTGGAGACAGGGGTTTCATGACAATGTTGTGGACTGATTTTTCAAATACCGCTCACACAACTGGTAATACTGCATCGATGGAAAGTGACAGGAGACAGCAGTTGTCAACTATGGTTACAAACTACTTTTCCTCCCATATCGATGTTCTCCCACACAGGTCATTCCCCTTTGACTATTGGGCCGCTAAACTGGACACCTGGCCTGAATTGGCCCAATATGCCTTACAGGAGCTCGCTTGCCCAGCTGCAAGTGTGCTATCGGAAAGAGTCTTCAGTGCAGCTGGATCAATCCTGACAGAAAAAAGGACCCATCTGTCAACCCAAAATGTGGATGATCTAACCTTCATTAAAATGAACCATGCATGGGTTTCCAAGGATTTTGTCCCACCTTCCCCTGATGACACATAGGGTGACAGAAAAATGGCTTGCTTTGGTCCACCTCTTCCTGGGACTTGACCTATTTCGCCTTTTGCATCAGCTGAATGTCCAACATCAACATATGCCACTTTCTAAAACTCCCTAACTGTGCTGCCTCCCCCCCCATGGCCGGGGTCACCACCTAGCGCACGACACCGTGCGAGTGCCGTTGCCCTGGACAGGTGGGTAGGCCGACTCTTGGGCGCGGGCACTGGCACAGGGTCCCTCATAGTGCAATCAAGTGTCTCTGACGGTGGTGGTGCACACCCGTCGTCAGACACACCGCTGTACTATGAGGGGCCCAGTGCCAGTACCGACGCCCACGAGTGGGCCCCCCTTGCTTGGGCAGGGCCCCAGCATTTGCAATCTTTACCTCTCCCTGCTCCTCCGCTGTGTAATCTGGGCCGTCAAATCCATACTGTGCCTAACACCGTCTGAGCCTGCCTCCTGAGACATATATTTTGAATGTGTACGCTATCCATACATGTTATCCGGGGAAACGGTACCCTTTCTAACCTTTGTGCAATCACGTGCAATCCATACTGGGCCTAACACCGTCTGAGCCTGCCTCCTGAGACATATATTTTGAATGTGTACGCTATCCATACATGTTATCCGGGGAAACGGTACCCTTTCTAACCTTTGTGCAATCACGTGCAATCCATACTGGGCCTAACACCATCTGAGCCTGCCTCCTGATGTATAGACATATATTTTGAATGTGTACGCTATCCATACATGTTATCTGGGGATACGGTACCCTTTCTCACCTTTGTGCAATCACGTGTAATCCATACTGGGCGTGAGAACGGCTGGCGAGCTGTTAAGCAAGCTACAGCACCTGTGGTTTGCACACGTAAGTTTTTCATTTTTTCAGGAATGACGGTTAGGCCTAATTCCGGAACTGCGGTTGACCTGCACTTACTGGGAAATCATTGTTCGCGGGTAATAATTGTAATCAGTGATCCCCATCACTAACGTTGTTCAGCGGGTTATCTGCACCTGTAAGCGACAAACGCTGGCCTTTTCAGTGTAGCGCACATGCAGCCACGGACATGTAAGGGCATGACACACCAGTTATTGGCCAATCTCATGTGCCAGAGCCTCACGTGTCCCTCTAGTAAGCAGGACTCGGACCGCGGGGCATGACGGAGTCTCGCTCGTTAACGGAATTAAGCTTGCAATGTGTGCATCTGTTCTGTAGCAGGCATGGTTGAGGTTTCCCAGGTGGAGTCGAATTTAACCGTAGGCTCCACTCCTGGTGGTGCCCTTCTGGACATTCCTTTAAGGTTTAGCTTTGCAACCATACTGCCCACGTAAAACAAACACTTTGCCTTCATGAACGCTGTTTGGAGGGTCATGACTCGTGGGAATAACACCGCCCAATCAGTTAACCTGCTAGAGAGATCCTTCGTTGCTCCCAAGCATGACATCACACTCCCTAGGAGGAAGGTAATGCCACTATGGCGACCGTACTCCTGGGGGCAACACAAGTGCACTGATGCCCAGCCACTGCTCGATGAATCTGCTGGTACATTGACCCAGACCACTACATTCCCCTCGCACGCTACACGACCTGAATCTGACCCTGATGAAACTCAGGTTACCCTTCCCATATACAGTTCCATCTTACACGGTGACAAAGAGGAAGCTGCAGATGAAAGTGCAGGTTCGGCCCACCCGCCATCAGACACACCACCGTACTATCAGGGGCCCTGTGCCAGTGCCGTCGCCAACGAGTGGGCCCCCCCTGCTTGCCCAGGATCACAGCACTTGCAAAGTTGAAATACTGTGCAGTGAGATGGAAGATGGGGACGACGAGGAATCCAGACAAGTACAGGGATTCCCTAGCGAGGAGACTTATTTGATTGTTTTCAATGTTGGGACAGCAATTTTTGGGGAGCACTATACTCTGGAGAATGATAGATGGGGCCCACCATACACTGGAACATTCCAAAGGTGGACATCAGACACTGGAGCAGCATTTACAGGGCCCATTATACACTAGAGCATTAGAAATGGGGCCCATTATGTGTGGAGCATTATTTGGGCCCATAAGACAGTGGAGCTTCATCCATGGGGACCAACATATACTGTAGCATTATGTGGAGCTCATCATATACTGTTTCAAACATTATATGGGACCAATGATTCTGTATGGAGAAATAGATGGGCCTCGTCATGAGATGTAAAAAGTGAGGTATTTTTCATTGTACTATACTGCTATTTCTCTGCCGTATCGGAGCATGATGAGTTGTGGTATGTGTTAAAGGGGCGCTCTTTCGCCCAGGGCACATGAAAACCTGCAGCCAGCCCTCCCCCCCCACAACTTTAGCCAAATAACCCCCATTTTTCAGTGCGTAACTTGTATTATGAAGTTAATTAAGGTTGCCAAGCTTAAGTAAGAAGAATTGATGCTTTTGGCATTCAAATGGGCACTGTAGGTGTGTTTCCTGTCCTCCTCTCACTGCCGACTTTTATTCCCCATTGACTTACATTGGGTTTCGTGTTTCGGGACGACCCCGACTTTTCCCTATAATCGGACGATCTTGCTCGACCCGACTTTTGGAAAAGTCGGGTTTCACGAAACGAAACGCGACCCTAAAAAACCAAAAGTCGCTCAACTGTAGTGATGATTCATTCATATGTGCTCATTCAGGGATTTTTTTTTCCTTTCACTTTTCAGTGGTCAGTTGATTTTTCAAAAAATAAGAGAACAAAAATCTCTTATCTCAATCACTCCTCCTGATTCAGCTCAAAGTGAGTTGAATAATGTCCTCTGTCACATACAGAGGACCACACCTAATGGAACCCCTCATCAATCAGGGACTTATTTATATCCCTTACACTCAATTACTCATCTCTCATCTCGTTCAGAGGTTCTCATAGGCATACATACAAGGATTCACACAGCCTGCCTATTTTGCACTTTGGATTTAACACAACTTATGAAACTACAGTAGTGTCCACTGACACTCTGAGAACACCAAAGCCAACTTCTTAAACAACAAGAAGAACAAAACCCACAGCCTTATACAAAATACAGCCTCATATGATTTACTGCCAATCCAAAATGACCAAAATAACAACACTGCACAGAGTCTATCCCAGCTCTGGGCTACACAGTACACAACCAGTTAGTATATTGACAGATAATACAGTTGACAATTATTATCTTATTACTCTATTATTCAACTCTCATACAGACATATACAGACAAACACAAACCTTACTGCTCACTGGTGATGTAGGTTCTTTTGAACCGTGTTGTACAGCCTTACCCAGAGATATGTAGAGATCCAGAGAGATTGCAAGTGCAAAACAAAGTGTAAGAATTAAATTTCTCACCTTGCTGCAGCTAGATTTGCATGTCCAATCTCACAGGAAGCTCCCACATACGGATTCCGAATAGGCTGGTTACCATGGTCCCTGTTCTGGCGCCAAAACTGTTGTAGCTGTTTTCGCTCTGACCCAAAGTCAAGCATGCCAGATCACCAGTGAGGCCAAATTAGGAGTTTACGTCCTTAATCTACAAGCGCGCTTGGAGACAAAGGAGACTGCACACAGGTCGTCGGCAAATCACTTTATCTGATCTGCTGAAAAGAACAAAGCAATATTTTATACCTGTCACATGGACCCGTCCTGTGTGACGTGACCAGCAGGCCGGTAACTAGAACAACAGGACGTGGCACGTGATACTTTCCTGTGTGACACGGCTCACAGGCCAGTAACTAAAACAACAAGACAAGGGAAGGGAAACACTTACAACGGTGGGCCCTGAGATAGGGAAAGGGGACATGGAGACCTCCTGCACTCCCTGAGTCAGTGTCCCTAACGCTCCTAATGTTCCCTATGCCGGTTCCGCACCGGGCGCCGATCAGGAACCTGTCGCCCTAGTACACCCTACACCTATCCCTTGCTAGGGAACTGGATGGCGCAGGCACTGGCCCCACCGCTGTACTAATACACACTAAGGAAAAACACAAACAGGGAGACACCACTTAGCTTTACTCTGTTGCACTTGCTCCTGGCAACAGAGTCCACCACCAGCATGCAGCTCTCCTCCTGAATCGCTGCCACCAAGCTCTGTCAGAGCTACAAGGAAATCCCATATGACTCCTTTCACACCAGGCTAAGACAGTGCTGCAAGCAACGCTCTCCAGCTCCTTCCTCCACCAAGGATGGTTGAAATGAACACTATCACCAACACTGATTGCAACATCTGTGACTCTTTCATAGCAGAGCCAGCAATCACACCTGCATATTAAACATGTGCACTTAACTAAAGAAACTAGAGTGCAATAACGCTCACTACCACCGGGGCAAACTTAGAACAAACGACACCACAGTGCAATAATCCTAATGGCCACCGGGGGCAAAAACCAACCCCAAGCACAGCTTAGGAAAAAAAAGGTTACCTGTGCTTTTTATATGTCCTGATCCAGCATGGATCATGACAATACCATTTACAACAAATGTAACTATGCAGCCCCCACCTTTATCCAGGGTCATACCGTGTTTACCATGTACCCAGAACACATTGTGGCTGACTATTGAGAACATATATGATAAGAAGCATAATTTCATTGAAGAGGAGACTGACAGACTGCTGCATCATGAGAATAAATTCTAGCAATGAAAGGCAAAAGGCAATTATAGAATTAAAGGCACTTAAAGGCAAACCATTAACCCTTCTATATCAGGGCTTTGACACCCCTTCCACTACAGGCAACCCATCAGATGGAGACCTAACTTAGAGTCTCCACATACCGAAAAATGATTGCTACACACCACTAAAGTGCCATCTATTTCCCCAGTAGAAATAGTATAATGGGGCTCTGAGCTCTGACACCCCTTCGACTACAGTCAACCCACCAGATGGAGACCCAATTTGGAGTACTGAGAGAATTCAGGCTGCTGGGCATGACAAAACCTCCAAGGCATGACAGGCGAGCTCAGGACACTCTTCCATTTTTGAAGACCAAAATGCAAAATGGTACAATCCCCCCTGGAAAGAGTGGAGACAGATGCCTAATTGGAGCACGTTGACAGTCTGTTGTAGCCTACAAACAATCTAAAACTGCCACCAAGTAGGATACTCCTGCACCATCCTCTCCAGTCGTTCACAATGTGTCAGACTTGTACTATGGAGGGATGAGCGAGTAGTGAAACACTCAGACTCGCTGTGTTCGTTACGAGTAGCTCCTAATACTCGGGAACTCGTAACGAGTAGCGAGTCCAATGTAGGTCTATGGGAAATGCGAGTAATGGGCTGTGTGTGTGTGTGCGGGGCTGTACTGGCCTGTGCCGGGCTGTGCGGGGACTGTACCGGGCTGTGCGGGACAGTGCTGGGCTGTGGGGGAATGTGCCGGGCTGTGCGGGACTGTGCTGGGCTGTACGGGGACTATGCCAGGCTATGCGGGACTGTACTAGGCTGTGTGGGGACTGTGCCAAACTGTGCGGGACTGTGCTGGGCTGTGCGGGGACTGTGCGGGCTGTGCCAAATACTGCGAGGCGAGTAGTGAAATTTACTCACCAGGATTCGAGTAATGCGAGTACCGCATTACTCGCCGAGTACCGAATCCTAACGAGTATACTCGCTCATCCCTAGTACTATGTTCTGCTGATGCATGGGCTGGTCTTAAAAAAGTGTGAAACGACTCACAGAAATTATTAAAAAGATCACCGGAACACTAGGTGCCTCATTTTCTCTTACAAGTAAACAATAGAATATGCATCTCTCAGCACAAGCACTTTATTTTTCCCTTCTGGTATGGTCTTGACCATGTTAATGGCCAGATTCAGTCATTTGCACATAAAGAATATTTGTTTACATTAGGTTTCTGATATTATATACCAATGTTTATTTTGGAACTGTTCCTTACCCGACCTTCCATTTCCAGGGTAACAATTGGGAATCCTACCTTTATCTACCTCTGTATTTTTGTTTGACATATTTTTGGTCATACTTTATGTATTATTTTAAGAATACAATCATATTTATTTTATGAAGTCAGCACTCCAATTTTCTGTTGGTAATTAGACTCACAGAAATTGCTTTAGCCTCTTACACTACTATTGCTAATGTTTTTGCGTTGACGACTCGATGTTCTCGAGGTTGAAAGTCTAGAATTGCGATGCACTGTGCGCCACACTGCCGCCTTGGCAGAGGTGAGCACACTGTGACCCTACTTTCTGCAGCAGCGCGTACAGGCATGGATAGTGGCAGAGAAATTACTGTACTACCCGGTTGAGGATGTGCACCATGCAAGGCATGTGTGTGAGGTTGCCGCAGCATAGGATCGCCACCAGGTTTGCACTTTTATCGCATACGGCCTTCCCAGGCTCCAGGCTAAGTGGAGACAGCCATTGCTCAAACTCAGGCCGGATAGCTGTCTACATCTCTGGAGCTGTGTGATTGTGATCTCTAAGGCATATTCATTTAAACATTGCCTGAGCCCTGGCTACACAGTACAATGGTGAGTGGATTCTCTCTGCACTGTTGGAACACGTGCCTCAGTAAAAGAGAGGCAGGGCCGGCGTTAGGGGCAGGCAGACCAGGCAGCTGCCTAGGGCCCCTGCTCCCCCAGGGACCCCCAGCTAGTGGCACATCATGCCGCCGCTATGGGGCCCTGTGAGGCAGGGGAGCCCGCCTGCCCCAGCACCGACTCACCCCGCCGCCGCATTGAAGGAGACAATGATGGAGGAGAGAGAGTCAGCTGACGCACCCTCTCCCATCATTCCCCACTCTGCCTCTGATACAGCGGGTGCACGATGACGTCATCGCTCACTCACTGTGTGCCAGGCAGTGCAGGAGACAGGAGCCGGGAACAGCGCAGGCATGAGGAGAAGGTGAGGAGTGTTTTTTTTTTAATCAGTGTGAATACTGGACTGTGGGGCCATTCTCGGGGAGCTATATACCATGCTGGGCTATATACCATGCTGGGCTTTATACTATGCTGGGCTATATACCATGCTGGGCTGTATACCATGCTGGGCTGTACACCATGCTGGGCTATATACCATGTTGGGCTGTATACCATGCTGGGCTATATACCATGCAGGGCTATATACCATGCAGGGCTGTATACTATGCTGGGCTATATACCATTCTGGGCTGTATACTATGCTGGGCTATATACCATGCTGAGCTGTATACTATGCTGAGCTATATACCATGCTGGGCTGTATACCATGATGGGCTATATACCATGCTGGGCTGTATACCATGCTGGGCTATATACCATGCTGGGCTGTATACTATGCTGGGCTATATACCATGCTGGGCTGTATACTATGCTGGGCTATATACCATGCTGGGCTGTATACCATGCTGGGCTGTATACTATGTTGGGCTGTATACCATGCCGGGCTATATACCATGCTGGGCTATATACCATGCTGGGCTGTATGCCATGGTGGACTGTATACCATGGTGGGCTGTATACCATGCTGGGCTGTATACCTTGGTGGGCTGTATACCATGCTGCGCTGTATACCATGCTGGGCTATATACCATGCTGGGCTGTATACCATGCTGGGCTGTATACCATGCTGGGCTATATACCATGGTGGGCTGTATACCATGCTGGGCGATATACCTTGGTGGGCTGTATTCCACAGTGGGCTGTATACCATGATGGACTGTATACCATGCTGGGCTGTATGCCATGCTGGGCTATATACTCTGCTGGGCTGTATACCATGCTGTGCTGTATACTATGCTGGGCTGCTTACCATGCTAGGCTGTGCTATATACCATGTGGGGCTGTATACCATGGTGGACTGTATACCATGCTGGGCTGTATAGTATGTTGAGCTGTATACCATGCTGGGCTATATACCATGCTGGGCTGTATACCATGCTGGGCTGTATGCCATGGTGGACTGTATACCATGCTGGGCTGTATACTATGCTGGGTTGTATACCATGCTAGGCTGTGCTATACACCATGTGGACTGTATACCATGGTGGGCTATATACCATGCTGGGCTGTATACCATGCTGGGCTGTATACTATGTTGGGCTGTATACCATGCTGGGCTATATACCATGCTGGGCTGTATACCATGCTGGGCTGTATGCCATGGTGGACTGTATACCATGCTGGGCTGTATACCATGCTGGGCTGCCATGGTGGACTGTATACCATGCTGGGCTGGGCCATATACCATGTGGGACTGGGCTATATATCATGGTGGTCTTGGCTATATACCAAGTGAGGCTGGGCTATATACCATGTGGAGCTGGGCTATATACCATGTGGGGCTGAGCTGTATACCATGCTGGGCTATATACCATGTGGTGCTGTGCTATATACCATGGTGGGCTCTGCTAGATAACGTGTGGTGCTGTGCTAGATAATGTGTGGTACTGTGCTAGATAATGTGTGGTGCTGTGCTATATACCATGTGGGGCTGTGCTATATACCATGTGGGGCTGGGCTATATACCATGTGGTACTGGGCTATATACTATGCGGCTGTGTTATATACCATGAGGGGTACATTTTACATTATATTCTATGGGGGAGGCTGTGTTATATAATATGGGGGGCTACATTATATTCTATGGGGAGGTGGGCTGTATTATATTCTCTATGGGCTACATTATATTCTATGGGGGCTTTATTATATTTATTATATTCTATGGGGGGTGATTGCATCATACTTTATGAGGGGGCTACATTATACTGTATGAGGAGGCTACTTTGTATTCTATGGGGGTCTGCAGATTATATTGTATGGGGTGTTATGATTGGGTCACCGAGGAGGAGAGCAGGAACAGGCTAAACCACCAGAAGACCAGAGAGGTTGGTAACTAAGTGGATTGCAGACCCCTGATCCTATCCACACAACTAGCAGTAGCTGTGGAGCGTGCCTATGATGATCCTAGACGCCTCGGCACAGCCAGAGAGCTAACTAAGCCTAAAGCAAGAAAGGGGAAATCTAAACTGTCCCAGAGCAGACCCCAAAGGAATAGATAGCCCTCAAACATATATTGTCAGTGAGACAAGATGAAAACACAAACGCAGGTAGGAAAATAGACTGAGCAAACGATGGGGCCCACACTGACTAGACAGGACAGGAAAGGAAAGACACTGTCTGCAATCATGCAAGAAACCCTGCAAAAAAGTCCAACACGTCTGATGCAAAAAATACTGAAGTCACACGACTTCGCCCACTATATCAGCACTCTGGTATATTCTGAAAGCAGAGCAAAAAGAGGCCAATCTAATAAGGGACAAAACCAAACTGGCACAAGCAGTAACATATGGATGGTAATTCAGCACAGCCCCAGCCGGAGCTGGCTGACCCACACAAAACTGAAATAGACAAAACCAGATCAAATGTGAACAGAAGCAAAAGAACACTTAGCTGATCATGCAGGGACTGAGCTGGAAACTAAGACCTCAGGAGGCAGGAAAAAATCACCAGCAGGGATAGAGGGAGTCGGCTTTGTTAATCAGATCAGCTCCATTACCTCCAGTAACCAGCAGAGGGAGCCCAGAAAGAGAACTCACAACCCCTCTGTCAATTTGACCAGCTCCACTACCTTCAGTAGTAACCAGAGGTAGGCCAGAAAGCGAATTCACAACAGTAGCCCCCCTTGAGGAGGGGTCACCGAACCCTCATCCACGCCACCAGGCCAATCAGGATGGGCCCGGTGAAAAGCACGAACAAATCTATCGGCATGAATGTCAGAAGCAGAGACCCAAGAATTATTCTCCTGGCCATAACCCTTCCATTTGACCAAGTACTGGAGTCTCCGTCTAGCCAAACGAGAATCCAATACTTTCTCTACCTCATATTCCACATTGCCTTTAACTAGAGTTAAGCGACTTTGGTCGGATCGGGTTTCATTAAACAAAATTTGAGTCGGATGAAACTGGTCCAACTAGGGCAACTTTTATTCCCCATTGACTTGTATTGGTCCTACCAAAGTCGCTCAACTCTACCTTTAACCAATACAGCGTCAGGAGGCACCGCCATAGGAACTACTGGCTCCATAAACCTCTTCAACAGAGATTTATGAAACACGTTATGGATCTTAAACATAACTGGAAGAGCCAATCGAAAAGAAACAGGATTAAGAATCTCCAAAATCTTATAAGGTCCAATGAATCTTGGCTTGAACTTTGGAGAAGCAACCTTCCCTTCATAGGAATATTCTTTGATGACAACCAAACCATATCACCCACTTTAAACCGGGGACCAATCGTCCTATGCCGGTTGGAAAACCGTTTGGCTTTTTCCTGAGAGAGGGACAACTTATCCACCACTTGGTCCCAAATCTGCTGCATTCTCTCTACCACAGTGTCCACACTTGGGAAGGTCGAAGATTCCACTTGCCCTGAAGAAAATCGAGGATGAAACCCAAAGTTACAGAAAAAGAGCGAGATCAAAGTGGCAGAACTAGCTCTATTATTTAGTGCGAATTCGGCCAAGGGCAAAAATGAGACCCAGTCATCCTGATCAGCAGATATAAAACATCTCAAATAGGACTCCAAAGTCTGGTTTGTTCTCTCAGTCTGCCCATTGGTCTGAGAATGAAATGCAGAGGAGAAAGATAACTGAATTCCCAGTTTGGAACAAAAAGCTCTCCAAAATCTGGAAACAAACTGGACTCCTCTGTCCGACACAATGTTCTCAGGAATCCCGTGCAACCGAACCACATGTTGTAAAAACAAGGGCACCAACTCAGAAGAAGATGGCAACTTTGGGAGTGGTACAAGATGGATCATCTTAGAAAATCTATAACAAATCACCCAGATAACAGTCATTCTCTGAGAGACAGGAAGATCGGAAATAAAATCCATTGAGATATGGGTCCATGGCCTCTTGGGCACCGGCAGCGGCATCAACAACCCACTAGAACGAGAACAGGGTTTGGACCAAGAACAAGTCCCACAGGACTGCACAAAATTCCTGACATCACGAGATAAGGCAGGCCACCAAAAAGACCAACTCACCAAATCTCTGGTACCAAAAATACCTGGATGATCAGCCAACACAGAGCAATGAATTTCAGACATTACTCTCTTCCTCCACTGGTCAGGGACATACAATTTTCCCATAGGGCAACGTTCAGGTTTGTCCTCCTGAAATTCCTCCAGGGCATGTCTCAAATCGGGTGAGATGGCGGAAAGAACTACACCCTCATTTAGAATGGTTGTAGGCTCGGTCACAATAAGAGAATCCGCAAAGAAACTCCTAGAAAGGGCGTCCGCCTTAACATTCTTAGTGCCCAGAAGAAAAGAGACCACAAAATTAAAATGCGTGAAAAACAAGGCCCACCTAGCCTATCTAGTATTCAAGCGTTTGGCTGATTCAAGATAAATCAAATTCTTGTGGTCAGTGAGGACCACAACTTGATGTCTAGCTCCCTCCAACCAATGTCTCCACTCTTCAAATGCCCATTTCATGGCATGGCCAACAATTCCCGATTCCCCACGTCATAGTTACATTCAGATGGGAAGAATTTTCAAGAAAAGAAGGCACAGGGATTCATTTTAGAAGTCACCAGATCTCTTTGGGACAAAACGGCTCCTGCACCAATCTCAGGAGCATCTACCTCCACCTGAAATGGGAGTGAGAAATCAGGTTGCCATAGAACCGGAGCAGAAGTGAATCTCCGCTTAAGCTCCTGAAATGCCGAGACTGCCTCTGGAGACCAATTCACCACATCAGCACCCTTTCTGGTCAGATCAGTCAGTGGTTTAACAATACCAGAAAAATTACTTATAAATTTACGGTAGAAATTAGCAAAACCCAAAAACTTCTGGAGGGCCTTCATAGAAGTGGGCTGAACCCAATCATAAATGTCCTGTACCTTGGCCGGGTCCATTTCAATAGCCAACGGGGACAAAATGAATCCCAAAAATGAAATCCTCTGTACACCAAAGAGGCACTTCGATCCCTTAACATACAGGGAATTTTCCCTCAAAATCGGGAACACAGTCCGGACATGTTCCACATGAGAATCCCAATCACTGGAAAAGATCAAAATATCATCCAGATAAGGCTGGTTTCACATTAGCGCTTTTTAAGCGCACGCACGGCCGGGGGTAGCTCCGCCCCCGAGCTGGCTCTCTGCCCGACGTGCCCGCCCCTTGCTTGTAGCGCCGCCTCCTAGCGCACAGCGGCGCCTGCGATCGGCGCACCCTATCTTTAGCATAGGGTGTGCAGATCGTGCGCAGGCCGTGCGCTAGTTGCGCTTTGACCTGCGCTGTGCACTTTTGACGGTGCGCCGTGCGCGCCAAAATCCGAAAAGTTTGATTTTGGCGCGCAATTTTCTTGGTGGTCCGGGGCGACAGGCATTATCACCTGGGTCCAAAACTTGGGTTTATTTGCTGCCAAAGGAGTAGCATCAATACCTCTCAAAGGGATAGGAGTCCGTAGGGGTATCAAGGGAAAACCACAACGTTTAGCAAAGTCTAAATCCATAAGATTCAAAGCTGCTCCTGAATCTACAAAAACCTTAGCGGAAAATGTAGACAAGGAGCAGATCAGAGTAATCGCCAAAAGGAACTTAGGCTGTACACTGCTCACCGCAAATGTGTGAGCAAAATGTTTTTCTCGTTTAGGGCAGACAGAAATAGTATGAGAGGTGTCTCCACAGAAAAAACACAGCTTATTACGCGTTCTAAACTCCTGACGTTGCACCCTAGACAAAACCCTATCACATTGCATGGGTTCAGACGTTCGTTCAAAAGGCGGCAACGCCTCTCGTGTAGTTTTACGTTGACGTAAATACCGATCAACTTGAATGGCCAATGACATAGAATCGTCAAGACCAGAGGGAACAGGAATTCCCACCATAACATCTCTTACGGTTTCTGCCAAACCCTTCCGAAAGAGAGCTGCTAGGGCATCGTCATTCCATTTAGTAAGGACCGCCCACTTTTGGAATTTTTGACAATATAACTCTGCAGAATCCTGACCCTGGTTCAATGTCAATAAGGTTTTCTCAGCTTGATCAATAGCATTAGGTTCGGTCATTGCTCCCTGCTGATTCTCCTGGATTTCTCTGCCGCATATGACATTGTGGATCACCAGCTCCTCCTCACTATGCTCTGCTCTATAGGCCTCAAGGACACAGCCCTCTCCTGGTTCTCCTCCTACTTCTCTGACCGATCCTTCACTGTATCTTTTGCCAGCTCCTCTTCCTCTCCTCGTCCCCTTACTATCGGGGTCCCGCAGGGCTCAGTCCCAAGCCCCCTCCTCTTCTCTCTATACACTGCCCCTATTGGACAAACAATCAGCAGATTTGGGTTCCAGTATCATCTCTATGCTGATGATGTGGCGCCCCTGAGGCTCAGTCGCCACAGAGGTACTGCACCTTCTCCTAAGGTGTAGTGCCCCACCATCCAGATAAGGTGGGAACTCCTTTCCACACTCCAACACTCGCACCCCACACAACAGGGTAGTTCTGCACAACCACATTGCGGCTCAGTGCTTAGAGAGTAGCAGAGCACCTCTGGTGGTTCCCTGCATGGAACACTGGATATGCTGGGAGGTGGGTGGAGGTGAGATATATAAAAGAGTGGGAAAGTGTAGGATGAGAGTTCAGTTCAGTCAGTCTGACAGAAGGTCAGTGAGGAAGGAAGCCACTCGGGAGGAGTGGGGATCCCTGGAAGGAGGGATGGAGGAAGGAGTGCTGCAGCTGCCTCAGTGATCTGAGCCAGCTGGCACGGGAAAGGAACAGAAGGAGAAAGACATAGAACTGCAACCTAAGCTTCCATAAGAGAGAGCAGGATCAGTACGGAATGAAGGAGTAAGAGAACAGAGAGGAGACGTGGGTTGGAAGAGGAACCCTGCCTATAGGTTCTCAGCGCAAGGCAGGGACCCGGTCCCCGAGGTTGTATGGACACTTATGGTTCTGCAGCAGACAGCGGTGGAGTAGTAGGCTGTAAATGCACTACTCCCATCTAAATCTTGGGACACAACAGCAACTAATTTAGAGAGCTGGGACTCAGGAGAAGGGAGTGCCCGAAGCAGGCTACAGCTGTCTGCCATACGAGTAGAGTTTTTGGGAACATCTGACAAGAGGAACTCCAGAGTACCACGGTACTGGAGCTCTTCACACTTTAAGGCGCAATAGAGGAGTCGTTCAGGAAAGGTACATGTTGGCGGAGTGTTGGAGAGGAGCTTTCCATCTGGCCTGGAGGTTGGCTGAGTCTCTGACCCAGAGGAGACGGCCCGGAGGCAGGCACCCTTGTGTACCACAGACTGTGAGTAAAGCTTTGGAACTGCAAGTGTGGTGCCCCCAGGGGTATAGTCGCCACATTGGCCTTGCCTTCCTCCAGGGGAGGGTAATGCCAGGCTTGGAAGCAGTGATGGGTCTCTCCAGCAGTTAACCTAATGCATGCAACACAGTTCCACTCCAAGCCAGCAGGGGGAACTCGGAACCAGGATGAAGGGGAGGGGGTGCCCCCTGAGGGCTGAGAGGAAGGAGTGGTCAGTGAGTTGAAGGAGGTCCACGTGTGCAGACGTGTGGGAGAAAGTGGAAGTTGAGCTCCGGGTGGAGAGCTCCCTGACTGCAAGAGCGCAATAACTGGACCCTGGTCTCCACGGTGGTTTGGATACTGACGGTCCTGCCACAGATACCAGAGGAGTAAGAGGCTGTAAATGCCCTGCTCCCATCAGAGACTTGGGGCACAACAGCAATTGAGTAGAGAGCCAGGACTCAGAAGAGGAGTCCCCGAGAGAGGCTACAGCTGTCTGTCATACAAGTATAGTTCTAGGAACATCTGAAGAGAGGCATTCCAGAGTAACTAAGTACTGGGGTGCTTCACCCCACAAGGCGCTAGGAAGGAGACTGCACAGCCTTCTGCTGAGAGAGAATCCTGATCTGCTTCCAGGCTAACCTGCTCCAATGCCATCTGTAATTAGGACCCTGGACTGCATATATTAAGTAAAGGTACCAAAACTGCAACCGCTGTGTCTTCCCTACACTTCCAGCACTGCTACATCCCCTTGCTGGTTACATCTACACTGCCCTGGGACTATAGCTCCACCTGTGGGGAGCTTTTACATCTTTGCTGCACCCTACCATCAGTCTCAGCGGATCTGTATGCAGCGTTGGCCTAACACCATACTTGCCGAACACCACAGGTGGCGTCACGAACTATTCTACCATTAACTACATCCCCCATTGCTTGGGCGCCAAGGGCCACGGACCGGGTCACCGCTGCTGTGACACATTCCCCTGACACCGGCCCGGTGCCGAGTACCCCACAGCCCTGGGAGGACGACCCAACTTGGCATCACGAACAGGATTACGGAACCCAGAATCCCCGGGTCCTGTGTGCCATAGACTGTGTTTGTGAACTGTGTGTGAATTTAACACCAGAAACCGCCATTGCCGCACTGCTTGGCTCGCGCGGGAAGAAAAGAGGTGGGCCTTCGTGGGCGGAGCCTGCCGCATAGCGCGAAGAATCGAAGTGCCTCGGGAAGAGAGGACAGGGCGCGAGAGGAAGAGGAGCTAAGGCCTACAGCCCGGAGCGTCGGGCCTGTGAAGCGGCCGCCGGTGAGCTCACACAACCCCTGGCCCTGGCTAACATTAACTAGGGGGGGAGAAGATGTCCGCGCCAAATGGCAATGCAGCGGCTGGCGCCGCTGCCAACCCTGCGGTACCACCAGGAGCACCCATCACAGCGGTCCCCATAATGCTGCTGTCTATGCCCTACATACAGGGAGCGGCCTGACTACCGCAGTACTCGGGTGAGTCGCATACCCTGAGTGAATTTAAAGAGAGACTGTGTAGCTTGTTTAAAGTTTACCCTCTGTCTGAAGACCAGAAAGTGAAAATCCTGATTGGACAGTTAACGGGTGCCGCACTGAGGGAGGTGAAAGCCTGGCAGGCCACCGATAAAAAGACTGTTGCAAAGGTCCTGGCCAAGCTGAAGAGCACCTTTGACACCCGCTCTGCAGCTGAAATCAAGATGAGGTTCTTTGGCCGTAAACAGAGGCCACAAGACAGTATCCGGGATTATGCCCTCAACCTGCAGGAGGCGCTATGAGCAGTTAAGCAAGTTGATCCTGACAGCGTAAAAGAAGAAGATAAACTGTTGAAGGAGCAGTTCATTGAAGTACTCCTATCTAGTTCCCACAGAGGACAGTTGCGTATTATAACCCTGCAAAATCCTGAGCTGGACTTTGATGAATTTAAGGACAGGGCTATTCGGGTACTGCAGGAGTCCACTGACAGCTGTCGAGTGCCCCCTAGGCGCCCAGCGATCACCTCCCATCAGGAAGCAACGTCTTTCCCTTCCATCCCTGTGGAGGCTGATGCACAGACTCTGGATAAAGATCCAACTGAGGAGCTGCGTCTTCAAGTCCAGGAGCTGACAAAGGGGATGGCTGCACTTACCAAAACCGTGCAGTCCCTGCAAGTGTCCTCCAAAGACAAGATCCAGCTTGCTTCGAGTCCAGAGGATGTCCCGTGGCTCCGGAGGAGGAGAACCCCGCCACTTCGAGGAAGAAGTAACGATCGCTATGACCAGGACAGACGTCCCACCTGTCGTTGCTGCTACAAGGCAGGTCATCTTGCAAGGTACTGTCCTTTAAACGAGCAACCCCTGGGGCAGAGGGCCAACTCCCAGGAGTAGGTTCAGCAGGCCCAAGGAACTGGAGAGCCAAGTATGTGGGAGGGAGACCGATCCTTCCTGTGGTGATTGATGGCATCCCCATGAATGCTTTGTTGGACACTGGCTCCCAGGTGACCACTATGCCGTACTTTCTGTACAAGAGGTACTGGGCTGATTCTGAACTCACCCGTGGCCCAACTGATGAACTAACAGTAGTTGCTAGTAACAGTCATATCTTGCCGCAGATTGGATGCAAGGAAATTACTGTTAAGGTGGGGGGGGTAGAGTTAAAATCACAAGGTCTGATAATTATTGATATTGACCGACGTGAATGTAATCCCATGATGACTTTTGGTACAAATGTAATTGAAAATTGTCTGTCCGAGGTTATTGCCTTGTTGCAACAGGTGGCTGAGACTGCTGGTTCCGGAGAACAACGAGTCCTGCAGAAGGAGATCCGGGCCCTGATGCAAAGGCAACAGGTGGAACTCTCTGGCGGAGAGATTGGCAGCGTCAGAGTGAGTGATGCTTTTCCCATTGTAATACCCCCAAGGAGTGAAATGTTGATATGGTGTCGGGCAGCTATAGGCCTTAGAGGGAGGGATTACCAGGCATTGGTGGAACCAGTATACTCCGAAAGCAGGCCCACTGTCCTGACAGCCAGAGGGGTGGCTGATGTACAAAAGGGGAGAGTACCTGTACGCCTTTTGAATTGTGGGGAGGAGGAAGCTACAATACCTCGGTACGCCACAGTTGCCAAGCTGCTCACTGTTAATAACAACTAGTGTTGAGCGATACCGTCCGATACTTAAAAGTATCGTATCGGATGGTATCGGCCGATCTAAAAAAAATATCGGGTATCGCCGATTCCGATATCGAAAGTCCCATTCAAGTCTATGGGACTTCCGGTATCGGAATAAGAAAAACCCTATTTTTGCCTTGTACAGCCTCTCTGGGGTCTGTACGGGCCTTTCGGGGGGCTGTGCCGGCCTGCCGGGGGGTCTGTGCAGGCTCCGGTGGTCTGTGCAGGCCTGCCGGTGGTCTGTGCAGGCTCCGGTGATCTGTGCCGGCCTGCCGGGGGGGGGCTGTGCCGGCCTGCCGGTGGTCTGTGCAGGCTCCGGTGGTCTGTGCCGGCCTGCCAGGGGGCTGTGCCGGCCTGCCGGTGGTCTGTGCAGGCTCCGGGGGTCTGTGCCGGCCTGCCGGGGGGCTGTGCCGGCCTGCCGGTGGTCTGTGCAGGCTCCGGGGGTCTGTGCAGGCATCGTCCGATGGGACTACAAGTCCCATCGGGCGATGCCTGCTACCATGACAGTGATTGACACATTAGCCAATGATGGGACAGTAGTAGTCCCATCATCCGGCTAATGTGTTGAATGTAAAAAAAAAAAAAAAAATTACATGCTACATACATGCCACATGCATACTACATATATACTACATGTAACATACATACTACATGCAACATGCATACTACATACATGCTACATACTACATGCATGCTACATACATGCTACATACTACATACATGCTACATACATACTACATACATAATACATATATACTACATGCAACATACATACAACATATATACTACATGCATGCAACATGCATACTACATATATACTATATATACTACATGTAACATACATACTACATATATACTACATGCTACATACATGCTACATACTACATACATGCTACATACTACATACATAATACATATATACTACATGCATGCAACATACATACAACATATATACTACATGCATACTACATATATACTATATATACTACATGTAACATACATACTACATATATACTACATGCTACATACATGCAACATACATACTACATACATGCTGCATACATACTACATACATAATACATATATACTACATGCATGCAACATACATACAACATATATACTACATGCATGCAACATGCATACTACATATATACTATATATACTACATGTAACATACATACTACATATATACTACATGCTACATACATGCAACATACACACTACATGCTACATACATGCAACATACATACTACATACATGCTACATACATACACACTACATGCTACATACATGCAACATACATACTACATACATGCTACATACTACATACATGCTACATACATACTACATATATACCACATGCATGCAACATGCATACTACATATATACTGCATATATACTACATGCATGCAACATACATATATACTACATACAATACATACATATAGACATACAGTACATATAACATAGAGTACATACTCACCGTCACTTGTCACTTTGATCCCCGAAGCCATTGTCCCCTTGAGGAATAAATATCAAAATAAAAAAACACCAATATACTTACCCCGATCCGCAGAAGTCCACGAGGGTCCCACGTCCATCTTGTGTGGAGAACAGCAGCATCAGCTGATGCTACCGTTCTCTACCAGCTCCAGGAATACAATGACGGAAGGTAGGTATCCTTCCGCACTGTATTCCTCCACCACTTTTAAAAAAAAAAAAGTCCCTAGTCTCACTTTATGCCATTGCTGCGTGGGAATTTCCACAGACCACCAGAGCCTGCACAGACCACCGGCAGGCCGGCACAGCCCCCCCGGCAGGCCGGCACAGCCCCCCCGGCAGGCCGGCACAGACCACCGGAGCCTGCACAGACCACCGGCAGGTCGGCACAGCCCCCCGGCAGGCCGGCACAGCCCCCCGGAGCCTGCACAGACCACCGGCAGGCCGGCACAGCCCCCCTGGCAGGCCGGCACAGACCCCCGGAGCCTGCACAAACCACCGGCAGGCCGGCACAGACCCCCGGACAGTCGGCACAGTCCCCCCGTAGGCCCGAACTGACAGCGCATCATGATGACGTCATTTCGGCAGCCAATCAGAGCCACAAAAGTGGCTCATTGCATTTTGGACTTTCGATTCCGGTATCCGATACGAAAAAAGTATCGGTACTCGGTATCGAAATTCCGATACGGCAAATATCGGCCGATACCCGATACTTGCGGTATCGGAAAGCTCAACACTAATAACAACTCATTGCAGGCAGCAGAGCCCTTGGTCTTGTCCGACCAGGTGGAGGACAACGGCTTTGGAAAGCGGCTAGAAGAGTGGTGCCAGCAACTGCAGGTGGGAACTGACTCTACACTTTCCTACCAGAGAAATGGGGTCTACAGAGTGACACAGGAGTATGAGCGGGTATTCAGCAAACACCCACTAGATTTTGGGAAGGCAAAAGGGGTTCAACATCATATCCCCACTGGAGACTATCCACCCATAAAGGTACAGGTACAGACCTATACCCCCAACACAGTACCAATGTGCTAAGAGTATGCTGAAAGAGATGAAGGAAGCTGGGGTTATCAGGGACAGTTGTAGCCCATGGGCAGCTCCCATAGTTTTGTAAAGAAAAAGGATGGTACCATGAGAATGTGTGTTGATTACAGGAAAATTAACAGCATTACACATAAAGATGCCTACCCATTACCTAGGATTGAGGAATCCTTAGCTCACTTAAAACTGCTAATTACTTTTCCACCTTGGATCTCACCAGTGGGTATTGGCAGGTTCCCGTGGCAGAGGCAGACAAGGAGAAAACAGCATTTACTACTCCAATGGGTCTCTGTGAGTTCAATTACATGCCATTCGGGCTCTGCACTGCTCCAGGAACATTTCAACGGCTGATGGAGTGTTGCCTGGGACACATGAACTTTGAGACAGTCCTGTTATACCTGGATGATGTCATTGTTTTCTCCAAAACCTATGAAGAGCATCTGGAACACCTGGCTGAAGTATTTGAAGCTTTGTCCAATTTGGCCTGAAGGTGAAGCCTTCCAAATGCCACCTCCTGAAGCCTAAGGTACAGTACCTTGGTCACGTGGTTAGTGCAGAGGGTGTGGCACCAGATCCTGACAAGGTCACGGTCATCCGGGATTGGAAGATGCCCAGCAACCTCCATGAGGTACGCCAATTCCTTGGACTGGTAGGCTACTACCGGAGATTCATCAAAGGCTTTACTGAAATAGCTACCCCGATACAAAACCTTCTGATGGGGCAGTCCAAGAAAGGCAAGCAGAAGAATTCCACGTTTGAATGGACTGAAGAATTGGAAAAGTCCTTCACCAGATTGAAGATGGCCCTCACCGGTGAGGAAGTTCTGGCTTACCCAGATTATGACAAACCCTTTGTGCTGTACACGGATGCCAAAAACATGGGATTAGGAGCAGTACTGTCGCAGGTACAGAACGGAAAAGAGAGAGTGATCTCCTACGCCAGCAGGAAGTTGCGTCCCACTGAGAGGAACCCAGATAATTACAGTTCTTTCAAGCTGGAGTTCCTTGCCATAGTCTGGGCGGTCACCGAAAGGTTCAAGCATTACCTAGCTTCTGCCAAGTTTACAATTTTCACGGACAACAATCCGTTGACCCACTTGGACACTGCAAAACTGGGTGCCCTGGAGCAGCGGTGGATGGCTCGACTGTCTAACTACGAGTTTACTATCAAGTACCGAGCCGGGCACAAGAATGCCAATGTGGAAGCGCTATCCAGGATGCCTAATTTGCCAGATGCAGGAGAAGACCCAGAGGTTCTGGAGGAGATAGAGTTTCCTCCCTTCCACTGACCACTGGCAGCCCAGAGTGCTGAGGGGGTGAGAGACAGGCGGTCTGGCTTGAAGGAAGTCACCCTGAATCCATTGCCCCATCATGACTGGGCCGCAGTGCAAGATATTGACCCGGCAGTCCGCCTGGTGGCTGACTCGCGCCCAGGTCCGAGTGCTCCTGAAGAAACCCAGCAGTTGTGGAAGGAGAAAGCCTGGCTGTTCATATATGAAGGGAAGCTATGTTGGAGGAGTATCAATGCCCGCACTCATGAGCTAGTCTGGCAGCAGTTGTGGAAGGAGAAAGGCCGGCTGTTCATATATGAAGGGAAGCTATGTCGGAGGAGTATCCATGCCCGCACTCATGAGCTAGTCTGGCAGGTGGTGGTCCCAAAGAGAGATGCATCAATGGTCCTGGGAGCATACCACAATGGAGCTGGACACTTCGGATGGAAGAAGTTGGAAACGTTACTCCGAGAGAGGTTCTACTGGACTGGCATGAGGAAAGCCATTGAGAGGTGGTGCTGGGAGTGTGGACAGTGTAACCTGTACAGAAAGGATAGAGACAGCCAGAGAGCTCCTCTGCAGCCCATCATCACCAAACAGCCACTTGAGTTGGTGGCCCTGGACCATGTGAAGCTGGTTCCTAGCCGGTCAGGTTACCTCTATGCCCTTACCATTGTGGACCACTATTCAAGATTCCTGGTGGTTGTGCCTGTTAAAAATTAAACTGCCAGAACAGCGGCCAGAGCATTCCAACTGCACTTCTGTAGACCACATAGGTACCCTGAGAGAGTGCTTACTGATCAAGGTCCAGCTTTCGAGGCAGAAGTGTTTCATGAATTCTGTAACCTGTATGGTTGTGAGAAGATCCGGACGACACCGTATCACCCACAGACCAATGGCATGTGCGAGAAGATGAACCAGGTGGTGATTGACCTGCTGAAGACATTACCCTTGGAGGAGAGAAATCTGTGGCCAGAAAAGTTGCCAGATCTGGTAGACCTCTACAACCATATTCCCGTGAACTCTACCAACTGTACTCCAGCATACCTGATGATAGCTAGACCTGGTAAGCTGCCTATTGACTTGGACATGGGAGTCCTGACACCTGAAGTGGCGTCCCCAGATGCTGATTGGGACACGGAGAGGCAGAAACAGTACAGAAGAGTTCAAGAATGAGTGGAGAAGAGTTTGACCCAGGCAAGACAAAAGCAGGAGAAGCTTTACAATCAAAATGCACCTGCCGTTCCTTTGTCGCCGGGGGAGCAAGTCTTGAAAAGAAGGAGAAGATTGCACAAATTGGATGATCAGTGGGAAGCTGAACCTTATACCATCCTGCCCTCGAACTTTGATAATACTAAGGTGTGCCTTGTGAGTAAAGATAGAGGGGAGACCTCAGCAGCGGTATTAAGAGATCACTTGAAGCTGTGTACTGACCATTTGAAAGAAAGGAAAGAAGAACCAGATAACATCCAACCCATGGTGGAAGAAGAGAAGGTCAGCACAGTGCTTGGAGAATTCCCTGCGAATTGGACTAGAGTGAACGATGCTATAGTGGTGCCAGTGTTACTGTTTCCCCAATTGGTAGCACAGGAAGATGTGACTCAAGAGAATCAGGAAAATCAGGTAGCAGATCCACACCAGCAGTGGAGCCAGAGAACCCTCGCCCTGCCAGTGGTGAATCTGTTATGCTCATGGTGAGTCCAAGAGTTACTAGACAATCTAGAATCCCTGTGCCATGTGGAACACCCAGTAGTGTATCCAGTACATTACCCACTGCACCAGTCTTATTCAGATCTACCCGCACCACACAAGGCATACTACCAGTTAGATACCGTATATAAAGTAATGTAATCGTTGAAATTGCGTATGTAAATATGTAACTGTTTTTCAAGCTTTTGTGCCTACAGGTAACCTGTAAGAGTTTTCCTTGGAGTTTTCTTTATGGACACTGAACCACAAGACTTGTGTGTGGTCAAAAATGTTCACCATTTGCCCAGGAATGGACCATGGACATTGATGCTGGACTTATCATCACAGGGCCATTTTTGAGCTTCTGGTTTTTGTACATTTTTCGCTTTTTCAAATCTTGTACAATTTATTATTGTTCAATTGTTTATATGTTATTCATGTTTTCTTTTGTTCAGCCCAGGAGTGCTGACTTGCACTATGGGGGAATGTGGTGCCCACAGGGGTATTGTCGCCACACTGGCCTTGCCTTCCTCCAGGGGAGGGTAATGCCAGGCTTGGAAGCAGTGATGGGTCTCTCCAGCAGTTAACCTAATGCATGCAACACAGTTCCACTCCAAGCCAGCAGGGGGAACTTGGAACCAGGATGAAGGGAAGGCGGTGTCCCCTGAGGGCTGAGAGGAAGGAGTGGTCAGTGAGTTGAAGGAGGTCCACGTGTGCAGACGTGTGGGAGAAAGTGGAGGTTGAGCTCCGGGTGGAGAGCTCCCTGACTGCAAGAGCGCAATAACTGGACCCTGGTCTCCACGGTGGTACGGATACTGACGGTCCTGCCACAGATACCAGAGGAGTAGGAGGCTGTAAATGCCCTGCTCCCATCAGTGACTTGGGACACAACAGCAATTGAGTAGAGAGCCAGGACTCAGGAGAGGAGTCCCCGAGAGAGGCTACAGCTGTCTGTCATACAAGTATAGTTCTAGGAAGAGAGGCATTCCAGAGTAACTAAGTACTGGGGTGCTTCACCCCACAAGGCGCTAGGAAGGAGACTGCACAGCCTTCTGCTGAGAGAGAATCCTGATCTGCTTTCAGGCTAACCTGCTCCAATACCATCTGTAATCAGGACCCTGGACTGCATATATTAAGTAAAGGTACCAAAACTGCAACCACTTTGTCTTGTCTGTTCCCTACGCTTCCAGCACAGCTACATCCCCGTGCTGGTTACATCTACACTGCCCTGGGACTACAGCTCCACCTGTGGGGAGCTTTTACATCTTTGCTGCACCCTACCATCAGTCCCAGCGGATTTGTATGCAGCGTTGGCCTAACACCATACTTGCCGAACACCACGGGTGGCATCACAAACTTTTCTACCATTAACTACATCCCCCATTGCTTGGGCGCCCAGGGCCACGGACCGGGTCACCGCTGCTGTGACACATTCCCCTGACACCGGCCCGGTGCCGAGTACCCCACAGCCCTGGGATGGCAACCCACAAGCCTCGGTGTCCTCCATTCATTCTTGCGCCAACCCACTCAGGACCGCTACATCTGGGTACCATCTTTTACACTGCCTGCGCCTTTCCACAACCATTACAACTACAATGCTCTGGGACATCAGCCCTGCCTGTGGAGGGCTATACCATCACTGCTGCATCCTACCATCTGTCCCAGAGGATCTATCTGCCGCGTCGGCTTAACACCTCCCTTGCCGAGCACCACAGGTGGCGTCACAAACTATTCCATTCCATTAACTACAGATACATTCCGCCATTGACTTGGGTGCCCAGGGCCACGGTCCGGGTCACCGCTGCTGTTACACATTCCCCGGACACCGGCCCGGTACCGAGTACCCCACAGCCCTGGGGAGGGCGACCCAACTACACCCAATTATACACTTCTTCCCCTGACATCACCCCTACCCTAATTCAAAATACCAAGGATTGTCTGTCTGCTGTCTCTAACATCATGTCCTCCCTCTATCTGAAACTAAATCTCTCCAAAACTGAACTTCTTGTGTTTCTCCCCTCGACTAACCTCACTCTACCTAACATCGAAATAACCCTGGAGGGTTCAACCATAACTCCCAAGCAGCATGCCCGCTGTCTTGGGGTCATATTCAACACTGAACTTTCCTTTACTCCCTATATCCGATCACTCACTCGCTCTTGTCACCTGCATCTTAAAAACATCTCCAGAATCCGACCTTTTCTCACCTTTGAAACTGCTAAGACTCTTACTGTCGCTCTTATTCATTCTCGTCTGGACTACTGCAACTCTCTTCTGATCGGTCTCCCTCATACCAAACTTTCTCCTCTCCAATCCATCTTGAATGCGGCAGCCAGGGTCATATTTCTGTCCAGCCGCTTCACCGAAGCCTCCATCTTGTGCCAGTCATTACACTGGCTACCTATTCACTACAGGGTCCAGTATAAACTCATCTCTCTCACGAAAAGCTCTCGCAAAGCTCTCCACTGTTCTGCACCGCCTTATATCTCCTCTCTCATCTCTCTCTATCGCCCTACACATGCCCTCCGCTCTACAAATGATCTAAGACTAACATCCCCTGTAATCTGAACCTCGCACCTCCGTCTCCAAGACTTCTCTCGTGCTGCTCCAGCTCTCTGGAATGCACTTCCCCAGATGATCAGACTGATACCTAGCCCCGACCTATTCAAGCGCGCTTTGAAAACCCATCTCTTCAAACAAGCCTACCACATCAACTACTCAGTAAACTAACTTTGCACTGTTCCCGCCTTCCAAATACTATTCTGAATCTGCACCCTACTATTCATCTGTCTCCAAACCCTCCATGCACACGATAACTGTACTTGTTACTTGACTATTGCACTTAAACACACGGGCTGATGACCGGATCATGCAGCTTTATTTGAAAATCCCTATTTATTATAATTGCCAGACCTGAAATAACAAGCACTTCTCACCTACTGTGTCCCCCCATTTCCCTGTAGATTGTAAGCTTGCGAGCAGGGACCTCACTCCTATTGTCACTGTTTAAATTCTTTTAACTTGTATTGAATTTATTGTCTGTACATGTCCCCGCTTAATTGTAAAGTGCTGCGGAACATGTTGGCGCTGTATAAATAAAAATTATTATTATTAACCCAAAGGCTTGAAAAAATGCGTCCACATTAGTTAGAATAGGATCTCCAGGTGTCAGAGAAAAAGCCCAATCCTGGGGATTGCCGCGCAGCTAGGAGATGACAATTTTAACCTGCTGCGCAGAGCTTCCCGATGAGTTAGGCTTCAAGGCAAGAAATAGCTTACAATTATTCTTAAAATTCAAAAATTTAGACCGATCCCCAAAAAACACATCAGGAGTAGGGATTTTTGGTTCAACGGCAGATGATTGAGCGAGATAGGCAGAAATTCCCCACACTTCAGCAGCGAGCTGCTCAACACGATCAGACAATTGCTTAATCTCCATTAAAGAAAAAATCCTCCTACGGCCCAAGAGAAAAAGAGGAAAAAAAAAAATTCTGACACTTTTTTTTTTTTAACAATTCTTTCCTTATTTTGAGCACCCTAGAGTCTGCGGTTAGGCTGGTGATTCTGTTATGACTGGGTCACCGAGGACTAGAGCAGGAACAGGCTAAGCCACCAGAAGACCAGAGAGGTTGGTAACTAAGCCGATTGCAGACCCCTGATCCTATCCACACAACTTGCAGTAGCCATGGAGCATGCCTACGATGATCCTAGCAAGGCTATGCCTAGCATCATCATGGCATCCGGCATCCATATCATCTATTCCTCCTTTATGAACCGTGCTAACGGGGAAACGCGTCGGGGTGGCCTCAACATACGCTAAGTTCTAATTGTTTATATCCATATATTCTGCTTTATTTAAAGCTTTGGTGTTCTTATAGCTGATGAGTTATTTCCTTGGATACCCTCAAGTGTGATGAAGTGTTATTGACTATTGGGGGATACTTTTATCTATTGATATGATTATGCTGCCGTATCTTCAAGAATAATTTATCAGATATTTGCCATTGATGCAATTGGTGGCGTTTTTTGTGTGTGTTTTTGTTTTTTTGTTTTTTGTTCTTGTCTGCCAGTCCTAGGTAGTAAGCCTAAATTATTAAATGTGTTATATTATATAAGAATCTATTCCTTTCATTTCTTTTCTTTGCTATATTGTTTTCCCACCTATATTTATAGGGTTATATCAGGGAAGAGAGGGATAGTCCATGTTGAGTGGGGGCACCAAAAAAATTATTTCTTAGGGTGCAACCTCCATGGCAAGGAATGAGTCAGTTTAGGTATAGTGTAGGGTCTTGGCAGGCAGGATTACTGTATTTTTGTTTATTTTGGGGGGTTTTTATTACCCTTCACATTGGGTTAGGTTTTTTTTATAAAGAAGAATTAAAACTATTGCTTTTAAGGGAAATATATGTTCACCATATGATTGCATTTTCCTGAACAAAAATTTTGCTTAAGTGAGTTGTTTTTGATTTGTTAAAGGGTATGGCAAGCTTCCTATCGGCAACCATTAATACTGATTTATGGGCACAGGATGCTAACCAGGTGTTTTCTACTAGTTCAGCATCCCTAGATAGTACTGAAAACCCGTCATTAAGAACAGTTTTTAAAGAACTATATCTGGCTTATAAAGATAATATAAAATCGTAGTGGGAGATTAAGGGCCTTGAAAACTATATAAAGAACAGGAATGTTCCTAAAGGTTTGTGCATTGGTATACAACCTTCACCACGAACCTCTAACCCCAATTTACTTCAATTCGTTTTATGCAGCTTCTCTTATCTGAAGAAAAAAGTTATTTGAGGAATCAACTAAGAAATTAACTGGTTTGATTGATAGTAGAGTTGAGCGAAACGGGTCGAAAAAATTCAAAAGTCGCCGACTTTTGGCAAAGTCGGGTTTCATGAAACGAAACCCGACCCTAGGATGAGGTCGGCCACGAGGTCGGCGACTTACGCGCCAAAGTCGCGTTTCAAAAGTTTGTTTTGCGCTCTTTTTCAGCCAATCAGGATCCACGGACACTGTGGGCAACGTGATGACCTAGGCACGGGTCACCACCATCTTTCAGAAGGGCATGCAAGTGATTGGCTTGCTTTGGTGGGTGTCACAGGGGGTATAAAAGGGCGTGCACGCCGACCGCCATCTTACTTCTGCCGATCTTAGTATAGGGAGAGGTTGCTGCTGATTCTGTAGGGAGAGCGTTAGGCAGGGAAGAAGACAAAAAAACTGCTTCTGCTGCTAGCGATTTGGCCTGCACAACACACAAGTCACTGTGTGTGCAGTGCAAGGGGAGGCTATATTGTGGTGTATCAGTGGTGTTGGTTGTTGGGCTGCCTTTTAAGGCTTCCTGACACGCTGGCATTGCTGTTTACCCACTGCTCCGCAAACTGCTTTTTTAAAAGCAATCCAATCTCCCTTATCCTCTAGTCACTTTTGTCACAGCTGTGCCATCGAGCGTGTCACATAGCGCTCAGATATCAGTGGGCTTCACACAATCCACAAGTGTCCAGTGTCCAAAAGTGTACGCAGAGATTCAAAATCTCCATTATCCTCTCGTCACTTTGGTCACAGGCAGCTGTGCCATCGAGCGTGTCACATAGCGCTCAGATATCAGTGGGCCTCACACAATCTACAAATGTCCAGTGTCCAAAAGTGTACGCAGAGATTCAAAATCTCCATTATCCTCTCGTCACTTTGGTCACAGGCAGCTGTGCCATCGAGCGTGTCACATAGCGCTCAGATATCAGTGGGCCTCACACAATCCACAAGTGTCCAGTGTCCAAAAGTGTACGCAGAGATTCAAAATCTCCATTATCCTCTCGTCACTTTGGTCACAGGCAGCTGTGCCATCGAGCGTGTCACATAGCGCTAAGATATCAGTGGGCCTAACACAATCCATAAGTGTCCAGTGTCCAAAAGTGTGTGCAGAGATTCAAAATCTCCCTTATCCTCTAGTTACTTTGGTCACAGCTGTGCCATCGAGCCTGTCACATAGCGCTCAGATATCAGTGGGCCTCACACAATCCACAAGTGTCCAGTGTCCAAAAGTGTACGCAGAGATTCAAAATCTCCATTATCCTCTAGTCACTTTGGTCACAGGCAGCTGTGCCATCGAGAGTGTCACATAGCGCTCAGATATCAGTGGGCCTCACACAATCTACAAGTGTCCAGTGTCCAAAAGTGTACGCAGAGATTCAAAATCTCCATTATCCTCTCGTCACTTTGGTCACAGGCAGCTGTGCCATCGAGCGTGTCACATAGCGCTCAGATATCAGTGGGCCTCACACAATCTACAAGTGTCCAGTGTCCAAAAGTGTACGCAGAGATTCAAAACCTCCATTATCCTCTCGTCACTTTGGTCACAGGCAGCTGTGCCATCGAGCGTGTCACATAGCGCTCAGATATCAGTGGGCCTCACACAATCCACAAGTGTCCAGTGACCAAAAGTGTACGCAGAGATTCAAAATCTCCATTATCCTCTCGTCACTTTGGTCACAGGCAGCTGTGCCATCGAGCGTGTCACATAGCGCTCAGATATCAGTGGGCCTCACACAATCCACAAGTGTCCAGTGTCCAAAAGTGTACGCAGAGATTCAAAATCTCCATTATCCTCTCGTCACTTTGGTCACAGGCAGCTGTGCCATCGAGCGTGTCACATAGCGCTCAGATATCAGTGGGCCTCACACAATCTACAAGTGTCCAGTGTCCAAAAGTGTACGCAGAGATTCAAAATCTCCATTATCCTCTCGTCACTTTGGTCACAGGCAGCTGTGCCATCGAGCGTGTCACATAGCGCTCAGATATCAGTGGGCCTCACACAATCCACAAGTGTCCAGTGTCCAAAAGTGTACACAGAGATTCAAAATCTCCATTATCCTCTCGTGACTTTGGTCACAGGCAGCTGTGCCATCGAGCGTGTCACATAGCGCTCAGATATCAGTGGGCCTCACACAATCTACAAGTGTCCAGTGTCCAAAAGTGTACGCAGAGATTCAAAATCTCCATTATCCTCTCGTCACTTTGGTCACAGGCAGCTATGCCATCGAGCGTGTCACATAGCGCTCAGATATCAGTGGGCCTCACACAATCTACAAGTGTCCAGTGTCCAAAAGTGTACGCAGAGATTCAAAATCTCCATTATCCTCTCGTCACTTTGGTCACAGGCAGCTGTGCCATCGAGCGTGTCACATAGCGCTCAGATATCAGTGGGCCTCACACAATCCAAAAGTGTCCACTGTCCACAAGTGTGTGCAGAAATTCTAAATCTCCCCTGTCCTATAGACACCTTGTACCTTGTTTTACATTACTATATAGTTTGTTGGATTTTGTCTACATTTCTACCAAAAATGAGGAAGGCTGGTGGAAGAGGCCGTGGAATTGGGCGGGGGTTGGCAGCTGGTAATGATGGTGTTGGTGGTGGATCTGATGGTAGTGGCAAGAGCAAAATAGGACCGAATGCAGGAGGTGCTGACCCTGCGTCATCGTCTGGCTACATAAGGCCTCGAACGCTTAGTTTTCTAGGAGTTGGCAAACCGCTTTTAAAGGCAGAGCATCAGGAAAAAGTTTTGTCTTACATTGCTGACTCAGCCTCCAGCTCTATCGCCTCCTCTTCTTCAGTTGTAAAAAGTAAAAGCACTGAGTCGTCATTGGAGGCTCATGTTCATGAACCACACCTTTCCTTGTGTCCTTCACCCCAACCAAGATTGAAGGATGACGCAGGCCATACTACTGATTACTCCATGGAGCTGTTTTCACATACCATGCCTGGATTATCAAGTCAAATGGTGAATTACCCAGGCCAAGATGAATCTGACATGGAGTGCACTGATGCACAGCCGCTGATGGATGATTCTGCTGGTACATTCACTCAGAGCACTACATTGTCCTCGCAGTGTACAGAGCCAGATTTTGACCCTGATGAGACTCAGGTGCCCCTTCCCGCACACTATACCACCATACACGGTGACACAGAGAAAGGTGCACATGACATAGAAGAGGAGGTGATGGATGACCCAGTTGTTGACCCAGATTGGCATCCATTGGGGGAAGAGGGTGCTGCTTCCAATAGCTCAGATGAGGAGCATCCACAGCAGACATCGACATCGCAACAGCTGTTATCTGGCAGGCCCGGAGCACTCCAAAGACAGGTTCCAAACATCAAAAGAGTTGCTGGACAGCTTGTCCAGAGGGTCAAAAGATCACAGCGTGCTAGGTCGCAAAATGTCTGCCAAAGTAGGAAGAGTGCAGTGTGGCACTTTTTTGAACAAAATCCTCATGATCAGGCCAAGGTTATCTGTAAGAAGTGCGCAAAGACCTTTAGCCGAGGGAAAAATCTGAAAAATTTGAATACCAGTTGCATGCTTAGACATTTAACCAGCATGCACTTGCAAGCGTGGACACAACACCAAACCTCAAGTGCCACATGTGCAACTGATCACAACGAAGGTAGTCAGCAACGCTACATTGTTTCCCCCACTGTAAGCCCACCGGTTAGCACAGCAGCAAATGTTGAGGTGTCGTTGCAAGGCCACAGCAGTCAGGGAATCCCACTGTTATATCAACGAAAGACTGATTCTAGGCCATCAGAAAGAACACCAACTCCATCACCATCATCAACCCTCTCTCAGTCCGCCCTGTCCACCGCTACTTCCACCATATGCAGCTCTCAAGTCCAGCTCACCCTCCCAGACACTATGAGTGGTCAAGAAAGTACTCAGTCTCTCATCCGCGTACACTGGGTTTGAACGCCCACATTGCCAAACTAATCTCGTTTGAGATGATGCCCTATCGGTTGGTGGAAAGCACAGCTTTCCGCGAACTCATGGCCTATGCAGTACCACGCTATGACCTACCCAGTCGACACTTCTTCTCTCGCAAAGCCATCCCAGCCCTCCACCATCATGTGAAAGACCGCATTGTCCATGCACTCAAGCAGTCAGTGAGCGGAAAGGTGCACCTCACAACTGATGCATGGTCCAGTCGGCATGGCCAGGGCCGTTACGTGTCCATCACTGCGCACTGGGTTAATGTGGTGGATGCAGGGTCCACAGGGGACAGCGGTGGTGGGACAGTGCTGCCTAGCCCACGGTATAGGAAACAGTTGGCTGTAGGCGTTCGACCCTCCTCCTCCTCCTCCTCCTCCAGAAGCGAAAGCTCGTCCACAGAGCGCAGTCGTACGAGCACTCCATCTGCAGCTGCCACTGTTGCACACGATGTGTCCCCCTATCGAGCAGCTAGTGGAAAGCGTCAGCAGGCTGTGTTGCAGATGATGTGTTTGGGCGACAGACACACCGCCGAGGTGCTGGCCGAGTACTTGAAGCGACAAACTGAGTCATGGCTGGGCAGTGTACATCTTGAGGCAGGCAAGGTAGTTAGTGATAACGGCCGTAATTTTGTGGCAGCCATAGCCCTTTCAAAACTCAGCCACATACCTTGCTTGGCTCACACCTTGAACCTGGTGGTGCAGTGCTTCCTCAAAAATTATCCGGAGTTAACAGCCCTGCTCCAGAAGGTGCGAAGACTGTGCGCGCACATCCGCCGGTCGCCTGTACACTCCGTTCGTATGCAGAAGCTGCAGCGATTGCTCCACCTTCCCAACCACCGCCTCATTATTGACATTGCAACAAGGTGGAACTCTACCCTGCACATGGTGGAGCGGCTGTGCGAGCAGAGGCAGGCCATAATGCATTTGTGGGAGGATACACGGCCAGGCACTTTGAGAGCAGACATGGAGTTGACAGGCGTGCAGTGGTCGAAGCTGAAAGACCTTTGTAAAGTCCTTCAGTGTTTTGAGGAATGCACACGGCTGGTAAGCGCAGATGACGCCATCCTAAGCATGAGCATCCCACTTATGCGTCTGCTCATGCAAACTTTGACGCACCTTAAGGAGCAGGCGTCTGCAGCCAATGTTGATGAGGAGGAAGAGGAGGAGGGAATCCTTGATGACATTCAGCCATTGTCTGCTCACGGACCTCTCCTGGACGAGGTGGAGGAAGAAGAGGAGGAGGAGGAGGAGGATGATGGGGATGATTACTTAGGGGAGGAGGATGCATCTCGTGGGGCAAGTGAAAATGTTGGCGTGGCAAGGTCTGGTACAGGGTTTGTGCGTGACTGGAGGGATGTGGATTTGCCAGAAAGTGCTCCTCCACCCAGAACTCGCAGTGCATCATTGACACCGGGAACATTGGCCCACATGTCAGATTATGCCTTGCAGATCCTAAAAAGGGACCCCCGCATTGCCAAAATGATGAATGATGACGACTACTGGTTGGCCAGCATCCTGGATCCACGCTATAAAGGCAAATTACAAAACATCATGCCACAGGAGAACCTTGACCTAATATTGGCTAATAAACAAGCAACTCTGGTAAATCGGTTGCTTGAGGCATTCCCAGCACACAGCAGCGGTGATGGTTCTCACAAGAGCCGTACGGGCCGGGGGCAGCTTGGCAGAGGTGTTCGTGGTGCACACAGCAGAAGTGGCGTTGGAGACAGGGGTTTCATGACAATGTTGTGGACTGATTTTTCAAATACCGCTCACACAACTGGTAATACTGCATCGATGGAAAGTGACAGGAGACAGCAGTTGTCAACTATGGTTACAAACTACTTTTCCTCCCATATCGATGTTCTCCCACACAGGTCATTCCCCTTTGACTATTGGGCCGCTAAACTGGACACCTGGCCTGACTTGGCCCAATATGCCTTACAGGAGCTCGCTTGCCCAGCTGCAAGTGTGCTATCGGAAAGAGTCTTCAGTGCAGCTGGATCAATCCTGACAGAAAAAAGGACCCGTCTGTCAACCCAAAATGTGGATGATCTAATCTTCATTAAAATGAACCACGCATGGGTTTCCAAGGATTTTGTCCCACCTTCCCCTGATGACACATAGGGTGACAGAAAAATGGCTTGCTTTGGTCCACCTCTTCCTGGTACTTCACCTATTTCGCCTTTTGCATCAGCTGAATGTCCAACATCAACATATGCCACTTTCTAAAACTCCCTAACTGTGCTGCCTCCCCCCCATGGCCGGGGTAACCACCTAGCGCACGACACCGTGCGAGTGCCGTTGCCCTGGACAGGTGGGTAGGCTGACTCTTGGGCGCGGGCACTGGCACAGGGTCCCTCATAGTGCAATCAAGTGTCTCTGACGGTGGTGGTGCACACCCGCCGTCAGACACACCGCTGTACTATGAGGGGCCCAGTGCCAGTACCGACGCCCAAGAGTGGGCCCCCCTTGCTTGGGCAGGGCCCCAGCATTTGCAATCTTTACCTCTCCCTGCTCCTCCGCTGTGTAATCTGGGTCGTCAAATCCATACTGTGCCTGACACCGTCTGAGCCTGCCTCCTGAGACATATATTTTGAATGTGTACGCTATCCATACATGTTATCCAGGGATACGGTACCCTTTCTAACCTTTGTGCAATGACGTGCAATCCATACTGGGCCTAACACCGTCTGAGCCTGCCTCATGCTGTATAGACATATATTTTGAATGTGTACGCTATCCATACATGTTATCCGGGGATACGGTACCCTTTCTAACCTTTGTGCAATGACGTGCAATCCATACTGGGCCTAACACCGTCTGAGCCTGCCTCATGCTGTATAGACATATATTTTGAATGTGTACGCTATCCATACATGTTATCCGGGGATACGGTACCCTTTCTAACCTTTGTGCAATGACATGCAATCCATACTGGGCCTAACACCGTCTGAGCCTGCCTCATGCTGTATAGACATATATTTTGAATGTGTACGCTATCCATACATGTTATCCGGGGATACGGTACCCTTTCTAACCTTTGTGCAATGACGTGCAATCCATACTGGGCCTAACACCGTCTGAGCCTGCCTCTTGCTGTATAGACATATATTTTGAATGTGTACGCTATCCATACATGTTATCCAGGGATACGGTACCCTTTCTAACCTTTGTGCAATGACGTGCAATCCATACTGGGCCTAACACCGTCTGAGCCTGCCTCATGCTGTATAGACATATATTTTGAATGTGTATGCTATCCATACATGTTATCCAGGGATACGGTACCCTTTCTAACCTTTGTGCAATCACGTGAAATCCATACTGGGCCTAACACCGTCTGAGCCTGCCTCATGCTGTATAGACATATATTTTGAATGTGTACGCTATCCATACATGTTATCCGGGGATACGGTACCCTTTCTAACCTTTGTGCAATGACGTGCAATCCATACTGGGCCTAACACCGTCTGAGCCTGCCTCATGCTGTATAGACATATATTTTGAATGTGTACGCTATCCATACATGTTATCCAGGGATACAGTACCCTTTCTAACCTTTGTGCAATGACGTGCAATCCATACTGGGCCTAACACCGTCTGAGCCTGCCTCATGCTGTATAGACATATATTTTGAATGTGTACGCTATCCATACATGTTATCCGGGGATACGGTACCCTTTCTAACCTTTGTGCAATGACGTGCAATCCATACTGGGCCTAACACCGTCTGAGCCTGCCTCATGCTGTATAGACATATATTTTGAATGTGTACGCTATCCATACATGTTATCCAGGGATACGGTACCCTTTCTACCCTTTGTGCAATCACGTGCAATCCATACTGGGCCTAACACCGTCTGAGCCTGCCTCATGCTTTATAGACATATATTTTGAATGTGTACGCTATCCATACATGTTATCTGGGGATACGGTACCCTTTCTAACCTTTGTGCAATGACGTGCAATCCATACTGGGCCTAACACCGTCTGAGCCTGCCTCATGCTGTATAGACATATATTTTGAATGTGTACGCTATCCATACATGTTATCCGGGGATACGGTACCCTTTCTAACCTTTGTGCAATGACGTGCAATCCATACTGGGCCTAACACCGTCTGAGCCTGCCTCATGCTGTATAGACATATATTTTGAATGTGTACGCTATCCATACATGTTATCCAGGGATACGGTACCCTTTCTAACCTTTGTGCAATGACGTGCAATCCATACTGGGCCTAACACCGTCTGAGCCTGCCTCATGCTGTATAGACATATATTTTGAATGTGTACACTATCCATATATGTTATCCGGGGATACGGTACCCTTTCTAACCTTTGTGCAATCACGTGCAATCCATACTGGGCCTAACACCGTCTGAGCCTGCCTCATGCTGTATAGACATATATTTTGAATGTGTACGCTATCCATACATGTTATCCAGGGATACGGTACCCTTTCTAACCTTTGTGCAATGACGTGCAATCCATACTGGGCCTAACACCGTCTGAGCCTGCCTCATGCTGTATAGACATATATTTTGAATGTGTACGCTATCCATACATGTTATCCAGGGATACAGTACCCTTTCTAACCTTTGTGCAATCACGTGCAATCTATACTGGGCGTGAGAACGGCTGGCGAGCTGTTAAACAAGCTACAGCACCTGTCCAGACAAGAACAGGGATTCCCTAGCGAGGAGACTTATTTGATTGTTTTCAATGTTGGGACAGCAATTTTTGGGGAGCACTATACTCTGGAGAATGATAGATGGGGCCCACCATACACTGGAACATTCCAAAGGTGGACATCAGACACTGGAGCAGCATTTACAGGGCCCATTATACACTAGAGCATTAGAAATGGGGCCCATTATGTTTGGAGCATTATTTGGGCCCATAAGACAGTGGAGCTTCATCCATGGGGACCAACATATACTGTAGCATTATGTGGAGCTCATCATATACTGTTTCAAACATTATATGGGACCAATGATTCTGTATGGAGAAATAGATGGGCCTCGTCATGAGATGTAAAAAGTGAGGTATTTTTCATTGTACTATACCGCTATTTATCTGCCGTATCGGAGCATGATGAGTTGTGGTATGTGTTAAAGGGGCGCTCTTTCGCCCAGGGCACATGAAAACCTGCAGCCAGCCCTCCCCCCCACAACTTTAGCCAAATAACACCCATTTTTCAGTGCGTAACTTGTATTATGAAGTTAATTAAGGTTGACAAGCTTAAGTAAGAAGAATTGATGCTTTTGGCATTCAAATGGGCACTGTAGGTGTGTTTCCTGTCCTCCTCTCACTGCCGACTTTTATTCCCCATTGACTTACATTGGGTTTCGTGTTTCGGGACGACCCCGACTTTTCCCTATAATCGGACGATCTTGCTCGACCCGACTTTTGGAAAAGTCGGGTTTCACGAAGCGAAACGCGACCCTAAAAAACCAAAAGTCGCTCAACTCTAATTGATAGAGCTCAGAAACAGAAATCTGATCCCGACTTTGTTAGAAGGAAGGATATTTTACAGTCGTCTGTGGAGAAATTTCAATCAAATTTGAAAGATCGTAAACATAATAGTTTTTGCGTGATATTAGTGAAATCAAAGAGAATAGAGCATACGAGTATCAGTCAAAACCTGTGATTGAGGTATCTTCATCTGACATCGATACGTCAGATACAGAACGCACGGAGAATAGCTTTGCAAGTTTCCGTGGGAGGAGTAGACATATAAGAGGAAAATGGCTCAAGGGACCAACACAGGCAAAGGGGAGGTGGGAGGATCAATCATCAATGTACTGGGGCTTATGCGTCCTCCTCAACTACACCTGCACAATCTTTTTTGGATCGAGGCCCATCATTGGGGTACGACCTGAGAAAAAGACAACTGTAGATCAGGGCCAGATTATAAATCTATCTTTGTATACTGTGACTAATGATGACTTTGCTGTTCTCCAGAAAGGTTTGAATTTTGTGCCGACAGGTTCCTTCAATTATTTCCGGTGGGTCAAGGATCTAAAGCTTTTTGAGCGAAATCTGAAATTATAAATTATTCTTTCAGAAAAATGATTTAGAACAATGTAAAAAACTTGGACTATCGGAGGAAGATATGGTTGGTTTACACGCTTTAACAGGACTATTGAGGGAGAACGAGATCGAAAGAGGGAAAGGCCCCTTTACTAATTAAAAAAATAGGAGTACCAGGATGCCGCCAATGAGTAATACCACTAGTGTGGACATTTTTATTAAGCTAGTGGAGGCAGATTTATGTAAAATTCTATGTACTAATGATCAGAGTATATCAAATTTATCAGGGAGAGAGAGGGAGGCATTTCAAAGATTAGAAAGGAACAATAATATTATAATAAAGCCCTCTGATAAGGGCAGTAACTTGGTAATCATGGATCACCATGTGTATCTTGGGATGTGTAAATCACTACTATATTAACCAGGTACATATAAAAAACTAAAGGGAGACCCAACCTCAATATATCAGGAGGACCTTGTGAACATTTTGACAGAAGCTAGGAAGGAAGGTTTATTGTCAGAAAATGAATGGAAATTTTTACAACCGAGCAACTCCATCATACCAACCTTCTATGCACTCCCTAAAGTTCACAAAGGTTTGGTGCCATTGTATGGACGCCCGATTGTAGCTGGGAATGATTCATTAACACAAAACAGTGGCATCTACCTTGATAAAGTGCTCAGGTCATTCGTGACATCACTTCCCTCATATGTCCGTGATACTTTACACCTCCTAAGTTTGTTAGAAGGGATTACTGTGAGTGCTGACACGTGGGTGGCTTCCATTGACGTGGAGGCACTTTACAGTAGTATACCCCACACATGTGGGATGAGAGCCATCAATCACTCTCTGCAAACTAGAGCAATTAAGTGTCGGAGACATAATTGTTTTATTGAAAAACCTTCTGTTTTTTTGTTTAATGCACAACTACTTTCTTTTTGATGGGGAGTGCTTCCACCAGCTCAGGGGTACTGCGATGGGGAACCCCTGTGCCCCCACGTATGCAAATATCTTCCTGGGTGGGAATTGTTCAAGATGTGACAAGATGTGTCAGGGGAAAACCTTCAGCAGTTCGGCAAATGGTAGAGTTTTCACTGTCAGGGATTTTGGCAATTATAGATCTACGGGCCTCATTTATAAAGCTACCTGTACATGTCCCATGGACTATATTTGGAAGACTATAAGGGAATTGAGGGTTAGGGTAGGTGAACATATATGTGACATCAAGAATAAACGTGATACACCGGTGGCCCGTCACATGAATGAAGTACATGGTGGACGCTTGAATGAAATTACATTCAGCATTGGTATTTTTGCACCTGTGTTGCCATCTTTATTATATGGGTCCGCTGCATCCTGATAGTGCATTTGTTTGGAGGCCTGGACGGGTAAACCTTGTTGTTCTTTTGCTGTTTTCTATTATTGGAGGATTTTCAAGTCCTCTTTTTGTACTGTGCTATATTAGTGTTAGTATTTAGTGTTATGTACCCGTAAACGTGGAGATCTTTGACGTAGATTACGGGCTCACGTATTTTGGCCAAAATATCAGCTATACTCCACATTTTTTTAAATGTGTTTTTTGCACTTTTTATTCGGGGTGCAGCTGGGCCCATTTGGTCTTGTAAACTGCGGTGTCTGTTCACATGGCATGCATTTTGATAGCGCTGGGCAGCCCGCCTGAGCTTATAGAAGGGTGTGGTTACTACGCTGGCCTGGATGCTGTGCATGGCCTTAATGTGAACAGCGCCGCATACAAGTTGTTTTGTGCATCAACATGCCAGGCAACCGCCCCCTCCATGTATTGGTAGGCTGCGAGCAGTTGTTTTATTGGTATTTTTGCACCTGTGTTGCCATCTTTATTATATGGGTCCGCTGCATTCTGATAGTGCATTTGTTTGGAGGCCAGGATGGGTAAACCTTGTTCTTTTGCTGTTTTCTATTATTGGAGGATTTTCAAGTCCACTTTTTGTGCCCTGCTGCAATATATCCAAATGGTAATCAACTGAGCCACCCTGCATGTATTTACTCCATTCACTGCTAGCAAGCAGCCTGAATGATACAACTTCCCATCTCTGCTGCCTCTATTCCCTGCTGCAAGATATCCAAATGATAATCAACTGAGCCACCCTGCATGTATTTACTCCATTCACTGCTAGCAAGCAGCCTGAATGATACAACTTCCCACCTCTGCTGCCTCTATTCCCTGCTGCAATATATCCAAATGGTAATCAACTGAGCCACCCTGCATGTATTTACTAGTGTTGAGCGACTTTTGTTTTTTTAGGGTCGAGTTTCGTTTCATGAAACCCGACTTTTCCAAAAGTCGGGTCGAGCAAAATCGGCCGACTATAGGGAAAAGTTGGGGTCGTCCCGAAACACGAAACCCAATGTAAGTCAATGGAGAATTAAAGTCGGCAGTGAGAGGAGGACAGGAAACACACCAACAGTGCCCATGAATGCCAAAAGCATAAATTCTTGTTACTGAAGCTTGTCAACCTTAATCAACTTCATAATACTAGTTACACACAGAAAAATGGGGATTATTTGGCTACAGTTGTGGGGGGGGAGGGCTGGCTCCAGGTTTTCGTGGGCCCAGGGCCAAAGAGCGCCCCTTTAACACATACCACAAATCATGATGCTCCGATACGGCAGAGAAATAGCAGTATAGTACAATGAAAAACACTTCACTTCTTACATCTCATGACTGATATCCATTTTAAATTCTCCAATACCTCCAAAAACGGACAGTATATAACTCCATACAGTATTATGGCCAGCGCTTAGTGTGCTATACAGAGTAATGAGGCCCATATATTTCTCCATACGGAATCATTATTCCCATATAATGTTTCAAACCGTATTTGATGAGCTCCACATAATGCTACAGTATATGTTGGTCCCAATGGATGAAGCTCCACTGTCTTATGGGCCCAAATAATGCTCCATATATAATGGGCCCCATTTCTGCTGCTCTAGTGTATAATTGGCCCTGTAAATGCTGCTCCAGTGTCTGATGTCCACGTTTGGAATGCTCCAGTGTATGGTGGGCCCCATATATCATTCACCAGAGTATAATGCTCCCCAAAAATTGCTGTCCCAACATTGAAAACAGTTACAGTCTCCTTGCTAGGGAATCCCTGCACTACTCTGAACTCCTTGTTGTCCCCATCTTCCATCTCACTGCACTTGGCTGTTTAGGCCCTCCCACCGGCAGAGACACTTTTGCGTACTATGCGGTGCCCTGTGCCAGTGCCATCCCCATGAGTATGCCCCCCCACCTGCTCAAGGAACCTGCACTTTCATCTGCACCTTCCTCTTTGTCACCGTGTAAGGTGGTATAGTATGCGGGAAGGGGAACCTGAGTTTCCTCTGGGTCAGATTCTGGCTGTGTAGAGTGCGAGGGGAATGTAGTGGTCTGGGTCAATGTACCAGCAGCATCATCCAGCAGTGGCTGGGCCTCAGTGCACTTGTGGCGTCCCCAAGAGTACGGTCGCCACTGTGGCATTGCCTTCCTCCTAGGGAGTGTGTTGTCAAGCTTGGGAGCAACGAAGGATCTCTCTAGCAGTCAAACCAACACACAACACATTTCCCACTCCAGGCCAGCAGGGAGACCTCTGAACCTGACTGCTGAGGAGCTGCTCTCTGTGGTCGTGAGGAGGTAAGTTAGGGCACTCTGTGCAGGGAAGGGGAAGTGTGTGGACGTGAGAAGGGGAGCTGGAGGATGAGCAGAGTTAAGGCTCACTCCTAGCTGGAGCGCATGGTCCAGATTCCGGTCTCCGAGTTTGTAGGGACACTGACGTTCCTGCAGCAGAAACCGGGGGAAGTAGCAGCTATAAATGCTCTGTACCAAACTAAGGCTCGGAGGCCCCAGCATCGACGTGTGCGAGGCAGAAGGAAAAGGCTACAGCTGTCTGCCATACAAGTAAAGTCTGAGGAACATCTGTTAGACAGGAGGCGTTTCAGTGAACCACGGTCCTGTGAGTGCTTCCCCCACAAGCGCTAGAAAGGAGACGTTCAGGAAGGTACATGTTGGCGGTGTGTTGGAAGGGAGCTTTCCATTCTGGTCCCGGAGGTTGGCAGAGGTCCTGACCCGGAGGACACAGCACGGAGGCAGGCATCTGTGTAACCTGCAGACTGTGAGTAAAGCTTTGGAACTGCACGCTCTGGTGTCCTACAGTTATTCCAGCACCGCTACATCTGGGTGCCAGCACCTACACCGCCTGTGCCTTTCCCCCATCACTACATCTACACTTCCCTGTGACTCCAGCTCCACCTGTGGGGATCTTCACCATCTTTGCTGCACAACACCATCAGTCCCAGAGGATCTGCATGCAGCGTCGGCCTAAGGCTGGTTTCACATTAGCGCTTTTTAAGCGCACGGCCGGGGGTAGCTCCGCCCCCGAGCCGGCTCTCTGCCCGGCGTGCCCGCCCCTTGCTTGTAGCGCCGCCTCCTAGCGCACAGCGGCGCCTGCGATCGGCGCACCCTATCTTTAGCATAGGGTGCGCAGATCGTGCGCAGGCCGTGCGCTAGTTGCGCTTTGACCTGCGCTGCGCACTTTTGACGGTGCGCCGTGCGCGCCAAATTCCGAAAAGTTTGATTTTGGCGCGCACGGCGCACCGTCAAAATCCGGCCGTGTGTGCGCTTAAAAAGCGCTAATGTGAAACCAGCCTCACATCTATGTTGCCGAACACCACAGGTGGCGTCAAACTATCTATATAAACTCTTTACCATTATACCACGCCATTTACATGGGTGCCCAGGGCCACCGTCTGGGTCACCGCTGCTGTGGCACATCCCACTGACACCGGCCCGGTACCGAGTACCCCACAGCCCTGGGAGGGCGACCCATATGCCGACTGCTGATCGGGCGGCGCTATTCCCACGAACCTCCAAACAGCGTCCCTGAAGGCAAAGTTTTTGGTTTCCGGGGGCAGTATGATTGCAAAGCTGAACCTTAAAGGAATGTCCAAAAGGGCACCACCAGGAGTGGAGCCTGTGGCTTAATTGGACTGCACCCAGGAAACCACTACCATACAAGCTATATCTCTAAATTTCCCTGTCTAAACAATTAAGCAAGAATTAGGGATCCAAAGAGTTTTAGCAAAACATAGTAAATTTTATTACACAATAATTAAAAACAGAGCATCATTGCTAGTGCAGGCAGTGACAGGCATAATTGACACAAAATCGTACCTAAATAAATAAATCAATGCATACATTCAATAGTGAAGAATTTTTTTCCCACAAAGTGCATAGTAATGAATCACACCCGTTAATTAAATTAATCTACAGGGTGCACATAATAGCGGGATTAGCCCATCAATATAAGGGTAAAAATTAACCCATTAATCTAAGAGCAGAAGTTAGCACAGTATTATAAATATAACAGCATATGTGCAATCAGTAAATTCCCCTGCGTTAGTCACATTTAGCACAATTAAATAGTACACATGCTAATATACAAGCAAAAATTAGCCTATTGTTATAAATGTAACAGCATGTGTGCAGCAATTAGATACCAATGCGTTAATTACAGCAACAGTTAGCCCAACTATTATGAATGTAACAGCTTAATTGCGATCAGTAAATTCCACTGCGTTAGTCACGTTTGCATAATTAAATAGTACACAAAGTAGCAGGGATTAGCCCGCTAATATTAATCTAAGGGTAAGAGTTATCCCAGCAACTACTTGCATGGATTAGCCCGCTATTGTAACCATCAGAGCAAGGGCTAGCCCACTATTATATAGTATACATAAAGACGTGAATGTCATGAACAGTTTTCACTGCATGAAGAAAGTCTAACTACATACATATAAATAGAACAAACTTCAAATAATTTGAAGGTGCTGAGATACACTTACATGGAGTGACAAAAGTGCTGCCGCTGCCTGCCGCCCCTACGCGCGTTACGCCGTAGCTTCTTCAGGAGGTGTGATTTACTTGAGCCCCCATACAAGCTACAGAAAAGATGGACAGATTGCAAGCTTTGTCGATTCTGTGTGTGGTGTGGTATGTCCGTTTGTAGTTGTACTAGCGATTTCTCAGCTTTATTCCGTTAACGACCGAGACTCCGCCATGGCCCCGCGGCACTCGTCAAGCTTACTAGAGGGATACACAAGGCTGTGGCACGTGAGATCGAGCAATAACAGGTTTAGCATTCCAGTACATGTCCGGGGCTGCATGCACGCTACACTGAAAGGACCAGCTTTTGTCGCTTACAGGTGCAGATAACCTGCTGAACTCCGTTAGTGATGGGGATCTGGGATTCAGATTATTCCCCGCGAACGATGATTTCCCAGTAAGTTCAGGTCAACCGCAATTCCGGAGTTAGGCCTAACTGTCATTCCTGAAAAAATTACGTGTCCAAACCACAGGTGCTGTAGCTTGCTTAACAGCTCGGCAGCCGTTCTCAGGCCCAGTATGGATTCAACAACATTGTAGAAAGTTGATAAAGGGTACAGTTTCACCGGATAACACGTATATATGTAGCCTAGTTTACACATTAAAAATATATGTCTATAGATCAGGAGGCAGACTCAGATGTTCTCAGGCCCAGTATGGATTTGACCAGATTGTACAAAGTTGAGAAAGGGTACTTTATCACTGGATAGCAGGTATGTATAGCATAGTTTAAACATGTAAAATCTCCGTGTTCTCAGTATGGATTACACAGCAATCTAAAAAGTGGAAAAAAGGAAATGCATTTGAGGCGTACACAACGATATACTTTTGGTGTTATTTTTAAATCTTCATATATATTTATGTCTCAGTAATACATTCCAGCCTCTCCGCAATAGGAAATGAGATGCATACAATTAGTGACATAAAGGCTATTGATTGCAGAAATCTAGGAATTATTATTCACGGGAAAAACTTCCGTCACAATTCTCATAGGCGATGCTGACCCTCAATTAATTTGTGTGTTGAGACAGTGAAAACATTTTTTTGTGAATAAAGTCTTGCTGTATCGCACTTCCGTTGATTCCATCACTGTTACTCATCTCAATCCAATTTTTATCACAGGGAATGATGCAAACATTGTGCTCACTGGCTATCATGATCTGTCACGTAACTTTGGAGTGCAAAAGACAAAAGCCAGAGGCCGTAGGCAATTCTATTTGATTGGCATGAGAGGGCACATTTTGAAATGTGCGCCAGAATGTCACACATTTGTGAGTAGGAAAACTGTGAAAGCTGATGATAAACCACCACTGCATGTAATTGTGAGTCGACGCCCATAAGAAATGGAAGCCACTGATCATCTGGAGCTAGAGCCCGGCCAGCAGGACAGGGCATAGCTACATCTTAACCATCATCTTTCAGTTCAACCAATTTGTAGTGGCAGTCCCAGTGAAGGATTTGACAGCCCAGACTACACAGCAGAGGAGCAGGGAAAGGTAAACATTGCAAATGCTGGGGCCCTGACCAAGCAAGGGGGGCACACTCATGGGCGTCGGTACTGGCACTGGGCCCCTCATGGTACGGCAGTGTGTCTGACGGCGGGTGTGCACCACCACCGTCAGAGACACTTGATTGCACTATGAGGGACCCTATGCCAGTGCCCGCAACCAAGAGTCGGCCTACCCACCTGTCCAGGGCAAAGGCACTCGCACGGTTTTGTGCGCTAGGTGGTGACCACGGCCATGGGGGGGCCGCCCACTTAGGGAGGTTTACAAAGTGGCATATGTAGATGTGGGTCATTCAGCTGCTGCAAAAGGCGAAATAGGTCAAGTTCGCGGAATAGGAGGAGGACCAAAGCAAGCCATTTTTCTGGCAACCTATGTGTCATCAAGGGAAGGTGGGACAAAATCCTTGGAAACCCATGCATGGTTCATTTTAACGAAGGTTAGATCATCCACATTTTGGGTTGACAGACGGGTCCTTTTTTCTGTCAGGATTGATCCAGCTGCACTGAAGACTCTTTCCGATAGCACACTTGCAGCTGGGCAAGCGAGCTCCTGTAAGGCATATTGCGCCAATTCAGGCCAGGTGTCCAGTTTAGTGGCCTAATAGTCAAAGGGGAATGACCTGTGCGGGAGAACATCGATATGGGAGGAAAAGTAGTTGTTAACCATAGTTGACAACTGCTGTCTCCTGTCACTTTCCATCGATGCTGTATTAACAGTTGTGTGAGCGGTCCGTGAAAAATCAGTCCACAACATTGTCATGAAACCCCTGTCTCCATCGCCACTTCTGCTGTGTGCACCACGAACACCTCTGCCAAGCTGCCCCCGGCCCGTATGGCTCGTGTGAGAACCATCACCGCTGCTGTGTGCTGGGAATGCCTCAACCAACCGGTTATCCAGAGTTGCTTGTTTAGTAGCCAATATTAGGTCAAGGTTCTCCTGTGGCATGATGTTTTGTAATTTGCCTTTATAGCGTGGATCCAGGATGCTGGCCAACCAGTAGTCGTCATCGTTCATCATTTTGGCAATGCGTGGGTCCCTTTTTAGGATCTGCAAGGCATAATCTGACATGTGGGCCAATGTTCCCGGTGTCAATGATGCACTGCGAGTGCTAGGTGGAGGAGCACTTTCTGGCAAATCCACATCCCTCCAGTCACGCACAAACCCTGTACCAGACCTTGCCACGCCAACATTTTCACTTGCCCCACGAGATGCATCCTCCTCCCCTAAGTAATCAGCCCCATCATCATCCTCCTCCTCCTCTTCTTCCTCCAACTCATCCAGGAGAGGTCCCTGAGCAGACAATGGCTGAATGTCATCAAGGATTCCCTCCACCTCTTCCTCCTCATCAACATTGGCTGCAGACGCCTGCTCCTTAAGGTGCGTCAAAGTTTGCATGAGCAGACACATAAGTGGGATGCTTATGCTTAGGATGGCGTCGTCTGCGCTTACCAGCCGTGTGCATTCCTCAAAACACTGAAGGACTTTACAGAGGTCTTTCAGCTTTGACCACTGCACACCTGTCAACTCCATGTCTTCTCTCAAAGTGCCTGGCCGTGTATCCTCCCACAAATGCATTATGGCCTGCCTCTGCTCGCACAGCCGCTCAACCATGTGCAGGGTGGACTTCCACCTTGTTGCAATGTCGATAATGAGGCGGTGGTTGGGAAGGTGGAGCAATCGCTGCAGCTTCTGCATACGAATGGAGTGTACAGGCGACCGGCGGATGTGCGCGCACAGTCTTCGCACCTTCTGGATCAGGGCTGTTAACTCCGGATATTTATTGAGGAAGCACTGCACCACCAGGTTCAAGGTGTGAGCCAAGCAAGGTATGTGGCTGAGTTTTGAAAGGGCTATGGCTGCCACAAAATTATGGCTGTTATCACTAACGACCTTGCCTGCCTCAAGATGTACACTGCCCAGCCATGACTCAGTTTGACGCTGAAAGTACTCGGCCAGCACCTCGGCGGTGTGTCTGTCGTCCAAAAACATCATCTGCAACACAGCCTGCTGACGCTTTCCACTAGCTGCTCGATAGGGGGACACCTCGTGTGCAACAGTGGCAGCTGCAGATGGAGTGCTCGTACGACTGCGCTCTGTGAACGAGCTTTCGTTTCTGGAGGAGGAGGGTCGAACGCCTACAGCCAACTGTTTCCTATACCGTGGGCTAGGCAGCACTGTCCCACCACCGCTGTCCCCTGTGGACCCTGCATCCACCACATTAACCCAGTGCGCAGTGATGGGCACGTAACGGCCCTGGCCATGCCGACTGGACCATGCATCAGTTGTGAGGTGCACCTTTCCACTCACTGACTACTTGAGTGCATGGACAATGCGGTCTTTCACATGATGGTGGAGGGCTGGGATGGCTTTGCAAGAGAAGAAGTGGCGACTGGGTAGGTCATAGCGTGGTACTGCATAGGCCATGAGTTCGCGGAAAGATGCACTTTCCACCATCCGATAGGGCATCATCTCTAACGAGATTAGTTTGGCAATGTGGGCGTTCAAACCCAGTGTACGCGAATGAGAGACTGAGCACTTTCTTGACCTACTCATAGTGTCTGGGAGGGTGAGCTGGACTTGAGAGCTGCATATGGTGGAAGTAGCGGTGGACAGGGCAGACTGAGAGAGGGTTGATGATGGTGATGGAGTTGGTGTTCTTTCTGATGGCCTAGATTCAGTCTTTTGTTGATATAACAGTGGGATTCCCTGACTGCTTTGGCCTTGCAACGACACCTCAACATTTGCTGCTGTGCTAATCGGTGGGCTTACAGTGGGGGAAACAATGTAGCATTACTGACTACCTTCTTTGTGATCAGTTGCACATCTGGTACTTGAGGTTTGGTGTTGTGTCCATGCTTGCAAGTGCATGCTGGTTAAATGTCTAAGCATGCAACTGGTATTCAAATTTTTCAGATTTTTCCCTCGGCTTAAGGTCTTTGCACACTTCTTACAGATAACCTTGGCCTGATCATGAGGATTTTTTGTTCAAAAAAGTGCCACACTGCACTCTTCCTACTTTGGCAGACATTTTGCGGCCTAGCACGCTGTGATATTTTGACCCTCTGGACAAGCTGTCCAGCAACTCTTTTGATTTTTGGAACCTGTCTTTGGAGTGCTCCGTGCCTGCCAGATAACAGCTGTTGCAATATCGATGTCTGCTGTGGATGCTCCTCCTCCTCATCTGAGCTATTGGAAGCAGCACCCTCTTCCCCCAATGGATGCCAATCTGGGTCAACAACTGGGTCATCCATCACCTCCTCTTCAATGTCATGTGCACCTTCCTCTGTGTCACCATGTATGGTGGTATAGTGTGCGGGAAGGGGCACCTGAGTCTCATCAGGGTCAGAATCTGGCTCTGTACACTGCAAGGACAATGTAGTGCTCTGAGTGAATATACCAGCAGAATCATCTATCAGTGTCTGTGCATCAGTGCACTCCATGTCAGATTCATCTTGGCCTGGGTAATTCACCATTTCACTTAATAATCCAGGCATGGTATGTGAAAACAGCTCCATGGAGTAATCAGTAGTATGGCCTGCGTCATCCTTCAATCTTGGTTGGGGTGAAGGACACAAGGAAAGGTGTGGTTCATGAACATGAGCCTCCAATGACGACTCAGTGTTTTTATTTTTTACAACTTCAGAAGAGGAGGCGATAGAGCTGGAGGCTGAGTCAGCAATGTAAGACAAAACTTTTTCCTGAAGCTCTGGCTTTAAAAGCGGTTTGCCAACTCCTAGAAAACTAAGCCTTCGAGGCCTTGTGGAGCCAGACGATGACGCAGGCTCAACACCTCCTGCATTCGGTCCTATTTTGCCTTTGCCACTACCATCAGATCCATCACCAACACCATCATTACCAGCTGCCAACCCCCGCCCAATTCCACGGCCTCTTCCACCAGCCTTCCTCATTTTTGGTAGAAATGTAGACAAAATCCAACAAACTATATAGTAATGTAAAACAAGGTACAAGGTGTCTATAGGACAGGGGAGATTTTGAATTTCTGCACACACTTGTGGACACTGGACACTTTTGGATTGTGTGAGGCCCACTGAATATCACAGCACTATGTCACAGGCTGGATGTCGCAGGTATGAAAAATGTCACTAGAGGATAACGGAGATTTTGAATTTCTGCACACACTTGTGGACACTTTTGGATTGTGTGAGGCCCACTGAATATCACAGCGCTATGTCACAGGCTGGATGTCGCAGGTGTGAAAAATGTCACTAGAGGATAACGGAGATTTTGAATTTCTGCACACACTTGTGGACACTGGACACTTTTGGATTGTGTGAGGCCCACTGAATATCACAGCGCTATGTCACAGGCTGGATGTCGCAGGTGTGAAAAATGTCACTAGAGGATAACGGAGATTTTGAATTTCTGCACACACTTGTGGACACTGGACACTTTTGGATTGTGTGAGGCCCACTGAATATCACAGCGCTCTGTCACAGGCTGGATGTTGCAGGTGTGAAAAATGTCACTAGAGGATAACGGAGATTTTGAATTTCTGCACACACTTGTGGACACTGGACACTTTTGGATTATGTGAGGCCCACTGAATATCACAGCGTTATGTCACAGGCTGGATGTCGCAGGTGTGAATAATGTTAATAGAGGATAACGGAGATATTGAATTTCTGCACAAACTTGTGGACACTGGACACTTTTGGATTGTGTGAGGCCCACTGAATATCACAGCGCTATGCCACAGGCTGGATGTCGCAGGTGTGAAAAATGTCACTAGAGGATAACGGAGATTTTGAATTTCTGCACACACTTGTGGACACTGGACACTTTTGGATTATGTGAGGCCCACTGAATATCACAGCGCTATGTCACAGGCTGGATGTCGCAGGTGTGAAAAATGTCACTAGAGGATAACGGAGATTTTGAATTTCTGCACACACTTGTGGACACTGGACACTTTTGGATTGTGTGAGGCCCAGTGAATATCACAGTGCTATGTCACAGGCAGAAATTGGCTAGTGTATGACAAACTACAAGGTGTATATAGAATTGGGCAGAATAGGAATCTACCTAGAGTGTAGGTCTATAAGAACGGAACAAGTCCTCGAATTATCCTTACAGAGCGACACACAGATAGCTTCACTGTGGCCATGATAACAGCCGTTACATGGTACTGAGAGAGGAGCGTGCACGTCCACGGCTGTCCGGTGTACGTAAAATTGTCAAGCTCCGTGTTTTTTAAGTATACGGACTGACACACGCTGTCTCTCTATAGTTTTGAATGTGATCAAACTAGACAAAACTAGAAGGTGCAGGTCTGTAAGAACGGAACATGTCCTCGACTTATCCTTACAGAGTGACACACAGATAGCTTCACTGTGGCTGTGATAACAGCCGTTACACGGTACTGTGTGAGGAGTGTGCACCGCTGTATGGTGTGAAAAAATGCACGCTCAGTACCTCACCAGGACACAAAAAAAAATTGGGATTGCTTTTAAAAAAGCAGTTTGCAGAGCAGTGGGTAAACAGCAATGCAGCCGTCAGGAAGCCTTAGAAGGCAGCCTAACAACCAACACCGCTGATCCAGCAAAATATAGCCTCCACTTGCACTGCACACACAGTGACTGGTGTGTTGTACAGGCAAAATCGCTAGCAGCAGAAGCAGTTTTTGGTGTCTTCTTCCCTGCCTAATGCTCTCCCTACAGAATCAGCAGCAGCAGCAGCTCTCCCTATTCTGAGATCAGCATGAGTAACATGGCGGTCGGCGTGCACGCCCTTTTATACCCCCTGTGACGCCCACCAAAGCAAGACAATCACTTGCATGCCCTTCTGAAAGATGGTGATGACCCCTGCCTATGTCATCACGTTGCCCATAGTGTCCGTGGATCCTGATTCGCTGAAAAAGAGCGCAAAACAAACTTTTGAAACGCGACTTTGGCGCTTAAGGCGCCGACCTCGTGGCCGACCTCATCCTAGGGTCGGGTTTCGTTTCATGAAACCCGACTTTGCCAAAAGTCGGCGACTTTTGAAATTTTTCGACCCGTTTCGCTCAACTCTAGTATTTACTCCATTCACTGCTAGCAAGCAGCCTGAATGATACAACTTCCCACCTCTGCTGCCTCTATTCCCTGCTGCAATATATCCAAATGGTAGTCAACTGAGCCACCCTGCATGTATTTACTCCATTCACTGCTAGCAAGCAGCCTGAATGATACAACTTCCCACCTCTGCTGCCTCTATTCCCTGCTGCAATATATCCAAATGGTAATCAACTGAGCCACCCTGCATGTATTTACTCCATTCACTGCTAGCAAGCAGCCTGAATGATACAACTTCCCACCTCTGCTGCCTCTATTCCCTGCTGCAATAAATCCAAATGGTAGTCAACTGAGCCACCCTGCATGTATTTACTCCATTCACTGCTAGCAAGCAGCCTGAATGATACAACTTCCCACCTCTGCTGCCTCTATTCCCTGCTGCAATATATCCAAATGGTAATCAACTGAGCCACCCTGCATGTATTTACTCCATTCACTGCTAGCAAGCAGCCTGAATGATACAACTTCCTACCTCTGCTGCCTCTATTCCCTGCTGCAATATATCCAAATGGTTATCAACTGAGCCACCCTGCATGTATTTACTCCATTCACTGCTAGCAAGCCGCCTGAATGATACAACTTCCCACCTCTGCTGCCTCTATTCCCTGATGCAATATATCCAAATGGTAATCAACGCCATACTTCTGCTGCTTTACCATTTTGCTGCATATTTTAATGTGCTTGCTAAAGCTTTGGTATAATTCATTTGTTGCACTGTATGTAATACTTACTGCTTTAGATCCGTGACTGGGGCCTCTCTAGATCTTATCAGGTGGAAGGTGCTATAGCATATTGACACATCTTGGTCTAGTGCCTTTGATCATCTAACCATCCCTGGTGTGCTGGCCCCAGCTGCCAAATTATACCTGACCAGCTCCCACAATCCCTCTCTCCTGACCCTGTAGTGTGGCCTATATATGTAGTAGTTCCTAAGGGGAAGCACGCAAGTGTGGGGTGCAGCACGCAAGCATCCCATAAGCAAAACATCACAGAAGCTAAGCATCCAGCAAAACGGCAGTTATACATGGCAGTTCACAGAAGCTAAGCATCCAGCAAAACGGCAGTTATACATGGCAGTTAGTCAGGGCAGGAGTCAGGTAACCCACACTTTGCTCTCCCCTTTAACCATGTGCTTTATTTTTATCCTCCTGTGTTCCCTTGCCATCCACATTCACCACCCTATCCCCCTCCATCACAACTCATACACATCAGCCCCTCTATACTTCCCTTTCCCATGTACAGCTCCGACGCACTCCTCACCTTCCTGAGAAACCTCAGCCCATCTTGCCCAAACACATCACAGAAAAAAACTACTTACAATTCCAACAACTATTTGCTCTTTATCTTCCTACTCCTACTGATTTCAGGGGACATCTCCCCCAACCCTGGTCCACCATCCCCCAACCTCAACCCCTACCCTACCTCATATCGAAACCATAATAATCTTATTAACATTACTTGCACTCCCTCACCTCCATCTTTAATTGTGCCCTCTGGAATCCACGGTCTGCTTGTAACAAGCTTCCTTTCCTACACAACTACTTTCTGAACAACTCTCTTAATCTGTTGGCCCTCACTGAAACCTGGATTCAGGATTCTGACACGGTCTCTCCTGATGCCATTTCCTATGGTGGCTTACAATTCTCTCACTCCCCGAGACCCACAAACAGACCTGGTGGTGGAGTCGGCATACTCCTGTCCCCACAATGCACTTTCCAGGTCATCCCCCAAGTTCCATCACTCTTATTCCCTTCTTTTGAGGTCCACACCATCAGGCTCTTCCATCCCCTCTCCCTCAGGGTAGCGGTCATATACCGGCCCCCAGGCTCACCCACCCACTTCCTTGACCACTTTTCAGCCTGGCTGCCGCACTTTATGTCCTCAGAGCTTCCAACCCTTATCCTGGGAGACTTCAACATCCCCATTAACAGCCCTACTTCCACATCTGCATCCCAGCTTCTGTCACTAACCACCTCTCTAGGCCTCTCACAGCTTTCAACCTCTGAGACACATAAGGACGGTAACACCCTTGATCTGGTCTTCGGCCGGCTCTGTTCAATCTCCCACCTAAATAACTCACCGCTTCCATTCTCTGACCACAACATTCTCTCCTTCACGCTCACAAATCCTCGCCCACCCCAGCTCACTCCTACCTACCACACAGTCAGAAATCTACAAGCTATTAACCCTCAGACACTTTCAGATTCCCTACACTCATCACTGTCCCCAATCTCCTCTCTTTCCTGTTCTAATCTGGCTGTTCATCACTACAATGACACTCTTAAAAGCACCCTTGACCAAGTAGCTCCCCTCACCCTCAGAACCTCCAAACACAGAGTAAAACAGCCGTGGCTCACATCACAAACTCAACTTCTCCAGCGATGCTCCAGGAGTGCTGAACGCCTATGGAGAAAAACCTGCACACCAGAAGACTTCATCCACTTCAAATTTATGTTAAGAACCTATAACGCTGCCCTTCACCTCGCCAAACAGACCTACTTCACCACCCTGATCTCCTCACTAGCCAACAACCCCAAGAAACTTTTTGACACTTTTCACTCCCTCCTCAGGCCAAAAGCACAAGCCCCTATTACAGACATTTGTGCTGATGACCTGGCCTCCCACTTTACAGAAAAAATAGACAATATCCGTCAAGAAATCTGCTCCCAACCACCAAGTGCTGTGACTCCCATCCCTCCCTGCATCTCCCCGGCTCACTTTCCACATTTGATCCCATCACAGAAGAAGAAGTCTCCAGACTCCTCTCTTCTTCTCGTCCGACTACATGCACTACCGACTCCATACCCTCACATCTCCTCCAGTCTCTCTCTCCAGTCGTCACAACCCACCTAACTACAATCTTTAATCTCTCCCTCTCCTCGGGCATTTTCCCATCCTCCTTCAAACACGCCATTGTTACTCCATTACTAAAGAAACCTGCTCTCGACCCATCCTGCACAAACAACTACAGACCAGTCTCCAATCTCCCCTTCATCTCTAAAATTTGAAACGCCTAGTTTACTCCCGCCTTACCCGTTACCTCTCCACTCACTCCCTTCTAGACCCTTCACGGTCCGGCTTCCGCCCCCTACATTCGACTGAAACTGCACTCATCAAAGTGACCAATGAACTGACAGCAAAACGTAACGGTGACCACTCTCTGCTCATTCTTCTTGACCTATCTGCAGCTTTCGATACTGTTGACCACCATCTCCTACTGTCTAGGCTCCAGTCACTAGGCATTAAGGACACTGCACTCTCCTGGTTCTCTTCCTATCTCTCTGACCGCTCCTTCAGTGTTCTGTTCTCTGGCTCCACGTCATCTCTTCTTCCTCTTGCTGTCGGTGTACCTCAGGGCTCAGTCCTTGGCCCCCTTCTTTTCTCTCTCTACACGGCCCCAATTGGACAGACCATCAGCAGATTTGGCTTTCAGTACCATCTTTATGCTGATGACACACAACTATACACGTCTTTCCCTGACCTTACCCCCGCTGTACTACAGAACGCCAGTGACTGTCTGTTCGCAGTCTCCAATATCATGTCCACTCTCTATCTGAAACTCAACCTCTCTAAAACTGAACTTCTTCTGCTCCCGCCGTCTACTAACCTCCCTAAATCTGACATTTCCCTCTCCATGGGTGGTACCACAATAACACCCCGGCAGCAGGCGCGCTGTCTGGGTGTTATATTTGACACCAATCTCTCCTTCACATCCCATATACAATCTCTTGCCCGCTCTTGCCGCTTACACCTAAAGAACATCTCTAGAATCCGCCCTTTTCTCACTATGGAAACAACAAAAACCCTCACTGTTGCATTGATCCACTCCCGCCTGGATTACTGCAACGCTCTATTAATTGGCCTCCCCGTCACTCGACTATCCCCTCTCCAGTCCATACTTAATGCAGCGGCCAGGATCGTCCATCTGGCTAATCGGTACTCGGACGCGTCCGCTCTTCGATAGTCCTTACATTGGCTGTCCATTCATTATAGGATCCAATTCAAATCAAAGTACTTGTTCTCACCCACAAAGCTCTCCACAGTGCGGCACCCCCTTACATCTCTTCCCTCATTTCTGTCTATCGGCCTGGCCGATCGCTGCGCTCTGCAAACGTCTTTCGACTAACCTCTGCACTAATCCGTACCTCCCAATCCCGACTCCAAGACTTCTCCCGTGCTGCTCCTATCCTCTGGAATGATCTACCCCAAGAAATCAGGACTATCCACAATTTGCATAGTTTTAGGCGCTCCCTCAAAACACACTTGTTCAGAGCGGCCTATCACGTTCACTAATCAAAGTCATTCTCTGTGTAAGTGTGCGTGTGTAGCCCATTCACTATCTCCATCCATCCTTCACTCCCTCAAGATGGCTGGACCTTCACTGTAAAATACACAATTGTAAATACACACCTGTACTTTGTATCTCCCCCACCTTATTGTAGATTGTAAGCTCTCACGAGCAGGGTCGTCTTATTTTGTCTTATTTTGCTTTAATTATTGTATTAACGTTGTTACTTATGACTCGTGTTTTGAAACTGTTAAACTGTAAAGCGCTGCGGAATATGTCGGCGCTATATAAATAAAGATTATTATTAAAAAAACTAGGCATGCTCTACTCCCTGAAGGTTAATCCTTCTTGATTGAAATGCATATATTAATATAGGTATGTTTCATGTTTTTGCTCCTCATTGGTACCGTTTTGAATATGTATAGCTATTGATCTGGATTTCATTTATTAGCTCTGAAAAGGGATCTTTATTGCATATGAGCATTTCAATGTGGTTGCATATTACCATGGTTACATGTATTTATATGCGCTTGTTTGCATTTATTAATGTATTCTCATTAATGCTATTTTGAAAATTTGGGGTCCATTAATGAGCCTGAATAGATGAGATCGCTAAGTTTTTTGAGCTGTAGGCTATTAAAAATAGAAGCGATGATAGTCACATGATCGGAGCTCTGTACTCCCGAAACCAGAAGTGACGCGTGTCACATGATCCGAGCGCATCCTGTGAGTCCTTGGAGCGCCTGGGGCTGAGCTGTGGAACGCACTCCAGCGTGGACCGCAGGTGAGGGGGAAGTGGGACATGCAGTGATTATACGACCTGGATGTGATACCGCCGACCATAGGTGGGCGTAGCTTATTAAGGCGATTGATTAAACAGGGGTTATTTAAATCCCCCTTGTGTGACTGCCGGCTATGCCTAGCATCATCATGGCATCCGTATCATCTATTCCTCCTGATGAACCGTGCTAACGATGAAACGCGTCAGGGTTGCCTCAACATACGCTATATTCTAATTGTTTATATCCATATATTCTGCTTTATTTAAAGCTTTGGTTTTCTTATGGCTGAGGAGTTATTTCCTTGAATACCCTCAAGTGTGTTAAAGTTTTATTGACAATAGGGGGATATTTTTATCTATTGATATGATTATGCTGCCATATCTTCAAGATTAATTTATCAGATATTTGCCATTGATGCAATTGGTGGCGTTTTTTGTGTGAGTTTTGGTTTTTTGCTTTTTGTTCTTGTCTGCCAGTCCTAGGTAGCAAGCCTACCTTATGAAATGTGTTATATTATATAAGGATCTATTCCTTTCATTTCTTTTCTTTGCTATATTGTTTTCCCACCTATATTTATAGGGTTATATCATGGAAGAGAGGGATAGTCCACGTTGAGTGGGGGCGCCAAAAAATCGTTTCTTAGGGTGCCAACCTCCACGGCAAGGAAGAAGTCTGTTTAGGTATAGTGTAGGGTCTTGGCAGGCAGGATTACTGTATTTTTGTTTATTTTTTGGGTTTTTTATTACATTGGGTTAGGTGTTTTTTATAAAGAAGAATTAAAACTATTGCTTTTAAGGGAAATATATGTTCATCATACTGTGGGTAGTGGAGCTGGCCAAAGTCTGCCACCTGACGATGATGATTGGAAATCAGGGGTTACTGACTGGAGTATTTAAGTGAGCAGGCTTCCTTCAGTGGCTGCTGGTGATTAGTTTCTTCCTGTTTATTCTGAGGTCTGCTGTCTCCTGCCTGATCCTGCATTTTTCATTTTAGTTGTTCATTTGCTAATCCTTTGCATCTGATCTGATTTTGCCTCTTTCTGCTTTGCTGTGAGAGTTCAGTGAGCTCCCTGCTGGGGCGGTGCTGGACCCCACTCCATATGTTACAGCTTGCGTCAGTTTGTTCAGTCCCCTGTTATATTAGTCTCTTTTGCTTTACTGCCAGTTCACACCAGAAGGCTGATATAGTGGGGGAGAGGTCGTGAGACCTCAGTGTTTTTTGTACATTAGACGTGTTGGATTTTTTAGGGTTTTTGCATGATTGCAGACAGTGTCTTTCCTTTCCTATACTATCTTGTCAGTTTGAGCCCCATCATTTGCTCAGTCTATTTTCTGCCTGCGTTTGTGTGTCATCTTGTCTCACCGACAATATATGTTTGGGGGCTATCTATTCCTTTGGGGTTCTACTCCGGGGCAGTTTAGATTTCACCTTTCTTGCTTTAGGCTTAGTTAGTTCTCCAGCTGTTCCGAGGTGTCTAGGGCATCGTAGGTATGCCCCACGGCTACTGCTAGTTGTGTTGTTAGGATTAGGGGTCTGCAATCCGCTAAGTTACCAACCTTTCTGGTTTCCTGGTGGCCCAGCCTATTCCTGCCATCCTCCTCGGTGACCAGTTTATAACAGTGGAGTACGGAGAACAGGATAAACAGCTGGACTGTGAGTGAGGTGCAGACAAAGATGTTATGATGATTGAGAAAGATGTGTTGTGCTATGTGACACAAAAGCAGCAATTATGTCCTCTTCTGTAACAGCTGACGGGTTCTCACTTACCTCGTCTGTGGTGAATAAACAATTGTAGTATCTGTGGCTGGAGACCTGTGTGAGAAGACTTGGCATGGTGATGGAGGAGATAGAAGCAGCAAATGGTATTGATGTGATGGCCAGTGGCTAATCAAAGTCCTAACAAAATCATTAGTGGAAACTTGATGATATACTAAGCTTAGGCAGAACATTGCCGATTTTGAGCAAAAATGCTCGGGAATGCGAAAATGAATCCAAAAATGTAATTTACATGTCGAATTTGAAATTGGCGATGGTTTTCTGAACAAGTTTGCTCATTTGTAAGGGAGACAGGTTAACTTTTCATGCCGCCTACTGGTAAGTCAGACTAAGTGAATGTGCACACGACATCTTTTTCAGGCAGATCCACTCCGTTACCCACATGAAAAAGCACTAAATGGACTCTAAAAAGACTGAATATATGCGCTGCCGTATAAAAATTGCTAGCTGATCATGTGTTCAGTCTTTGGAGCTGGTTTTAAGCCCTTCATGTTTCCAAAGATGCGAAGCAGTTGAACTAAGTGACCCGACTATTCCTCAGGCAGCTTAAACTTGGAAGCTGCTCACTAGTTTCTTTAATACAATAAGGTTAAAAAACAGTTCCCAAAAGATGTCGGAAAAGATGACTGAAAAGAAACCAAAAAAGAAGTTTTAGCACAAAAGACACCAGCGTGTCCAGATTGTCTTCTGCCTGAAAAACTAATTAAATTAGCAGAATTCTAAAAGACATTGTGCATTCATACCCTTTAGATAGTAGTTAACATCTCCCATGCACAGACTAAAGTTGTCCAAATCCACAAATTTTGACAGGTTTTGCGGACAGTCTAATGTGTTTGGGTGCTCCTGACGGATGATGTCCGAGGAGAATCCAGAATGTCTGATTTATCGCTGAAGATCCTTATGTTGTCTAAATGATAAGCCAACAGAGATGTCTGGCAGCAGCTCTCTTATAGAGAACACATAAATGCTTGTCAAAGTGAGCACTCCAGTATTTGAGATAGTTCGGGCGAGATAGCTGTAGACTGAATGATCAGACAGTTTCCCACACAAGTGACGTCACTGGTCTCTGCACGCCAGGTATTCTGACACCGCTTTCTTGCAAGGTCACTCATTACCACTGATCTGAGCTGGCAACAAACAAAGGTGCACTGTCATTGTTTTGTTTAAGTATCCCAGCATTAAAAATGAAGTTGGGAAATAATATAGAAAATCAATTAGATAATGTAGTTAGGGAATCTTTAATGCAAGTATACAGCGTTAGAAAATAGTTTGGATTATGGCACTAAATAAATAGGGATTTAAGAATTAAAATTACTTTTCCTTCCTACCACCCCTTTAACTTTTGGATAGTACCGTATATGTTTTAGGCTCATTTATTCTGAGCAGGTTGGTGCAGCAATGTGTGCTGAGACCACTATCGATTGCTCAAAAGACCTCTTAGAAGAGCACAGTTCAAGAGACAGTGCTATGACTTTCTACTGCATCTGTTCTGCTCTTCAGCACTTTGTGCTCTCCTGTCTGATGAGCTGCACTTTTCTAAGAGGTCTTCGGATAAATTGGTGGGGGACTTGAGACAATGTTCCCCACAAATCTGCTCAGAATTAATGACCCTAACACATAACATAATCTCTCAAACGTTTACCCTTTAAGGTGCATTTACACTGTCTACCCAAACAGGCTGTCAATCACCTGTTGCTAGAGCAAAACATTTGTTGTTAGGGTGAAATTTTTAAGCTTACTTACAGGGAGACTGTCACCGACAAAATGTCAATTTAACTGCATAAACGTTTATAATAAGGAACATAGCCCATACAAAAATCATACCAGATGTATAGAGTTCAACTTAACATTTTATGAAAAATCCATGTTTATTTAATATGCAAAGGTCGCTTCAGTGCACCCTTGGAATGGTCTATGATTTGGTGCACTGCTATGCCCTAATATTTGCATATTAAAGCTAGTACTTTGCATTGATTGACAGTGGCCCGTTGAAAACAGTGAGTACTCCAAATGACAGTATACAGGTGTGCACCCAATGTGGCTACGGACGTGCTCTGATGCATGGATCCTGCCTGTCCATGGTCGTCGCTCAATGCACTTGTAAGTGTAGCGAGTAACTTGAGTGGTGAGAGCACCATGCACATTCTGTCTGTTCACTTAAACACCCCTCATACTCCTCATTGAAGCTGCTCGAGTGGCAGCTAAAGACAGGCAAGAACCAGAAATAAGACCGCACCTGCAACTACAATGTGTGTGAAAGGGTCGGCCAAGGTGGTAGTCGTGGCCGAGGACTCTGGGGCAGCGGTGTCCTGGCCTCCCCTCACATAGACATGACAGTTCTCTGTCAGCATACCTGTTGCTTCATTCTTCTCACCTTCAGGGCCTTCTCCAGGTGGCTGCGCATTTTTCCCACTATTTTGGCAAAACCGAAGACCAATTCCAACTTTAAACAAGAAATTTTACTCTTTTGTATCCTCAGTCCGTTCTCTTCAGTTACAGGATTGACATCAGGTAACACACAATTTGCCTTCTTCACTTTCCCTAGTTTCTCACTGTCACCTTCCAGAACATTCCCGGGTCATCCCATCCCAGTCAGCATCACAGCATCCTCCCTGTCCAGCTTCACCACCATTGGGAGTTTCCCTGTCTGTTTTGCCCCAGACAAAAGGGCATCTGCACACATAGCAAGCTGCCTCATAATGTGTGATCTGTGCTACTGTACTGCTGCCAACTGTCTCACTACCATCTGCAGTGTAGTGCTCGGCACTGCAATGTTCTGCACTGCTGTCATCTGTGGCCCTCAGGCACTTAAACATTACGAGGCTACCTGCCCTGTCAGGGCTACTAAGCCCAACTGACTAAAATTCCAGATGCTCCCTGGCTTAACCACAGTTAGCTCCTCCTAGATTAACGATTTACACTCTGAGCATAACTATATCCCCATCTAGTGGGCCTACTAGGGAACTACGCTTGCCCTGCATAAATACGATAATAGCAAAGCATACAGAGAATTATACGATGGACATTAAATATACATACCATAAATGAAAGGCACGTATATCATGGCTTTAGACATCTATTACATTTTACTCCCTTTAACAATGGTCGTCCCAGACCATTTACCCAAAGACTTTATTAAGTACATACAATACTCCATGCAGGGAGAACAGCACAAGAGTCCTTTTTCTCTTAAGGAGTACCTGGCTCACAGTCCTCCAGGTTACACATACAACATATTTACAAAATATGATCAGTCCGTGTGGTCAACAGTTCTTTAGGGGAGGTGTCCCCCTCCCTTTGTGTATGGCACTACCCTATGTGCACCATGCATGTTGCCTGGTCCTAGAACACAGTCTGTTGCTGCAGTAGCACCTGGTCCATTAGTCCAGGGACCCATTGTTTCCATTCAGGAAAGGTTCTGCTATCCAGCAGGAAGGGTGCAAAGGGTGCAACACAATAAAAACGGTAAGAGCAAAACATCATCCAGTCCTGGCCATCCGCCCGTATTACTCCCCTTCTTTGGGGAGCAGTTCAGGGCTCCTTTTGCCCTTCAAGCCACATTACAGTCCCACATGTCCTTTTTCTACAGTGCAACTAGCACTTTTTTTTCTAACTATGGTGCAACATTAACAGCACGTGTCTCATGTAGCATGGTCCCCTTTTGGACTCCATACCCAATTGCGGGCTGATGCTTCTTCAGCCGCAGGCGTCGCTGGTTGCCAGTAGGTGGCAGAGGCAGAAGCGGCACAGGGCACCGTACGTTCCCAACTCAGTCCCACATGTAGTTCTCTTTCCTCCTGTGTACAGAGGATTATTACCACCATGAAATAACCCCTGGGACAGTCTTCTTTGTAAAACGAGATCCAGTCCCCTTCCACCAGGGGTCTCCCAAATTTCACAGAGGCGGCGTTTACATAAATTTTGTCATTAATCCAGACTTCTCTGATGAAGCCATACCCCTAGTCTGTGTTGGTGTGCACTAACTGTCCATGAGAGCGGCACCCTGCCAAAGCTCCCTCTCCGTATTGCCTCAACTGCACCCAAATTTCTTTTTCCCGTTGTTTCTTTTTATCTATAATGTCTGCAAATCCAGGACGACTGCCCAGGAGTAGGAAAAGGGCTCTCTACTGTATGATGAAAACGTGAGACCAAAGTGGGATCCATTCATCCGGGGTCAAGGGTCAGGGTGCACTCACCCTCTCGTGCTGGCTGTCGCTGACCGCTCTCATCCTGTGCCTACTGTATTCTTCTGTGGCTGTGGCGGTGTACTCCAATGTTGCCTGGTAAAGGTCCTGCTCTGCTCTCTTCCCCGTCTCAAGTTCCTCCGGGGTGGCTGCTGCTTCCGGCTCTCCGGCCTCCAAATCTGTGCGATATGGTTCCGGGTTCCCGCCAAAGTAATTTTGGCCCCTGCAGCTGTGGATGTCCCAGCTCCAGCACTTCCGACGACTCTCATTGACAATGCTACCGACTGCTCTCCTCCGCAGACCTCTCCAGCATCCGCAGACTCCGCTCCACCGATGTCACAGGAAATTGTGAGTCCAGTATTCATTTACAGCGTCTGCTGGCCGCTCGGCTCGGGTCCTCTCGAGATGCAACTGCTCTCCAGGTGCTCTGGTGATGCAATGATGGAGATAATCCTCCGCATTGTATCACTCCGCTGTCGACAGGTCACCGGAGGTCACCTGTCACTTTGCGTCACTACAGCGTAAGAATTTTCTCACGCTGTAGTGCAGTAAAGCAAGAGGCTTATCTCCGATGACACACAGGCGGAGGGTTATTTTCGGTCAGTGTGTCATCAGAGGCCTATAGAGCGGTCACATCTGTTGATGTGACAGCTCTATAGGCGATATCATTGTGGGACAATCGTTATTAATGGGATTACGTCAGACAGGGAGTATTGTTGTGAGTTCATTCTTGGGTTCACCAGTTGTGAGTTCCTCTTCTGGACTCCCTCTGGTGGTGACGGGAGGTGGTGCGGCTGGTTTGATCGGTGGAGATCTGCCACCTGAGAATGAGGATGATGATTGGATCTCAGGATTCTCAGATCAGATTTAAGACAGCCGACGCCCTATTCAGTTGCTGGTGATTCCTTCTGGCTTGTCAGCTCTTGGTTTTCAGCTCTGTTCCAGTCATCTAAAGCTAAGTTTTTCTGCTAATGTTCACACTTGATTTTGGTGGTCTACTCAGTTTTTTGTGTGGCCTGCCAGCCCCGGCTGGGGGCTGAGCTGAATTTCCACTCTTATTTATCAGTATTTTGCCAATTGGCTTTTTGTCCCTTACTAGTTTCGTCTCTTTTTGCTCTGTCTCAGAATATTTCAGAGTGCTGATATAGTGGGAGAAGTCTAGTGACTTCAGGGTTAATTTTGCTATCAGAAGTGTTGGACAATATTTTTGTAGGGTTTCTTGCAGGTTGCAGACAGTGTCTTCCCTTTCCTTTCCTGTCTAGTTAGTTTGGGCCCCATCATTTGCTCAGCCTATTTTCCTGCCTGTGTTTGTGCCTTCATCTTGCTTCACCGTCAATACATGTGTGGGGGATATCTATTCCTTTGGGGTCTGCTCTGGGGCAGTTAGTTTTTCCTTTTCTTGCTTTAGGCTTATGTAATCCTCCGGCCGTCACGAGGCGTCTAGGTTCATCGTAGGCACGCTCCAAGGCTACTGATAGCTGTGTGGTAAGATCAGGGATCTGCAATCTGCATAGTTACCAACCACTCTGGTTTTCTGAGGCTTAGCTGTTTTGCCTTTTTCTCCTCGGTGACCCATTCATAACAGAGTATATTGTTGTTGTTTTTTTTTACAGGAGACGATGGCTTCAAATGGATTTAGGCGTGTAATAAAAGTAATGAAAAAATGTGTCATGTTTTATTTCATTAAAATACTTTATTCTTATGTATGTGTTTTTTTAACCCTTTATTACTATAAGATTAATAATGGAGAGGCATCTTATTGATGCCTCTCCATTAATAACCATGCTTATTGTCACCTTACAATCAGAGGTGACATTAACCCCTTTATTACCCCATAAGTCACCACAGTGGGAAGAGAGGGGCTAAGTGCCAGAATTGGTGCATCGTACAGATGCGCCATTTCTGGGGCAGCTGCGGGCTGGTATTTGTAGCCAGGGGGACCAATATCTAAGGCCCCTTCCTAGGCTATGAATATCAACCTGCATCTGTCTGCATAACCTTTCTGGCTATAAAATACAGGGGGACTCCATGTCATTTTTTTGGGGGGGTCCCCCTGTTTTAATAGCCAGTAAAGGCTATGCAGACAGCTGCGGGCTGATATTCATAGCCTGGGAAGATCCATGGCTATTATCCCCTTCACAAGCTACAAATATTGGCCTCCGTCTGTCGGTTTTCCCACTCTGGCACAGAAAATTGCGCGGGAGCTCACACAATTTTTTTCCTGTTTTTTTTTCAAAATTAAACATATTGTTCACTAGCTGAAGAGCCCGGGCGCTGCCCGGGCATAGTACCTAACTGTGGGTCCCGCTCTCTTCCTTAACAGCCCCGCGCTCTACCCGCCATCATGCTCTGTCCTTCTGCAGCCCCGCTCTCCACCCACCATCACGCTCTCTCCTTCCACAGCCCCGCTCTCCACCCACCATCCCGTTCTATCCCTCCGCAGCCCTCCACAGCCACGGTCTCTTCCTTCACAGCCCTGCTCTCTTCCTCTACAGCCCCGCTCTCTTCCTCTACAGCCCTGCTCTCTTCCTCAACAGCCCTGCTCTCCCGCTCTCCCCCTTCACAGCCCCACTCTCTTCCTTCACAGCCCCGCTCTCTCCTTCCACAGCCCCGCTCTCTCCCTCCACAGCCCCGCTCTCCCCCTCCACAGCCCCGCTCTCTTCCTTCACAGCCCCGCACTCCCGCTCTCTCCATCTACAGCCCTGCTGTCTTCCTCCACAGCCCTGCTCTCCCGCTCTCTCCCTCCACAGCCCTGCTCTCCCGCTCTCTCCCTCCACAGCCCTGCTGTCTTCCTCCACAGCCCTGCTCTCCCCCTCCACAGCCCCACTCTCTTCCTTCACAGCCCCGCACTCCTGCTCTCTCCATCTACAGCCCTGCTGTCTCCCTCCACTGCCCTGCTCTCCCGCTCTCTCTCTCCACAGCCCCGCTCTCTTCCTTCATAGCCCCGCTCTCCTGCTCTCTCCCTCCACATCCCCGCTCTCCCACTCTCTCCCTCCACAACCCCGCTGTTTTCTTCCACAGCCCTGCTCACCCACTCTCTCCCTCCACAGCCCCGCTCTCCCGCTCTCTCCCTCCACAGCCCTGCTGTCTCCCTCCACAGCCCTGCTCTCCTGCTCTCTCCCTCCACTGCCCTGCTCTCTCGGTCTCTCTTTCCACAGCCCCGCTGTCTTCCTCCACAGTCCTGCTCACCCACTCTCTCCCTCCACAGCCCCGCTCTCCCGCTCTCTCCCTCCACAGCCCTGCTGTCTTCCTCCACAGCCCTGCTCTCCTGCTCTCTCCCTCCACTGCCCTGCTCTCCTTGTCTCTCTCTCCACAGCCCCGCTGTCTCCCTCCACAGCCCTGCTGTCTTCCTCCACAGCGTCAGCCCCACTCTCCATGCACCACACGCGGTGATGCCGGGACCAGGAGAGAGAGCTGCGCAGATTGTTCAGCCGGAGTGGGCGGAACTAGAGCAGAGCTGCAGCGCGTGTGATTGGGCAGCCTGCGGGGGGCATGGCCTAGCACTGTAGTAGGCTGCAGTAGAAGCCGGGGACTAAATTTAGGCTGGGAAGCTGCAGAGGAGAGGGGGGATAGCGCGGTTGGCGACGGGGTGCGCCGACTGAGCCAGGACAGGGCTGGGAGGCCTCTGGCCTGAAGACTATCTTCCTCCACAGCCCCGTTCTCCATGCACTGCCCTGCTGTAGCTGTATCCATCCTCAGCCCCGCTCTTCATCCGTGTCCCACTCTAATGCTTCGTGATTGGTTGGTGTCCCACTCTGCTGCTTCGTGATTGGTTGGTGATACACATGTGGTGCCCCCAGGAGTATGGTTGCCACAGTGACATTGCCTTCCTCCTAGGGAGTGTGATGTTATGCTTGGAAGCAATAAAGGATCTCTCTAGCAGTTAATCACAACACACAACACAGTTTCCATTCCAGGTCAGCAGAGGGAGCTTTGAACCAAATATGGGGAGGAGCTACTCTCTGGGGGCCAGGAGGGAAAATTAGAGGAGTTCGTGTGAGGAGGGCAACATGTGTGGAAGTGGAGGAGAAAAGCTGGGAGATTGAACAGAGAGTTCAGGCTCATTCCCAGCTATAGCGCATGATCTGGAGCCCGGTCTCCAAGGCTGTACGGACACTGATGGTCCTGCAACAGAAACCGGAGGAATAGGAAGCTGTAAATACTCTATTCCCACATAAGACTCGGAGGCACAACAGCGACGTGTGAGCCAGAAGAGGAAGGCTACAGCTATCTGCCATACGAGGGAGTTCTAAAGAGAATAAGCAAGTGGAACTTCAGTGTAACACAGTACTGCAAATACCTAAACATAAGCGCTAGGAAGGAGACTACACAACCCATCTGCATAGAGAGATTCCTAAGTTGCTTCCAGGCTAGCCAGCTCCTGTGCCATCTGTAATCTGGACCCTGGACTGCATTTGCCAAGCAAAGTAAAGGTAAAGAAACTGCACCCTGTTGTGTCCATGCCTTCTTTCTGTACTGCTTCATCCCTGTGGCAGGCACTGCACCCTCTTCCTCAACACCTATCCTTACTGCCCTGGGATTACAGCTCTACTTGTGGGGAGCTAATACACCTTGCTGCCTTAAACCATCTGTCCCAGAGGATCTGCCGGCATGGTCGGCTTAACCCCCTATTTGCCGAGCACCACAGGTGGCGTCACAAATCATTCACTCATAAACTTTATTCCATCACTAAACCCCTTTTACATGGGTGCCCAGGGCTACGGACCAGGTCACCGCTGCTGTGACATTCCCCTTTGAGAGAACGGCTCGGTACCGAGTACCCCACTGCCCTGGGAGGGCGACCCACACACATCCATACATTCATTTTTATATGTATAGATTAACATCGGCCTTGCTATTATTTATCTATCTATGGATATATCTATAGATATATCTATAGATCTATTTATCTATGGATATATGTATAGATATATCTAAAACAAGAGAAAATGGAACAGCACAATCCAAAATCTCCAGGTGCACAGGCCACCCAAGGAATTATCCCAAAAGTCAAAATTCACATATGAAAAAGCTGTTGTTACTGGCGTTATGTGAATTAGAGACATGCACAGTAGACTATAATGAATGCCAGAGATGGCTCATGGCATCCTCCATGTGTGCTGTGGATTCCTGAATTAAGTGTTTTTGTGTACACAGCTGCACTATTTTGAGATTAGCAATGCAATTAATACTATTTTGTAAGATTAACAGTTTTTTGTAAGCACTTTATGCACAATACACTTTATGTAACGGAGGATATTATGTCAACACTGTTTATGATTTATGAATATGAAAATATATGAATTAATATGTGATATTCACATTTGTAAATTAATTGGAGCACTTGAAAAAAACCTATATATATATATATATATATATATATACAGTGGGGCAAAAAAGTATTTAGTCAGTCAGCAATAGTGCAAGTTCCACCACTTAAAAAGATGAGAGGCGTCTGTAATTTACATCATAGGTAGACCTCAACTATGGGAGACAAACTGAGAAAAAAAAATCCAGAGAATCACATTGTCTGTTTTTTTTAACTTTTATTTGCATATTATGGTGGAAAATAAGTATTTGGTCAGAAACAAAATTTCATCTCAATACTTTGTGATATATCCTTTGTTGGCAATGACAGAGGTCAAACGTTTTCTGTAAGTCTTCACAAGGTTGCCACACACTGTTGTTGGTATGTTGGCCCATTCCTCCATGCAGATCTCCTCTAGAGCAGTGATGTTTTTGGCTTTTCGCTTGGCAACACGGACTTTCAACTCCCTCCAAAGGTTTTCTATAGGGTTGAGATCTGGAGACTGGCTAGGCCACTCCAGGACCTTGAAATGCTTCTTACGAAGCCACTCCTTCGTTGCCCTGGCGGTGTGCTTTGGATCAATGTCATGTTGAAAGACCCAGCCACGTTTCATCTTCAATGCCCTTGCTGATGGAAGGAGGTTTGCACTCAAAATCTCACGATACATGGCCCCATTCATTCTTTCATGTACCCGGATCAGTCGTCCTGGCCCCTTTGCAGAGAAACAGCCCCAAAGCATGATGTTTCCACCACCATGCTTTACAGTAGGTATGGTGTTTGATGGATGCAACTCAGTATTCTTTTTCCTCCAAACATGACAAGTTGTGTTTCTACCAAACAGTTCCAGTTTGGTTTCATCAGACCATAGGACATTCTCCCAAAACTCCTCTGGATCATCCAAATGCTCTCTAGCAAACTTCAGACGGGCCCGGACATGTACAGGCTTAAGCAGTGGGACATGTCTGGCACTGCAGGATCTGAGTCCATGGTGGCATAGTGTGTTACTTATGGTAGGCCTTGTTACATTGGTCCCAGCTCTCTGCAGTTCATTCACTAGGTCCCCCCGCGTGGTTCTGGGATTTTTGCTCACCGTTCTTGTGATCATTCTGACCCCACGGGGTGGGATTTTGCGTGGAGCACCAGATCGAGGGAGATTATCATTGGTCTTGTATGTCTTCCATTTTCTAATTATTGCTCCCACAGTTGATTTCTTCACTCCAAGCTGGTTGGCTATTGCAGATTCAGTCTTCCCAGCCTGGTGCAGGGCTACAATTTTGTTTCTGGTGTCCTTTGACAGCTCTTTGGTCTTCACCATAGTGGAGTTTGGAGTCAGACTGTTTGAGGGTGTGCACAGGTGTATTTTTATACTGATAACAAGTTTAAACAGGTGCCATTACTACAGGTAATGAGTGGAGGAAAGAGGAGACTCTTAAAGAAGAAGTTACAGGTCTGTGAGAGCCAGAAATCTTGATTGCTTGTTTCTGACCAAATACTTATTTTCCACCATAATATGCAAATAAAAGGAAAAAAAAACAGACAATGTGATTTTCTGGATTTTTTTTTCTCAGTTTGTCTCCCATAGTTGAGGTCTACCTATGATGTAAATTACAGACGCCTCTCATCTTTTTAAGTGGTGGAACTTGCACTATTGCTGACTGACTAAATACTTTTTTGCCCCACTGTATATATATATGAACAAGTGTATTAGATTCACTGCTTAATAAAGGCTCTGCATGAGCCGAAACGTCGCCAACCATGTGGGTCTGAAATAAAACCACATTTTTTACTCTTTGAAAATGAGTGCTGCCTTCAGTTTTTTCATATATCTATCCATCTATCTATCTACACCTGTCTATCTGTGTGTGTAATGGAGTGTGGGTTGGACAAATCTAAAAGATGAGGTTTTTAGCTTACAATAATGCATACGATCCGCATGAAAATCCACATCAAAAACACATGAAAAACACATAAAAAACGCGTGGATTTTTACCTGCGTTTTCTGCCAAGATGTGCAGATTCTGTGCAGAAAATTCTGCAGGCAAATCTGCAACGTGTGCACATACCCTAACATATTGTTCACATTTGGTAATCAAAAAGTTGTATTCTTGGACTTTCGTCACACCAATTTATATTATTATATGTGAATCAACAAAATAGGTCAATTAATTCATTAACATATTGTTCACATTTAGTAGTCAAAATATGGTATAAAAAAGAAACAATTCCTAGTTTTCCTTAATCACAACTTCAAGAAGTTGAGGTCCAGATAATATCCCTATCAGTCCCTATTATAGTACTGAACCTGGCACCTCAAGACTTCGATCATGAGATTACCTTGACGTTGGTGAATTTTTGGCCAAATTTTGTGCTAAGTATCTCATGTGTTTTTCCTAAATTTCAAAAGCCATTACGCTATTCACACTTCATGTATTTCACATTGATATGCCGTAATGCAATTGAGTGCAACCATTTCCTCATTTTGATATGTAAGTTGTTTTTTGGTATGCACCTGTTCAGATTAATTCTTGATGTGCTGTCAGTTTTCTGTTATTTGATCGCCAAGAGGACGACTGACCATGTTCTCCTCCTCCTCTCCATCTACGCTGAACAGACGGTTTGACAGTTGTGCTTGTAGTACCGTCTATAGCGCATGAAAGTAGCTCCTGTTCTTGTTCCTCTTCCTCATTGTCAACCAATTCATGTTGGGATGACATGAGGCTGGGCCGTTTGTCATCACCCTGTATGCTTCCTTGTTCCATCTCATCGTGCTCAGCCTGTATTGCCACTTCTTTGATTGTGAGCAGACAGCGTTTCAGAAAACAGAGAAGCGGGATGGTGACGCTAGTTATGGCATCACTGCCGCTCACCATCTTGGTGGATTCCTCAAAGTTTTGTAGGATGGTACATATGTCTGACATCCATGTCCACTCCTGAGGTTTTATGTGTGGAATCTGAACTGACGGCCTTGTTGATGCTGGTAGTCAACAACTGCCCTCTTCTGCTCACAAATCCTTTCCAACATGTGCAGTGTTGAGTTCCAAAGTGTGGGGACTTCACACACCAGTTGGTGAGCTGGAATCTGCAAACAGTGCTGAAGCAAGGCAAGGGCGGTGGAAGCTGGAGCTGACTTTCTAAAATGGGCACACAGGTGGCGTACTTTGACAAGTAGATCCGGCAGCTCCGGATAGGTTTTGAGAAACCGTTGAACAACGAGGTTAAGCACATGGACCAGGCATGGTACTTGTGTGAGCTCGCCTCGCTTCAGAGCCGCCACCAGGTTCCGGCCATTGTCACACACAACCATGCCTGGCTGTAGGTTCAGCGATGTCAGCCATACATCTGCCTGCTCTTTCAGAGCTGTCCACAACTCTTCCGCATTGTGGGGTTTGTCACCTAAGCATATTAGCTTCAGTACAGCCTGTTGATGCTTGGCTGAGGCAATGCGCAGTGCTTCCAGCTTGTGACTGATGTGGTCATGTCAGAGATGGAGGCTGAAGAGGAGGAGGAAGTGCAGGAGCTGTAGACTGTGGGGGCAACCCTGATAAACGTAGGGCCCACAATCCTCGGTGTCAGAAGGGTGTGTTCCATCTCAAGGTCCTAATGGGTTCCAGCCTCCACTATGTTAACCCAGTGTGCCGTCAGCGAGATATACCGTCCCTGCCCAGAAGCACTTGTCCATGAGTCCGTGGTTAGGTGTACTTTCCCAGTAACAGCATTGTTGAGGACGCAGTTAATGTTGTCGGACACGTGCTTGTGTAATGTGGGGATGGCAGACCGGGAGAAATAGTGGCGGCTGGTAGTAATAGTAATAGTGGTGGTCATTTCGGAGATGGAGGCTGAAGAGGAGGAGGAGGTGAAGGAGCTGTACTGTATACTGTGGGGGCAACCCTGATTGACGTAGGGTCCACAATCCTCGATGTTGGGAGGACTTGTTCCATCCCAAGGTCCCTCTGGTTCCTGGCTTCCAGAATGTTAACCCAGTGTGCCACCGGTGAGATGTAGCGTCCCTGCTCACAAGCACTTGTCCACATGTCCGTGGTTAGGTGGAATTTCCCAATAACAGAATTGTTCAGGGCATGGGTAATGTTGTGGGACACGTGCTAGTGTAATACCGGTGTAACAGGCCAGATTAACTCCCCGCCCAGAATATACCCGGACTTAAAGTGGCCTAGGCCAGATTATATCCCGGGTATATTCTGGCCTAGGCCAAACTATACCCCGGGTATAAATTGGCCTAGGCCAGATTATACCACTCCGGGTCAGAATATACCCCAGCTGCTGTAGATCAGGCAGTACACGGGGCCCCAGGCCGCACACGGGGGCAGAGACAGAGAACGGGGTCCAAGGCAGCACACAGGGGCCCCAGGCAGTGCACAGGGCCTCAGGCAGCGCACAGGAGCAGAGAGAGCGAATGGGTTACCAGGCAGCACATGGGGGCCCCAGGAAGCGCACAGGGCCCCAGGCAGTGCACAAGGACCCCAGGCAGAAAACGGGGGCCCCAGACAGCGGACAAGGCTCCAGGCAGCAGATGGGGCCCCAGGCAGCGCACAGGGCCTCAGGCAGCACACGAGGCCCCAGGCACAGCACAGGGGCCACAGGTTGCACAAAAAACCCTCATAAGGATGTGATTTAGCTTGCATGATTTCCCTGCAAGCTTCATTTAGCATGTATTTAAACTTTGATATATGTGTTTTTACCATTAACTATTAAGTATTATTATGTAACATATTGTTTGCTTGCTCTAACAGCACTTTGTGTATTTTACATGCATTTTTTCCCACATGCTCCCTCATGTGCTTTATTTATGGTAGTCATGCAATAGCCATCAATTTTTTCACCCAGTGTCAAGCTATTTTCCAATTTCTGTATGGTTTGCTGTTTCCTTTTTATTTAGTGTTATTTTGTGTATTTAATAAAATATAAACTTTTTATACAACATTTTTGGAGGACCTTTTCTCTCTATGGTGTTTATACTTGGTTTCACGGTCCTCCGTGTTATAACCCCTTTTTGTTCTTGAATTTTTGTAATAGAAAGGGAATCAAATTTCGTTGAAAAAATCGGTAATAGACATTTCAGAATCCATCCGGACCAGGGGCCCCATATCGTTTAGTATGGTTTAAAGAGAATTGAACTTCTTCCTCAGTGAAAGGGGCATTCAAAAGTGTTAATAGGTCTGGGGAAATATGAGGTAAATTAATTGATTGAAGATACCGTATATACTCGTCTATAAGCCGAGATTTTCAGCCCATTTTTTGGCGCTGAAAGTCCCCCTCTCGGCTTATACACGAGTTATATACCGGGGGATCGGCGGGGGAGGGGGAGCGGGGGTGTCAGATCATACTCACCCTTCTCTGCAGCTCCCCTGCTTGTTCCATGTTGTCGTTGCTGCTCTCTTCCTGCTTCAGGGTCAAATGGGACCCGCTCATTAAATATGCGCATTTTTAATGAGCGGTACCACGTGACCGCTGAAGCAGGAAGAGAGCAGTGCCGACAACATGGAACAAGCAGGGGGTGCACTGCAGAGACAAGCACCAGGACCGGGTGAGTATGAACGGGGGGAGGCATATTCCCCTGTCCCTGCGCTGTGCTGTCTTGCGTCCTCTGCAGTGACATTCAGGTCAGAGGGCGCGATCGTGCCCTCTACCTGCAGAGTCACTACAGAGCCCGCAACGCTGATGAGCAGGGGGCAGCGACGGAGGTGAGTATACAGTTTTTTTTGTAACGGAGGCAGCGGCAGCAGCAGCAGCAACATGATGGGGCCACACACTGTGCAGATAACTGGGGCCACTCACTGTGCAGATAACTGGGGCCACTCACTGTGCAGCATAACTGGGGCCACACACTGTACAGATAACTGGGGCCACTCACTGTGCAGCAAAGCTGGGGCAACTCACTGTGCAGCATAACTGGGGCCACACACTGTACAGATAACTGGGGCCACTCACTGTGCAGCAAAGCCGGGGCAACTCACTGTGCAGCTAACTGGGGCCACTCACTGTGCAGCATAACTGGGGCCACTCACTTTGCAGCATTATCTGGGGCCACTCACTGTGCAGCATAACTGGGGCCACTCACTGTGCAGCTTAACTGGGGCCACTCACTGTGCAGCATTATCTGGGGCCACTCACTATGCAGCATTATCTGGGGCCACTGACTGTGCAGCATTATCTGGGGCCACTCACTGTGCAGCATTATCTGGGGCCACACACTGTGCAGATAACTGGGGCCACTCACTGTGCAGAATAACTGGGGCCACACACTGTGCAGATAACTGGGGCCACTCACTGTGCAGCAAAGCTGGGGCAACTCATTGTGCAGCTAACTGGGGCCACTCACTGTGCAGCATAACTGGGGCCACTCACTGTGCAGCATTATCTGGGGCCACTCACTGTGCAGCATAACTGGGGCCACTCACTGTGCAGCTTAACTGGGGCCACTCACTGTGCAGCATTATCTGGGGCCACTCACTGTGCAGTATTATCTGGGGCCACTCACTGTGCAGCATTATCTGGGGCCACTCACTGTGCAGCATTATCTGGGGCCACTCACTGTGCAGCATTATCTGGGGCCACACACTGTGCAGATAACTGGGGCCACTCACTGTGCAGCATAACTGGGGCCACACACTGTGCAGATAACTGGGGCCACTCACTGTGCAGCAAAGCTGGGGCAACTCACTGTGCAGCTAACTGGGGCCACTCACTGTGCAGCTTAACTGGAGCCACTCACTGTGCAGCATTATCTGGGGCAACTCACTGTGCACCCTCGGCTTATATGCGAGTCAATAAGTTTTCCCATTTTTTTGTGACAAAATTAGGGGGGTCAGATTATACACGGGTCGGCTTATGCACGAGTTTATATGGTATTTGTCTATGTCTTGTTGATCAGGTTGCGGAGTAGATGTATCGTCTTTTAAATTATAAAGATGGGTATAGTCGTTGGAAAATACTTCTACAATTTCAATCGGATTTCTAACAAGCCGTCCCTCAGAATCCACTAAATATTCCACTCTAGATTTCACTTCCTTATGACAAACTCTACGAGCTAGCAGGGCACCCACCCTATCACCTGTGGCATATAATTTAGTTCTAAATTTCTTTAGATTATGGGCATATATAGACAGGAAAGTTTCAAGTAGTTTAAATCTAATCTGGAAAATTTCTTTTGAGACAGCGAGAGAAGGATTAGACTTATTTGTGGACTCTAAATGGTATAAGCGGGATTTAAGGTCATTTCTGCTTTTCTCCCTTTTATGTTTTAAAAAAGATGCCTGTTGTAGTAAAATTCCCCTAATCACCGCTTTATGAGTGGCCCATAGAGTCTCATCAGTGATCTCTTTGGAATCATTTGTCTGGAAATAATGCTTCAGCTCAGATTTAATTTTTGCAACTACCCAATCATTCAGTAATAACGACTCGTTCAATCGCCTGAAGGCTGAGCTAATCTGATGAGAGAGTGCTAGTTGTAGAGAAATAGGCGTGTGGTCAGATCATGTGATTAGGCCTATGTCCGCAGATATACACCTCCGAAGGACAGCACTGTCTATCAAGAAATGATCTATCCTGCTGTATGTACGATGTCGGAAGGAATAGAATGTATAGTCCCTTTCACTTGCATGGGAGTATCTCCAGAAATCGTGATAATTAGAGTTGAGCGAAACGGGTCGAACAATTTCAAAAGTCGCCGACTTTTGGCAAAGTCGGGTTTCCCTGTTGAGAGGAACAGAGGCCGCTATCTGCAGACCGGATATAACTTCAAGAGAAATGTGCTGTCTTCCAGGTGCAAAAATTAAAGATGTGTCTGACAGGATATCAGGACTCTTCAGACCTACAGATGACTACCCATTTCTGCTACTACATGTGGGGACAAATGACACCGCAAGAAACGACCTGGAAACCATCTGCAGAGACTTTGAAGACTTAGGCAAGAAAGTGAAAGAACTGGGAGCGCAGGTGGTCTTCTCTTCCATCCTCCCAGTGGATGGCCATGGAACAAGGAGGTGGAATAAGATTCTGCAGGTGAACAACTGGCTACGTCGATGGTGCCGTCAGCAACGATTTGGATTTCTGGATCACGGAGTGAACTACTTATACGATGGACTACTTGCTAGAGATGGGGTGCACCTTACGAAGACTGGAAAGCATGTATTTGGAAGTCGCCTTGCTACACTTGTAAGGAGAGCTTTAAACTAGAACAACATGGGAAGGGAAGCAAAAGACCAGAAAAAGCCATACACCTGACAAATGCTATTGAGAACTCTGCTAATAGAAGTGGAAAGGAAGAACAAAGACGAAAGAATCTAATTAATAACAATATTGGAGAAAGAGAAACCAATCACAAACTAAAATGTTTCTATACTAATGCACAAAGCATGGGCAACAAACAAGGAGAATTGGAACTACTAACACAGGAAAAGAAATATGATGTCATTGGAATCACTGAAACTTGGTGGGACGATACACATGATTGGAATACAAGACTAGAAGGATACAACTTATTTGCAAGAAACAGACTTGATAAACGAGGAGGGGGTGTTGCATTGTATGTTAGAAACGCATATATCTGCACAGAGATTGAAGCTTCAGAGACTGGGAGTTCTGTGGAAACTGTTTGGGTAAGAATACAAGGACAGAACAATGGAAAGGACACCATTGTAGGCATTTACTACAGGCCGCCTGTGCAAGCTGAAGATATGGATGAACTCTTTATGCATCAAATGGCCAAGTTCTCCAAAAAATATGACATAGTTGTCATGGGAGATTTCAACTATCCAGACATTTGTTGGGAATCTCTCTCAGGCAAAACTAACAGGTCAAGGAAATTCTTATCCTCTCTTGCTGACAACTTTATCTTCCAAAAGGTAGGGGAGAAAACAAGGGGAACTGCTACCTTGGATCTAATCCTTATAAACAGGGAGGAAATGGTTGAGGAGGTAAAAGTGGCTGGAACCCTAGGAGGTAGCGACCATGCTATTTTAGAATTTTGGATAACTAGAGGCGGAAGACCTGTGAAGACTCAGACGTCAAGGTTAGATTTCAGAAAGGCAGATTTTAAGGGATTCAGAAAGATAATTGGAGGGATCCAATGGCTGGATATCCTTAAAGACAAAAATGTCCAGGAAGGATGGGAAATCTTGAAAAATGAAATTCTCAAAGCACAGTTGTTAACAATTCCGAAAAGAGGGAAGAATAGGAAGCATTTAAGGAAACCAGGATGGGTGAACACAGAACTTAAGCACATGCTAAAAAGGAAGAAAAAAATGTTTATAAAATGGAAAGAGGGAGGCATATCTAAAGAAGAATATAATGCTGTCTGCAGAATCAGCAGGGCACAAATCAGATTAGCTAAAGCTGAAAATGAATTGAGGCTTGCAAGAGATGTCAAAAGCAATAATAAAGGATTTTGGGGATATGTCAAAAGTAAAAGAAAAGTCAAAGATGCTATAGGATTTTTACAGGATGAAAATGATGAAATGGTAAGACAGGATGTTGAGAAGGCTGAACTTTTAAATTCCTATTTTGCATCTGTTTTCTCTCAGAAAGGAAATGTAACACCAACTGTTATTCACTGTCCTATTAAGGGAATAGAAGAATCCAGGATATCTATAAACAGAAAGATAGTGAGGAAACACTTAGCTAACCTAAATGAATTCAAGTCTCCAGGTCCAGATGAATTACACCCCAGAGTACTGAAGGAGATAGCAGAAGAAATTTCTGAACCACTCTCCATAATCTTTGAAAATTCTTGGAGAACAGGAGAAGTGCCAGAAGACTGGAGAAGAGCAAATGTTGTTCCTATCTTCAAAAAGGGGAAGAAGGTGGACCCAGGCAACTATAGGCCAGTGAGTCTGACTTCTATACCAGGAAAGGTCTTTGAACAAATTATTAAACAACATGTAAGTCAATACCTGGATAAGAATGAAGTGATCAAACAGAGTCACCATGGGTTTGTAACTAATAAGTCATGTCAGACTAACTTAATTTCCTTCTATGACGGTATCACTGATTGGGTGGATCAAGGAAATGCTGTAGATATAGTATATCTTGACTTCAGCAAAGCATTTGACAAAGTCTCTCATACAATCCTTATTGAAAAAATGACTAAGTATGGAATGGACAAGGCAACTGTTAGGTGGATTCATAGCTGGCTTAGTGATCGGACCCAAAGAGTGGTCGTAAATGGCTGCACATCCAGTTGGAAGAATGTCTCAAGTGGGGTACCACAGGGCTCTGTCCTGGGCCCTGTATTGTTCAACATCTTTATCAACGATTTAGATGAAGGAATTGAGGGTAAACTGATTAAATTTGCTGATGACACAAAGCTAGGAGGGATAGCTAATACTAGAGAAGAGAGAGAGAGGATTCAAAAAGATTTAAATAAACTGGAGAAGTGGGCAGTAACTAACAGAATGGTTTTTAACAGGGAGAAATGCAAAGTACTACATCTGGGCAATAAAAATGAAAAAAGCATATATAGAATGGGAGGAATAGGGCTAAGTGACAGCACATGTGAAAAAGACTTGGGTATACTAATAGATCACAGACTGAATATGAGTCAACAGTGTGATGCAGCAGCAAAAAAGGCAAATGCAGTTCTAGGATGTATTAACAGAAGCATACAGTCTAGATCACGTGAAGTCATTATTTCCCTCTACTCCTCTTTGGTCAGACCTCATCTGGAATATTGTGTCCAGTTTTGGGCACCACATTTTAAAAAAGACATCAACAAACTGGAGCAAGTTCAGAAAAGAGCGACCAGAATGGTGACCGGTCTGCAAACCCTGTCTTATGAGGAAAGGTTGCAGGATTTGGGAATGTTTAGTTTGCAAAAGAGAAGACTGAGAGGAGACTTAATTGCTGTCTACAAATATCTAAAGGGCTGTCACATTGTAGAAGGATCAACTTTATTCTCATTTGCACAAGGAAAGACTAGAAGCAATGGGATGAAACTGAATGGGAGGAGACACAGATTAGATATTAGAAAAAACTTTTTGACAGTTAGAGTGATCAATGAGTGGAACAGGCTGCCACGAGAAGTGGTGAGTTCTCCTTCAATGGAAGTCTTCAAACAGAGGCTGGACAGACATCTGACTGAGATGATTTAGCGAATCCTGCTTTGAGCAGGGGGTTGGACCAGATGGCCCAGGAGGTCCCTTCCAACTCTACGATTCTATGATTCTATGATTCTATGAAACCCGACCCTAGGATGAGGTCGGCCACGAGGTCGGCGACTTACGCGCCAAAGTCGCGTTTCAAAAGTTTGTTTAGCGCTCTTTTTCAGCCAATCAGGATCCACGGACACTGTGTTCAACGTGATGACATAGGCAGGGGTCACCACCATCTTTCAGAAAGGCATGCAAGTGATTGGCTTGCTTTGGTGGGCGTCACAGGGGTTATAAAAGGGCATGCACGCCGACCGCCATCTTACTTCTGCCGATCTTAGCATAGGGAGAGGTTGCTGATTCTGTAGGGAGAGCGTTAGGCAGGGAAGAAGACAAAAAAACTGCTTCTGCTGCTAGCGATCTTGCCTGTGCAACACACCAGTCACTGTGTGTGCAGAGCAAGGGGAGGATATATTGTGGTGGATCAGCGGTGTTGGTTGTTAGGCTGCCTTCTAAGGCTTCCTGACAGCTGCATTGCTGTTTCCCCACTGCTCTGCAAACTGCTTTTTTAAAAGCAATCCCAATTTTTTTTTGTCCTGCTAAGGTACTGAGCGTGCATTTATTCAAACCATACAGCGGTGTACGCTCCTCACACAGTACCGTGTAACGGCTGTTATCACAGCCACAGTGAAGCTATCTGTGTGTCACTGTGGAGGACTTGTTCCGTTCTTACAGACCTACACTCTAGGGAGATTCCTATTCTGCCCCATTCTACAATTAACTTTTTTCACACCTGTGCCATCGAGCCTGTGACATAGCGCTCTGATATTCAGTGGGCCTCACACAATCCAAAAGTGTCCAGTGTCCACAAGTGTCTGCAGAAATTCAAAATCTCCCTTATCCTGCAGTCACTATTTTCACACCTGCTGCATAGAGCCTGTGACATAGCGCTCTGATATTCATTGGGCCTCACACAATCCAAAAGTGTCCAGTGTCTGCAGAAATTCAAAATCTCCCTTATCCTGTAGTCACTTTTTTCACACCTGCTGCATCGAGCCTGTGACATAGCGCTCTGATATTCATTGGGCCTCACACAATCCAAAAGTGTCCAGTGTCCACAAGTGTCTGCAGAAATTCAAAATCTCCCTTATCCTGTAGTCACTTTTTTCACACCTGTGCCATCGAGCCTGTGACATAGCACTGTGATATTCAGTGGGCCTCACACAATCCAAGTGTCCAGTGTCTACAAGTGTCTGCAGAAATTCAAAATCTCCCTTATCCTGTAGTCACTTTTTTCACACCTGTGCCATCGAGCCTGTGACATAGCACTGTGATATTCAGTGGGCCTCACACAATCCAAGTGTCCAGTGTCCACAAGTGTCTGCAGAAATTCAAAATCTCACAGAAATTCAAAATCTCCCTTATCCTGTAGTCACTTTTTTCACACCTGTGCCATCGAGCCTGTGACATAGCACTGTGATATTCAGTGGGCCTCACACAATCCAAGTGTCCAGTGTCCACAAGTGTCTGCAGAAATTCAAAATCTCCCTTATCCTGTAGTCACTTTTTTCACACCTGCTGCATCGAGCCTGTGACATAGCGCTGTGATATTCAGTGGGCCTCACACAATCCAAGTGTCCAGTGTCCACAAGTGTCTGCAGAAATTCAAAATCTCCCTTATCCTGTAGTCACTTTTTTCACACCTGTGCCATCGAGCCTGTGACATAGCACTGTGATATTCAGTGGGCCTCACACAATCCAAGTGTCCAGTGTCCACAAGTGTCTGCAGAAATTCAAAATCTCCCTTATCCTGTAGTCACTTTTTTCACACCTGTGCCATCGAGCCTGTGACATAGCGCTGTGATATTCATTGGGCCTCACACAATCCAAGTGTCCAGTGTCTGCAGAAATTCAAAATCTCCCTTATCCTGTAGTCACTTTTTTCACACCTGCTGCATCAAGCCTGTGACATAGCACTCTGATATTCATTGGGACTCACACAATCCAAAAGTGTCCAGTGTCTGCAGAAATTCAAAATCTCCCTTATCCTGTAGTCACTTTTTTCACACCTGCTGCATCGAGCCTGTGACATAGCGCTGTGATTTTCATTGGGCCTCACACAATCCAAGTGTCCAGTGTCCACAAGTGTCTGCAGAAATTCAAAATCTCACAGAAATTCAAAATCTCCCTTATCCTGTAGTCACTTTTTTCATACCTGTGCCATCGAGCCTGTGACATAGCACTGTGATATTCAGTGGGCCTCACACAATCCAAGTGTCCAGTGTCCACAAGTGTCTGCAGAAATTCAAAATCTCCCTTATCCTGTAGTCACTTTTTTCACACCTGCTGCATCGAGCCTGTGACATAGCGCTGTGATATTCAGTGGGCCTCACACAATCCAAGTGTCCAGTGTCCACAAGTGTCTGCAGAAATTCAAAATCTCCCTTATCCTGTAGTCACTTTTTTCACACCTGTGCCATCGAGCCTGTGACATAGCACTGTGATATTCAGTGGGCCTCACAAAATCCAAGTGTCCAGTGTCCACAAGTGTCTGCAGAAATTCAAAATCTCCCTTATCCTGTAGTCACTTTTTTCACACCTGCTGCATCGAGCCTGTGACATAGCGCTGTGATATTCATTGGGCCTCACACAATCCAAGTGTCCAGTGTCTGCAGAAATTCAAAATCTCCCTTATCCTGTAGTCACTTTTTTCACACCTGCTGCATCGAGCCTGTGACATAGCACTCTGATATTCATTGGGACTCACACAATCCAAAAGTGTCCAGTGTCTGCAGAAATTCAAAATCTCCCTTATCCTGTAGTCACTTTTTTCACACCTGCTGCATCGAGCCTGTGACATAGCTCTGTGATTTTCATTGGGCCTCACACAATCCAAGTGTCCAGTGTCCACAAGTGTCTGCAGAAATTCAAAATCTCACAGAAATTCAAAATCTCCCTTATCCTGTAGTCACTTTTTTCATACCTGTGCCATCGAGCCTGTGACATAGCACTGTGATATTCAGTGGGCCTCACACAATCCAAGTGTCCAGTGTCCACAAGTGTCTGCAGAAATTCAAAATCTCCCTTATCCTGTAGTCACTTTTTTCACACCTGCTGCATCGAGCCTGTGACATAGCGCTGTGATATTCAGTGGGCCTCACACAATCCAAGTGTCCAGTGTCCACAAGTGTCTGCAGAAATTCAAAATCTCCCTTATCCTGTAGTCACTTTTTCCACACCTGCTGCATCGAGCCTGTGACATAGCACTGTGATATTCAGTGGGCCTCACACAATCCAAGTATCCAGTGTCCACAAGTGTCTGCAGAAATTCAAAATCTCCCAGAAATTCAAAATCTCCCTTATCCTGTAGTCACTTTTTTCACACCTGTGCAATCGAGCCTGTGACATAGCGCTGTGATATTCATTGGGCCTCACACAATCCAAGTGTCCAGTGTCCACAAGTGTCTGCAGAAATTCAAAATCTCACAGAAATTCAAAATCTCCCTTATCCTGTAGTCACTTTTTTCACACCTGTGCCATCGAGCCTGTGACATAGCACTGTGATATTCAGTCGGCCTCACACAATCCAAGTGTCCAGTGTCCACAAGTGTCTGCAGAAATTCAAAATCTCCCTTATCCTGTAGTCACTTTTTTCACACCTGCTGCATCGAGCCTGTGACATAGCGCTGTGATATTCAGTGGGCCTCACACAATCCAAGTGTCCAGTGTCCACAAGTGTCTGCAGAAATTCAAAATCTCCCTTATCCTGTAGTCACTTTTTCCACACCTGCTGCATCGAGCCTGTGACATAGCACTGTGATATTCAGTGGGCCTCACACAATCCAAGTGTCCAGTGTCCACAAGTATCTGCAGAAATTCAAAATCTCCCAGAAATTCAAAATCTCCCTTATCCTGTAGTCACTTTTTTCACACCTGTGCCATCGAGCCTGTGACATAGCGCTGTGATATTCATTGGGCCTCACACAATCCAAGTGTCCAGTGTCCACAAGTGTCTGCAGAAATTCAAAATCTCACAGAAATTCAAAATCTCCCTTATCCTGTAGTCACTTTTTTCACACCTGTGCCATCGAGCCTGTGACATAGCACTGTAATATTCAGTGGGCCTCACACAATCCAAGTGTCCAGTGTCCACAAGTGTCTGCAGAAATTCAAAATCTCCCTTATCCTGTAGTCACTTTTTTCACACCTGCTGCATCGAGCCTGTGACATAGCACTGTGATATTCAGTGGGCCTCACACAATCCAAGTGTCCAGTGTCCACAAGTGTCTGCAGAAATTCAAAATCTCCCTTATCCTGTAGTCACTTTTTTCACACCTGCTGCATCGAGCCTGTGACATAGCGCTGTGATATTCAGTGGGCCTCACACAATCCAAGTGTCCAGTGTCCACAAGTGTCTGCAGAAATTCAAAATCTCCCAGGAATTCAAAATCTCCCTTATCCTGTAGTCACTTTTTTCACACCTGTGCCATCGAGCCTGTGACATAGCGCTGTGATATTCAGTGGGCCTCACACAATCCAAGAGTCCAGTGTCCACAAGTGTCTGCAGAAAATCTAAATCTCCCTTATCCTGTAGTCTCTTTTTTCACACCTGCTGCATCGAGCCTGTGACATAGCGCTGTGATATTCAGTGGGCCTCACACAATCCAAGTGTTCAGTGTTCACAAGTGTCTGCAGAAATTCAAAATCTCACAGAAATTCAAAATCTCCCTTATCCTGTAGTCACTTTTTTCACACCTGTGCCATCGAGCCTGTGACATAGCGCTCTGATATTCAGTGGGCCTCACACAATCCAAAAGTGTCCAGTGTCCACTAGTGTGTGCAGAAAATCTAAATCTCCCCTGTCCTATAGACACCTTGTACCTTGTTTTACATTACTATATAGTTTGTTGGATTTTGTCTACATTTCTACCAAAAATGAGGAAGGCTGGTGGAAGAGGCCGTGTAATTGGGCGGGGGTTGGCAGCTGGTAATGATGGTGTTGGTGGTGGATCTGATGGCAGTGGCAAAAGCAAAATAGGACCGAATGCAGGAGGTGTTGAGCCTGCGTCATCATCTGGCTCCATAAGGCTTCGAAGGCTTAGTTTTCTAGGAGTTGGCAAACCGCTTTTAACGCCAGAGCATCAGGAAAAAGTTTTGTCTTACATTGCTGACTCAGTCTCCAGCTCTATCGCCTCCTCTTCTGAAGTTGTAAAAAGTAAAAGCACTGAGTCGTCATTGGAGGATCATGTTCATGAACCACACCTTTCCTTGTGTCCTTCACCACAACCAAGATTGAAGGATGACGCAGGCCATACTACTGATTACTCCATGGAGCTGTTTTCACACACCATGCCTGGATTATCAAGTGAAATGGTGAATTACCCAGGCCAAGATGAATCTGACATGGAGTGCACTGATGCACAGCCGCTGATAGATGATTCTGCTGGTACATTCACTCAGAGCACTACATTGTCCTCGTAGTATACAGAGCCTGATTCTGACCCTGATGAGACTCAGGTGCCCCTTCCCGCACACTATACCACCATACACGGTGACACAGAGGAAGGTGCACATGACATTGAAGAGGAGGTGATTGATGACCCAGTTGTTGACCCAGATTGGCATCCATTGGGGGAAGAGGGTGCTGTTTCCAATAGCTCAGATGAGGAGCATGCACAGCAGACATCAACATCGCAACAGCTGTTATCTGGCAGGCCCAGAGCACTCCAAAGACAGGTTCCAAAAATCAAAAGAGTTGCTGGACAGCTTGTCCAGAGGGTCAAAACATCACAGCGTGCTAGGCCGCAAAATGTCTGCCAAAGTAGGAAGAGTGCAGTGTGGCACTTTTTTGAACAAAATCCTCATGATCAGGCCAAGGTTATCTGTAAGAAGTGCGCAAAGACCTTTAGCCGAGGGAAAAATCTGAAAAATTTGAATACCAGTTGCATGCTTAGACATTTAACCAGCATGCACTTGCAAGCGTGGACACAACACCAAACCTCAAGTGCCACATGTGCAACTGATCACAAAGAAGGTAGTCAGCAACGCTACATTGTTTCCCCCACTGTAAGCCCACCGGTTAGCATAGCAGCAAATGTTGAGGTGTCGTTGCAAGGCCACAGCAGTCAGGGAATCCCACTGTTATATCAACGAAATACTGAATCTAGGCCATCAGAAAGAACACCAACTCCATCACCATCATCAACCCTCTCTCAGTCCGCCCTGTCCACCGCTACTTCTACCATATGCAGCTCTCAAGTCCAGCTCACCCTCCCAGACACTATGAGTAGGTCAAGAAAGTACTCAGTCTCTCATCCGCGTACACTGTGTTTGAACGCCCACATTGCCAAACTAATCTCGTTTGAGATGATGCCCTATCGGTTTGTGGAAAGCGCAGCTTTCCGCGAACTCATGGCCTATGCAGTACCACGCTATGACCTACCCAGTCGCCACTTCTTCTCTCGCAAAGCCATCCCAGCCCTCCACCATCATGTGAAAGACCGCATTGTCCATGCACTCAAGCAGTCAGTGAGTGGAAAGGTGCACCTCACAACTGATGCATGGTCCAGTCGGCATGGCCAGGGCCATTACGTGTCCATCACTGCGTACTGGGTTAATGTGGTGGATGCAGGGTCCACAGGGGACAGCGGTGGTGGGACAGTGCTGCCTAGCCCACGGTATAGGAAACAGTTGGCTGTAGGCGTTCCACCCTCCTCCTCCTCCTCCAAAAGCGAAAGCTCGTCCACAGAGCGCAGTCGTACGAGCACTCCATCTGCAGCTGCCACTGTTGCACACGAGGTGTCCCCCTATCGAGCAGCTAGTGGAAAGCATCAGCAGGCTGTGTTGCAGTGATGTGTTTGGGCGACAGACACACCGCCGAGGTGCTGGCCGAGTACTTGAAGCAACAAACTCATGGCTGGGCAGTGTACATCTTGAGGCAGGCAAGGTAGTTAGTGATAACGGCCGTAATTTTGTGGCAGCCATAGCCCTTTCAAAACTCAGCCACATACCTTGCTTGGCTCACACCTTGAACCTGGTGGTGCAGTGCTTCCTCAAAAATTATCCGGAGTTAACAGCCCTGCTCCAGAAGGTGCGAAGACTGTGCGCGCACATCCGCCGGTCGCCTGTACACTCCGTTCGTATGCAGAAGCTGCAGCGATTGCTCCACCTTCCCAACCACCGCCTCATTATCGACATTGCAACAAGGTGGAACTCCACCCTGGACATGGTGGAGCGGCTGTGCGAGCAGAGGCAGGCCATAATGCATTTGTGGGAGGATACACGGCCAGGCACTTTGAGAGCAGACATGGAGTTGACAGGTGTGCAGTGGTCGAAGCTGAAAGACCTCTGTAAAGTCCTTCAGTGTTTTGAGGAATGCACACGGCTGGTAAGCGCAGACGATGCCATCCTAAGCATGAGCATCCCACTTATGCGTCTGCTCATGCAAACTTTGACGCACCTTAAGGAGCAGGCGTCTGCAGCCAATGTTGACGAGGAGGAAGAGGTGGAGGGAATCCTTGATGACATTCAGCCATTGTCTGCTCAGGGACCTCTCCTGGATGAGTTGGAGGAAGAAGAGGAGGAGGAGGATGATGATGGGGATGATTACTTAGGGGAGGAGGATGCATCTCGTGGGGCAAGTGAAAATGTTGGCGTGGCAAGGTGTGGTACAGGGTTTGTGCGTGACTGGAGGGATGTGGATTTGCCAGAAAGTGCTCCTCCAACCAGCACTCGCAGTGCATCATTGACACCGGGAACATTGGCCCACATGTCAGATTATGCCTTGCGGATCCTAAAAAGGGACCCCCGCATTGCCAAAATGATTAACGATGACGACTACTGGTTGGCCAGCATCCTGGATCCACGCTATAAAGGCAAATTACAAAACATCATGCCACAGGAGAACCTTGACCTAATATTGGCTAATAAACAAGCAACTCTGGTAAATCGGTTGCTTGAGGCATTCCCAGCACACAGCAGCGGTGATGGTTCTCACACGAGCCGTACGGGCCGGGGGCAGCTTGGCAGAGGTGTTCATGGTGCACACAGCAGAAGTGGCGTTGGAGACAGGGATTTCATGACAATGTTGTGGACTGATTTTTCAAGTACCGCTCACATAACTGGTAATACAGCATCGATGGAAAGTGACAGGAGACAGCAGTTGTCAACTATGGTTACAAACTACTTTTCCTCCCATATCGATGTTCTCCCACACAGGTCATTCCCCTTTGACTATTGGGCTGCTAAACTGGACACCTGGCCTGAATTGGCACAATATGCCTTACAGGAGCTCGCTTGCCCAGCTGCAAGTGTGCTATCGGAAAGAGTCTTCAGTGCAGCTGGATCAATCCTGACAGAAAAAAGGACCCGTCTGTCAACCCAAAATGTGGATGATCTAACCTTCATTAAAATGAAACATGCATGGGTTTCCAAGGATTTTGTCCCACCTTCCCCTGATGACACATAGGGTGATAGAAAAATGGCTTGCTTTGGTCCACCTCTTCCTGGGACTTGACCTATTTCGCCTTTTGCATCAGCTGAATGTCCAACATCAGCATATGCCACTTTCTAAAACTCCCTAACTGTGCTGCCTCCCCCCCCATGGCCGGGGTCACCACCTAGCGCACGACACCGTGCGAGTGCCGTTGCCCTGGACAGGTGGGTAGGCCGACTCTTGGGCGCGGGCACTGGCACAGGGTCCCTCATAGTGCAATCAAGTGTCTCTGACGGTGGTGGTGCACACCCGCCGTCAGACACACCGCCGTACTATGAGGGGCCCAGTGCCAGTACCGACACCAACGAGTGGGCCCCCCTTGCTTGGGCAGGGCCCCAGCATTTGCAACCTTTACCTCTCCCTGCTCCTCCGCTGTGTAGTCTGGGCCGTCAAATCCATACTGTGCCTGACACCGTCTGAGCCTGCCTCCTGGTGTATTGACATATATTTTGAATGTGTACGCTATCCATACATGTTATCCGTGGATACGGTACCCTTTCTCACCTTTGTGCAATCACTTGCAAGCCATACTGGGCCTTACACCCTCTGAGCCTGCCTACTGATGTATAGACATATCTTTTGAATGTGTACGCTATCCATACATGTTATCCGGGGATATGGTACCCTTTCTCACCTTTGTGCAATCACTTGGAAGCCATACTGGGCCTTACACCGTCTTAGCCTGCCTCCTGATGTATAGACATATATTTTGAATGTGTACGCTATCCATACATGTTATCCGGGGATATGGTACCCTTTCTCACCTTTGTGCAATCACTTGCAAGCCATACTGTGCCTGACACCGTCTGAGCCTGCCTCCTGATGTATAGACATATCTTTTGAATGTGTACGCTATCCATACATGTTATCCGGGGATACAGTACCCTTTCTCACCTTTGTGCAATCACGTGCAAGCCATACTGGGCCTAACACCGTCTGAGCCTGCCTCCTGATGTATAGACATATCTTTTGAATGTGTACGCTATCCATACATGTTATCCGGGGATACGGTACCCTTTCTCACCTTTGTGCAATCACGTGTAACCCATACTGGGCGTGAGAACGGCTGGCGAGCTGTTAAGCAAGCTACATCACCTGTGGTTTGCACACGTAAGTTTTTCATTTTTTTCAGGAATGACGGTTAGGCCTAATTCCGGAACTGCGGTTGACCTGCACTTACTGGGAAATCATCGTTCGCGAGTAATAATTGTAATCAATGATCCCCATCACTAACGTTGTTCAGCGGGTTATCTGCACCTGTAAGCGACAAATGCTGGCCTTTTCAGTGTAGCGCACATGCAGCTACGGACATGTAAGGGCATGACACACCAGTTATTGGCCAATCTCATGTGCCAGAGCTTCACGTGTCCCTCTAGTAAGCCAGACTCGGACAGCGGGGCATGACGGAGTCTCGTTCGTTAACGGAATTAAGCTTGCAATGTGTGCATCTGTTCTGTAGCTGGCATGGTTGAGGTTGCCCGTGTTGAGTCAAATTACGTCGTAGGCTCCACTCCTGGTGGTGCCCTTCTGGACATTCCTTTAAGGTTCAGCTTTGCAACCATACTGCCCACGTAAAACAAACACTTTGCCTTCATGAACGCTGTTTGGAGGGTCATGACTCGTGGGAATAACGCCGCCCAATCAGTTAACCTGCTAGAGAGATCCTTCGTTGCTCCCAAGCATGACATCACACTCCCTAGGAGGAAGGTAATGCCACTGTGGCGACCGTACTACTGGGGGCGACACAAGTGCACTGATGCCCAGCCACTGCTCGATGAATCTGCTGGTACATTGACCCAGACCACTACATTCCCCTCGCACGCTACCCGGCCTGAATCTGACCCTGATGAAACTCAGGTTACCCTTCCCATATACAGTTTCATCTTACACGGTGACAAAGAGGAAGCTGCAGATGAAAGTGCAGGTTCGGCCCACCCGCCATCAGACACACCACCGTACTATCAGGGGCCCTGTGCCAGTGTCGTCGCCAACGAGTGGGCCCCCCCTGCTTGCTCAGGATCACAGCACTTGCAAGGTTGAAATACTGTGCAGTGAGATGGAAGATGGGGACGACGAGGAGTCCAGACTAGTACAGGGATTCCCTAGCGAGGAGACTTATTTGATTGTTTTCAGTGTTGGGACAGCAATTTTTGGGGAGCACTATACTCTGGAGAATGATAGATAGGGCCCACCATACACTGGAACATTCCAAAGGTGGACATCAGACACTGGAGCAGCATTTACAGGGCCCATTATACACTAGAGCATTAGAAATTGGGCCCATTAAGTTTGGAGCACTATTTGGGCCCATAAGACAGTGGAGCTTCATCCATGGGGACCAACATATACTGTAGCATTATGTGGAGCTCATCATATACTGTTTCAAACATTATATGGGACCAATGATTCTGTATGGAGAAATAGATGGGCCTCATCATGAGATGTAAAAAGTGAAGTATTTTTCATTGTACTATACTGCTATTTCTCTGCCGTATCGGAGCATGATGAGTTGTGGTATTTGTTAAAGGGGCGCTCTTTCGCCCATGGCACATGAAAACCTGGAGCCAGCCCTACCCCCCCACAACTTTAGCCAAATAACCCCCATTTTTCAGTGCGTAACTTGTATTATGAAGTTAATTAAGGTTGACCAGCTTAAGTAAGAAGAATTGATGCTTTTGGCATTCAAATGAGCACTGTAGGTGTGTTTCCTGTCCTCCTCTCACTGCCGACTTTTATTCCCCATTGACTTACATTGGGTTTCGTGTTTCGGGACGACCCCGACTTTTCCCTATAATCGGCCGATCTTGCTCGACCCGACTTTCGGAAAAGTCGGGTTTCACGAAACGAAACTCGACCCTAAAAAACCAAAAGTCGCTCAACTCTAGTGATAATGATATTCATGTGCTAGCAATCTTAGCTCCCTCCGATTTCCCCATTTTCCTTGTGAAAAATCCAAATTTCTATCCATAGGGAGATTAAAATCCCCACATACTATTTTCCCCCCTTGTTCCAATTCGGAGATTTTTTTGAAAACTTTCCTCAGAAAAGAATGTTGTCCTTCATTAGGAGCATAAACAGCCGTTATATTGTGAGGGTCACCATTAAGGGTGCATACAAGAATCAGAAATCTACCCGCTGGGTCTGCACAACTCTGCATGCATTTAAAGGCCACTGTATGCTTCACCATAATACACCCCCCGCCTTCTTATTAGAGTTATTGGCAAAAAATATATGTGGGAAAAGAGGATGGTGAACCCTACAGTTATCCTTCTCTAGCAAATGTGTCTCCTGCAGACAAATGATGTCAGCCCGAGATTTCCTTACTTCCCTGCACAACATGGACCTTTTACAAGGGGCGTTTAGCCCTTTAACATTTAACGATAAGAGCTGCACACTCATGATTGTAAACGTGGGTGAAATACTTTTGCATAAATGTATATATTAATTTTGCCTCAGAGGGGTATATACTGGCTGTCACATAATTATATCCTATAGGCATACAGTACAGACCAAAAGTTTGGACACACCTTCTCATTCAAAGTTTTCTTTACTTTCATGACTATGAAAATTGTAGATTCACTCTGAAGGCATCAAAACTATGAATTAACACATGTGGAATTATATAATTAGCAAAAAAAAGTGTGAAACAACTGAAAATACTGTATGTCTTATATTCTAGGTTCTTCAAAGTAGCCACCTTTTGCTTTGATTACTGCTTTGCACACTCTTGGCATTCTCTTGATGAGCTTCAAGAGGTAGTCACCGGAAATGGTTTTCACTTCACAGGTGTGCCCTATCATGTTTTATAAGTGGGATTTCTTGCCTTATAAATGGGGTTGGGACCTTCAGTTGTGTAGTGCAGAAGTCTGGTGTATACACAGCTGATAGTCCTACTGAATAGACTGTTATAATTTGTATTATGGCAAGAAAAAAGTAGTAGCTAAGTAAATAAAAACGAGTGGCCATCATTACTTTAAGAATTGGAGGTCAGTCAGTCCGAAAAATTGGGAAAACTTTGAAAGTGTCCACAAGTGCAGTGGCAAAAACCATCAAGCGCTACAAAGAAACTGGCTCACATGAGGACCGCCCCAGGAAAGGAACACCAAGAGTCACCTCTGCTGCAGAGGATAAGTTCATCTGAGTCACCAGCCTCAGAAATCACAGGTTAACAGCAGCTCAGATTAGAGACCAGGTCAATGTCACACAGTGTTCTAGCACCAGACACATCTCTACAACAACTGTTAAGAGGAGACTTTGTGCAGCAAGCCTTCATGGTAAAATAGCTGCTAGGAAACCACTGCTAAGGACAGGCAACAAGAAGAAGAGACTTGTTTGGGCTAAAGAACACAAGGAATGGACATTAGACCAGTGGAAATCTGTGCTTTGGTCTGATGAGTCCAAATTTGAGATCTTTGGTTCCAACCACTGTGTCTTTGTGCGACGCAGAAAAGGTGAACGGATGGACTCTACATGCCTGGCTCCCACCATAAAGCATGTAGGAGGAGGTGTGATGGTGTGGGGGTGCTTTGCTGGTGACACTGTTGGGGATTTATTCAAAATTGACAGCATACTGAACCAGCATGGCTACCACAGCATCTTGCAGCGGCATGCTATTCTATCTGGTTTGCGTTTAGTTGGACCATCATTTATTTTTCAACAGGACGATGACCCCAAACACACCTCCAGGCTGTGTAAGGGCTATTTGACCAAGAAGGAGAGTGATGGGGTGCTACGCCAGATGACCTGGCCTTCACAGTCACCAGACCTGAACCCAATCGAGATGATTTGGGTGAGCTGGACCGCAAAGTGAAGGCAAAAGGGCCAACAAGTGCTAAGCATCTCTGAGAACTCCTTCAAGATTGTTGGAAGCCCATTTCCGGTGACTACCTCTTGAAGCTCATCAAGAGAATGCAAATGACTGTGCAAAGCAGTAATCAAAGCAAAAGGTGGCTACTTTGAAGAACCTAGAATATAAGACATATTTTTAATTGTTTTACACTTTTTTGTTAATTATATAATTCCACATTTATTAATTCACTGTTTTGATGCCTTCAGAGTGAATCTACAATTTTCATAGTCATGAAAATAAAGAAAACTCTTTGAATGAGAATGTGTGTCCAAACTTTTGGTCTGTACTGTATATTCCATCACACTTAGGCTACCAGAGTAGACGCGCCTGAAAAAATAAAAAAAAATAGACAAATAAAAAGAGAAGAAAGGAAAAAATTGTAACACACAACCATGAACCGGGATCCTGGTGGACACCAGGTAATGACTGACATAGGTCGGATGTGGCGCAGAATCAAAATCTGCAAAGGGCAAGGTGAAACAGACCAGGAGTGCAAACAGAGAAAGGACCCGTCAGCGAGCTCCGGTCATCCCGACCACGACCCTTCCCTCATTTCAAGCTAGAGTCCAGTCTGGAACAATTCTTTTCTCCCCTGCAGACGGCTGTCTAGGTGGCAGTGGAATCTTCCAACTTGTCAGCTTATCGTCTACTTGTTTAGGAGATGAACATGTCACCGTGTGACCTCCATACATGTTGATCTATTTTACAGGATTAAATCCCCATTTATACTTAATGTTGCCATCTCTGAGGGTCTTGCATATATGAGCGTATTCCCGTCTTTTAGCCAAAGTTGCTACTAATAGATCTGGGAATACCTGCAGATTGTTTAGTTCAGTAGGTAATTCAGGAGGTTTCCTCATCTGCTGTATAAATGCATCCTTACTAGAGAAAAAATGGACACGGGCTAAAGTGTCTCTATGCAGAGCATGATCTATGTGCCTGGGTTTTGGAATTCTATGAATCCTGTCAATCAGGAGATCCCTTGGAGACAGTGTGGGAAGTACAGCTTGTACAAAATTATGCATGAAGGGGGCTAGGACTTTATCAGCTATCTCTTCTGGTATACCGTGTATATGAATGTTATTTCTCCTGGATCTGTCTTCCAAGTCATGCAATTTGTCAAGCACATGAACTAGTTCCCCCTTAAGTGCCTCATTTTCGTCCACCAGGGCATTAATGGAAGTAGCATATTCCGCCATTTTGTTTTCAACATGTGAAGTGCGTTCTCCCAGGGAGTGTATGTCCCGTCTTATTTCTTTTAACATGGAGTGCATGTCCTCCTTTAGGGAGGAACGAATGGAAGCTAAGAATTCCCTCATATCCCCTTTAGTCATTGGGGTAGAGCTGCTGTGCCTGTCACTCTCTGCGATCATACCTCTTCCAGAGCCTTGTGAGGACATGGAGGACCCGGAGGGGGGTGCAGCCGCTGCCATCTTCCCTGAAGCATGTGCGATCTGTCCCTTAGGAAAGAAATCTGGCAACCACGGCGGGGAGCTTCTTTTCTGCGTCCTACCATGTGTCATCATGAGCCCAGATATGCGGGGCAGCCGACGGTTACTTTTTTGAAGGTCGGGTGCGCCGTGGAGAGCTGATATGTGCTGCTTTCGGTTGGTAGATGCTGGAGCTCAGGCTCTAAGGCTACTTTCACACATCAGGTTTTCGGCGTCAGGCGGGATCCAGCATCGTGCCGGAGCGCCGGATCCGGCAAATATTTCGTAAAACCGGATGTGACGGATCCGTTTTTCTGCCGGATCCGTCTTGTTCTTGACAGACAAAACCGGATCCGTCTCATCCGGTTCATCCGGTTTTTGTTCCGTTTTTTGATGGATTACGCCGGATCCGGTTTTTAAAATTGACCCTTGTGGCCTTCCAAACGGGATTGGCTACTGAAAAACTATATATAGCGTGTTCCTACAGCCCTTCTTTGACAGGTTGTAGAGGAGAAACTGCAGGTTGGAGAGAAGAGCAAGTTACTGGCGAAGATGGATGTTGTGATTGGAAATATTTTGAAGAATTTGGCGGATTTTACAGCGGAGGCGAATCGTTTGAGGGTGATTGTTCTGGAGAAGGAGAGAGCGAGACAGCAGCGCATCAGGCATCGTAGACGACGTTTGTGGATCCACCCCATCACAGCCAAGAGAATGACGCGTGGGGTCTATTCTACACTCTGCATGGACCTTAGACGAAACCCGGATAAATTTTTTGGATATGTTCGGATGAAAATGGAGAATTTTGATTACTTGGTGGAGCGCATTGCACACCTCATAAGAAAAGCGGACACCTATTGCCGCTTCTCTGTTTCACCCACAGAGCGTCTGATGGTGACTTTAAGGTAAGCCACATTTATTGGATGTGCTCGCAACAGAGCACACTTTCACTGCAATCTTGTTGGTGGTAGTTTGTATCTCCAAGTGTTATAGCTGAGTTTTGGTATGTAATGCTGTGATTTAAAACTAATTGATTGTTTTTTAATTCCCCACAGATTTCTTGCAACTGGAGAATCCCTTTCGTCACTGCATTTCCAGTACAGACTCGGGATTTCCACCATATCTGGAATAGTGAAGTACACATGCCGTGCACTGTGGGACTCCTTAGCTGAAGAGTTTTTACCAGAGCCCACAACAGAGAGGTGGATTGAAATTTCAGAAAAGTTTCTACAGATATGTCAGTTTCCGAACTGCTTGGGCGCTGTGGACGGGAAACATATCCGCATTGTAAAGCCAGCCGGATCGGGATCGGAATATTTCAATTACAAGAAATATTTTTCAATTGTCCTCATGGCCAACGCTGACGCGGAATACAAATTTATTGCTGTTGATATTGGGGCCTATGGCCACTCCAATGACTCTCAAGTTTTCAAACTGTCTGCCATGGGGCGTAAACTGTATGGAAACACCTTCCAGTTCCCACCCCCTAGACCGCTGCCGCAAACATCTGGTCCACCTATGCCATTTGTCTGTGTAGGGGATGAAGCCTTCCAGCTATCAGAACACCTTTTGAAACCGTACTCTAGCAGAGGATTGACAAGAACAAAACGCATTTTTAATTACCGCCTCACAAGAGCAAGAAGAATGGTTGAATGTACCTTTGGTATTCTGACAGCCAAATGGAGGGTCCTATTGACTGCGATCAACCTCAAGACAGAAACTGTGGACGAGGTGATCAAAGCTTGCGTGGTACTCCACAATTTTGTTAGCTGCAAGGAACCCATTTCCATTGAGGACACCTCTGAAGAAACCACCTTGCAAGATTACCATTACATTACCACTAGAAGTTCTGTGACGGTTTCAGTAATGAGGGACAATTTTGCACTATACTTTATGTCACCTCAAGGCAGAGTACACTGGCAGGATGACAGAGTGTGAAAGATTTGTGCCCTTAACCAAACTTGTGTACCTTCTGTACCAACAGTATATACCTTTGCCAACCAAAGTTGGCTATCTTGTCATGGTCTTACTATTTTTACCTTTAGGCCACAGGTGTGTACCTGGTTGTGTTTTATGCAAAGTATTTCACCTTGTAACAAAAGTTGTGTACATTGTTAGGAAATCACCAACAATAAACACAACTTTTTAGGTGAAATACTTTGCTTCAAACACAACCAGGAACACAACTGTGGCAAAAAGGTAAAATTTACCCACAGTTATATACCTGGTTTTGAATACCTTTTTACCTTTGAAATACCCTGTATTTAACCTTTTTTTTAAACATAGTTCGCCGCAGAAAGAAATGACAGACAACCATTGTAAAACGATAATTTAACTTTTATTTAAAAAATTTTTTTTGTGTAAAATGTTTTTAAAGTTTAAAAAACTTTTTTAATAAATGTTTGAAACCAACCAAATGGGCATTTTTATTACAACAAAAAACATTATAACTCGGTGTATTGTGGGGTGGAAATACTGCTGGAGGGGCTGCGGGACACTTCGACACTGGGAGTGTGGAGAGAGGACTGGGATCGTGGTGGGGAAGGAACAGTTAGAGGTGAAGGTGTGGAAAAAGCTACAGAATGGGTGGACATGTGGGAGGCAGAAGAGGTGGTGGGCGGTGGAGTGGAGGGTTGGGCAGGGACTGTAGGAGCAGATGATGTTGATGGCAAGTTGTATGGGGAAGGAGTTTGGTACGGGGAAGGAGTTTGGTACTGGGCAGGTTGCTGGAAGTGGGGAGATATCTGGTACTAGGGAGGTTGCTGGTACTGGGGAGGTTGCTGGTACTGGGGAGGTTGCTGGTACTGGGGAGGTGGATGGTATGTAATAGGAGGGGGAGGATGGAAAGTGGCTGGAGGGGGTGCAGGTGGAGGAACTACTGTGGTGGGAGGAGGAGGTTGGGAGGTAACGTGCTGGAGAGCACCGTGGCATGAATGCATTACATGCATCTGCTGGGTAGGAGAGAGCGTTTCCATGCGCTCCACAACAGACCTGAAAAAGGTGTGGTTTGGCGAAGATCTTGCTTCTGAATGCATGGTTTGCAGAAGTGTCTTCACCTCCAGAATGCTGGAGTTGATCTGCTGAAAGCCTGCGGAGATTTGCTCTGACAAGACTTTTAGACAGTTCTGGAAAGATGCATTCAGATGCAAGAACTCTGGCGCATAAGTCTTTTCCTGACCCCTCTGCCACTGCCGCCCAGTACCCGCAGGTGTACTAGAAGTGGCAGGGGCAGAAGGGTGGGGTAAAGGGAAATCGATCTCCTCACCAGCAGCTTCATGTAATGTAGGCGGCCACGATGCTCCTGTGCTGGTGGATGGGACAGATGGGTCGAATGTGTGGGAAGGCTGGGAAGGTGCAGATGTACTGGGGCGGTCGAAGTGTCCGTCGGTGCCGGTCTCCTCAGGGATCGCCTCAGAAGGGTCCAATCGTGCAGGCTCCCGAGTGCTGCTCACCGTGCTGTAGAATAAAGAGAAAAAAAACAATTAAAATAGTGACATGGTATGGCCCTGGCTGAAAAAAAAAAGTTACATCTAAACATTTTTTTTCACATGTGGTGTGTAATATTTACCTTCTGGTGACCATTGTTTCCCGGAGGAACGACAGGGCTTGTGCGCACTTGTTCCTGCGTCCTCCAGATCCACTCGGGGCCCGCATCTCTTTATTGAACTCCTTCTTGAAACGATCCCTCACAGACCGCCACCGCTTCACAATTCTGTCCCCTGAAACGAGAAAGGAGTGGTTAGTATAAAACATCAGTGTTTCCCAAACTCCAGTCCTCATGGTCCCCAGGGGTCATGTTTTCAGGATTTCCATAGTAAATGGAAATCCTGAACACATGATCCGTGGGGACCACGATGACTGGAGTTCGGGAAACACTGGTTTACATCAAGCAACCGGTACTGTATATACTTACGCTCTTTAATCTGGGCCCGAGCATCGAGGTCCTCCCAGTGGTCCACAAGGAGCGAACAGATTTCCTCCCAGAGTCGTCGGGTAACGATCAGGTCAGCATGGCGGCGGTCAGCCATATTCCATAGCAGCTCCCTGTCTCTGACGAGATCGATGAGGTGGTCCACAACAATCCCTCCATCCTCACCGTCAGAGTCGGGAGCACGCTGTGAAGGCTGTTAAAGAAAAAGACAAAAATAACATAATTAGCCTCCACAAAAGAAATGAAATAAAAAGTGCAAAAAAACAAAGCAAAAATATTTATACTTACACGCTGGTGACCGCCGTGTTGCTGTCGCCAACGACCCTGGGAGGCACTGCAAGGACCTCTTGGCCAAGCACCAGATTGGTAAGACTAGAGAAGAAAACAAAAAATGTTATGTCTTTGGATGTAGGCATTTGTTTGCTGTGTGTGGTCTGCAGAACATTGTTTTCTATGTGTTGTGTTTAGTGTGATGTTGTGTTTCTGCGTTTGATGCAAAAAACTTACCAATTGTGAGCCCACTCCAGGTGTCTGTCCACGCCTTCCTTCTTTTTCTGGGAGCTCCTCTTCATCTTGTGATTCCTGTTTTGAAATAAAAGGCAATGAATAGACATATATTACAGAGATGATGGATTTTGGAAATAAAAACTTACCGTCAAACGCTGACGATGCGAGGGAGGGCTCCCAGAAGAAGATGTGCTGTCTTCCTGCTGGCCAGACTCCATGCCTGTGGGTGGTGTTACTGCTGCTGCCAGTGCTTCCAGTGCTGCCACTGTTGCTGCTGCTGCATCTCTTGGGCGGCTGTTGAATAAAGAGAAACAAAGGGGCAATGAATATCTTGATATTCCATGGCCCTAGTTTGGAGGAATGGGGGATTTGATAATTACCGTCTCTCATCTGCTGCTGGACTCCCCTCCCGTTGTTCATTTGGGGTGGTGGTGGTGCTGATGGTGCTGCTGCAGTGGTCTCCTGCCTTCTCCTGCGCCTGGTTGCTGTCTTGGGTGGCATGTTGGGTATGGCTGAGGGTCCCACTGTCATGCTTTTATATATGTGTCTTGTGGGCAGAGCTACTGAGTATGCTCAGACCAAAAATCCGGATCCGGCACATTGCGGCGCTCACAGGCTTTCATTGTTTGAAAAAGCCGGACACGCCGGATCCGGCGTGTCCGGCTTTTTCACCGGAGACAAAAAACGTTACAGTAGCCGTTTTTTCCAGACGCCGGATCGCGACACATTGCCGGATCCGGCGAAAACCGGATGAAACGCATGGCCATCCGGCGTGATCCGGCGCAAATGCAAGTCAATGGGGGGGAAAATGGATCCGGCATTGCATTTCGCCGGATCCGGTTTTTGTCAAAAGCGCCGGATCGCGCCTGACGGCGAAAACCTGATGTGTGAAAGAGGCCTAAGCAGCCATCACAGTCTGCATGCAGGCCAAACCCCCATCATTTGTCTAATTTTACATGATAGAGGATAAATTCTGTACACGTTCCTGGCTGAATTAATTTTCACATAGGCCAGGTTTCTCCACATTACTTATATTTTAAATGCCTAGAGTTTTGTATGCATGTTTTAAATTGTGTTTGTCTAGACATTTATTTATCTAAATAATCTACTTTTTGCAATATGCATTAATGTGGGTCCCAGAGGAGCATTGCACGGCGAATAAGTCTCCTTACCTTGACAAGCCACAGCTGGCATGTCACTCTCCGCAAGGAGAAACCTTACTTCTTAGACCCTAGTCCAGAGCCTCTCACCTTGCCAAATCAGATCTCATACTTTGCACTGACGAGAGCCAACAGCTCGAAACACCGTGTCTGCAAATTGAGATTCTGATTTGGCTTGTATCCTAAGTCATACTACAAGACTCGTTAAAGGGTTGATTGTGACTTGTAGGATCGCTACTACCAATAGGTGGCGCTGTAGAGTAAAAGTCCTCTTTCTTTCTGAAGAGGCAATTTGCATATTATTTTCCCAGAGGAGCATTGCACGGCGAATAAGTCTCCTTACCTTGACAAGCCACAGCTGGCATGTCACTCTCCGCAAGGAGAAACCTTACTTCTTAGACCCTAGTCCAGAGCCTCTCACCTTGCCAAATCAGATCTCATACTTTGCACTGACGAGAGCCAACAGCTCGAAACACCGTGTCTGCAAATTGAGATTCTGATTTGGCTTGTATCCTAAGTCATACTACAAGACTCGTTAAAGGGTTGATTGTGACTTGTAGGATCGCTACTACCAATAGGTGGCGCTGTAGAGTAAAAGTCCTCTTTCTTTCTGAAGAGGCAATTTGCATATTATTTTCCCAGAGGAGCATTGCACGGCGAATAAGTCTCCTTACCTTGACAAGCCACAGCTGGCATGTCACTCTCCGCAAGGAGAAACCTTACTTCTTAGACCCTAGTCCAGAGCCTCTCACCTTGCCAAATCAGATCTCATACTTTGCACTGACGAGAGCCAACAGCTCGAAACACCGTGTCTGCAAATTGAGATTGTGATTTGGCTTGTATCCTAAGTCATACTGCAAGACTCGTTAAAGGGTTGATTGTGACTTGTAGGATCGCTACTACCAATAAGGTGGCGCTGTAGAGTAAAAGTCCTCTTTCTTTCTGAAGAGGCAATTTGCGCATGGTGTTTGCATGCTGTTTTATATTTCAGTTATGGTCTAACAGACACACATTTCATGATTACCGTATCTATATTTATGTCTCTCTCTTTGAGGAACACTATATATCCCTCTTATTGTAGGTGTGCATACAGTAATATAACTGGGAAGCCCAGAGTTCAAGTCTAGGTAAGTTCAATGATAAAGTAACAGCAAGAATAACATTTTCAGACTGTGATCTTTGATATTTATAGCGATTATTTGGCACTTTGTATAGTAAGTTTGTGGAGCTGGTAAATCACTTATCTTTCTTGCCATACCTCCCTTCCTAAAGCCTGAGCAGCAGTTTCCAAGCTTCTATAAAACAATCACCACTACTACATAGAGAGTATCATCACCTTACCTAAGCATTTTAGTGTAGCATTTACAACTTCTTGCCAATGATTTTAAGGACATTCATTCTAGCATCAAATTATATTAACAAAAGGTGTTTTTTTTTCCTGTCTTTTTTAACAATTTTTTTTCCGTACGGTGGATGCAGAATAATGAGATTCCATCTTCAGGAAATAACTGAGGTCTTGGAAAGACACTGCAAATTTCACAGTAAAACATGAAGCTCTTCAGCCCAGACAACATGCATTGCTTGCATTACGCCAACCTGTCTATAAACACCATTCCTTCTGTAGCAGTCAGTCAGCTGGCCTGTTCCATTTGGGATTAATTAAATTGCCACATCTTATGTACAGGCTTTTTTGTAATGCAAACCATAACCAAGTTCTTGCTGATGTTCAGATATATTGGGAGTGGAGGTTGAACAGAGGGTCAAGACTCCCTTTCTACTCACAGAATGGGATGTAACGTCTGTAAAACATAGCAGTATGGTTAAAGGCATCCTCTCTATATTTTTTCAAATATTTTGCCAGTTGCTTTGGTGCTCAGCAATCTTTTCTTGGCATCTAAATAAGATGGCAAGCAAGAGGCAGTAGAGAAGTGTTATGTCAAAGGCAGAATGTGTAATGGAGCGCCATATCTACCGTGTATTATTTATAAAATATTGTGCATTTTAAGTGGTAACAGGGGCATTCAGGCTTTTCTAAAGGCATTGTCTGGCCTTTGGTACAAGTCTGCTGTTACTCTATGAGACTGCAGACTTACAAATCCTCTTTTTTAGTGTTTACAGCTATCATTGTGCAGTAAAAAATTACCTGGAAACATGGATGTCCAGGTTGAACTCATTAGAGCAATACCAAACATGCACTGAGTTTTGTCTATTTAAGGCCGGTTTCACATTAGCGCTTTTTCAGCGCACGCACGGCCGGGGGTAGCTCCGCCCCCGAGCCGGCTCTCTGCCCGGCGTGCCGGCCCCTTGCTTGTAGCGCCGCCTACTAGCGGACAGCGGCGCCTGCGATCGGCGCACCCTATCTTTAGCATAGGGTGCGCAGATCGTGCGCAGGCCGTGCGCTAGTTGCGCTTTGACCTGCGCTGCGCACTTTTGACGGTGCGCCGTGCGCGCCAAAATCAAACTTTTCGGATTTTGGCGCGCACGGGGCACCGTCAAAAGTGCGCAGCGCAGGTCAAAGCGCAACTAGCGCACGGCCTGCGCACGATCTGCGCACCCTATGCTAAAGATAGGGTGCGCCGATCGCAGGCGCCGCTGTCCGCTAGTAGGCGGCGCTACAAGCAAGGGGCGGGCACGCCGGGCAGAGAGCCGGCTCGGGGGCGGAGCTACCCCCGGCCGTGCATGCGCTGAAAAAGCGCTAATGTGAAACCGGCCTTAGTGATGAAAAAAAAAAATTCTGAATACTGTAAAAAACTTTTTTTTTTTTTTGCTTTTTGTGACTTTTCTGAGACTCTCAACATTTTTCTGTTGATAAGGCTGAGGGTTTGTTTTTTGTGCTCTAATTTGACAAATTTCATGTACATATGATCATGCTTTGCTTTTATTGCTATTACCTTTTTTAGAGAGATGGTATGACCAAATAAGCAAAATTCTGGCATTTTGATTTTTTTTCTCTTTATGGCATTTATTGATCTAGTGAACATTAATGGTAGTAATCACTGTGTCAAAATGTCTTTTTTGACTTGTGTTAGGTTAGGTTCACATTTGCATAGGGCAGAGCTGAGGAAGGCTGAGTAGTTCCTTTGTTAAGCCCGACTCTTCTATTCAGATCCGCCTACGTCGGCATGCGTCCTGCGTACCTATCCTTAACATTGGGTACGCAGGCCATGCAAATGTTCGCGGATGCCTCCACATGTGTCGTTTTGACGCTGCACCGAACGCAACATGTTGCATTTTGTTGCGGTCGGCGCAGCGTCAAAACGTGGCATGGGGAGGCATCCATATACATCCGCATGGCCTGTGTACCCAATATTAAAGATAGGTATGCAGGACGCATGCCAACGTAGGCGGAGCTGAATAGAAGAGGTGTGGCAGTGGGCGGGGCTTAACGGAGGCACTACACAGCCCAACGCAGGTCTGCCATACACAAATGTGAACCTAGCCTTACATTGGTCAGAAATGTATTAGATGATATACTCTTGTGATAATATTTACTGTTGAAGGATGAAGGCTAAAAGTGATATTTATAGTTTAAGTGCAGAATAAATTACAAAAACCTTTATGCTGCAATAAAGGGAACCTGTCACCATAAAAATTATTAACTATTAACCTGCAGATATGGGGTTAATCTGAAGGTTAATAGCGTTATTAACCTGCTCGTGCCCGCACTTAGCCGAGCACTGCAGGGAGAAAATGAACTTTATTCCCCTGACAGCAATTAGGTTTCAGTCACAGACGTCTCACTTCCGGCCCTGACGGACAGCGGCCCAAAGGTAGAGCCAGTGTTAGCAAGCGCCTGTGGTGCTCTGTCAGAGTGGGACTGAATCCTCAGCGGCACTGCCCCTGTGACTAAAACCGGATTGTTGCCAGGGGAGAATAAAGTTAATTATCTCTCCACAGATGTTGGCTACGTGCATGCACTGAGCAGATTAATAACACTATTAACCTGCAGAATAACCCCATATCTGCAGGTTAATATCATTTTATTTCTGGTGACAGGTTATCTTTAATAGAAAAAAGCAAACCCTTGATAAATGACAATAAGAGAATAGATAACATGAATAAAGGCTTATCTTTCAAGGGCCGCTGAGCGGAGATGGAAGAGATCCCGCTCTGCTGAGCACTTTATCGCATATAAGGAGTCCCTTACCAGCTTCAAGTCCATGCACACTGCCGCAAAGCAAACCTACTTCTCATCTATCATATCCTCCCTGTATTACAACCCTAAACAACTCTTCAACACTTTCAACTCTCTTCTCCGTCCCCCAGCACCTCCTCCCTCTTCTCTCATTTCTGCTGAAGACTTTGCCTCCTTCTTTAAAGTGAATTTGTCACCTATTTTTTTGCATATAAGATGCGGCTACCACCATCAGGGGCTTATCTACAGCATTCTGTAGTGCTGTAGACAAGCCCCCGATGTAACCTGAAAGATAAGAAAAACTAGTTATATTGTACTCACTGGGGGGGGGGTCCGGTCCTGGTCCGATGGGTGTCGCGGTCTGGCGCCTCCCATCTTATAGCGATGACATCCTCTTCCTTGCTTCCCGTCGTGGCTCCGATGCAGGTGCCGGACTTCTCTGACCTTTCCCGGCGCCTGCGCACTGCAGTACTCTGTAAATGGTGCTATAAAAATGTATAATAATAAAAATAATAATGTTTCCCTTCTTCCCAATGGTATTCTTTCCAAGCTTGCCGACATTGAAAGAGGACCTGCTTCATCTGATTCCTAGATATTCATATGGTTTTCTCCAGCTGTAAGTGCAAACAGATTTGAGTTCTGTTTTTTATGAGTTATATAAAATCAAATGAATTGAGCTCCCCCTACTAGTGGTTGGTGTTTGACATAGCTTTATCATTTACATCAGAGATCCTCAACCTGTGGCTTGGGAGCTACATGTGTCATTTGTGTCCCTGATGTATAGCTCATGGCTCTTTGCCAGCTTGTTGCATTAGGCCCAGGTCTAGTAAACTGCAGGTGTCCAAGTGGTCAATTTTGAGAGTAGCTCCACATAAAAGAGCAGATTCTATGCACATATATTGACCTTGGGGGTCAAGAGATTAAGTAAGTACTAAGTCAGACACAGCATGATACTGTTAGATAGAGTGGGGGGAGGAACTTGAAGCTGGATGCAATAATGTGGAGGGAGTGATTGATACAAGAATATTCAGGGTAAGATTGGAGCTCCTAGATGTATTTCTATAGGTAAGCTTTGACTGTCATTATACCAATAATGGGGGCTTTGGGTATTATCACTGTGAAGGAGGAAGAAGCTGGATGGCATTATTTGGGCAACGGGCTCTGGATATGGCTCGCAACCATCTCTCAGAGCTGAATATGACTCTCAAGGTATCATTGATTTACATTATGTAGAGAAGCAGGGAATATAAATAAATACATTCATGACAGTTTTCTGGTATGAGTGTAAGGGGGTGAGCAGGAATAATGCCATCGGACAGAAATACGCTCGGGAGCCGGAACTATCGGGGCCATCATCACTGTTGCAGTCAGGATACAGTGCATCTCCTTTTTATGACACAGAGCCAAAGACTTTGTTCACGGACTGCGACGTCGTCGGGAACTATTCCAACCGTTCTCCAATAAGACCTTCAATTGATAAGTCCCTATCACTTTTACTCTTTTGTTGTGTTTTATTGTGATTTTCACTGTCAGTCTCAACACCTCCCTGCGCAGAAGGTTTCCTTGAATACATATTCAATAATTGTTTTAGTAAACCCCTACTCTGCCTCCTGCTTTTCACTGTATCTGATGAACCTTTACATTTTGGCATAGTCGGCAGGATGCAGTCTGGCAGCATGGAGTTGGCAGAAGAGGCAGCCGGGCCCAGGACCAGTATCTCCTTGGGGGTCATGTTAAGCAATTTGCCCAAATTCACGGGGTTCAACACCAAGTTGTGGAGCTGGACCGAGCATATGAGGGGTATGTTGAGAGTGCACCTGTTGACTCCCACGCTAGAGGCTGAGGTGGCCATTATGGCCCTGGAAGGAGAGGCTAGGGACTCCGTGATGCTGAGCTCCCCAGGACCGTGAAACGTTGACTAAAGTACTGCAGATTCTGGAAGCAACCCACGGGGACCCCACTGACATAGGGGAGCTCCGGACTCTCCTGTTTAGTCGCATGCAAAGAGAGGGGGAGACAGTGTCGCAGTATATGAATGCCATGCAAGAGTTACATACCACTATTGTAAGAAAGGACGGAGTGGGAATAGGGCTGTCCGATGTCATGCTAAGTGATTTGTTGGTGACTGGGTTACAAGATGTCCTGACCAAACAGACCCTGAGAGAACAGGTACAAGTGGACCCCCGCATCACTTTTGCTGACATAGGAAGTGAGGCCCGCTTACGGGAACAAGAGCAGAGGGTGATGGTCCTGGTAGGGAAGGTCCAGAGTGGAGAAGCAACAGTGAATGTTGTCACTGAACCCCCCTTGGTCAAAGAGATGAGGAAGGAGCTGCTGAATTTCCAAGGAGAATTGGCCCAGATGAAGGAGAAAGTTGAAACTGGTCTGAGCGCCAGTAAAGAGGCCAGGAGACCCTGACGGCCGAGGTCTGTCACCTGTTTCAACTGCGGAGAGATAGGACACTTTACTCTGGAACGTTCGTAGTGAAAGTCCCACAAATCTAGTGTCCACGTGCCCGCTAGTCTGGGCTGAATTTGATAAGCGAGCAGTGCAGTGTCTGGCGGATACTGGGTTTCAGGTGACCACGATGCCCGAAGCCTACTTCCATCAAGATTTTCCAGAGATGCTGCCGCCCAAGTGGGGCCCGGTAGTGAAGTTGACAGCGGCAAATCACCTGCCCATCCTGGTCGCAGGGGTAGTGTGGATCCAAGTTTCTCTGTGCGGCAAAGACCTTGGACGGAAGGGAGTAGTGTTGACCAAGGGTGTAGCCGGCCTCAGTCATACCTTCACTTTGGGCATGAACGTCCTAAAGGAGTTGGGAAAAGTGCTTCTGGACGAACCCGCTCACTTATCCCTGAAACAGTGGAGCACTCATACCCCCCAGTGGCAAGTATTCCAATGACTGCTATGCGCTACTGAAGCCCAGGAGTCATCCAACCATGGAGAAGTGTTAGGAAATGTGACAGTGCCGAACTCTGCCTGTTCGAGCCCATGCTCCACTGGAGGGAGTGAAAGTACAGCTAGAACCTTCCTTGACTGAACCGCTGCCAGCCGGACTGTTGGTGGCCCGTTGTGCAGGACAGACCAGTGCTAGTGCGCTGCGTTAACCTGAATGATCAAGAAGTAGTGCTACCACCAAGAAGCGAAGTAGCATGGATAGTGGGGATGCCTGAGGAAATCGTTCTGCCCCAGGCCATACAGTTAACCCCTTCATGACCAAGCTTATTTTGACCTTAATGACCAGGCCATTTTTTGCAATTCTGACCAGTATCCCTTTATGATGTAATAACTCTGGAATGCTTCAACGGACTCTAGCAATTCTGAGTTCGTTTTTTTGTGACATATTGGGCTTCATGTTAGTAGTAAATTTAGGTCGATAATTTTTGCGTTTATTTGTGAAAAAATCAGAAATTTGGTGAAAATTTTGAAAATGTTGCAATTTTCAAATTTTGAATTTTTTTCTGTTAAATCAGAGAGTTATGTGACACAAAATAGTTACTAAATAAAATTTCCCACATGTCTACTTTACATCAGCACAATTTTGGAAACAAATTTTTTTTTTGTTTGGAAGTTATAAGGGTTAAAAGTTGACCAGTGATTTCTCATTTTTACAACAACATTTACAAAACCATTTTTTTTAGGGACCACCTCACATTTGAAGTCTCATTGAGGGGTCTATATGGCAGAAAATACCCAAAAGTGACACCATTCTAAAAATTGCACCCTTCAAGCTTCTCAAAACTACATTCAAGAAGATTATTAACCATTCAGGTGCTTCACAGGAACTAAAGCAACGTGGAAAGAAAAAATGGACATTTTAATCTTTCCAACAAAAATTTTCTTTTAGCATCAATTTTTTCATTTTCACATGGGCAATGTCACGCCGTTCTGTCTGTATCTGCTTGTCAGCATGACAATGCATGTGTTTGCTTTAACCCCTTACTCCTTTCCCCCTAATTGAGCTGGGATACTGCTGGCTTTTACCTGTATGGACCTTGATCAGTTCCCAGCTCTGCTGCGTAGCTGCACATGTGTTGTTAGGTCTTTGCTTTGCTGCTTTACCATCTGCATGTGCGGTCCCTGGTTGCTGCTGTGGAAGCTGTCCGCAGGTTGCAAGGTCATTTGCAGCTGGTGCATGACTTTCCACTTGTGTCTTGGCTGGCAGCCATTGCCAGGTGCTCTAAGCTGCAGTTCCTGCACTGATTGTGCTGCAATGGTTTCTGTGTGTGCTTAGGGTATGCGCGGCCACACATCCCCTGCTTTTATCAGGGTTAGTGTGTGTACTTGAAATGCTGTCCCCAGCCAATTGCTGAGGGGCAGCTCCTTTATAAGCTGATCCTGCCCTATGGGCGGGGCCAGAGCTACTCACAAAGCTCCTGGACTTTGCCATGTGTGTCTCGTGTCTGTGTCTCTTGACCTTGTCTGTCTCGGTTATGGTACCAAAGTCCCTGCCTTGATTCCTGCTTTGTCCTGTACCCTCGCCCTGCCCCGGAGGTGGTATATCCGGGCCTGAATCCTTGATCCTGCACCTGTCCTGTACCCTACCCTGTCTAAATTTACCCTGGCCTGGAGGCGGTGTATTCAGGCTTGAATCCTTGATCATGTACCTATCCTGTACCTGACCATGTCTGAACTGTCTGCTGTGTTATGTTCCTGGAATCCCTCTGTGTTTGGAGCCCTGCATCTAGTAACTCTGAGACTCTTGTAACCGGTGTTCCTGCTGAGCATCTACTATGCTGTGCTCTGACTACCATGCGGTGCTAGCTCCATGCAGGCCCAGCAATCCTGCCGTGTTAGCACCATCACGCTTGAGTTCCTACGTAGGTCCAATGGCCGGAGCCTGTCGACCGCAGTCTGGAACCTGATGACCGCTGCCTGGAGCTGGATGACTGCAGTGGTGCCTGTAAGTCGTGTTGGATGTCCGGAACCAAACGACTCCCCCCTGATGTCCTGATGACCTTGTGTGTCCTGATGTCCTGATGACCTTGTGTGTCCTGATGACCTTGTTTGTCCTGATGTCCTGATGACCTTGTGTGTCCTGATGACCTTGTGTGTCCTGATGACCTTGTGTGTCCTGATGACCTCGTGTGTCCTGATGACCTCGTGTGTCCTGATGTCCTGATGACCTCGTGTGTCCCGATGTCCTGATGACCTCGTGTGTCCCGATGTCCCGCTTTTGAGCGCCTCGGTGATCCGATAGTGCCTTGGGGTCCACTGGGTGGTACCCTTCTGGGACGTGTGGACTTAGGAGCCTGGTTTAGCCCTGTTTTGTCTATGTACTGTGACTTTACTAAAGTAAAGTACTAAACTTTACTTTATTTATACCTGAAGTTGTGCGTTGTTATCTAGTCCTACGTGTCTTCTTTGTCCACATTCCCAGCTGCCACAGAATCCCGGTCGCTGCCCTTCCCTAGTTCAGGTAGGCCCGGGTACCCCTCTGTGGTATAGAGGGTCCATATTGCGTCCCTGGGGGATGCCCGCCCCTCACCATCGGCGTGAAGGCGCCTGCTGGGCTGCGTCTGCGGCTGCAGTCGTTACAGGCAACAGGATAAAATGGATCCTAAAATTTGTTGGGCAATTTCTCTTGAGTACCCCAATACCTCATATGTGGTCATAAACCACTGTTTGGGTGCACGGCAGAGCTCAGAAGGGAAGGAGCGCCATTTGACTTTTTGAATGGAAAATATGCTGGAAAATATTTAGCGGTTGCCATGTCGCATTTGGAGAGCCCCTGTGTGCCTAAACATTGGAGCTCCCCCATAAGTGATCCCATTTTGGAAACTAGACCCCCCCAAGGAACGTATCTAGATGCATAGTGATCACTTTGAACCCCCAGGTGCTTCACAAATTGATCCGTGAAAAAAAAGTACTTTTTTTTCACAATTTTTTTTAACCTCAGTTTTTTCATTTTCACATGGGCAACAGGATAAAATGGATCCTGAAATTTGTGGGGCAATTTCTTCTGAGTACACCGACACCTCATATGTGGTCATAAACCACTGTTTGGGCGCACAGCAGGGCCCGGAAGGGAACGAGTGCTATTTGACTTTTTGAATAGAAAATTAGCTCCAATCGTTATCGGACACCATGTCACGTTTGGAGAGCCCCTGTGTGCCTAAACAGTGAAAATGCCCCACAAGTGACACCATTTTGGGAACTAGACCCCTTATGGAACTTATCTAGATGTGTAGTGAGCACTTTGAACCCCCAAGTGCTTCACAAAAGTTTATAATACAGTGCAGTTAAAATAAAAAAAGATTTTTTAGCACACTATTTTTTATTTTCACATGGCTAACAGGAGAAATTGGACCACAAAAGTTGTCCAGTTTGTCCTGAGTACGCTGGTACCCCATACAGTCATGGCCAAAAGTATTGACACCCCTGCAATTCTGTCAGATAATACTCAGTTTCTTCCTGAAAATGATTGCAAACACAAATTCTTTGGTATTATTATCTTCATTTAATTTGTCTTAAATGAAAAAACACAAAAAGAATTGTCCTAAAGCCAAATTGGATATAATTCCACACCAAACATAAAAAAGAGGGTGGACAAAAGTATTGGCACTGTGCGAAAAATCATGTGATGCTTCTCTAATTTGTGTAATTAACAGCACCTGTAACTTACCTGTGGCACCTAACAGGTGTTGGCAATAACTAAATCACACTTGCAGCCAGTTGACATGGATTAAAGTTGACTCAACCTCTGTCCTGTGTCCTTGTGTGTACCACATTGAGCATGGAGAAAAGAAAGAAGACCAAAGAACTGTCTGAGGACTTGAGAAACCAAATTGTGAGGAAGCATGAGCAATCTCAAGGCTACAAGTCCATCTCCAAAGACCTGAATGTTCCTGTGTCTACCGTGCGCAGTGTCATCAAGAAGTTTAAAGCCCATGGCACTGTGGCTAACCTCCCTAGATGTGGACGGAAAAGAAAAATTGACAAGAGATTTCAACGCAAGATTGTGCGGATGTTGGATAAAGAACCTCCACTAACATCCAAACAAGTTCAAGCTGCCCTGCAGTCCGAGGGTACAACGGTGTCAACCCGTACTATCTGTCGGCATCTGAATGAAAAGGGACTGTATGGTAGGAGACCCAGGAAGACTCCACTTCTTACCCTGAGACATAAAAAAGCCAGGCTGGAGTTTGCCAAAACTTACCTGAAAAAGCCTAAAACATTTTGGAAGAATGTTCTTTGGTCAGATGAGACAAAAGTAGAGCTTTTAGGGCAAAAGCATCAACATAGAGTTTACAGGAGAAAAAAGAGGCATTCAAAGAAAAGTACACGGTCCCTACAGTCAAACATAGCGGAGGTTCCCTGATGTTTTGGGGTTGCTTTGCTGCCTCTGGCACTGGACTGCTTGACCGTGTGCATGGCATTATGAAGTCAGAAGACTACCAACAAATTTTTCAGCATAATTTAGGGCCCAGTGTGAGAAAGCTGGGTCTACCTCAGAGGTCATGGGTCTTCCAGCAGGACAATAACCAAAAACACACTTCAAAAAGCACTAGAAAATGGTTTGAGAGAAAGCACTGGAGACTTCTAAGGTGGCCAGCAATGAGTCCAGACCTGAATCCCATAGAACACCTGTGGAGAGATCTAAAAATGGCACTTTGGAGAAGGCACCCTTCAAATATCAGGGACCTGGAGTAGTTTGCCAAAGAAGAATGGTCTAAAATTCCAGCAGAGCATTGTAAGAAACCCATTGATGGTTACCGGAAGCGGTTGGTGGCAGTTATTTTGGCTAAAGGTTGTGCAACCAAGTATTAGGCTGAGGGTGCCAATACTTTTGTCCGGCCCATTTTTGGAGTTTTGTGTGAAATGATCAATGTTTTGCTTTTTGCTTCATTCTCTTTTGTGTTTTTTCATTTAAGACAAATTAAATGAAGATAATAATACCAAAGAATTTGTGTTTGCAATCATTTTCAGGAAGAAACTGAATATTATCTGACAGAATGTCAGGGGTGTCAATACTTTTGGCCATGACTGTATGTCAGGGGGAACCACTGTTTGGGCGCACGGCAGGGCTTAGAAGGGAAGGAGTGCCATTTAACTTTTTGAAATGAAAATTAGCTCTAATCGTTAGCGAACACCATGTCATGTTTGGAGAGCCCCTGTGTGCCTAAACTTTGGAGCTCCCCCACAAATGACCCCATTTTGGAAACTAGACCTCCTAAGGAACTTATCTAGATGCATAGTGAGCACTTTGAACCCCCAAGTGCTTCACAGAAGTTTATAACGCAGAGCCGTGAAAATAAAAAAAAAAAAATTTTCCTCTGTCCTGAATATGCTGGTACCCCATATGTGGGGGGGAAACCACTGTTTGGGCACACGTCGGGGCTCGGAAGTGAAGTAGTGACATTATGAAATGCTGACTTTGATGGAATAGTCTGTGGGCGTCATGTTACATTTGCAGAGCCCCTTATGTACCTAAACTGTGGAAAACCCCCACAAGTGACCCCATTTTGGAAACTAGACCCCCAAGGAACTTACCTAGATGTGTGGTGAGCACCTTGAACCCCTAAGTGCTTCACAGAAGTTTATAAAGCAGAGACGTGAAAATAAAAAAATCATTTTTTTCCACAAAAATAATTTTTAGCCCCCAATTTTTTTATTTTCCCAAGGGTTACATAAGAAATTAGACCCACAAAGTTGTTGTGCAATTTTTCCTGAGTACGCTGATACCCCATATGTTGGGGTAAACCACTGTTTGGGCACACGTCGGGGCTTGGAAGGGAGGGAGCACCGTTTGACTTTTTGAATGCAAAATTGGCTGGAATCAATGGTGGCACCATGTCGCGTTTGGAGACCCCCTGATGTGCTTAACAGTGGAAACCCCTCAATTCTAACTCCAACACTATCCCCAACACACCCCTTACCACAACCCTAAGGCCTGTTTCACACTTCCGTATTTACCCGTCAGTCAAAATCTGCCAATTTTTTTAAAAAACAGATCCGCCAAAAAAGGGGCGGATCCATTTTTCCCCCCATAGACTTACATTATTGGCGGATCTTAACTGACGGTCGTCCGTCCCACCCATTTTTGTACGGAGCCGCCAAGATTCTAACGGCTCCCAGGCGGATGAAACGGACCATGCAACTTTTTTTGCTTTGACGGTCCGCTAATTTCAGCATTAACCCATTAAAGCCGCTCAAGGAGCCACTAGAATCTCTCTCTCTCTCCTCCCGCGATGTGATCCAACTCACCCATCCCTCCCGCACCTCTCCCGATCGCGCTCCACCTCACGCAATGTCCCTCTCCCGATCGCGCTCCACCTCACATAATATCTGATCGCGCTCCACCTCTCGCGACGTCCCTCTCCCGATTGCGCTCCACCTCAAGTGATGTCCCTCTCCCGATCACGCTCCACCTCTCGCGATGTCTGATCGCACCCCACCTCTCGCGACGTCCCTCTCCCGTTCGCGCTCCACCTCACGCGATCGCGCTACTCCAACTCCCGTGATCTACATGTAAATCATGCTCCGCTGACATAGTGAGCACTTTGAACCCCCAAGTGCTTCACAGAAGTTTATAACGCAGAGCCGTGAAAATAAAAAAAAAATTTTTTTCCTCTAAAAATTATATTTTAGTGCGCAATTTTTTATTTTCACAAGGGCAACAGGAGAAATTGGACCCCAAAAGTTGTTGGGGTAAACCACTGTTTGGGCACACGTCAGGGCTTGGAAGGGAGGGAGCACCGTTTGACTTTTTGAATGCAAAATTGGCTGGAATCAATGGTGGCACCATGTCGCATTTGGAGACCCCCTGATGTGCTTAACAGTGGAAACCCCACAATTCTAACTCCAACACTATCCCCAACACACCCCTTACCACAACCCTAAGGCCTGTTTCACACTTCCGTATTTACCCATCAGTCAAAATACGCCAATTTTTTTAAAAAACAGATCCGCCAAAAAAGGGGCAGATCCATTTTTCCCCCCATAGACTTACATTATTGGCGGATCTTGACTGACGGTCGTCCGTCCCACCCATTTTTGTACGGAGCCACCAAGATTCTAACGGCTCCCGGGCGGATGAAACGGACCATGCAACTTTTTTTGCTTTGACGGTCTGCTAATTTCAGCATTAACCCATTAAAGCCGCTCCAGGAGCCGCTAGAATCTCTCTCTCTCTCCTCCCGCGATGTGATCCAACTCACCCATCCCTCCCGCACCTCTCCCAATTGCGCTCCACCTCACGCAATGTCCCTCTCCCGATCGCGCTCCACCTCACATGATATCTGATCGCACTCCACCTCTCGCGACGTCCCTCTCCCGATTGCGCTCCACGTCAAGCGATGTCCCTCTCCCGATCACGCTCCACCTCTCGCGATCGCGCTACTCCAACTCCCATGATCTACATGCAAATCATGCTCCGCTGACATCCGTCCGTCATGGATCAGCTAGTTTCAACCTTTGGCGGATTTCAACTGACCGCCGATGACGGAGGTATGAAACAGGCCTAACCCCAACACATCCCTATCCCTAATCCCAACCCTAACCATAACCCTAACCCCAACACACCCCTAACCCTAATCCCAACCCTAACCATAATCCTAACCCCAACACATCCCTAACCCTATTCCCAACCCTAACCATAACCCTAACCCCAACACACTCCTAACCCTAATCCCAAGCCAAACCATAACGCTAACCACAAGCCTAACCCTAATCCCAACCCTAAACCTAACACATCCTTAACCCTAATCTTAACTCTAATTCCAACCCTAACTGTTATGATTGGGTCACCGAGGAGAAAAGCAAGACCAAGCTAAGCCACAGAAAACCAGAGAGGTTGGTAAATAAGTGGATTGCAGACCCCTGATCCTATCCACACAACTAGCAGTAGCCGTGGAGCGTACCTACGATGATCCTAGACGCCTCGACACAGCCGGAGAACTAAATAAGCCTAAAGCAAGAAAGGGGAAATCAAAACTGCCCCAGAGCAGACTCCAAAGCAATAGATAGCCCCGAAACATATATTGTCGGTGAGACAAGATGAAAACACAAACGCAGATAGGAAAATAGACTGAACAAACGATGGGGCCCACACTAACTAGACAGGACAGGAAAGGAAAGACTCTGCATGCAGTCACGCAAAAAACCCTACAAATAATGCCCAACACGTCTGATAGAAAAATTCTGAAGTCACTAGACTTCGCCCACTACAGTTGTGGCCAAAAGTATTGACACCCCTGCAATTCTGTCAGATAATACTCAGTTTCTTCCTGAAAATGATTGCAAACACAAATTCTTTGGTATTATTATCTTCATTTAATTTGTCTTAAATGAAAAAACACAAAAAGAATTGTCCTAAAGCAAAATTGGATATAATTCCACACCAAACATAAAAAGGAGGTTGGACAAAAGTATTGATTGGCACTGTTTGAAAAATCAGTGATACTTCTCTAATTTGTGTAATTAACAACACCTGTAACTTACCTGTGGCACCTAACAGGTGTTGGCAATAACTAAATCACACTTGCAGCCAGTTGACATGGATTAAAGTTGACTCAACCTCTGTCCTGTGTCCTTGTGTGTACCACATTGAGCATGGAGAAAAGAAAGACGACCAAAGAACTGTCTGAGGACTTGAGAAACCAAATTGTGAGGAAGCATGAGCAATCTCAAGGCTACAAGTCCATCTCCAAAGACCTGAATGTTCCTGTGCCTACCGTGCGCAGCGTCATCAAGAAGTTTAAAGCCCATGGCACTGTGGACAGAAAAGAAAAATTGACAAGAGATTTCAATGCAAGATTGTGCAGATGTTGGATAAAGAACCTCGACTAACATCCAAACAAGTTCAAGCTGCCCTGCAGTCTGAGGGTACAACAGTATCAACTCGTACTATCCGTCGGCAGTTGACATGGATTAAAGTTGACTCAACCTCTGTCCTGTGTCCTTGTGTGTACCACATTGAGCATGGAGAAAAGAAAGAAGACCAAAGAACTGTCTGAGGACTTGAGAAACCAAATTGTGAGGAAGCATGAGCAATCTCAAGGCTACAAGTCCATCTCCAAAGACCTGAATGTTCCTGTGTCTACCGTGCGCAGTGTCATCAAGAAGTTTAAAGCCCATGGCACTGTGGCTAACCTCCCTAGATGTGGACGGAAAAGAAAAATTGACAAGAGATTTCAACGCAAGATTGTGCGGATGTTGGATAAAGAACCTCCACTAACATCCAAACAAGTTCAAGCTGCCCTGCAGTCCGAGGGTACAACGGTGTCAACCCGTACTATCTGTCGGCATCTGAATGAAAAGGGACTGTATGGTAGGAGACCCAGGAAGACCCCACTTCTTACCCCGAGACATAAAAAAGCCAGGCTGGAGCTTGCCAAAACTTACCTGAAAAATTCTAAAACGTTTTGGAAGAATGTTCTCTGGTCAGATGAGACAAAAGTAGAGCTTTTTGGGCAAAGGCATCAACAGAGTTTACAGGAGAAAAAAAGAGGCATTCAAAGAAAAGAACATGGTCCCTACAGTCAAACATGGCGGAGGTTGCTTGATGTTTTGGGGTTGCTTTGCTGCCTCTGGCACTGGACTGCTTGACCGTGTGCATGGTATTATGAAATCTGAAGACTACCAACAAATTTTGCAGCATAATGTAGGGCCCAGTGTGAGAAAGCTGGGTCTCCCTCAGAGGTCATGGGTCTTCCAGCAGGACAATGACCCAAAACACACTTCAGAAAGCACTAGAAAATGGTTTGAGAGAAAGCACTGGAGACTTCTAAGGTGGCCAGCAATGAGTCCACACCTGTGGAGAGATCTAAAAATGGCAGTTTGGAGAAGGCATCCTTCAAATATCAGGGACCTGGAGCAGTTTGCCAAAGAAGAATGGTCTAAAATTCCAGCAGAGCATTGTAAGAAATTCATTGATGGTTACAGGAAGCGGTTGGTCGCAGTTATTTTGGCTAAAGGTTGTGCAACCAAGTACAGTCATATGTTAAAGTTTGGGCACCCCTATTAATGTTAACCTTTTTTCTTTATAGCAATTTTGGGTTTTGCAACAGCTCTTTCAGTTTCATATATCTAATAACTGATGGACTCAGTTATATTTCTGGATTCAAATGAGGTTTATTGTACTAACAGAAAATGTGCAATCTGCATTTTAACAAAATTTGACCGCTGCAAAAGTATGGGCACCTCTACATAAAAGTGACATTAATATTTCGTAGATCCTCCTTTTGCAAAAATAACAACCTCTAGTCGCTTCCTGTAGCTATTAATGAGTTCCTGGATCCTGGATGAAGGTATTTGTGACCATTTCTGTTTACAAAACAATTCCAGTTCAGTTAAGTTTGATGGTCGCCGAGCATGGAGAGCCCCCTTCAAATCATCCCACAGATGTTCAATGATTTTCAGGTCTGGGGACTGGGATGGCCATTCCAGAACATTGTAATTGTTCCTCTGCATGTATGCCTGAGTAGATTTGGAGCGGTGTTTTGGATCATTGTCTTGCTGAAATATCCATCCCCTGCGTAACTTCAACTTCGTCACTGATTCTTGCACATTATTGCCAAGAATCTGCTGATACTGAGTTGAATCCATGCGACCCTCAACTTTAACAAGACTCCCGGCATTGGCCACACAGCCCCAAAGCATGATGGAACCTCCACCAAATATTACTGTGGGTAGCAAGTGTTTTTCTTGGAATGCTGTGTATTTTAGCCTCCATGCATAACGCCTTTTTGTATGACCAAACAACTCAATCTTTGTTTCATCAGTCCACACGACCTTCTTCCAAAATGTAATTGGCTTGTCCAAATGTGCTTTTGCATACCTCAGGCGACTCTGTTTGTGGTGTGCTTGCAGAAATGACTTCTTTCGCATCACTCTCCCATACAGCTTCTCCATGTGCAAAGTGTGCTGTATTGTTGACCAATGCACAGTGACACCATCTGCAGCAAGATGATGCTGCAGGTCTTTGGAGGTGGTCTGTGGATTGTCCTTGACTGTTCTCACCATTCTTCTCTGCCTTTCTGATATTTTTCTTGGCCTGCCACTTCTGGGCTTAACAAGAACTGTATCTGTGTTCTTCCATTTCCTTACTATGTTCCTCACAGTGGAAACTGACAGGTTAAATCTCTGAGATAACTTTTTGTATCCTTCCCCTGAAAAGCTGTGTTGAATAATCTTTGTTTTCAGATCATTTGAGAGTTGTTTTGAGGAGCCCATGATGCCACTCTTCATAGGAGAATCAAATAGGAGAACTACTTGCAAGTGGCCACCTTAAATACCTTTTCTCATGATTTGATACACCTGGTATGAAGTTCAAGGCTCAATGAGGTTACAAAACCAATTTAGTGCTTCAGAAAGTCAGTAAAAAGTAGTTAGGAGTGTTCAAATCAAGAAAATGATAAGGGTGCCCATACTTTTGCACCGGTCAAATTTTATTTAAATGCAGATTGCACATTTTCTGTTAGTGCAATAAACCTCATTTGAATCCAGAAATATAACTGAGTCCATCAGTTATTAGATATATGAAACTGAAATAGCTGTTGCAAAAACCAAAATTGTTATAAAGAAAAATGGTTAACATTAATAGGGGTGCCCAAACTTTAACATATGACTATTAGGCTGAGGCTGCCAATACTTTTGTCTGGCCCATTTTGGGAATTTTGTGTGAAATGATCAATGTTTTGCTTTTTGCTTCATTCTCTTTTGTGTTTTTTCATTTAAGACAAATTAAATGAAGATAATAATACCAAAGAATTTGTGTTTGCAATCATTTTCAGGAAGAAACTGAGTATTATCTGACAGAATCGCATGGGTGTCAATACTTTTGGCCTCAACTGTATATCAGCACTCTGGTATATTCTGAAAGCAGAGCAAAAAAGAGGCCAATCGAATAAGGGACAAAAACAAACTGACACAAGCAGTAACATAAGGATGGAAATTCAGCACAGCCCCAGCCGGAGGTGGCTGAACACACAAAACTGAAATAGACAAAACCAGATCAAATGTAAACAATAGCAAAATAACACTTAGCTGAGCATGCAGGGACTGAGCTGGAAACTAAGACCTCAGGAGGCAGGAAAAAATCACTAGTAGGGATAGAGGGAGTCGACTGTCTTAAATCCAGTCAGAAACTCCAGATCTCCAGTCATCCTCCTCATTGTCAGTTGGCAGGCCTCTGTTAATTAGATCAGCTCCATTACCTCCAGTAACCACCAGAGGGAGCCCGGAAGAGAACTCGCGAACCCTTTGTCAATATAGCCAGCTCCACTACCTTCACTAGCAACCAGAGGTAGGCCAGAAAGCGAATTCACAACACGCAACCCTAATTCCAACCCTAACCATAATTCCAACCCTAACCCTAATTCCAACCCTAAACCTAATGCTAACCCTAACCCTAATTCTAACCCTAATTCCAACCGTAACCCTAATTCCACCCTAACCCTAACCCTAATTCCAAACCTAACCCTAACCCTAATTCCAACTCTAACCCTAATTCCAACTCTAACCCTAATGGAAAAATAAAAATATTTTCTTTATTTTATTAGTTGTGCCTACCTTTAAGGGTGATAAATGGGGGGTTTATTTACTTTTTATTTCATTTTGATCACTGTGAGAGTTTATCACGGTGATCAAAATGAATGAATGGAATCTGCAGCTGCAGATTCCGATGGGCGCACTGCGCATGCGCCCACCATTTTCCAAGATGGCGGCGCCCATAATCCGGGACCGCGGGACACCGGGAGCGACTGCGGCACTCGGAAGGTACCAGGGGGTGGGAGGGGAGGTGATCGGAAGGTGAGGGGGAGCGGAGGGAAGGCGGGGGGAGCAGGTGATCACAGTGGCGGCAGATCGCCATTGTCATTCAGTGGCAGGGGGGGGCGATCGCCTTGGGGGGGTCGGATCAGTGTCTCCTGCCATGTCCGATGCTACTGCAGCATCGGCCATGGCTGGATTGCAATATTTCATCAATTTTCATTGATGAAATATTACTATCACTCTGATTGGCTGTTTCACTTTTAACAGCCAATCAGAGTTATTGTAGCCACGTGGGGGCGAAGCCACCCCCTCTGGGGTTGAAGTACCAAGTCCCTTGTGTGTGCGGGTCGGGTGACCTTTCAGTGACCCCAGTCACCCAACCCGCAGGAGGGTAATTAATTCATGACGCCACATAGGCATTACTGGTCATAATAGCCTATGTGGCATCATTGGTCGGGAAGGGGTTAAATGGGAAGACCTTTGGTCAGTGACAGTCACCATGTCTCCAACGTCAGAGCCCCAATACATCCACGAGGGGTGTCGCATATTGGAACAGATGCGTGCTGAGTTATCCAAACTCACACCTGCTCAAGTCCAACAAGTGAAGATAGTGTTGGGGCGGTACAGGTCCATGTTTGCGAGCCATGAGGACAACTTTGGCTGTACTACGGGTATCACCCATGAAATACCAACAGGGAACACAACACTTATCAGAGAGCGTTACCGGCAGATCCTCCTCAGCTATATCAGGAAGTATGAGACATGCTTGGTCAGATGTTGCAGGCAGGTAGAAAGCCAGAGTCTGTGGGCGGCCCCTACTGTACTAGTCCAGAAAAAGGATGGAACCTTGAGGTTCTGCTTGGACTATTGCAAGCTTAACCGTTTGGGACTTGTACCCTCTGCCTCGGATTGAAGAGTCCATATCCGCTCTGGGAAAAGCCAAATTCTTCTCGACGTTGGATCTCGCTAGCAGATACTGGCAGATGCCCATGTCAGAGAAGGACTGGGCAAGGACGGCTTTTACCCTACCCATGGGACTCTTCGAGTTCAACAGGATGCCCTTCGGCCTTGCCAACGCTCTGAGTACGTTCCAACGTTTGATGGAGAGGTGCTTGGGAGACCTGAACTTTAAGTCCACGCTCATATACTTGGATGACATCATAGTGTATGCTCCCTCATTTGAAGACCACCTGCAGAGGCTAGAGCAAGTGCTGAGCTGCCTGCAAAAGTATGGACAGAAGGTGAAACCCCAGAAGTGCCACTTGTTTCGGACTGAAACTGAGTATCTAGGTCATGTTGTCTCAACGGATGGAGTAGAGCCATCCCGGGAGAAGATCAGGGTAATTCAGGACTGGCCAACCCCTGAGACCGTGAAGGACGTCCGAGCATTCCAATGATTGACCGGGTACTACTGAAGGTTTGTGAAGAACTTTGCCCGTGTGGCGCAACCCTTGCTGGAGCTCTTGAAAGGGGTACTTCCGAATGGAAAAGGCCGGCCCATTCGCTGGGAATAGAAACAAGTAAAAGCTTTTCAGGACCTGAAGAGGGCGCTGACTGAAGCACCCGTGTTGGCCTACGTGGACTTTTCTGTCACGTTCATCCTCCACACTTACAGAAGCTTACATGGGTTGTGTCGTCACAGGTACAGGACGGGAAAGAGAGGGTAACCGCTTACGCTGGTCAGTCCATTCACGATTCCGAACGAAACACGTACAACTAAAGTTCTTTCAAGCTGGAACTGCTGGCGTTGGTGTGGGCTATGACAGAGAGGTTCACAGAACATCTGGCCGGGTTGTAAGTGTTGGTACGCACCGATAATAATCCATTGGTGTATCTGGAGAATGCTAAGTTAGAGGCCCTCGAACCACACTGGGTAGCCCGGATGGCGAAGTTCCAGTATAAGATTGCGTACAGGAGGTGGGCCGAAAACACCCAATCTGACGCTTTGTCCAGGGCGAGGCATGCAACACCTGGACAGAATCCTGACGAGATGCTAGAGGATGAGGAAGTTCCCAGATTCCGAAAGACTGCTGGGACGGTGGCAGCTACGCTGGACCGAATTCGGACCTCCTCGTGCGAGGGAGTGTTGGCAAGGTCCAGGGATGAGTGGGTCTGCTTGCAGCTGGAGGACGGTGAACTTGTGCTGTTCTGACAATGGGTGACAGTGAAACAATTGCCCAGGCAGTACCAAAGAGACATTCTGACTCCTGAAGTGCTGAGAATACTCTGACAGTGGGAGCGACTCCAAATGTGAAATGGTCTGATGTACCATAAAGTTGAGCTACAGAAAAAATTAGGAGCCTCTCGGCAGGTGGTGATCCCCGAGATTATGCTGTCCAAAATCGTCTTGGAAGCTCATGAGAGATGCCCATTTTGGTGCTGAGAAAACTTTCCAATGGCTGCAGTGGTTTGTCTACCATCCTCGTTTGAGAGCAGCGGTTGAGGAAGCTTCTAAACTCTGCCGGGCATGTGAGTTTGCTAAATCTCCAGAACAAAGAGCTCCGACACAGACTATTGTGACTTCAGCATCCCTGGAACTATTGACCGTTGACTACTTGACCATCGGAACGGCACACCAGTGTCTGGTAATGATTGATCATTTCTCTAAGTTCGCTGTGGTAACAACCACTCGAGATCAAATGGCAGATTCAGTGGCCCATGCCATCTGCAAAAACTTTATTCAGGTCTACGGATGCCCGCAGCGGATTCACTGTGATCAGGGAAGCTGCTTCTTAGGGAGAGTCATGGATGAATTACAGCAGATCCGGTCTCACACCACACTGTTGTCAAGAGGCAGTTGGGACAAAGCAGAAGATGTGGAACCTGGGCCCCTAAACTTCCCCTCTGGCTAAGGGGGTGCCCTGACTCTCCTTAACTTGGGGGTACACTTGAAGGTAGTGAGGCCCAAGTCCCCGACCTGTCCCTATCTCCTGTTTAGCTCTGAGCTAAAACACCAACCCCCTCCCCAGGTGGTGAGACAGGGAATAAAGTGAACTGCACCCAATAACTCACAAAGGAAAATAAAACAGACACCACGGGGATAAAGCACCTAAATCCCAAAACTTAGCTTTGCTCTGCTGCAAATGCTCCAAGCAACAGAGTAAGGATCCGATCAGCATCCAGCAGCAACTGCACTGCTCCAGATAAGCTGAACCCCCTCTCCACCAGGTAGGTCCAGTCTTCACCACGGTTGGATAACAAATGAATAATATTACCAACAGTGATTTACTGCACATGACGACCTTTTATAGGAAGAAGGGGGGAGTAGTCATCACCTGTTGGTTAATTCAAACGTGTAGTAATCCCAGTGGCCACCGGGGGCAAAACCAGCACCAAAACAACTACAGTTGTAGTAAACCCCAGGGGCCACCGGGGGAAAAAGGTTTCTATAAGAATCCACATTCTGCCACGGCTCCAAAAATGGACTGTGACAGTACCCCTCCTTCAATGAGGGGCGTCTGGACCCTCAACACTGCACCTCACCCGAAAAAAACCTACGGTGCGGACGCCTAGGTCCACCAGAGTTCACCTCAGCGACCACCTGACTCGCAGGTTTGTGGAAAACGTGGGCAGATGGAAATGGCAATGTATGCTCCGGAGGCACCACAAATCTCCAGAGCGCCGACCTGGGGAACGAGTTGTGTATGGGCATAATTGGGGGTAACTCCAGCTGGTAAGTCTCCGGGCCGAGGATGGCCGACACCCGATACGGCCCAATCACCCAAGAACTCCAGACCCCAGCAACACACTTCCACTGGATGTTTTTGGTGGCCTCCCGTACATACTCGTTCACACACAGGTCCGGACCTGAATGTTTATTACCATTCATGCTTTTGCCACAAAATGGTGAACTCTTCAAAGGACTGACAACAGAGACGTCCCCCTGTGTCGTCACACTCACACCCCCACAATGCTCAGAAGGAGTCACCACTCTCCTCCGACCCCTCCTCCTACGAGGACTCCGACACCCAGGGTTAGCATGTGCTGCCCCCACTGGAGAAGAAGGGGATGGTTGTAGAAAGATGGCAGAGACAGTAGCCCCTGGGCAGCAGCCCTCACATGACTGATCCCAGCTGACTACTTCCCTAGACCGCCAATCTATGACTGGATGGTGTTTTTCTAACCAAGGGAGGCCTAAAACGATAGGTAATGGCATTCCCCCCAAGACGTAGCATGACAGGGACTCTTCATGCTGAGTCCCTATGCGCAGATGTATATTTTCTATGACTTGGGTCAACCTCCCCTGGCTCAGTGGGACAGAGTCAATGGCCTGGACGCTTAGAGGTTTGGCCAGCGTCCTACACTTCAGGCCATGTGTCTGGACAAAGTGAGCGTCCACCAGATTGACTCCCGCTCCATTGCCCAGTAGTCATCATCTGTTGGTTAATTCAAATGTGTAGTAACCCCAGCGGCCACCAGGGGCAAAACCAGCACCAAAACAACTACAGTTGTAGTAAACTCCAGCGGCCACCTGGGAAAAAGGAAAAAGGTTTCTATAAGAATCCACATTCTGCCATGGCTCCAAATATGGACTGTGACATCTGTATCATCCTCAAGGAAATGGGGCCTTCGAACGGTTCATCCGTACCCTTATACAAATGCTGAGAACCTTGGAGGAAGATCGAAAGTCCCAGTGGCCTGAGTATGTATCCGAGCTGGAATGGATTTACAACAATCGAGTACATCAGACCACCGGTTTCACGCCATACTCTGTGTTGTTTGGCCGCGAAGGGAAAGAAGTCACGGAGCTGGAATTGGACCCAGGGGAAGACTATCCATGGACAGGGGTGTCTACCTGGGTTCGAGAATATCACCATCGCCTGCAGACACTACATCAGTTGGTGCAAACTCGACTCCAGAAGCTGGAACAGCCTGAGAGACTCCCTCTGCAAGGGACAGATCTTTTGGTAGGGGACCGGGCGTTGGTAAGGGACAAACGCCCACGGGACAAACTGGAGAACTGATGGGAGAGGCGGCCATACCGGCTGAAGCGTCGGGTCAGCGGAAAAGGATCCATCTATGAAATTCAACCAGAAGAAGAGGGGGATGTCCCCACTCGGTTAGTACACAGGAGTATGCTCCGGCCATGCTTTTCCAAGGATCCCATGACAGAGGAAGAAACGCCAGAGGTTTCTGAGTTGGTCTCTCCCGCAGTGAAGGAGGATAAAGAGGAAGAACACACGGAACAACTGCCTGAAAATTTGTCCGAAAGTCAGGGCCCTGGGGTCTCAGAAGAGGATGTCACGGCAGGCACTGACCTGGCTTCCCCAACATAGGAACAGCCGAGTACAACTCCACTACTTCTTCCAATCTACGTTGCTCCAAATGTACAACGGCTGGAAAGCCCCCCAACCAATAGAGACAGGACCAATTCATTTGGCAACAGGTTGCTGAAAAAGGCCAATACAACGATATCACGCTCCCGGATGTCTCGCCCGTGGAATGGCGAGTGAAAGGAAAGGGGGAGTGTAAGGGGGTGAACAGGAATAGCGCCATCGGATAGAAATACTCTCGGGAGCCGGAACTATCGGGCTGTCACCACTGTTGCAGGGGGATGACTTGTTTGACGTGCCTGACTTCACTGGGTGGGAAGAGCTCAAGCACCTGACTGAAGGGGCCATGGGGGACTTAAAAGGAGCGGAGCGTGGGTGTCACGTCGCTGTCAGACTCGAGGACTGCTGTTCCGGTCTCGGCCACTGGGAGGCGCCGGACTGTCACGATGCCGTCAGACTCGAGGACTGCTGTTCCGGTCTTGGCCACTGGGAGGCGCCGGACTGTCACGTTGCTGTCAGACTCAGGGATGGCTGTTGCTGCCTCGACCTCTAGGAGGCGCCGTGGTTCGCCCGTGGGTGGTCCTGACAGAGAAGGGGCTCCTGCGCAGGCATCTGGTGGGCGCAGGCTCTGCTCCTCTGTCAGTCATGAGGGGGTTGGTACATCACCATCTGGCCTGGTCCTGGGGGCGGTCCAAATGACGTCATCAGATGTGAGCCTGTGAGGGATAACCTGATCCTTCAAATACCTTGGGGCCTGTCTTGCAGGCCGACAGATGTAGTCTTGGTTTCCCCAGTGTGCTAGATTGTTATTTGCTCTTTTTGATTCTGACCTTTGCCTGGATTTCTGACTCTGCTCCTGCCTGACGATTTTGTACCTTTGCCGCTCTCCTGGTTTACGACTCTGACCTTGGCCTGGTTTTTGACGCTGCGACTGCCTAACGATTTTGTACCTCTGCCTCCCTCCCGGTTTATGACTCTGACCTTGGCCTGGATTTGACTCTGCTACTGTCTGCCTTTTTTGTACCTCTGCTGCCTGCCTGGTTTAGACTTGGATTCCTGACCGCTTTTGGTCCCGTTTTTTAACCCCTTTCTGGCGACCGTCCTGCTCTGGTCCGCTGCTCTTATTTAGACAGCTACCTCCTGGACTCTGCTGTAAATCCAGATCCCTGTATACGGGTAAAGGGTATCCGGGTTGCTCGGGGTGCTGTCTTACTGCAGTCCATCCTCCTACACAAGCATGCTGCAGTCTGGAGACTTCAGGGAAAATGCTGGACAACAGAAATCTTCACTCCTGGGACATCAGCCCCTGGGCAGTTCTGGTCATGCCTGCCCAGTGGCTCAGGTATTGCCCGCAGATGCAGCTAAAGTCTTTTTTACCCATCTCTCTGTCATACCTTAAAAAATCTCTGTGTTTGGAGGCTTATGTGGATAGTGGTTCTGAGGGAAACTTCATGGATTTCTTGGTGGCAAAGAAGCTTGGTGTACTACTGCTAAAGGCTTAATGCCCCTATTAAAACCACTGCGATTAATGGCAAATCTATTGTCCAGGGTGGAGTGGAGTTTGTTACTGCAGAAATTGCAATGTCAGTGGGGACATTACATACTAAACATGTGTCATTTTTTGTGATTGATAATGTATCAGCTGCAGTTATTTTGGGTATGCCATGGTTGCGTACACATAATCCGGTCATAGACTGGCACCTTGGTGATATTGTGCGCTGGAGCCCACAGAGTCAGGACAACTGTATATCGCTATCGGTGAACCAAGTTAAAATCAAACCTCCCTTTGTACCATATGCATTTAGAGATTATTAGGATGTTTCTTCCATAGTGGAATCAGAGAAATTACCCCCTCACAGAGGGTACGATTGTCCCATAGACTTGATACCGGATTCTCGTCTCCCTAAGGGGAGAATATTTAATCTCTCTGGTCCAGAGCGTCAGGCAATGAAAGACTACATAGCAGTTTACGTAAAGGGTTTATTAGACCATCCACCTCACCTGTTAGAGCTGTGTTCTTTTTTGTGGAAAAGAAAGATGGTAGTCTCAGACCTTGCATTGATTACCGTGAGTTAAACGGAATCACTGTGAAAAACCAGTATCCTCTTCCAATCATCCCTGATCTTTTTAATCAGCTGTTGGGGGCTCGTTGGTTTACTAAGCTTGACCTTCGAGGAGCGTATAATCTTGTCCACAAAAGAAAGGGAGATGAGTGGAAGACCGCGTTTAACACACCCCTCGGCCACTTTGAGCACCTCGTAATGCCATTCGGGCTCACTAACGCACCTGCAGTGTTTCAGAATTTTGGGAACAAGATATTCAGAGACATTTGTGGGGTATATGTAGTTGTTTATTTGGATGACATCCTGATCTACTCTGCTGACCTTATGACGCACGTCCAACATGTCCGTTCGGTTCTCCAGAGACTTAGAGAGCAATCTCTATTCGCCAAACTTGAGAAATGCGTTTTCATGGCGGACGAGGTAAAGTTTCTGGGGTACATTGTCTCAGCTAAAGGGTTTCGCATGGATCCTGCCAAGATCCAACCCATTAAGGAATGAGTACAACCCAAATCTCTCAAAGCGCTGCAGCGATATTTAGGTTTTACTAACTATTATCGCAAACTTATTAAAGGGTTTTCGGAGATCGCCAAACCCCTCACGGATTTCACTCGGAAAGGGGCGGATGTTGTGAACTGGAAGCCTGAGGCTCTTCAAGCATTTTCTATTTTAAAGGAATGTTTCTCCTCCAACCCGATATTGGTTCAGCCGGATCTGGACCATCCCTTTATTGTAGAGGTAGATGTTTCTGAAGTTGGAGTAGGAGCAGTGCTATCGCAAGGCACTGCATCCCTCACTCAACTTCGTCCATGTGCCTTCTTTTCCCTAAAATTCTCCTCCACTGAGAGGAATTATGATATAGGGAATTGGGAATTGTTGGCAATCAAATGGGCCTTCGAGGAATGGCGCCACTTCCTCGAAGGAGCGAAACATAAGATCACCGTGATTACCGATCACAAAAACTTGACATACTTGGAGTCAGCAAAAAGACTAAATCCTAGACAGGCAAGGTGGGCCTTGTTCTTTTCTAGGTTTGATTTTGTGATCACTTTCTGACCAGATATCAAGAATGTAAGGGCTGATGCCCTCTCACGAAGTTTTTGCCCCTCACAGGTCGAGGACTAAGAACCAACTCCGATATTGGCCAACGGGATTGTGGTTTCAGCTGTGTCTTTGGATCTTCTGGAGGAAATCTGTAGATCCCCAGAACAAGCCCCTGACACTACTCCTCCCCAAAAATTGTATGTTCCGGCCACATACCGCTATCAAGTTCTGAAAGAATCGCATGATTCTGTCCTTGCAGGACATCCTGGTATCAATAGCACCGTCAGACTAGTGACCAGGAATTTTTGGTGGCCAACTGTAGTAAAGGATTGTAAGGACTATGCTATGGCTTCTGAAATCTGTGCTTGTGCTAAGTCTCCACATAATCACGCTGCCGGCTGGCTCCAGCCCTTGCCTACCCCTGAGGGTCCTTGGACTCACATCTCCATGGACTTTATTACTGACCTTCCACCCTCAGAAGGGAAGATGTGTATCTGGGTGGTGGTTGATAGGTTCAGTAAGCCATGTCATTTTGTTCCTATGTCTGGAATACCTAATTCCGAAACCCTGAGCAAATTATTCATTACTCATGTGGTACGACTGCATGGTGTTCCTGTGAATATTGTGTCCGACAGGGGTACCCAATTTGTCTCGAAATTTTGGAGGGCGTTCTGTAAACGAAGTGGCATTGAATTGTCCTTCTCCTCTGCCTATCACCCTGAAACCAATGGTCAAACCAAGCGCACCAACCAGGCTCTTGAACAGTATCTTCATTGTTATGTGTCTGAGCATCAGTCCGATTGTGTGGAACATCTGCCGTTAGCAGAGTTTGCCCTAAACAATCAGTAGCAGGAGTCCATCAAGAATATCCCTTTTTTCTGTAATCATGGGCTGCACCCACGCTTTGGTTCATTCTCTGCTAAGATGTCAGAACTCCCTGGGGTAGAAAGGTCTATCCATCAGTTAAAAATGGTCTGGTCAGAAGTTAATATAAACTTAAAAGGTGCTCATGCTAGACAAGCTTCGGCCACTAACAGACGGCGATCCAAGGGGCCACACCCGGGAGTTGGAGACAAAGTCTGGCTTTCTACCAGGAATATTAGGCTTAAGGTGCCGTCTGCCAAACTGGGTCCCAGGTTCATTGGTCCGTACGAAATTATTGAGGTGATTAACCCAGTAGCTTTTCGACTAAACTCCGTCAGTCATTCAAACTGCCAAATGTATTCCATAAGTCTCTTCTCAAATTGTACCGCTCTCCAATGCATCCCGTCCAGTCCCCTCCTCCTCCAGTTTTGGTCAGAGGTGCCTTGGAATACGAAGTCCAGGGTATCCTTGACCCCGCTTAGTAAGAGGATCCATGCAGTACCTGGTGCACTGGAAGAGCTACGGCCTGGAGGAAAGGTCCTGGGTCCCCGCCGTTGACATTCATGCCAAGGGGTTAATCAGGAGGTTTCATCTCCTTCATCCTAACAAACCAGGTTTTGAGGGTCCGGAGGCCCCTCTTAGAAGGGGGGGTACTGTCACGTCACGTCAGACTCAAGGACTGCTGTTCCAGTCTCGGCCACTGGGAGGCGCCGGACTGTCACGTCGCCGTCAGACTCGAGGACTGCTGTTCCGGTCTCGGCCACTGGGAGGCGCCGGACTGTCACGTTGCCATTAGACTCAGGGATGGCTGTTCCTGCCTCGACCTCTAGGAGGCGCCGTGGTTCGCCCGTGGGTGGTGGTGACAGAGAAGGGGCTCCTGCGCAGGTATCTGGTGGGCGCAGGCTCCGCTCCTCTGTCAGTCATAAGAGGGTTGGTGCATCACTATCTGGCCTGGTCCTGGGGGCGGTCCAAATGACATCATCAGTCTGTGAGCCTGTGAGGGATAGCCTGATTGATCCTTCAAATACCTTGGGGTCTGTCTTGCAGGCCGCCAGATATAGTCTTGGTTTCCCTAGTGTGCTAGTTTGTTATTTACTATCTTTGATTCTGACCTTTGCCTGGATTTCTGACGCTGCTCCTGCCTGACGATTTTGTACCTTTGTCGCCCTCCTGGTTTACGACACTAACCTTGGCCTGGTTTTTGACGCTGCGACTGCCTAACGATTTTGTACCTCTGCCTCCCTCCCGGTTTATGACTCTGACCTTGGCCTGGATTTGACTCTGCTACTGTCTGCCGTTTTTGTACCTCTTCTGCCCGCCTGGTTTAGACTTGGATTCCTGACTACGCTTTTGGTCCCGTGTTTTTTAACCCCTTTCTGGCGACCGTCCTGCTCTGGTCCGCTGCTCTTATTCAGACAGCTACCTCCTGGGCTCTGCTGTAAATCCAGATCCCTGTATAGGGGTAAAGGGTATCGGGGTTGCTCGGGGTGCTGTCTTACTGCATCCCAGACTCGCAGATGGACGTCACAGTGGGAAGGAGAGAGACTTGGGGTGATGGCAACAACAGAGCAGAATGAAGGTTGACTCCCTCTACTCAACTACCACCACTGACGCCAGCCTTTTTCAGACTGTTCTCCCCTTGAGCACTATATCTAGTGCCCACCCACGTACGAAACCCATAACAGGTAGTGCAGCAGACTTACCGACCTTTCCTGGATGCTGTGATTCTACATGAGGCCTTGTCATACCTTATCCCAAGTTCAGCGGACCCAAGTTCAACGGACCCAAGTTCAACGGACCCAAGTTCAACGACTCCAAGACCAATGGATCGGGATTCTTCGGCATGGTCAGGAGACTGAGCATCTCCTTTTTATGCCTCAGAGCCAAAGACTGTTCACGGACTGCGACGCCGTCGGAAACTGTTCCAACCGTTCTCCAATAAGATCTTCAATCGATAAGTCCCTATCTTCACTTTTACTCTTTTGTTGTGTTTTATTGTATATAGCTGAAGAGCCTGGCGCTGCCTGGGCATAGTAACTAACTGTGGTTAGTTATAGAAAATTATAATTATCCTCCATCCCATAGTCCCGTGCCCATATACCCATCATACATATCCACGACCCCATAGGCCCGTGCCCATATACCCATCATACATATCCTCCATCCCATAGTCGAGTGCCCATATACCCATCACACATCCTCCATCCCATAGTCCCATGCCCATATACCCATCACACATCCTCCATCCCATAGTCCCGTGCCCATATACCCATCACACATCCTCCATCCCATAGTCCCGTGCCCATATACATATCCGCCATCCCATAGTCCCGTGCCCATATACCCGTCAAACATATGCTCCATCCCATAGTCCAGTGCCCATATACCCATCACACATCCTCCATCCTATAGTCCCGTGCCCATATACATATCCGCCATCCCATAGTCCCGTTCCCATATACCCATCATACATATCCTCCATCCCATAGTCCCGTGCCCATATACATATCCTCCATCCCATAGTCCCATGCCCATATACCCATCATACATATCCTCCATCCCATAGTCCGGTGCCCATATACTCATCACACATCCTCCATTCCATAGTCAACCATTATGACATCATAATGAGCGGCGGCAGGGCTTGCAACCTTTGATGACATCAGCGTCGCCATGGCAACCATTGGGAAATCATAATGAGGGGCGGGGCTTGATACACACACACTGCTTCCCCAGTATGCAAATAGGGGCATTGTGACATCACAATGAGGGGCGGGGCTTGACGTGCACACACTTTTTCCCCCAGTATGTAGATAGGGGCAAAATTGTTTGGTGAATTGGAACGCGCGGGGTTAAAATTTCACCTCACAACATAGCTTAGGACGCTCTTGGGGTCCAGACGTGTGACTGGGCCAAATTTTGTGGCTGTAGCTGCGACGGTGCGGATGCCTATCCCGGACATACAAACATACACACACACACACACACACATACACACACACACACTTTGAGCTTTATATATTAGATTTCAGTCTCAACATCTCCCTGCATGGAAGGTTTCCTTGAATACATATTCAATAATTGGTTTAGCAAACTTTGTTAACCCCTTCTCTGCCTCCTACTGTTCACTGCATCCGACGAACCTTTACGTAAACACAGTTAAAATTATATTTGGGTTGATTAGCTGATTGGCTCTAATTTTCAAGATCCAGAGGAGGTTGTAACTACTTATGACTCCTTTCATGTAGGCTTATAGAAAAACTACGTCTTTATTATTTCATCAGCATTATTGCATTTGTAGTAGCTCGTCTATTATATGATCTGTTAGTCTATTAAGCTTTCAGTATTTTATAATCTTAGAGTAACCAATCAAAGAATGCCAGCTCAGCTCGTATGACATAATCCAAAGTACAGTTGCATCACCAACTTTTATAAATGCTCTTTTGTAAGGTATACAGTTTTTGGAATTCTTAGCTTAGTTTCTTAGCATAATGACATGTTTCTATATGTTTTTTTCAGATATACCTCATTTTTGCATTGCATTAAAGGGAATCTGTCACCCCATTTTTGCCTTATAAGATGCGGCCATAGCCATCAGGTGCTTATCTACAGCATTCTGTAATGCTGTAAATAAGCCCCCTATGTAACTTGAAAGATAAGAAAAATGAGTTAGATTATACTCACCTCGGGGTCCGGTCCGATGGGTGTCGCGGTCCGGTCCTGCACCTGCCATCTTCTAGAGACGATGTCCTCCTTCTTACTTCTGCTGTGTCTCCTGCGCAGGCGTACTTTCTCTGCCCTGTTGAGGGGAGAGTAAAGTACTGAAGTGCGCAGGCACCGGACCTCTCTGACCTTTCCTGGCACCTGCACACTACAGTACTTTACTCTGCCCTCAACAGGGCAGAAGTAAGAAGGAGGACATAATCTCTAGAAGATGGGAGGTGCAGGACCAGACAGCGACACCCACCGCCCCCAACCCCAGTGAGTATAATCTAACTTGTTTTTCTTCTCTTTCAGGTTACATCAGGGGCTTATCTACAGCATTACATAATGCTGTAGATAAGCTTCTGATGGCGGTGGCCGCAACTTATAGGCCGAAAATGGGGTGACAGATTCTCTTTAACAAAACAGTTTGTGCTACATATGTGAAGAAGTCACTTCTGTGTCACAAAGGCAAAACTTAGGACTACTATGATAAGGAAAGCCTACAACTTGTATGTTGGATGCAGAACAGGAGATCAGGTCAAGAGTTGGGTTCTAAACATATGCTGCAATAGATGTGCATCACATCTTACCCAGTGGTTGCATGGAAAGAGGCAATCTATGCCTTTTGTAATGCCAGTGATCCAGAGAGAGCCAACTGATCACACTACCCATTGCTATTTTTGCATGGTACCCCCATTAGGAAAGGAGTTTCAAGGAAGAAGTGGACTTTACAGTATGTAAACATTCCATCTGCATTACATCCAGTACCACATACAGAAAAACTGCCAATTCCAAAAGCACCTAGTTGATTCTCCATCAATATGTCATAAACAGCAGACCACGAATCCCCTGATGAACCCTAAACAAAGCATGGGGAAATACGTCAGTATGACTAGTGATAAGTGTTGATATTCTTTTTATGACATATTGATGGAGAATCAGCTAGGGAAGCTTTATAACTCCAATTATGATATCAGAAGACTAATGATAAGTGTTTATTTTCTCTTTGTATTATGCCATATTGATGGATAATACGTGAGGGGAAGATTTTAGCTTTGAATCTGATATATACAGATTAATTTTGAAAAAGAACCAGCATAAAATTGTATTTATGATTGCTGAAGACTTATAGTTTTGTACCCTGGAGATTGGTCCTGGAAGGAGTGAGTTATCCGTGAGGAATATAGCTTAAAATATTGATAAGGTGGCAGCTGTGTAGAATGTATATAGCCACTTAAATATTGTTATTGTCATTTTTATTTCCCTTGGGGATTGAACCAAATGGATAGAGCTATTTTGAGTTACTAATGTATCTGACTATGCTCCTAACCTGAAAATATTCATAAGGGGACAGCTTCAAGAAAGGAAGGTGTCTTTATTGGACCTCAGATTCATACACTGGGTGCAGAATTATTAGGCAAATGAGTATTTTGATCACATCATCCTTTTTCTACATGTTGTCCTACTCCAAGCTGTATAGGCTTGAAAGCCAACTGCCAATTATGTAAATCAGGTGATTTGCATCTCTGTAATGAGGAGGGGTGTGGTCTAATGACATCAAAATCCTATATAAGGTGTGCTTAGTTATTAGGCAACTTCCTTTCCTTTGGCAAAATGGGTCAGAAAGGAGATTTGACGGACTCTGAAAAGTCAAAAATTGTGACATGTCTTGCAGAGGGATGCAGTAGTCTTGAAATTTCCAAACTTTTGAAGCGTGATTGTGGGGAGGTTGACCTGACAGAGGCACTGAGAAGAGAAAAAGGTGCTGTACTGAGAGTGACCATTAGAGGGCAATGGGGAGCACAGAAGAGAGTGATTACATAACTGCCACAGGTCAAGTTCACACTCATTGGTCAAAGGTGACTGTCAGGTGACAGTGGGTGTAGCTACCAGGACTGGTAGTATAAAGGTTGAGGGAAGCTTCCAGAAGAGTCAGTCAGCCAGGGGAGCTCACTAGTAAGGAGGGTCTGCTGCGTAGTGGAGACCCCTCAGAGAGCACCAGACATTAGAGACGGTCACGGGGGGTGACCCAGGCACACAGAAGCATCAGACGGAGACAGTCTGGGCGAATTAAGGAACAGTGTACTCTGATCGGGGAAACGCTGTGGTGGAAGTGCCTAGGGCAGCCACAGTGAGGAGAACCGCAGAGGACACCACGATGGTGACACAGAAAGAAAAAGAAGGTACCCGGGTCTGTGTGAAAAGGGATTGCAAAAAGTCCTGTTATGGTTTGTGGAAGTCATCAAGGAAGTTGGTGAATAAAACACGGACCTGTTGAATGCACTTTCCTGTCTCAGTCTCCAGTCTGTTTGCGCTAAGAAGTGGGTCACCCCCCAGCCCTGTTGGATCAGCACACCTCCCCCGCCTATCAGCATCAGCAGCACCACCTAATTACCCATCCTCAGCCACCCCTACATGATCACCGAAAAATCAAGAGTTTCGTGGCAAATATTCAACAGGGTTGCAAGAAGTGTGTTGATAAAAAAAAGGCGCAAAATAACTGCCCATGAATTGAGGAAAATCAAGCGTGAAGCTGCCAAGATGGCAATTGCCACCAGTTTTGCCACATTTCAGAGCTGCAACATTACTGGAGTATCAAAAAGCTGATGGTGTTCCATACTCAGGGACATGGCCAAGGTAAGGAAGGCTGAAAAATGACCACCTTTGAACAAGAAACTTAAGATAAAATGTCAAGACTGGGCCAAGAAATATCTTAAGACTGATTTTTCTAAGGTTATATGGACTGATGAAATGAGAGCGACTCTTGATTGGCCAGATGGATGGGCCCGAGGCTGGATCAGTAAAGGGCAGAGAGCTCAACTCCGACTCAGACGCCAGCAAGGTGGAGGTGGGGTACTGGTATGGGCTGTTATCATCAAAGATGAACTTGTGGAATATTTTCGGGTTGAGGATGGAGGGAAGCTCAACTCCCAGACCTACTGGCAGTTTCTGGAAGACACCTTCTTCAAGCAATGGTACAGGAAGAAGTCGGTATCGTTCAAGAAAAACATTATATTCATGCAGGACAATGCTCCATCACATACATCCAAATACTCCACAGCGTGGCTGGCCAGTAAAGATCTAAAAGAAGAAAAACTAATGACATGGCCCCTTTGTTCACCTGATCTGAACCCCATAGAGAACCTGTGGTCCCTCATAAAATGTGAGATCTACAGGGAGGGAAAGCAGTACACCTCTCCGAACAGTGTCTGGGAGGCTGTGGTGGTTTCAGCACGCAATGTTGATCGTAAACAGATCAAGCAACTGACAGAATCTATGAATGGAAGGCTTTTGAGTGTCATCATAAAGAAAGGTGGCTATATTGGTCACTGATTTTTTTTGTTTTGTTTTTGAATGTCAGAAATGTTTATTTCTAAATTTTGTGTTGTTATATTGGTTTACCTGGTGAAAATAAACAAGTGAGATGGGTATATATTTGGTTTTTATTAAGTTGCCTAATAATTCTGCACTGTAATAGTTACCTGCACAAGCAGATATCCTCCTAAGATAGCCAAATCTGAAAAAAAACACACTCCAACTTCCAAAAATATTAAGCTTGGATATCTATGAGTCTTTTGGGTTGATTGAGAACATAGTTGTTATTCAATAATAAAAGGAATCCTCTCAAATACAACTTTCCTAATAAATCTGCACCCAGTGTAAGCTTCTTGTAGATTAGCAGTTTCTGTTTGTTGCAGGGAAAGAAAGAGGCTGCAAGGGTAGCATAGGTTAGAAATTCAAGAGGAGATAACTAAGAAAAAGTGGCGGAAAATCTCAAAACACAAAGATCTTGGCTTTAACATGTCCTTAAAGATTCATTTCTTACACTCAGATCTAGACTTTTTCACCAATACAGTGTCCATTTTAGGAGATGTTTGACTTTGATATATGATCATGTCCTAAAACGGACACTGTACACCAAACTGCGGAGCAGTGAACGACGAACATGGTGAGAGATTTCATCAAAATATTGTGGCTATGTAAAAAAGATATCAAGGCAAAGGGAATCCATCAGTGCTTGCAGATTACTGTTGGACAATTGTAAGAGATGATTCGATGCAGGACTATAAGAGACAAGCAAAAGGAGTTGTCGCTGAATGAGGACCAAATTTTGTAGTGCAATTTCTGTAACTGTAATTATAATTTGCAGTAGTGTTTAGTTTTAGTTGTCTGAATTGTTGCTAAGTTTCCTCTAAATAAATATTAGAGAATTGGCATGGCAAAATATTCTGCGCCTTTATATTTGCAAAAATGATAATGTTTCAAAGTACTGAAGCTTTTATCTATTAATTATACGTAACAGTAAAAGGAAAACTCTTTGACACCATAGAAGTAAGAGCCAACTAAAATTTTTAATTGTCAGATTTGAATTCAAGAGGTCAAAATCATTAAGAAATGGCTCATTTCATAACCGAACCTGACAACATTTAAAAATATGTAGAACAGTGAATTATTGACGATTTAGTAAAATAATGTGCATCAAAATAACTTTCCAATATGTTGTAAACAATTTCTGCTATGATAACATCTGCATCAGATGCTCCCTTCTGAGCCTACTTTCCAGATTCTGTCAGACTCCTCTGTTGCAAATTCAGTCTGGAGCCTCTATTACACATTCTGTTATGTTTGATTTTTTACCTGTCAAACTAACACTTGCGATCCCAAAAGTCACCATTATAAGTCAATTGGTACTGTTGGCTGCTGCTGTTTTCAATAACACAATGGATCCAGTGTAGAGATGAGCGACTTTGCCTTTTTTAGGGTCGAGTCGGGTTTCATGAAACCCGACTTTCGCAAAAGTCGGGTCAAATGAAATCGGCCGACTATAGGGAAAGACTGAAACACGAAACCAAATGCAAGTCAATGGGGAAGCAAAGTCAGCAGGGAGTGGAGGACAGTAAACACACCTACAGTGCCCATTTCAATGCCAAAAACATCAATTCTTATTACTGAAGCTTGTCAACCATAATTTACTTCCTAATAACAGTTACGCATTGAAAACTGTGGGTTATTTGGCTAAAGTTTGGGGGGGTAGGGCTGGCCCCAGGTTTTCGTGTGCCCCGGGCCAAAGAGTGTCAGTGCGTCCCTTTAACACATACCACAACTCATGATGCTCCGATACGGCACAGAAATATAGGTATAGTAGAATGACAAATACTTCACAGCTTACATGACATGACTGATCTACAGTATTTTAAATTGTACAATAGCTCAAAGAAAGGACAGTATATTTCTCCATACAGTATTATGGCCACCACATTGTGCGCCATACAGAATAATGAGCCCCATATATTTCTCCATACCGAATAATTGGCTACATATAATGTTCCATACAGTATATGATGAGCTCCACATAATGCTCCAGTATATGATGGGCCTCATGGATGACGCTCCAGTGCATGATGGGCACTAATAATGTTCCATATTTAATGGGTTCCATTTCTAATGTTCCAGTGTATCATGTGCCCCATAGATGCTGCTCCAGTGTCTGATCTGCCCCATTTACAATGCTCCAGTATATGATGGGCCTCATGGATGATGCTCCAGTGTATGATGGGCCCTAATAATGCTCCATATATAATGGGCCCCATTTCTAATGCTCCAGTGTATAATGGGCCCCGTAAGTGCTGCTCCAGTGTCTGATGTCCCCCATTTGGAATGATCCAGTATATGATGGGCCTCAAGAATGATCCTCCAGTGTATGATGGGCCCTAATAATGCTCCATATATAATGGGCCCCATTTCTAATGCTCCAGTGTATAATGGGCCCCATAAATGCTGCTCCAGTGTCTGATTTCCCGCATTTGGAATGCTCCAGTATTTGATGGGCCCCATTTTTAATTAACTTAGGCATGGTATGTGAAAAGAGCTCCATGGAGTAATATGAAGTGTGTGCTGCCTCATCCTTCACTTTTGGTGTGGGTGAAGGACACAAGGAAAGGGGTTGCTCCTGACCAGAAGCCTGCAGTTACAACTCAGTACTTGCATTTTTTTAAACTTCAGAAGAGGAGGCGATAGAGCTGGAGGCTGTTTCAGCAATGTAAGTCAAAAACAGTTCCTGATGCTCCGGCTTTAAAAGCAGTCTACCTACTCCCAGAAAAGGGAGCCTTACAGGCCTTCCAGAGCTACACTATGACGCAGGCTCAACACCTCCTGCTTTAGCTGCTATTGTGTTTTTGGCACTACCAGCAGATGCACCACCATCAGTACCAGCTGGCCCCCCACGCCCATGTCCGCATCCTCTCCCAACATACTGCCTCATGTTTTGGAAAATGGACCCAAAATACCAGCAGATATATGGTACTGTATCAGAAGCGTACAGCTCTATATAGTCTAGGGATAACAGTAACTCTCCGTATATATTTCATGATTCATACACAGACGCTCACAGGCTCAGTATTGATTACCCAATAAAATAAAAAGTTGAAAAAGGGTACAGTATCACCAGACACAAGGTATATATAGTATAGTGTAAACATTCTGAATCTCTGTATACATTTCAGGAGGCAGACACAAACGCTCTCAGGCCCAGTATGGATTACACACGAATATGAAAAGTTGTAAATGGGTAATGTAACACAAGCGTACAGATGTATACTATGTTGGGGTAATCTTAAAGCTCCTAATATATTGCCGGAGTAACAGTCAGACATTCATAGGCTCATTATGGATTACACTAGAATCTAAATAGCTAAAAAGGTTACTGTATCAGAAGCGTACAGCTGTATACAGTGTTGGCCAAATTTGAAATCTCAGTATATATTTCCGGAGTCACCCTCAGATGCTCACTCAGTCTGGGTTTAGTCCTTGTGCTGAAGAAATGTCCTGTTGTAATCCAAGTAAAAAATATATCCAAAATCAGTATCGAGGGTTAAATGATGAAGTGTCCCTAATGTGATGGCAGGTGAAGGACGATGCGCCGGCCGGTGATAATCGCCAACCTTGTTAGCAAAATTACACCGCTGCACAGCGACAGAAGCGCTGTGTAGGAGCTGAAAGCCGGCAAGCAACAGGACCTTGCGTGACGTGATTGAGAGTTGCGGCATGTGACACTCTTTGGCCCGGGGCACACAAAAACCTGGGGCCAGCACATGGACCTTTGGCTCCCAGTGGAAGCAGCTACTCTGCTCATTTAGCCTTGCATTGGGACTACAGAGCACCGTCTGAACATGGCCCTATCATGGCGTTGAAAGGTACTTGTCTGGTTAATATAATTGTGTGCTCCTTTTTTTTCTATATCCTGGGTTTATTTCTCTAGGCACATTAGTGCTCTATCTTTGGTTATTATATTTTTTATGGGCCTTGCATGTTATATTTTAGGACGTTTATCTTCGGACTTTAGGACACATTTTTTAGCACAAATATTTATATATTTATAATTATAGGTTTAAAAAATGGCATATGTTGATGTGTTGGCTGGACATTCAGCTGCTGCAAAGGGCGGAATTGGGCAAGTTCGAGGAAGAGGAGGACAAAAGCGAGGCAGTTTTCTGGCAACCTATGTGTCATCAGGGGAAGGTGGGACAAAATCCTTTGAAACCCATGCATGATTCATTTTAATGAAGGTTAGATTATCAACATTTTGGGTCGACAGACGGGTCCTTTTTTCTGTCAGGATTGATCCAGCAGCACTGAAGACTCTTTCAGATAACACACTAGCAGCAGGGCAAGCGAGCTCCTGTAAGGCATATTGTGCCAATTCAGGCCAGGTGTCCACTTCGGCCGTGTGCACCATGAACACCTCTTCCATTGTGCCCACTACGGCTCGTTTGAGAACCAACACCACTGCTGTGTGCTGGGAAAGCCTCAAACAAACGGTTTACCAGAGTTGCTTGTTTGTTAGCCAATATTATTTCTAGATTCTCCTGTGGCATGATGTTGTGTAATTTGCCTTTGTAGCGTGGATCGAGGATGCTTGCCAGCCAGTAGTCATCATCCCCCATCATTTTGGCAATGCGGGGGTCCCTTTTTAGGATCCGCAAGGCATAATCGCACATGTGAGCCAATGTTCCAGGTGTCAATGCTGCACTGCCACTGCTGGGTGGAGGCACACTTTCTGGCAAATCCACATCCCTACAGTCACGCACAAACACTGTACCTGACCTTGGCGCCCCTACATGTTCTCTTGCCCGCTGAGAAGCATCCTCCTGCCCAAAATAATCATCCCCCTCATTCTCCTCCTCCTCTTCCTCTTCTTCCTCCACCTTGTCCAGGACAGTTCCCTGACTAGACTATGGCTGACTGTCATCAAGGCTTCCCTCCTCTTCCTCCTTTGCTGTAGACTCCTGATTCTTAATGTGCATCAAAATTTGCATGAGCAGATGCATAAGTGGGATGCTCATGCTTATAATGGCGTCGTCTGTGCTTACCAGCCGTGTGCATTCATCAAAACACTGAAGGACTTTACAGAGGTTTTTCAGCTTTGACCACTGCACATCCGACAATTCCATGTCTTCCCTCAAACTGCCTGCACATGTATCCTCCCACAAATACATTACAGCCTGCCTCTGTTCGCACAGCCTCTCAACCATGTGCAGGGTGGAGTTCCACCTTGTTGCAATGTCTATGATTAGGCGGTGCTTGGGGAGGTGGAGCAATCGCTGCAGCTTCTGCATACGAGTAGAGTGGACGTTTGAGCGACGGATGTGTGAGTACAGTCTTCGCACCTTATGTAGCAGGGATGTTAACTCCGGATAATTATTAAGGAAGCACTGCACCACCAGGTTCAAAGTGTGAGCCAGGCAAGGTATGTGTGTGAGTTTTGCACGGGCTATGGCTGCCACAAAATTACGGCTGTTATCACTGACTACCTTGCCTGCCTCAAGATGTAGACTGCCGAGCGATGACTTTGTCGCTGCAAGTAGTTGGCCAGTACCTCCACGGTGTGTCGTCGCCCAAAGACATTATCTTTAACACAGCCTGCTGACGCTTACCACTAGCTGTTCAAGAGTGGGACACCTCGTGTGCAACACTGCCAGCTGTGGATGGAGTGCTTGTACGACTGCGCTCTGTGGACGAGCTTTCGCTGAAGGAGGAGGGTCGAAAGCCTACAGCCAACTGTTTCCTATACCATGGGCTAGGCAGCACTGTTCCACTGCCGCTATCCCCTGTGGAGCCTGCATCTACCACATTAACCCAGTGCGCAGTGATGGACACGTAACGGCCCTGGCCATGCCTACTGGTCCATGCATCTGTTGTGAGGTGCACCTTTCCACTCACTGACTGTTTGAGTGCATGGACAATGCGGCCTTTCACATGCCAGTGGGGGGCAGGGATGGCTTTTTGAGAAAAGTAGTGCCGACTGGGTAGGTCATAGCGTGGGACAGCATAGGCCATGAGCTCGCAGAAAGCTTCGATTTCAACCAAACGGTAGGGCATCATCTCTAATGAGATTAGTTTGGCAATGTAGGCATTCAAACACAGTTTACGCGGATGAGAGGATGAGTACTTTCTTGTCCTACTCAGAGTGTCTGGTAAGGTGAGCTGGACAGGAGAGCTGCAAATGGAGGAAGTAGCGGTGGACCGGATGGAGTGAGAGGGGGTTGGTGATGGTATTGGTGGTGATGGCCTAGATTCAGTGTTGTGTTGCAAAACCATTGTGATTCCCTGAGTGCTGTGGCCTTGCGACAACACCTCCACATTTAGTGCTGGTGGTGTGCTTAACAGTGGCGGTGGTCTTACAGTGGGGGAAGCGATGGGGCATTGCTGGCTACCTTCAGTCGGAGCAGGTGCACATGTGCTACTTGAAGTTTTGTAGTCCATCCACAATTGCAAGTGCATGTTGATTAAATGTCTAAGCATGCAACTGTGTTATGAACTCATTTTCGGCTCCACCAGTTGAGAGTTCCCCTTCCGTTCTCCCTCTGGTGGTGACAAGAGGTAGTGAGGTTGGTTTAAGTGGTAGTGATCTGCCACCTGATGAGGAAGATAATGATTGGACCTCTGGAGTATCAGACTGGATATAAGACAGCCGACGCCCTATCCTAGTGATGGTGATTCAGTCTGCTTCTCAGGTCCTGGACTTCAGCTCTCTTCCTGTCTTCTCAAGTTAAGTTTGTATTTTGCTATTGTTCACACTTGCGCTTGTTGGTCAGTTCAGTTTCTTGTGTGGTCAACCTGCCCCTGCTGGGGCTATGCTGTGTTTCCACTCCTATGTATCAGTATTTGCCAAGCAGCTTTTTGTCCCTTATTGGATTGGCCTCTTTTTGCTCTCTCAGAATATTTCAGAGTGCTGATATAGGTGTAGAAGTCTAGTGACTTCAGGGTTAATTTTGTTATCAGAAGTGTTGGACAATATTTTTGTAGGGTTTTTTTGGCAGATTGCAGACAGTGTCTTTCCTTTCCTGTCCTGTTTAGTTAGCCGGGCCCCATCGTTTGCTCAGCCTATTTTCCTGCCTTTGTTTGTAATTTCATCTTGTTTCACAGTCAATACATGTGGGGGGCTGTCTTTCCTTTCGGGTCTGCTCTGGGGCAGTTAGTTTTCCTCTTTTCCTGCTTTAGGCTTATGTAGCTCTCCTGTTGTGACGAGGCGTCTAGGACCATCGTAGGAACGCTCCGCGACTGCTGCTAGTTGGGCGGTTAAGTTCAGGGATCTGCAATCTGCATAGTTACAAACTTCTCTGGTTTTCTGAGACTTAGCTTGTTGTTTATTTTTTCCTCCTCGGTGACCCATTCATAACACAACTGGTATTCAAATTTCTGAGTTGTTTACCTCGGGTAAAGGTCCTTCCGCACTTCTTACAGGTAACCTTTGCCTCATCTGTATGATTTTGGACAAATAAATGCCACACTGCACTCTTCCTACTATGGTATACATTTTCTGGCCTTGCATGTTGTGCTAAGTTGACTGTCTGGCCAAGCTGTCCTGCAACTCTTTTTGTTTTTGGTCCATGTTTTTGGACAGCTACGGGCCTGCCAGATAACCGCTGCTGCGATGTCAATGCCTGCTGCGGATCCTTCTCCTTATCTGAACTATTGCCAACGCCACCTTCCTCCCCCAATGGATGCCAATCCGGGTCAAGAACTGGGTCATTCATCACCTCCTCTTCAAAGTCTTCTGCACCTTCCTCTTTACCTTCCTCTGTGTCACCGTGTAAGGTGGTATAGTATGCGGGAAGGGCCACCTGAGTTTCATCAGGGTCAGTTTCTGGCTCAAGAGACTGCGAGGACAATGTAGTGCTCTGGGTCAATGTACCAGCAGAATCATCTAGCAGTGGCTGTGCATCAGTGCACGCCATGTCAGATTCATCTTGGACTGGGGAATTCAGGATTTGACTGGATAACCCAGGCATGGTATGTGAAAACAGCTCCATAGAATATTCTGAAGTGTGGGTTGCCGCATCCTTAACTTTTGGTGGAGGTGAAGGACACAAGGAAAGTTGTTTTTCCTGACCAGAACCCTGCACTGACGACTCCGTGCTTGCAGGTTTCGAACGTTCTGAAGAGGAGACAATAGAGTTGGTGGCTGTTTCGGCAATATACGCCAAAACCTGTTCCTGATGCTCCGGCTTTAAAAGCGGTTTTCCTACTACAAGAAAAGGTAACCTTACAAGCCTTCTTGGGCCAGACAATGACGCAGGCTCAACACCTCCTGCCTTAGCTGCTATTGTGCTTTTGCAAGAACCAGCCGATGTACCACCACCATCAGTACCAGCTGCGCCCCCCTGCCCACGTCCACAGCCTCTTCCACCATACTTCCTCATGTTTGAGAAAATGTACCAAAAATACCAGCAGAGACATGGTACTGTATGAGGAGCGTCCACCTGTGTAAGCTGTATTAAAAAAATTAAATCTACGTATATATTTTGTTAGTCACAGACGCTCTCACAGTATGTATTCGACCGTAATCCAACAAGCAGATATACGGAACTGTGTCAGAAGTGTACAACTTTATACATTTTTTGTGTAACTAACAATCTCCGTATATGTATTTACGGAGTGTCACACACACACGCTGACTCTGTATAGATGTGACTGTAATGCAAACGGCAGATATACAATACTGTTTGAGAATCGGACAGCACTATACGGTGTGTGTATGGAAAATTGTCAATCTTCGCCTATTTGTATACGGACTGACACACGCTGTCTCTGTCTAGTTTTGACTGTAATCAATCAGCAGATATACGAAACTGTTGAAAAGCGGACACCTGTCTAAGGTGTAGGTCTGGAAAAATGGAAAATCTCCTCGGCTTGTTTTTCCAGAGTCACACACAGATAGCTTCTATTTGTCCGTGATACAAGGCGGTACACAGTAGTGTGTGAGGAGCGTACACAGATATACGGTGTCTGTATGGAAAATTGTCAGACTCCATCTATTTGTATACGGACTGACACACGCTGTCTCTGCCTTGTTTTGACCGTAATCAAACAGCAGATACACGAAACTGTTTGAAAAGTGGACAGCTGTCTAAGGTGTAGGTCTGGAAAAATGGAAAATCTCCTCGGCTTGTTTTTCCAAAGTCACACCCAGATAGCTTCTCTTTGTCCGTGATACCAGCCGATACACGGTAGTGTGTGAGGAGCGTACACCGCTATATGGTGTGTGAAAAAATGAACGCTCAGTAACTCACCAGAACAAAATAAAGTTGGAGTGCTTTGAAAAAAGCAGTTTGAACAGCAGTGTGCACACAGCAATGCAGCTAGCAGGTAGTCTTAAAAGGCAGCCTAATCACCACCAGCGCTGCTGCACAGAACAAAAATCCTCCCCTTTCACTGCACACTAACTGTACAGTGAAAAGCGCTAGCAGCAGAAGCAATTTTATTTACTTCTTCCCTGCCTAACGCTCTCCCTATTCAGAATCATCAGCAGCAGCAGCACCTCTCCCTATTGTAAGATCGGCAGAAGTAAGATTGCGGTCGGCGGTCACGGCTTTTTATACCCACTGTGACGCCACACAAAGCCAGCCAATCACTTCAATGACCTTCTCTAAGATGGTGGTGGCCGGTGCACATGTCATCGCGTTGCCCACAGTGTGCATCCTCCATCATTGGCTGAGAAAAGGCGCTGGAAGCATTATTTGAAACGCGACTGGCGCTCTGATCGGCGACCTCATGGCCGACCTCACGTTATGGTCGGGTTTCGATCGGCGAAACCCGACTTTAGCTAAAGTCGGCTATTTTTTAATTTGACCGACCCGTTTCGCTCAACTCTAATCCAGTGGAGTATTGTGGCTTCTGGTATAAAAAGTAGCTACAACACTGATGTGATCCCATATTACAAACATTTACATTGTAAATTTTAACTACCTCTGCCTGCCTGTTTGTAAGGTCTTTTGATTCATTTCACATATCTTGCAATATTCTTATCCTGTGGATTTTACTATGCATTCTATTTTCTACACTGTATGCAATTTCCAATCCTGTCCTGTCTCCATTTCCATTTCCTGTTGCAAATAGGTAATACAGGAAAAGTGAGAACACGTAAGCTTACATGTAAATGAAAAGTAAGCATAATCATGTTCCAGCCAGATGGTTTTAGTTTTGTATTTATCTGGAAGAGACTTATGCTCTATATGTGGGTGTTGTTTGCACATTTTTCAAACTATATTCATTAAAATAGGTAGCAAGTGGTATCACAATAATGTTAAAATGTACAGGGTGGGCCATTTATATGGATACACCTAAATAAAATGGGATTGGTTGGTGATATCAATTTCCTGTTTGTGGCACATTAGTATATGGGAGAGGGGAAACTTTTAAAGATGGGTGGTAACCATGACGGCCATTTTGAAGTTGGCCATTTTGGATCCAACTTTATTTTTTTAACGGGTCATGTGACACATCAAACTTATTGAGAATTTCACAAGAAAAAACAATGGTGTGCTTGGTTTTAACGTAACTTTATTTTTTCATGAGGTGTTTACAAGTTTATGACCACTTATAAAATGTGTTCAAAGTGCTGCCCATTGTGTTGGATTGTCAATGCAACCCTCTTCTCCCACTCTTGACACACTGATAGCAACACCGCAGAAGAAATGCTAGTCTAAGGGGGTCAGATTCCTTGTATGAATGGGCAGATCTGACACCCATAATTTTGGAGCAATATTTGAATTGTGGAGCAGCAAATTTGACTTAAAGAGATTGTGGGCACCATGTCACATTTGCAGGGTCCCTAAAGTGCCTAAGCAGCAGAAACCACACACAAGTAACCAAGTGACCCCATTTTTTAAACTACACCCTTCAAGGATTTTATCTAGGGGTATAGAAAGCATTTTGAACCCACAGAAACTACACAGAATTTTGATAATTTTCAATTGTAATATCAATATTTTCTTTTTTTTTCACAAAAATATTGCTTTAGCCCCAAATTTCTCCAATTTTGCAAGATGTAACACCAAAAAATGGACCACACAGTGTGCTACCCACTTTCTTATGAGTACGGCAATACACACATGTAGTGAAAAAGTTCTGTTTGGACTAACGGCAGGATTCGGAAGGAAAGGAGCACTATTTGAATTTTGGAACACAAATTTGTCTGTATTTGGAATACATTAACATATATACACAGCCTATGTTGTTCAAGAACAACAGAAAAACCCCATACATGTGTTTTTTTGTATTGTAAAATATACCCTCTAATGTATTTATGTAGGGGGGTAGTAAATACTTTAATACCATCATTTTTATGCAGTTGATGCAACACAAGTTTGAAAAATTACAGTTTAAATTTTTTTCACTGTCACTTTAATGAAGCTTTTTTGTATGTTATGAGGAGCACACCTCATATTTTATTGAACTAGTTTTTCATTGTTCAGAAATATATCCAATATGCCATAATTTGGTAGTTAGGGTAAAATTAATAGAATTCCAGGACCTATTCAAAGCTTACAGAGACATTGACCTACCAAACAAGAAAATGCTTCCAAGAATTAATACAAATGGAGTCATGCGCCTAAAAACACATTTGCTGATTTTAAAACTTGGTCTTGCTAATAAAACAGTTGTCCCGCAATAGCGTACATTGTAGCAGGAAGAATAAGCTGTACTGGAGTGAAGTGCAAAATGTGGAGAAAAATTTACTCAACTGTATGGCAAAGCTGAGTTTGTTCCAAAGATGAAATAACACCAGCGGTGCTGGAATGACAGGTTTATCTTTCAAAAAGACTGGTCGTTCAATGTCTGTTTAGATCCATCAATACCTACACAATGGACAAATGTGCCAAAAGACGAGGTACACCATAACAAGCTCCTGCCCGCCAAGGCAGGAACCGCTATGTGCGCAAGTCAACCAATCACCTGCAGAATTCTGAAAGTACTGTCTGGTCTAGGAGGTTCAGCAAGAACCATGCAATAAAGCCCTTCTTGTATAAATACAGAATAGTCTCATTATTAGAAATGCTCCAGTAAAATGATCATGCCCTTATAATCAATATAAATAATGTATAAGCAATCTAAATTCAAAGAAAAGTTTTGTGTAGCAAGACATAGTAAAAAAAAACAGTCAATCTAACATAAATGGTCAAAAATGTTTGTGTGAGTAATCAAGTCCTGGAATTAATTGCCTGATGACCTGACTTTTCAAGAACATTTGTGACATCCACATTATGAAGTATGCAGATGTGGCCATGAGGACGAGAATTTGTCTAAATAATAGTTTGATATGTAAGTGATGAAGTCCTGGAATTAATTTTGAAATGGGGTAATATGTGTTTTACTGTTAAAAATATTCTTTTTATCAGTTATCCATTAAAAATGTCTCACTACTGAGGTCCACTAAACAGAAAATATAAATTATTAGAAAAAAAGACCCTACCACACAATTTGGTGACATTCTTGTCAATTTAATAATGGGAAGTTGTATGGTAGATCTCAATACAGGGGGTGACACAAAGGCCTGGGCCTGGTTGACATGAGCAAATGGGGCAATAATTTCAGGAATCACTTCTTCTGCCATGCTTCCTAAAAACTTGGCATCTTTTTGGGGACAGTTTTGAATAGGAGTGACAGGGACGGGTTGAATAAAATGTCACTCTGATAGTCTCGGGACATCCTCTGACTCAATGACTGCCTCTTTTGCCATTCAGTCAAATAGAAGATACTCAACCATTTTCTCCTGGAAATGGAGGAAAATAAGACTTTCTTCAGACTTCTTTTAGAGGACAAAGCTGTTATAGGTAACAATCTGGATGAGGTAGCTTGCTACATTTTTATACCAGACTCTTGTCTTTCGCTTCACCAGATAAATTTATTATAGACTGTTATGCAGACCATTATTTTGCTTGTCCCAGGGTGCACCCTGTCTCTGACTGTCATAGTGGTGTCTGCATGCAACATGATGAGCATGTACTGTAGATTAGAGATGAGCGAGCATCAAATGCATGGATGCTCGTTGCTTGAACCAAGCAATTCCAAATTTTTGAGTGCTCGTTTCTAGAACCAAGCATAATGGGAGTCAACAGGAAATCAAAGCATTTTTTCCGGAAGACCCTACAAGAAAGATTGGGGGCAGTGAAAATGTTAAAATGGATGGAAAAAGTGTTGAATGGAAGGAGAACAGCATGAGGAAGACCCCTGGAAGCATATTTGACTGCCAGATCGCTGCAGAGAATAATGGGGTCACTGTTGTGAATTCCCTGGCTCGGGCTTCTGAGCCGAAGCTCCCTCTGGTGGTTACTGGGAGTAGTGGAGCTGGCCAGGTTGATGGAAGCTTCCCACCTGACGACGATAATTGGGAACCTGGGATTACTGGCTGGGAGCATATAATTGAGCTGGCTGCGCTTGGTGGTTGCTGGTGATTTCCTCCTTGTTCATTTGGATCTCATTTGTCTCCTGCCTGATCTGCATGGTTCAGTTAAGTGATTCTTTTGCTAATACTTTGCAGCTAATCTGGTTGTGCTTTTTTTCTGCTTCCTGCTTTGTTGCTAGGGTTCAGCGTACTCCCTGCTGGGGGCAGCGCTGGGCCCCGCTCCATATGTTGCAGCTTGTGTCAGTTTGTTCAGTCCCCTGTTATGTTAGTATCTTTTGCTTTGCTTCCAGTTTAAATCAGAGTGCTGATCTAGCGGGGGTGAGGTCGTGTGGCCTCAGGTTTTTTGTATATCAGATGTGTTGGATTTTTTTAGGGTTTTTCGTGTGAATGCAGACAGTATCTTTTCTGTCCTGTCCTGTCTAGACAGCTTGGGCCCCACCGTTTGCTCAATCTGTTCTCTGCCTGTGTTTGTGTCTCATCTTGTCTCACCGACAATACATGTTTGGGGGCTGTCTATTCCTTTGGGAATCTGCTCCGGGGCACTTTAGATTTCACCTTTCTGGCTTTAGGCTTAGTTAGTTCTCCGGCTGCGATGAAGCATCTAGGGCATCGTAGGCACGCTTCACGGCTACTGCTAGTTGTGTTGATAGGATCAGGGGTCTGCAATCCGCTTAGCTACCAACCTCTCTGGTTTTCTGGTGGCTTAGCCTGTTCCTGCCATCCTCCTTGGTGACCCATTCATAACAAGTCACACTCCACTTTAAAGGGAACCTGTAACCTGCCAGGGCGTTTTTCAGTTAAAGAGCCATCTTCAGCAGCACTAAGGCTGCATTCTGTGAAGGTGTCTCTTCTTTTTCTGACCCCCAGTTATGCCAAAATATTGACTTTTATAATTAGCTACTCACACCTGTAATGTGTCCCACAGGTACGTTGTGTCCCCCAGTATCAGCCTCCTACCATCCATCAATCATGCTTGTCCGAGGCCTCGACACTGCCCATGATCTGTCCATCATGATGCCCCGTGCATCGCTGCCTCCTCTTGATTTGAATCCCGGCACCTGCGCTGTAACAAGTGTTCTAAGGCATGCGCAGTGCGCGCTGCCTGAGAACTGACATCAGGCTATTGCGCCTCTGTGTTGCGGATGCCCCAGCCCCGCAGTGTGAATACATCATAACGCACTGCGGGTCGGGATCTGGGGCCTCCACAATGCGCAGGCGCAATAGCCTGATGTTGGTTCTCGGCAGCGCGCACTGCTCATGCCCGAGAACACTTGTTACAGCGCAGGCGCTGGGATTCAAATCAAGATGAGGCAGCGATGCATGGGGCATCATGATGGACAGATCATGGATGGCACTGAGACTTCGGATGGTAGGCGGCTGATACTGGGGGACACACCATACCTGTGGGACACATTACAGGTATGAGGAGCTAATTATAAAAGTCAATATTTTGGCATTACTGGGGGTCAGAAAAAGAAGAGCCACCTTCACAGAATGCAGCCTTAGTGCTGCTGAAGGTGGCTCAGATACACCCTATATTAGAGAAGGGTTTCATACACATTCTGTTCAAATTTTCATGTAGTGGTACTCCTAGACTCATAAAGGCTATGCACTAAGTGCAAAGTCTGGAAAAAAATTACAAGCAGGATCATCCATACACCCTTTAAGGCATCAACTTTAGAACCATAAAAGCTTACAAACTACAAAAGAGAGAGAGAGAGAGAAAGGACCCTGCTGACCATAAGAGCTTACACTCTACAGGATAGTAAAAACAAAGAAATGAGCAGGAGCAGAAGTTGGTACAAGTGCAATTTATAGGAGTATGTTCACACTGTGGCCATTTAACAGACAAAACCTTTGGTAAAATCAAAATGATCATATACTCTGTAGTAAGTAAGTGAATAATAGTACATGTAAACAACATAGGGTACTTAGTTAATACTACACCACAACAATCAAGATGATCCTATCTCTAGTATTAAAAACCTCACCTTGTAAAAACATACAATTTTTATTAGGTAATATTTAAAATGGTACAATGAACCTTTTTATAATTTTTTTTTTAAAAAATGGGGACAAACAAAGCGAAAAAGAACGGCTATTGGAGGAAATTAAAAAATCCGTATGGTATGCACTAACAAGGGAAATGATATAAATTATCTCACAATGCAAGTAATACATGTATACAACTATATCAAGCAGCCAAGAAGCTTGCAAACAAAGTGCAAAAGCACATGAGAGACCAATAACTAGCTTAACAATAACTATGGTATTATAAAGTCATGACAAAAGCATATACTATGTTAAATCCAATGATAGCAGCAAGGCATTGCCCATATGTAAACCATATTAAAGATGGTCAGCTATATTGCCTATAAGTTGAATGTCTCGCTGTCCCAATATCCCAAGTTAGTTTCAAGTGATGCAATAGGGGCAGGGCATAAGGAGCAAATCATACAATGGATAAAAATAGCAGCTGAGCATAATGTGTCATACTTCCAACAGGCCGTGGCACCCCCCACGCGCGTTTTGCGTGATGCTTCTTCCAAGGGAACATGTGCAGATGTATCTCCTAAGTGCATGTATTTATAGGGCATGGTCATCATTGGTGACAGTGGTATAGTGGCAGCGCTTCCGCTCACGTGACCCGCCTGACGTCAGCGCGGGTCTGCATCATGTGACATCCGGCCCCTCTCCTGCTCGACGCGTGAGCAGGGGAGGAGACCATGACGCCCATGGAGATGCGTTGCCGCGGTGACGTCTGAAGGCCGGAAGTGGGCAGAAGCGCTCCCCACAGGACTGCGTTGTCATGGTGATCATTATAATGTAATGCAGGAGGTGGGCTATAACCTCTCAATGCTAGCAAGGGATGTTATGCTAATAACGGGAGAAGTATCCTCATTTAACAGTGAGGAAAATGCAGATGGACAGAATCATCCCTGCGGGTATGGAACACACCTGGGCAATTCACAAACCGTGCCAATGGGGATAGGTAAAGGTGAAGAAAGGTATATATATACATAAAAAAGAGAGGGGGAAGGGTTACAAAGGTGATGGATGCATCAATAGCATAATGGGTGAATAGTATAAATTAAAAAGGCTAAAAAAGTGTACCATATAACAAATACCTCGATATTAAACATATTATAAATGTGCAATATTAAAGGAATAATGGAAATAATGAAAAAATAAAAATGATAGATAAGGAATAAAAAAATAAATAATAAAAAATAAATAATAAAAAATAAATATAAGTGAAAAGGTATATAAAACTAAAAATGAAAAAAGCAAATTGGTGAAAATATATACTGAGTGATATGGAGAAAAAATATGTCTCCCAAGATTATACATATAAAAGTGCAAAAATATTTTTAGATATTTTGTATATATATAGCTGTTCAATCTTCCACTTGTTTTTTCTTTATTCCATGATTATAGGGATATGGGAGACTCCCGGAACCAGCCCATCCGCCATCAGCCACACAGCATTCTTCCATGATACATGCCAAAGGTGAGCATGAATACTAAAAACAAAGATAAAAAAGAAATTTTTAAAAGCGAATAAAATCATATATACAACAAGGAGAAACTCTACAGAAAAGGGGCATAGCTTAATATTTCATTGAGCCCTAAGGGTTGCACAGATTGGATTTTATAAATCCAACGGGATCTAAGTTGCGCTAAGTTTTTTCTCCAGTTCCCTCCTCGTAAGTTAATGTGAACCTTATCAATGCCTGTAACCTTAAGGACTGCAGCATCACAATTGAGAAACATTTTAAAGTGCTTGGGTATGGGTTTCAGAGTCGTCCAGTCCTCAATATTTTGAGCATTGAGAATATCTCGATAATGCTCTCTCATCCTAACCCTTAGTGGTCTAGATGTAAGACCCACGTAGATTTTTGAGCAGGGAAATACTGCATAGTAGATTACACCAATAGTATCACACGTGATGTGTTGCATGATAGAAACCACTGGAGCCATAGGCGGAGGACATGACTTGGGGATGGGTGGACCTTTACTCCTGCAGCTTTTTGGTATAGTGTAGATTTTAAGCTAGAGTGATGTTGCTTTCAGAGTAAGAAGCACAGTATGTCTGTGCCTGGTGGGTTACTGTGAGGAGGGTGGGGCTTATATAGAGCAGGAAATCTGTGTCTCTTCCCTGGACAGGATGAACAGGAGGAAGCATGTCTGCAGTTTCAGGGAGTATAATACTGGGCTTATCACCTCACACGGCAGATGATAGGAGCACATTCACCTTAGACATCATTTACTAGTGTAGTATCAGCACCTACATTATGTATGGGACCAATATTACCTCAGCGATTCATGTAGCTGCCATGTCCCTCATGTGCATGCTGCTTTTTTCCTCACAGACTGTGAGATAACTTCTGGGTGACCTCCCTGCGGACATGTTTGATATACTACTCTGCACTCACCTCAGACATTGTGTAGTGTGTACTAGTGTAGTATCCGCTCCTACATCTTATCTAGGATCAAGATTACCTCAGTAATTCATGTAGCTGCCATGTTCCCTCACTTATTGCAGAGGCAGCTTTTGTGTGACCTCCCTGCAGACATTTCTGATATACCACATTACTGCTGTATTATACAGAGTCTTCATGAGTTCTGGGTTTATGTATGATAGGACAGGGCAGGGACGCATACAGTGTCTGCCATTACTATGGTGGAGCTGGGCAGTCACATGTATTAGAGACACTGTTGAGAGGGGCAGTCGGGGGATGGTATATGTATGATGGTGAGAGGAGCAGTCGGGGGATGGTATATGTATGATGGTGAGAGGAGCAGTCGGGGGATGGTATATGTATGATGATGAGAGGCTGCACTTCATGTCAGTGCACTGTATACTGACCCTGCTGTGTGCTGATTACCCCCCTTCCCAGTTATGGAGTCTGATGAGCTGTATGTGACCTCATCTCTGTTACATACTGTGATGCTGGGTGTGCAGATCCTGTGTAACCAGGTTACTCACTATATGTGGTGTATGTGTAAAGGCTCTATTCCTGTGCTGTATACTTAACCTGTACCACAGGTCTGTATACATGATATCACTCCTCACTCTGCTATATACTGATCATGCTGTGTGAGGATTATCCCCCCATCCCAGTTATGGAGTATGATGAGCTGTATGTGACCTCATCTCTGTTACATACTGTGATGCTGGGTGTGCAGATCCAGTGTAACCAGGTTACTCACTATATGTGGTGTATATGTAAAGGCTCTATTCCTGTGCTGTATACTTAACCTGTACCACAGGTCTGTATACATGATATCACTCCTCACTCTGCTATATACGGATCATGCTGGGTATAGACATCCTGTGTCTCCAGGTCATTTTCCTGGCTGTACATATAACCTGGACATGACTTCCAGCTTAGTGCTTGATTTCTGTAGCGATTGCTGCCTTTAGTCCTCCCCCTCATATATTGCATGATCAGAGTGTACCCACCAAGAGCTTATTTTATATTACCTAAGATGGTGGATGGAACAGGCCTGAATGGTTTATGTTTTATCATGTGTAAAATAAATAATCGGTGAGTGACTCGGCACATTTGAGTGTGCACTAATAACTCAGCACATGGCGGGCAGTGAGTGGGCACTCCTAGTGTGAGGCTGCACATTGCTCTGGAGGACACATCATGGGCCCAGTTTTCAGCCTGTCTCCTGTCTATTGTAATTGTATGTAGTAGAGTGACTGGCTGGGATACAGAACTTGCAGTTTTCTGCACACACACCTATGACTGCAGGCTGCTTATATTAGACCTACATGTTTCTTACCATTTATGTGTAGCTGGTGATTAGAGTCTGTAACTGCTGTAGAGGAGCAGGCAGCTTCTCATATAACACAGCATTGCCCATCTCTTGTCTATTTCTGGACCTTACGATGGGATATTTTCCATTATTAACCTGTTGTATACCTTGGTTGTAAACCTGTGAGTTTTTCACCCTCACTTATCCCACATTTTGTGCGGTTGGAGGGGTCCTTGAAGTTGGTTAAATATGGGCTGGGGGATCCATTGGGATATGGTTTCCTCCTTTTGGAATTCAATATGGTTCTGGATCTGGTGAAAGGTGGGGGGGAGTTTCGGCAAGGGTTTGTCGTATCCCCAGGAAATTCAAGTGAACATCGGAACCCTTGTGGTTATGGTGCTCCCAAGCTGGTGGGGTAACGACTGGGAGTAATTGTTGGTACATTTTATGTTCACTTTATGTTTGGTAATCACTGGATTTTGGGAGCTTCAAGGACTCCTACCAGCGTGTTAATATTATTTATGTTTTGATGTTTTATGGTATGTTTGTTTTAATAAAGGTGTGAATAATAACTTAAAAAAAAAAAAAAAAAAAAAGGGGATCAGTGTATACTCACCAAGTGCTTATTTTATATTACTTAAGATGGCAGATGGCACAGGCCTGAGTGGATTACCTGGAGCCTGGTGGTTAGGGGGGTCCTAGAAGTTGGTTAGAAATTGGTCTGGGGGATTCATTGGGATATGGATTCCTCTTTTTGGAAGTTAATATGGTTCTGGACCTGGTGAAAGGTGGAGGAAATTCAAGTGAACGTTGGAACCCTTGTGGCTATGTGCTCCCGATCTAGTGGGGGGTAACAGCTGGGTGTAATTGTTGGTACATTTTATGTTTGGTAATCACCAGATTTGGGAGCTTCAAGGACTCCCCCCAGCGTATTATGTGATTTATGCTTTAAAGTTTATTTTATGTTTATTTTAATAAGAACATGAATTTAAAAAAAAAATAAAAAATTTGTTTTCCTTTTAGTGGGTCCTTGACGCTATTTATAAATTGGTCAGTAGGGGTAACCATATTAAGTATGGACCTCTGGGTGGGGTTCTTGGAGTTGATGCTGAATCAGCAAAAAGGAATTGGAAGTTAAAATTCTGGATCTGGCTTTTGGTTACGGCTCTGGACGGGTAACTCTGGACGGGGTGTTACCCGGGAGCTTTTGGTGGTTGGACTTCCCGGAATGGGATGTTTGGTGCCCTCGAGCTGGTGGTTTACGGCTGTGGGTAACGTGGATTTTTTAAGTTCTTGTGTGTTTGCCAAAATATTTAGCCAGTATTTTTTGGGGCTCCAAGAACCCTCCCCTCATGTCGTATATGATTGTGTATTTAATACTTATTGTAAATGTTTGTTATTTGTTAATAAACTGGCCGCGGACCCCCCCCCTGGGTTTGGAAGGATAACCAATTCAGGTATGGCACCCTGGTTTTGAGGGGTAATCATCTCGTGTATGGCCCCCTGGTGTGGAGGGTAACCATCTCGTGTATGGCCCCCTGGTGTGGAGGGTAACCATCTCGTGTATGGCCCCCTGGTGTGGAGGGTAACCATCTCGTGTATGGCCCCCTGGTGTGGAGGGGGTAACCATCTCGGGTATGGCCCCCTGGTATGGAGGGGTGACCATCAAGGTATGGCCCCCTGGTCTCCAGAAGCATTTATATTTTATAGGACCCTGTTAGGGTAATGTCCCTGGGGTCAGGGCAATCATATTTTGCATGCCTACAGAAGAAATTGGCTCCTCTGTGCCAGGGACGGCGGCTGGAGGGGTGAAGAAAACAAGGTTGTCGTCTGGACAATGCAGTTATCTAGTGCACAAAACTGAAGAGCACTGCACCTGATCTGTGTGCCCTTGAGTCAGTGGGAGTGACTAAGGGTAAAGTAATCAAGTGCATTAACATGAAGGGCGATATGCCTATTCCTGATGCCCTTGAGCTGGTGTGAGCGGCTAAGGGTATCATCAAGTGCATTAACACAAAGGGCAGTATGCCTACTCCCGGTGCCCTTGAGCCAGTGGGAGCCGCTAAGGGTAAAGTAATCAAGTGCATTAACAAAAAGGGCAATATGCCTATTCCCAATGCCTTTGACCCAGTTGGAGAGGTCAACAGTAAATGTTATCAAGTGCATAAAAAACAATTAACAATGGCGTGGCCGGGTTATTAATAATGCCTTTGTAGACTTTTTTTCTGCTTTAGGTTTATTTAAATTGCTGCTTCCAGATATTCTGAATGTTATTTTATGGTCGGTTATAATGTTGATGTTATATTGTGTATAGTTTTAATTACTCCCTATTTATAATATCTTTCTATTGATATGTTCATCACTTTTCGGGTAGTGATAGTAAGTGGGTTTAAGACATTTTACTGCACAGCTACTGTAAATAATGGTGGTTTCTAGAACTAAAATCTGTGATTTGGTGAATTATTAGAGCTGGCTACAATACATGCGGTATAATAGTTTTTTGAGGCATGACAGATGTCATTATGCAGGTATTCAGATTGTGGCTATGACCTTAATTATGGCTTACTTTCCACATTCCCCATTATGGGATCCTCATTGCAGGATGTTTAACAACTGCTATTTTGCTGTAGTTACCGTATTATCGATTATAACTTGGTAGCATGGCATCGATAAAATTAATCTTTCGGAGCTCTGGAATTTTAATTTTATTACTTGTGTGCACAGACTTTCCATAGCATGTAGAAATGGTTGATGGCTTTATTAGGCATGGTTGGTGGGGGCGAGTCCATTTAAGGTGTCAAATGGCCTCTCTGGTGGCGGTTTAGGAGTCAGGTGGAAGTTGCAGGCAAGTTAAGGTGGACTCATTTTAACTAATAGAGGATGTAAAACCTCATGGTGGTGAACAGGCTCGGCTTTGGTGGCCAGCCTCAAGGACGTTGTAATGGTAACGTCAATCAGGGGCGGCCACAGTGGTTAAGCACAGGAGTGAGGATAATGGGGTCATTGGTGCCCTGAAAGTTTACTGGCTCTGCTTGAATGGCAAGCCAGTGTGTGCCGCCCCTTTATGGCTGTCTGGCCTGGTTCTGTATGTCAGACAGCTGGGATATCACAGTACTTGTCAATCCCAATGTACTAGCACTTCACCTGACTCCTACTGTGATTGTGTTAATCCTGTAATTTAAATAAAGCTGTGGCCATTTTGGCAACCAAAATAATGTGTTGTGTATTTATTCTAGTGCCTAGGTTTACTGTAGTTATGGTGGTTTTAACATGGAGTGGGGGTCCGTCCCATATCCATAAGTCAAGAAACCACTGGAGCCATAGGCAGAGGAGGACATGACTTGGGGATGGGTGGACCTTTACTCCTGCAGCTTTTTGGTATAGTGTAGATTTTAAGCTAGAGTGATGTTGCTTTCAGAGTAAGAAGCACAGTATGTCTGTGCCTGGTGAGTTACTGTGAGGAGGGTGGGGCTTATATAGAGCAGGAAATCTGTGTCTCTTCCCTCTTTCTTGGACAGGATGAACAGGAGGAAGCATTTCCCGCCCACCCGCCCTGTTTACAATCATTGTCCTAAAACGTTTTGATTATTGCTTGTATGATGAATGCTTTATTGTATTTTTGAAATTACCATGTATATCTTGTTCCTGGCTCAATTTTATCATGGCTATAAAGAGTTAACAGCATTAACCTTCTAAGCCCAAGGGAAGGGCCATCCTTCAGCCATGGTTCCCTAGAGGTTTCCTCCACAGGGGGTTTTTCCTCTCCTGAGTGCTGTAGGATGACTCTTTGTGAGTCGGAGGTTTGCCACGCTAGTCCCCATAATGCTTTTGCAGGGACTTCTAGCTTATAAGTTTACTAAAGTGATTTATTAAAAAAAAAAAAAAAAATAACAAAAAGAAGAAAAAAAAAAAAAAGGTGTCAAATGTGAATTTATAACCCGTCACAGCTTTGCGGTTTAGGAGTCAGGTGGAAGTTGCAGGCAAGTTAAGGTGGACTCATTTTAACTAATAGAGGATGTAAAACCTCATGGTGGTGAACAGGCTCGGCTTTGGTGGCCAGCCTCAAGGACGTTGTAATGGTAACGTCAATCAGGGGCGGCCACAGTGGTTAAGCACAGGAGTGAGGATAATGGGGTCATTGGTGCCCTGAAAGTTTACTGGCTCTGCTTGAATGGCAAGCCAGTGTGTGCCGCCCCTTTATGGCTGTCTGGCCTGGTTCTGTATGTCAGACAGCTGGGATATCACAGTACTTGTCAATCCCAATGTACTAGCACTTCACCTGACTCCTACTATGATTGTGTTAATCCTGTAATTTAAATAAAGCTGTGGCCATTTTGACAACCAAAATAATGTGTTGTGTATTTATTCTAGTGCCTAGGTTTACTGTAGTTATGGTGGTTTTAACATGGAGTGGGGGTCCGTCCCATATCCATAAGTCAAACAAATTCCCTCTTACCGTCACTTGATTGAAAGGTACAGGCTCTTGACACATTGGGGCAGGATATGCACATTCCACAAGGGTAGAATCCCCATTTGGGCCCTCTTGCTCTAAAGGCTTTACCTAATTGAGGTCCAGAATAGTGACTGTAGACAAGTTGATCTCTTAAATTAGGTGACCGCCTATATGTGATAGATGGCCGTTCAGGAATGTATTTGGCAAGTGTATGGTCCATTTAGAGTATAGACCAATACTCATCTTTATCTATTGGTGATTGTAGGTCAATTTAAATCGCACCTTTCATTCATTTGTAGGTTTAGTCACTGGTTGCAGCAGGTTCGTTCTTTGTGCCATCTTGGCCCTCTTAAGTCCCCTCCTAATACTTCTTTTGGAGTATCCCCGCTCCTGGAACCTATAGGATAAAAGATTAGCTTTCTCAGAAAACATCCGTTCATTAGAGCAGATTCCTTTAGTTCTCAGGAACTGTCCTGTAGGGATCCCATTGATGAGAGGTTTAGGATGTGAGGATCTGGCGTGCAAAAGTGAATTGACTGCGGTATCTTTGCGAAACACATTGGTTTCTAAAATGCCATCACTACCTTTTGTATATTAGAAGGTCCAAAAAGTCAATAATATCCTGACTATGCTTGCACGTTAATCGAATGTTTAACTTGTTGTCATTCAAAACATTCATGAAAGCGAGGAGATCCTGCTCCGAGCCCTGCCAAATGTGTAGTATGTCATCAATATAGCGGGCCCACAGCAGGACTCCCTCAATAAAAGCCACCGGATTCGTAAAGAAAATAGATTGTTCCCACCTCTCCAAAAAAGATTTGCATTAGAAGATGCGAATACCGCCCCATCGCAGTACCCTGCTTTTGCAGATAGATGCCCTCTTTAAAGTTGAAATAATTATGCAAATCTGAGAAGTTGCAAGATAAAGTCCATCAGCCCAACCTCATAATTGGAAAGATGTAAAAAAGTTTCAACAGCCTGTATACCATCCTCGTGGTGAATTGAGGTGTATAAGGACTCAATGTCCATAGTGACCAACCACATATCGTCCTCTATTGGCATTCCCTCAATCTTTTTTAGTACATCCCCTGTATCCTTAAGATAAGAGGGAAGAATACTTACTAGCGGTTTAAGATGAAAATCCAGATATTTGCTGATGGTTTCACATAGATTACCATTACCCAAGATGATGGGGTGGTCGAGGGGGGTTATTGAATCCTTGTGAATCTTTGCAATGAAGTAAATACAAGCCATTCTTGGATACTCATGGATTAACTGCTTTTTGAGATCACTATTGATGACTCCTTCATCAAATGCCTTATCCAAAATTTGTTGTATTTCATCCTGAAATTTGGATGTAGGATTGAAAGTGAGTTTCTTATAACACTTAATGTCCCTGAGTTGCCGGAAGGCCTCTTTCTCGTACATCTTATGTGGCCAGATGACCACATTACCCCCTTTGTTGGCGGGTTTTATTACCACCTCCTTGAGGTCTTTTAATTCCTTAAGGACCTTTCTTTGTTCCCGATTGAGATTGTCCTGAGTAATGTTGTTGGGGATTTTTTGAAAAGCCTGGGATACCAGATTAACAAACATCTCAATATTGGGGTATAAACTCAAAGGTGGGAACTTCTTTGGAATAGGAGGAACAAATTTACCTGTTGTGGATTCCCTGTGCTCATTTTGTAATTCCTCCAAAGTAGCAATGGCCTGTAATTCATTCTCAGGCCAGGTTTCTTCTTCGTGGGGTTTTTCATGCAGTTTTTTCAAGACTAACTTACGTGCAAAAAGTTGAAGGTCTTTTATCGCTATGAAAGAATCAAAGGATGAAGTGGGTGAAAAAGATATCCGCAAACTTAATACCTCAATCTGTGCCGATGTTAATTGAATCTCTGAGAGATTTATTACATGCAATTTGGAAGAGGAGGGGTTGTCAAATCGCCTATCATATCTTCTTGGGGTGTCGTTCCTTCTTCCAAACCTATTTTTGCGCAAATTGTAGGTACGCTTCTGATTTTCATCCTCCTCTATAGATGATGTGGATGAAAAGAAGGCTGATCTGGAAGCCACATGCTCATCCCTACTGGAGGATTGCCATTTGTATACTGTCCCGTTTCTGAAATCCAACAAATCTCTCTGGAATTTTTTAGATTTGGGCTCCTTAATTTCTTTTTCCCAAAGTAGAGATTGGGAAGCAATGTCTTTATTGAATGTTTCCATTTCAACGACAGACAAATTTTGCTGAAGTTTTTGACGTGTAGTTTCAATTTCTTGATCTATTTTTTCTAAAGTTTTCCTATTATTGCCAATCAATAGTTCCATGAAAGATTTTGAACAACTAGTGCAGGCCTCCTCCCATCTGGTTTTAAATGTGTTATCCTCAATGGGAAAAAAGGGCATAATGCCCACACGGAGACCTCTGAGGATTAGACCCTTGGCAAGATAGTTTTCTAAAGATGTCTTATTCCACCATGTGCAAGCTATTTTTTTCAGAGAGGATTTCATGGAGTTTTTAAAAAACAATTTTTGCCCATTTTCTGTATTATCTATTTGCGTTGTGCCCCCAATATTAAAACCTCACCATGTGTGAACCGATCTCAATATAGATGTGGTCAGTACAGGACCCAGGCCTTACTGTTGCTACTGGGCATTGTGGGGTACCCACCTGAAAATCCAAAATAGTATTAGCTCATTCTCAGATGCTTGTGGGAAATGGTGCCAGGCAGTTTGATTTTTTGCAAACCACAAGTCAAATCTCAAAATGTTCAAATTTGCATGAAACCGCAAATTTTAGAAAATTCGATTCAAAGTCGATCATTCATGGATCAATTAGCTTTTTAGTCAATTTCACTAATAAACCTAATTTTCTATGGGGGTTGAATAATTTGGTTTTCAACAGTAGATGTCCATTGGCAATAATTACATTTAATGTATTTACAGTTTATTATAAGCTTTAGACTTAAATGATTGTCGTCAGCAACAACAATTTGGAGACAATGTGCAAAAATTTAGGTCTACAAAAACATCTACAGAATATTTTTAATCTCCACACATTCTATATTTATTAGTTTTAATTTTCATCTGTTTTTTAAAGTTATAAAGGGAATCTTTTGTGAGGACTGGAGCCTGCCTGTCTGTCACCCTGGATTTTAGCTATAATGAAAGAAAAATAATAGGAAAAAACAGGGATCATTTTCCAGCAATACAATTTTATTATGCCAATTTCTTTTATTAATTACTAAATATTTTATGCTACAATCATATTTTAGAAACAACACAGCAAATATTAGCAACATCCTATGAGAACATAAAATAAAGATTCGTTAGTTATGAAAACATACTGTCATATTTTCCTATTTCGCTACTATGAAAACGGTTGCTTGTGCTGCGTATCTTAAAATGTAAAAAACAGGGCGATACGTGGGAGATTTATTACAAAAATGCACAATTTAATCTGACTTGCAAGTCAGATATCTTAAATTACAGAACAACAAACCCTGTATCCTATTTACACATTACTGCTTTGTGTATAATATGTTTTACTCTTTGTCCTCACGTCAGGGAGCGTTTAACAGGATATTTTACCTCTCACCTCTGTCTAGCATGTTTCTCATCACTATCGATCTATGTATCACTATCTATCTCTATCTTTGAACATGTTTAATATGTGGCGCCCATGTGGGTCCAGTCGCCACAGAGGTACTGCATCTCATACAGAGGTGTGGTATCTCACAACCAGGTAAGATGGGGGCACCTCACCACACTCTTAACACTGCATTCAACACACACACACTAGCTAGTCAGGGCACCTGGGCGTTCCCTACAGAAGGAGGGCCTCATCCCAGACTGGCTAGGAAAGGGTGTTGGGAACTAGTGGGGAAGGTAGGTAATAGGGAGGAGCTTAGAAAGTGGAGTGATGTAGAGTAGCCAATGGGAACAGCGAGTGGGTGGAGCTTAGAGAAAGAGTGGGAGATTTGAAGACAGTTGAGAGAGTTCCCTCAGGAGGAGAGCAAGAGGAAAGATGCGCTTGAAGCAGCTCCTGTCAGGAGGAGCTGCCGGACAGATTGGCTGGGAGGGAAATCTCCCGGGAGGAAAGAATGGAATTTCTACAGTCCCACGCTGATTGCTATCAGGTGGGAGAAGAAAATAGGTCGCAGAAGGGTCTCAGCCCCTAGCCTAGCGAAGTAAACAAATAACTTAACTATCAAGCTGACAGTTGTGGTTGCTGTATGGGCCACAGCGAATCCCACTGTTATCTTCCCGGAAAGGCGGCCATATAGGATCAAGGAACCGCCTGAGTGATGAATTCTGACAGGATCCGCGGCAGCTAGCCTGGGACACTGACTGTGAAGGTGCTGGAAAGGGAGGAAGGAGAGGAAACCAGTACAGTGAGACGGCCTAGGAAGGAACATACAGAAAGGGAGTGTTAGTGGCGTGTACTCATCTACCTGGAAGTTTACTGGAACCCTGAGCTGGAGGACTCAGCACTGAAGCGGGCATCTGTACTGCAGACAGACTGTGAGTAAAGCCCATTGAATTACATGCAATTGTGTCCTCCATTTTATTCCTGCACCACTCCTCCACTCCACACCACAACCCTACCATCAACTTCATCTATTATGCCCTGGGACACAGCTCTGCCTGTGGAGAGCTTTACCATCCCCGCTGCCCTAACACCGTCCCAGAGGATCTGCAGAGCAGCGTCGGCTTCACACCTGCATTGCCAAATACCACAGGTGGTGTCACGAATCCCCTTATTCCCTAAGACTATCCTACCATCTTCCCCCTTCATCTGAACTTCCGTCATTGACATTGGACCCCCAGGGCCACGGACCGGGTCACCATCACCACCGTGACACACTTCCTGCTCAAAAGAGCCTGAAAGGCGGGGTACCGAGTACCCCTAGCCCTGCTGGGCACTCCAACTGGTGTCACGAACAGGATAAACGAAGGCCGGTATCACCGAGTCCTGTGTGCCGAAGATTTTGATGGATCTGAGCGATAAAAATGACTAAAATGTGTAAAAGAAAGGATTTATTGAACTATGACATGGACCCTAAAAATGGCCGCCAGAGTGGTGAAGAAGGGCGTGTCATTACAGGTGACACTCAAGGAAGAGCACGAAAAACTGTTATGTCCCCCTGCCTGTATTATTATGTTACTGCGTCATGGCCAATGCCCCAAGGGGAGTAGGAGATCGCCCTGCTGAATGGCAGCCTGCAGCTGAGGCAGGAGGCCCTGCAAGAGCTGAAACAGCAGCGCACCCGGGAGGGGCCTACAGAAGATGAATCTTCACCTGTGGTACCTGCACCATCGGTACCTGTTACAGCTGCACCAGCCCCATCCCTGGGAGCCTCCACTAACCACGCGGCCTCTGCGACATGGCCACCAGTGGTTGCTGCTGCCTCCACTCTGACACCGCTGCCGGCCGCTGCCTGCCATGAGGTGTTATCCGTGGGACCGGGAGCCAACATGGATGCGGAGGCTGTGCTCCTGCCCGAACCTGACGCAGCTGTGCAGGTTCCGCCGATGGCTCCACCAGGTACAGTCCCTACACCGGCTTCCCCACCGCTGTCACCTGCCATGGTTGCTGACCAGGCAGCTGGGAAGACTGCTGCTGCTACCGACCTCCACCTGTCGCCTGCACCGGACCCTGATGATCAGGAGAAAGAAGGTATGGCTGAGGCCCCTGCATCAGGAGCAGCTACACCCCAGGCTGCTAATGCCCCCACCAAAGCAGCCATGATTCCAGCTCCACCAGGAGGAGCCCAACTACCATCTGGACATCCAGAAAGTCTGCCATGGAAGCAGAAGAAGAAACCTGCTTCATCATCCCCAGGAGGGGATCCAAAGTAAAAAAAAATGTTTACTCACTGAACAGTTACCCAGGAGGGTATCAGCACCGTTGTGCCTGGTTGATTTAGCCTGTTTACAGTTTTGCCCCAGTTGGGCATCAGTTCAGTTGCACTCAGAAACTGAAAGATCTCGAACTGGAAGTGATCTCAAACTTTTTGTAAATAGTTGCGCCTCTTAAGGTGCTCCTTCTTGGTTTTACTACAACCTTTGATAAAAGAACTACCTCAGACATGAACAAAAACCCTTGGGTGTGGCCAAGAACTGGGTCTGGAAGTGGAAGACTGTCAATGTCCTGCAGCCCACCCAGGACCACCGTGGGAGGTTTAGAGAGAGTCCTTCACCAGCAAAAGGAAACTTCAAGATTCCCCAGCTGGAATTACCAAGAATTCAGTTGGATTTATGATAAAATGTTCATAAATTGATAGTATTTTAATATTAACAGTATTTATTAAAGATAAAATTAGAAATATCTTAGAATAGAATATATTGCCAAGATAGTGATAGCACTTTATTGCAGAATAGGCTGCGTTTGTAATGTTTTAATAAAAATGTGAAGTTTTTAAATAAAAACTGGTACCAGGTGGCAAACCATAGTTAGCGGTTGTCACCAATTAGCACTTTGAGTTACAAGTAGTATAAATAAAATTATATAGGTAACGTTTAAAGAAAAAGTGCCTCTCCCTGGAGAAGAAGTTTAATGATAGAATATAATTTGTTAAATGCTGGAAGAATTGTTTAAAAAAATCTGAATTGTTGTTTGTTCTTCTGTAACATCTTTTGCTTTATTTTCAGCCCGCGGACGTGATGGGTTTAACAGGGGGGAATGTGGCACCCCTGTGGGTCCAGTTGCGACAGTGGTACTGCATCTCATCCAGAGGTGTGGTATCTCATGAACAGGTAAGATGGGGGCACCTCACCACACTCTTAACACTGCATTCAACACACACACTAGCTAGTCAGGGCACCTGGGCGTACCCTATGGGAGGAGGGCCTCATCCCAGACTGGCTAGGAAAGGGTGTTGGGAGCTAGTGGGGAAGGTAGGTAATAGGGAGGAGCTTAGAAAGTGGAGTGATGTAGAGTAGCCAATGGGAACAGTGAGTGGGCGGAGCTTAGAGAAAGAGTGGGAGATTTGAAGACAGTTGAGAGAGTTCCCTCAGGGGGAGAGCAGGAGGAAGGATGCGCTTGGAGCAGCTCCTGTCAGGAGGAGCTTCCGGACAGTTTGGCTCGGAGGGAAAGCTCCCGGGAGGAAAGAATGGAATTTGTAGAGTCCCACGCTGATTGCTATTAGGTGGGAGAAGAAAATAGGTTGCAGAAGGGTCTCAGCCCCTAGCCTTGCAAAGTAAACAACGAACTTAACTAGCAAGCTGACAGTTGTGGTTGCTGTATGGGCCACAGCGAATCCCACAGTTATCTTCCAAGAAAGGCAGCCATATAGGATCAAGGAACCGCCTGAGTGATGAATTCTGACAGGATCCGCGGCAGCTAGGAAGGAACATACTGAAAGGAAGTGTTGGAGGGGTGTACTCATCTACCTGGAAGCTTACTGGACCCCTGACCTGGAGGACTCAGCACTGAAGCGGGCATCTGTACTGCAGACAAACTGTGAGTAAAGCCCATTGAACTACATTTTATTCCTGCGCCACTCCTCCACTCCACACCACAACCCTACCATCAACTTCATCTATTATGCCCTCGGACACAGCTCTGCCTGTGGAGAGCTTTACCATCCCCGCTGCCCTAACACTGTCCCAGAGGGTCTGCAAAGCAGCGTCGGCTTAACACCTGCATTGCCGAATACCACAGGTGGCGTCACGAATCCCCTTTTCCTCTATGACTATCCTACCATCTTCCTCCTTCATCCGAACGTCCATCATTGACATTGGACCCTCAAGGCCACGGACCGGGTCACCATCACCACCGTGACACACTTTCCGTTCAAAAAGAGCCTGAAAGGCCCAGTACCGAGTACCCCTAGCCCTGCTGGGCGCTCCAAATACATAACATTCTTTAATTTCTATGCTGCATTTTGTTCCATACTAGCTGAAGAGCCCGGCGTTGCCTGGGCATAGTAACTAACTACGGTTAGTTATAACAAATTATGATTACAATGATTATATCTATATATATAAAGCTGTGTAGAGCCCCTCCCACTCCGCATAGCCGCATTCACTATAGTATCTCACATCATCCCGTCAGCCAGAGCTACCAGACTACTACCCCTAATATCCCACATCGTCCCGACAGCCAGAGCCACAGGACTACTACCCCTAATATCCCACATCATCCCATCAGATCCACCGGACTATGACCCGTAAATCCCACATCATCCCGTCAAAGCCACCGGACTACTACTCCTAACATCCCTCATCATCGCGTCAGCCAGAGCCACCGAACAACTACCACTAATATCCCACATCATCCCGTCACATCCGCTGGACTACTACCACTAATATCCCACATCATCTCGTCAGAGCCACTGGACTACTACCCCTAATATCCCACATCATTCCATCACAACCACCAGACTACTACCTCTAATATTCCACATCATCCCGTCAGCGAGAGCCACTGGACTACTACCCCTAAAATCCCTTATCATCCCATCAGCCAGAGCCACCGAACTACTACCTCTAATATCCCACATCATCCCATCAACCAGAGCCACCGGACTACTGCCCTGAATATCCCACATCATCCCGTCATCCTGGGGTCAGAACCAGAGCGCTGAGTGGAACAGTCCTAACTTTCATACCGGGGATCCCTTTAAGTGAGGCCTGGCATCAGAACCAGAGCACTGAGTGGATTTGCCCTGACTTCCATACCAATTATCCCTTTAATAGAAGCCTGGGGTGAGAATCAGAGTGCTGAGGGATTTACCCTAACTTCCATACAGGAGATCCCTTTAAGAGAGCCTGGGGTCAATATCAGTTCAGACAAGGTAAGACGGTCATGGGAGTGTCAGCCAAGTGCAGCTTTGGGTGATGAAATGCAGCTCCAGCCGGGTGCCTCAGCCACCTGAGGAAGACAGAATTACCTGTTGAAATGCATTGTGGATTTAATAAAAGATGACTGATTACTAATTTAGCCCCTGTTTTTGCGCTCCTGCTGACCGGGTTTCATCCAATTTTGTGGTCAATATCAGAGCATTTGAAGACAATTGCCCTGACTTCCATACCTGTGATCCCTTTAAGAGAGCCTGGGGTCAGAACCAGAACGCTGAGTGGAATTGCTCTAAATTCCATACCGGGGATCCCTTTAAGACAGCCTGGGGTCTGAAACAAAGCGCTGGATGGATTTTCCCTGACTTCCATACCAATGATCCCTTTAATAGAATCCTGGGTTTAGAATAAGAGCGCTGAGGGATTTGCCCTAACTTCCGTACAGGGGATCCCTTTAAGAGGGGCCTGGGGTCAGAACCAGAGCACTTAGTGGAATTGCCCTAACTTCCATCCCAATGATCCCTTTAAGAGAGCCTGGGGTCAGAACCACAGAGCTGAGTGGAACGGTCCTAACTTCCATACCGGGGATCCCTTTAAGAGAGGCCTGGGGTCAAAACCAAAGTGGTGGATGGATTTGCCTTGACTTCCATACGCACCAGTGATCCCTTCAATAGAAGCCTGGGGTCAGAATCAGACGCTGAGTGTCACGGGAGCTTAGTTCAACTAAGGCTGAAATACCCGGGGCCCCTGTGGTGTCCCTTTACTAGGGGAAACCCTGTCTGACCCTCAACCCAGGGTTTTTGCTGAAGGTGCAAATGCCTGAGCCTCCGACCTTTCCTTATCTCCTGCTCAGCCCTGCACTTAACCCTCCACCCTCCACCCAGTGAGAAGTCACCACCACCAAAGCTCCCACACAAATAATGACAGACAGGGAGAACTTAAACTGCACTGCGCCGCACACACACAGGAATAAACAGTAATGTGAACAGGGCACAACTAAACACAAATATGAGAAGGAGAAAGGATAACGACGGATCATACGACACCAGATATGAATCTCTCTCTCTTGAACACCTCCACTCCAGACCGGAACCACTTGGTATGAAACACAAGCTATAATCGGCGACGCCCATAGGCCAGCATGACTATTTAAAGACCGTGGGCGTGACTAACCATCCAACCTGGTCTCCAGCAGGATTAACCCCCGAGAGCCTGAAGATCAGGCCGGCGCCACTGAGGCTATAGTGGCTGGAGGTGGAACTACCTCTGCCTGCCGGATGCTGTGGTGTGAACAGCGTCCGACATGACAGTACCCCGTCTTCTACGAGGAACCCCAGGGCCCTCAAGACTCATAGGACCCGGCTTGTCCGGATGACGACGGTGAAAAGAACTGACCAGCCGATCCGCATGTATGTCTGAGGCTGGAACCCAAGACCTCTCCTCTGGACCATACCCCCGCCAGTGCACCAAATACTGAAGAGTACGGCGTACTACTCGAGAGTCCACTACCTTGGCGACCTCGAACTCTAACTCGCCATCCACCATGACTGGAGGTGGCATCGGCGTTGTGTCCACAGAGCCTACCACCTTTTTCTATAAAGCCCTGTGAAACACGTTGTGTATCTTGTACACTGCGGGAAGTTCCAACCGATAAGCCACTGGGTTAATGATGGCAGAAATCCTAAAAGGCCCAATAAACCTTGGACCCAGTTTTAAAGAAGGGATTTTGAGTTTTATGTTCTTCGTAGCTAACCACACCCATTCACCCACACACAGGTCCGGACCTGGCACGCGTCTACTGTCAGCCACCCGTTTGTACCTGGCACTCATGCTCAACAAACGCTGTTTCACCCGCCTCCAGACTGATGACAATTGGGCTCCTAGCTGATCCTCCTCCGGGACACCCCCGGAGTCACCCTGACGTAAGGTACAAAACTGAGGATGTTGACCGTACACACAAAAGAATGGAGACTCTCCTGATGACTCTTGGCGGTGATTATTTAATGCGAATTCGGCCAGAGGAAGGAAAGTAGACCACTCCTCCTGGTTGTCGGACACAAAGCATCGTAAATACTGTTCTAGATTTTGGTTCATGCGCTCAGTTTGTCCATTAGACTGTGGATGAAACGCCGATGAATGTGACAACTTGATCCCCAACCTTGAGCAAAAAGCTTTCCAAAACCTCGCCACAAATTGCGTACCCCTATCAGATACTATGTCAGACGGTACTCCGTGGAGTCTGACCACCTCCTTCACAAATACCTGAGCCAACGTCTTAGCATTGGGCAAAGAGGACAACGCCACAAAATGCGCCATCTTTGAAAAACGGTCAACCACCACCAGGATGACCGTGTTCCCTGCCGAGGCTGGCAAGTCAGTGATAAAATCCATGGAGATTTCTGTCCATGGCCTATTGGGTACCCCCAGAGGCTGTAGCATGCCAGCAGGACGGGTTCGGGGTGACTTAGCCCTAGCGCACGTGATGCAAGCTGCCACGTACGAGACCACGTCCTGCCGGATTTTGGGCCACCAGAAACGATGCGATACCAGCTCTAAGGTGCCCTTCACCCCTGGGTGACCAGCCAGTACCGAATCGTGGTGTTCCTTCAACACCTTAGGCCGAAGATGCAGGGGTACAAATGATTTGTTGGCGGGAAGTCCTGGTGGTACCTCCTCTTGGGCCTCAGCAATCTCCGCCTCTACCTCAGTCGTGAGAGCCGAGACCACTACCCCTTTCTGGAGGATGGGTACCGGCTCTTCCCGAGGTTCTCCCCCCGGAAAACACCTAGACAAAGCATCCGCCTTGGTGTTTTTAGCCCCGGGACGGTACGTCACAAGAAAATTGAAACGAGTAAAAAACAATGCCCAGCGAGCCTGCCTAGGAGACAGACGCTTGGCCGACTCCAGGTAGAGCAGATTCTTATGGTCGGTGATAACTGTGACCTGGTGAGCCGCCCCCTCCAAGAAGTGTCGCCATTCCTCAAAAGCCAGTTTGATGGCCAACAACTCCCTGTTGCCGATATCATAATTCCGTTCGGCCGGCGACAACTTCTTGGAGAAGTAGGCGCATGGATGCATCTCGCTCAAGGACGAGCCTTGAGACAGTACTGCCCCCACTCCCACCTCCGACGCATCAACCTCTACCACAAAAGGTTTAGACACGTCTGGTTGCACCAGAATGGGGGCTGAAGCAAAACTATTCTTCAGACGCTCAAATGCACGTATAGCCACCTCAGGCCAGATCGGCACCCTTTTTTGTCATGTCCGTGAGCGGTTTGGCGACAGTCGAAAAGTGTTTTATAAATTTCCTATAATAATTCGCAAACCCAAGGAACCGCTGGAGTGCTTTCAGACTCTCCGGCCTCTCCCATTGCAACACCGCTTGCACCTTAGCGGTGTCCATTTTAAAACCGGCTGCGGACACAATATATCCCAAAAAGGGCAACTCCTGGACAAAAAATAAACATTTTTCCAGCTTAGCATAGAGCTGGTTCTCCCGGAGCAACTGTAACACCTGCCTAACATGCTGCAAATGAGTGTCCCGATCGCTAGAATAAATGAGGATATCATCCAGGTATACAATCACAAATCTCCCCAGGACATGAGCAAAGACATCATTAATAAAATGTTGGAAAACGGCAGGCGCGGTGGTCAACCCAAACGGCATAACCAGACTCTCAAAATGACCCTCAGGAGTGTTAAACGCCGTCTTCCACTCATCCCCCTGACGGACCCTTATGAGGTTATACGCCCCCCTGAGGTCCAGCTTGGAAAACCATTTTGCCCCCGCTACCTGGTTGAACAAATCCGGGATCAACGGCATTGGGTAGGGATCACGGATAGTAATCTGGTTTAACTCTCGGAAATCCAGACACGGGCGTAACCCCCCATCTTTCTTCTTAATGAAGAAAAACCCCGCGGCTACAGGCGAGGACGAAGGCCGGATGTGACCTTTGCTCAGACTCTCCGCGATGTAGTCTTTCAGAGCTTGTCTCTCAGGACCAGAAATATTAAACATCCTGGCCTTAGGTAATTTGGCCCCGGGTTTTAACCTAATAGCACAGTCATAGGCTCTATGTGGAGGCAGTTCTGAGCAACCCTTCTCAGAGAAAACATCCGCGAAATCCTGCAAAGCCTCCGGCAGGCTGGGCGTCACGGCGGACACACATGTGGCCAAGCAATTGTCTTGGCAGAAACCACTCCATTGTACTATGTCCTGAGTTTTCCAATCAATTACCGGGTTGTGCCTGGACAGCCATGGAAAACCCAGGACCATTTGAGCTGGGAGATTACGGAGGACCCTACATGTAACCGACTCAGAATGTAGGACCCCAATGTGGAGTTTCACCTCTGCCACAAACTCAGTAATCTCCCCTTGAGGGAGGGGAACAGCATTAATGGTCACCACCTGTATGGGGTGAGGAAGTTTTTCAATCTTAAACCCGGCGGTGTGTGCAAACTCCTCATCTATGAGATTGGTGGCGGAACCGCTATCCACAAACACTGATATAGGTAGCTCTCTGCCGGCGACAATAACCTTGGCAGGGAGCATACATTGAGATACCATCATGGAGGATATGCATACGCTCAGTTGGGTCTCCTCCATACCCTCTGAGCTTAACAGTTTTCCGCCGGTGTGACCCTCTTAGGTAGTACCGGGCAAACGTTAACATAATGACCACCTTTACCACAGTAGAAACATGCTCCGGACTTCCGGACTCCCGGAGCGCGAGGCTGAACCTGTGCCACGCCAGCAATCTGCATAGGTTCAGGCGACTCATCTACTCCAACCACACCTGCACCTCTGTTTTCCCCCAGAGGTAGCGTCTCCTGTGGCCCCTGACGAAAACGGCGATCAATACGTATCACCAAACTCATGGCAGACTCCAATGATGCCGGAGTCTCATACATCAGGAGGGCTTGTTTCACCCTCCCTGATACCCCATGAATAAACTGGCTCCGCAGTGCTGGGTCATTCCACTGTGTGTCTACAGCCCAGCGGCGAAATTCCGAACAATAGTCTTCTGCCAAGCGCTCCCCCTGGCGGAGGGCGCGGATTTTAGATTCCGCTAGAGCCAGTCGGTCAGGGTCATCGTAAATGAGCCCGAGGGCAGAAAAAACATTATCGACCGAATGAAATGTAGCAGAGTCAGGTGGTAAGGAAAATGCCCATGCTTGGGGGTCACCACTCAGTAATGACAACACCAGCCCTACTCGCTGGGCCTCATTACCTGAGGATATTGGCCGCATGCGGAAGTATAATTTGCAGGCCTCCCGAAATACGACAAATTTGCTGCGATCGCCTGAAAATCGTTCTGGCAGCGGAAACTTCGGCTCTGCACCGATACCTGCAGATGCCGTTTGCACCTTTGCTACTACCAGGCCCTGCTGCTGAACTGCCCCATTCAACTCGGAGACCTGTATGGACAGCGCCGCCAACTGGCGGGTTATGGAATCTAATGGATCCATGGACTCCTGAAAAAATGTGGGCCGATTATAATGTCACGGGAGCTTAGTTCAACTAAGGCTGAAATACCCGGGGCCCCTGTGGTGTCCCTTTACTAGGGGAAACCCTGTCTGACCCTCAACCCAGGGTTTTTGCTGAAGGTGCAAATGCCTGAGCCTCCGACCTTTCCTTATCTCCTGCTCAGCCCTGCACTTAACCCTCCACCCTCCACCCAGTGAGAAGTCACCACCACCAAAGCTCCCACACAAATAATGACAGACAGGGAGAACTTAAACTGCACTGCGCCGCACACACACAGGAATAAACAGTAATGTGAACAGGGCACAACTAAACACAAATATGAGAAGGAGAAAGGATAACGACGGATCATACGACACCAGATATGAATCTCTCTCTCTTGAACACCTCCACTCCAGACCGGAACCACTTGGTATGAAACACAAGCTATAATCGGCGACGCCCATAGGCCAGCATGACTATTTAAAGACCGTGGGCGTGACTAACCATCCAACCTGGTCTCCAGCAGGATTAACCCCCGAGAGCCTGAAGATCAGGCCGGCGCCACTGAGGCTATAGTGGCTGGAGGTGGAACTACCTCTGCCTGCCGGATGCTGTGGTGTGAACAGCGTCCGACATGACACTGAGGGATTTGCCCTAACTTCCATAGCAGAGATCCCTTTAAGAGGGAAGATGTGCCTATGGGATGGAGGATGTGTGATGGGGATATGGGCACGGGAGGCGAGGATTCATTTCTGTCATGTGCTCTCTGCTGCTTTCTGGGGTCAAACAATGGCTGGGAGCTTATGTTCCCGGGGATGCTAGATTTCTCCCACCCGGTCAGTGTCTGCTGAGGTGTTGTGGAGTGGGAAAACTGTTGCTCATAGCAAAAAAATCACAGCTCAACTTTCATCTATCAACCAGTTCTGGTGAAATGAAAAATGCTTAGGGATTAGTTGCAAGGAAAACTGTTGCTCATAGCAACCAATCACAGCTCAGCCTCTTTTAAACAGCTCTGGTGAAATGAAAGATGCTGTGTGATTGGTTGGTGATACACAAATACACACATACATTCAATTTTATATATATAGATGTGTCACACTGACAGCACACTTGTAGGAAGGAGAGTCCCCACTGTGTAATTGGGTCGGAAACAAGGGGACTGTCACCAAGGTTCCTAGGGAGACTGTTTCCTTGGGACACTATTGGAGGACGGGCCGGGGAGAGTTCTAGTAGGAGTGGAGGCGGAGCCAATATTAGGAGCTGAGGACGCCAGCAGGGGGCACTTGACTGAGCGAGGGAGAAGGAGCAGGAAGACTGGAGGGTGCCAGAGAGCCAGAGCTAGAAGGAGACGACTCGAGGGACTGGAGAGAGACTCACCATGGGCAGGGAAGAGATGGCACCAAGCCTACCAGCAGAGGGATCCCGCCTGCATGACCGCGCTTCCTGCGGCCGTAACTGCCCAACTCCAGCCCGCGGCTGCAGCCTACCCGCTGCCGCCCGCAGCCGCCACAGCCCGACTCCAACCCGTTGCTGCGGCCTGCTCGCCATCCCCCACGGCCGCCACTGCCTGACTCCTACCCGCAGCTGTGGCCTGCCTGCTGCCACCCGCGACTGCCGCTGTCCAGATTTTACCCACGGCTGTGGACTGCCCGCGGCCACCCGTGGCCACCGCTGCCCAGATCCAGCCCACGGTCGCGGCCTGCCTGTCGCCACCCGTGGCCGTCCGTGTCCGGCTTCAGTTCGCGGCTGCGGCCCACATGTCTTGGGCTCTGGCTGCCGCTGTCCCGCCTCTGCCGGGAGGCTCAACACAGAGGAACTCTACAGAGGCCTGTTGTGCCCACACCACCTGGGCGTAGGAACGCCAGAAGCCTGCGTCAGATCTTCATTGGCTGGGCCCAACAGCTGAGACGCAGAAGAGATAACGACCATCACTCTGCTAGACGTCAGAGGAAGATAAGTGACACGTTGTAGTTGAAAACCTGTAGTTACTGGACCCGTAGTCGGCCACACCGCGGTCCCCATAGTTACTGGTTCTGACCAGGCTGTCGTGTTCACGTTACCTGTGTATTATTGTTGTGATCCCTGCGAGGATAACTATTATTAGCTTTTCGGTGACTTAAGATAGCCCATATAGATACTAATATATATATAAAAGTTACATTTTAAGTTCACTCCGACTCCTGTCTCGTCACTGCATCCTGCGTACCTGCGATACCTACATTTGGTGTAGTCGGCAGGATGCAGTCTCTGAGCGCGAGTGGAGATACCGTGGACTAGGGAGGTGCCGTGGACCAGGGGGGCAATGATGGCCCCCGGTCCAGTTTATCCTTGGGGGCTATGCTGAATAACCTGCCCAGGTTCTCCGGCACCAATACCATGCTGTGGAGCTGGACGGAGCGGATGCGGGGGCTGTTTAGGATGCATCCAATGACCCCTGACTTAGAAGCAGAAGTAGCCCTTATGACGTTGGACAGGGAGGCCCGGGATTCCGTGATGTTGAGACCCCCAGGACAGCGAAACACCTTTATTAGGGTCCTACAGATACTGGAGGAAACTCATGGGGACTGTCATGATCCATATTAGATCATTACAGATAAAAGCACTGTAACGGGGTCTTCCAAGCTGAGGAACCTCTTTCAGTACCACCCCGTGTTTTCGGAGATCCGCTCTGCGTTGGCTGGAGTCTGAATGAAGGACGCTGGCTGGAATTCCTCTGAGTGCATGGGCGCATATAAAAGATCACTGCTTCTCCATGTATTTCCAGTCTGACAACACTTTACTCACAGGACACAGAATATATCACACAGATACAGAGGGCCGGCCAATAGACAAGCATCAGGCCAGACATGCATTACAAAAGCAGCAGGTGGCCTGCGTATGTTTACTGTGGGAATTACAAAGGTAGGGGGAGGGCGGACACTGCTGATACATTAGGGACATGCATCTCACATGGAACCTATTATATATACATATAACTGCACAACATATTCTGGGTGCTGAGTGGTTCTGTAACACGGCTCCCCCTTTTCAGCGACGCGATCGGCATACACAGTCTGATCCTCAACGGATCGGTTTGGGGATGACCGAAGTTTATGGGGTTGGTACAAGTTTCGTTTGTCGACTTAGTCCATCGGCGTTACCATTTTGTTTGCCGGGTCTGTGGTGGATGGTGAAGTCCAGAGGTTGTAGGGCTAAACACCACCGCAGCAATCTGGCGTTGTCTCCGGAGACCCGATTAAGCCAGACTAGGGGATTATGGTCCGTTAGGAGGGAAAACTGTCGTCCATACAAATATGGTTGCAACTTCTTGAGTGCCCATACTATCGACAGGCACTCCTTCTCGATGGCCGCATAGCTTACTTCATGGGGCAGTAGTTTCCGACTCAGGTAAGCTACCGGGTGTTCTTGGCCGTCCGGCCCGACTTGGCTCAGTACTGCCCCCAATCCAAACATAGAAGCGTCTGTGTGAACAAGGAAACGTTTAGTTGGATCGGGTGCGGCCAATACAGGGGTATTGGTGAGGGCGGGTGAGGGCGTCCTTTAGTTGGCGGAAGGCTTCCTCACACTCTGAGGTCCAGGTTACCTGGCGGAGTTGGTTCTTACGGGTCAGATCAGTGAGGGGCTTGGCTACGCTGCTGTAATTGGGAACGAATTTCCTGTAATACCCCGCTGTCCTTAGAAACGCCATGACCTGGGTTTTAGTGCGTGGGATGGGCCATTTGGCTATGGCCTCAATCTTGGCTGGTTCTGGTTCTGGTCGCTGTTTCCCACTTCCCACCCAATGCCCTAAATACTGAACCTCTGCTTTGCCCACGTGACACTTGTTTGGGTTAAGGGTGATTCCGGCCTGGTGGATCCTGTCCAATTCTGTCTCTAGGTGATTTAGATGCTCTTCCCATGTCGTACTGTAGATGGCGATGTCGTCCAGGTAGGCACAAGCATAGTCCTGGAGACCATCCAGAAGCCGGTCAGCCAGCCTTTGGAAGGTCGCCGGGGCATTCTTCATCCCGAATGGCATAACTCGAAACAGGAATAAGTCGAACGGGGTGACAAATGCCGACTTGGGAATAGCGTCAGGACTAAGGGGAATCTGCCAGTAGCCTTTTCATAGATCGATGGTGGTCAAATACTTTGCCCCCGCCAGCCGGTCTAACAACTCATCCACACGCGGCATGGGATATGCATCCGTCACTGTTTTCTTATTGAACTTACGATAGTCTACACAAAACCGTGTAGTCCCATCCTTCTTGGACACTAACACTACGGGGGATGCCCAGGGACTATCTGACTCTTCAATGACCCCTAAATGCAGCATCTCTTGAATCGTCGCATCCCCTCTCGCACAGATTCAGGGACGCGGAAGGGGTTTTGTCGCAGGGGGGTCTGATCCTGGGTCTCAACCTTGTGTTATGCCAGGCGAGTGTACCCCGGTCTCTCTGAAAGCATCTTGTGTCGCAGCCTCAACAACGCCTCCGCCTGCTGTCTCTCCCGGGGGCCTAGGTCTTCGCCCAAGTGTACCTGGTCCCATGTTTTAGACTGAGTCCTTTCCCCTAAGACATCCGGCAAGGGAAGTCCAGCTAAATCCTCTGCTTCAGGTGCACAGATGGCCACCACCTCTTCAGGGCGCTCCCGGTAGGGCTTCAGCATATTCACGTGGAACATGCGAATAACCCTGGGGTCATTACAATCGGCAACATTATAGGTTGTGTCGGCTATTTTCCCCACTACCTGGTAGGGCCCCTGCCATGCAGCTTGAAACTTATTCTGTTTAGTAGGCTCTAACACCAGGACCTTCTGTCCTATTTCCAAAGTGCACTCTCTGGTTCTCACGTACAACCTGGGTCGGCTCCTGTAGGCGGTGCCGGAATTCCAGCACATAGGGTACAATAGGTACCCCTTCTATGAGGCCCTCCCCTTCCCAGTGTTCCAGCACTAAGTCTAGGGGTCCCCTTACCCGTCTCCCGTATACCAGCTCGAACGGGGAGAACCCCGTGGATTCTTGGGGCACCTCCCGATAGGCAAACAGGAGGTGTGGCAAGAATTTCTCCCAGTCCCTGTAGTTCCTGGTAAAAGTCCCAATGAGCTGTTTTAATGTCCCATTAAAGCGTTCACACAACCCATTGGTTTGCGGGTGGTATGGGGCGCTTCTAATGGACTTTACGCCGCACAGCTTCCACAGTTGGTTGGTCACCTCTGCTGTAAACTGGGTACCCTGGTCCGAGATAATCTCCCGGGGAAATCCAACCCATGAGAAAACCTGGAGCAGGGCGGCCGCCACCATCTCTGCCAGTACGTTAGGTAACGCAAAAGCCTCTGGATACCGTGTGGCATAATCTACCACTGTCAATATGTACTTTTTCCCGGACGGACTGGGCTTGGCTAACGGCCCTATCAGATCGACTGCTACTCGGCTAAATGGTTCCTCCACAATGGGGAGGGGGAGTAATCTGGCCTTGCATCGATCCCCCCTCTTGCCAATGCGCTGACAACTGTCACAGGTCTGGCAGTACTGACGAACATCATAGGATACCCCCGGCCAAAAGAAGTTTTGTGTCAGACGATGCCTGGTGCGACTGATGCCGAAGTGCCCGGCCAAGGGTATATCATGAGAGATTCACAATAACTCCTGCCTATACTTCTTGAGAACTACCAGCTGTTGTTTTATAGTGGGGCTCGTCCCTGTTTGGTGCTGCTCTGTGATCCGGTAGAGGAGTCCCTGCTTCCATACCAACTGTTCCCCTTCCATTACTCCTCTCCCCTCCTGTGCCTTCCCACGATATCCCTCTAATGAAGGATCCTCAAGTAACTCCCTCTTAAATTCATCTGGGGAGGCCCAAGAAATGTGTCTGGCTATGGGAATACGTGAAGGGCTGGGAAGTCTTCCCTGGGCCTCCTCTGAGTGTGATTCCGCCTCCGCAGCTCGAGCTTGTCTCTGGGTGGTCACAGGTAGAGTTGAGCGAAACGGGTCGAAAAAATTAAAAAGTCGCCGACTTTTGGCAAAGTCGGGTTTCATGAAGCGAAACCCGACCCTAGGATGAGGTCGGCCACGAGGTCGGCGACTTACGCGCCAAAGTCGCGTTTCAAAAATTTGTTTTGCGCTCTTTTTCAGCCAATCAGGATCCACGGACACTGTGGGCAACGTGATGACATAGGCACGGGTCACCACCATCTTTCAGAAGGGCATGCAAGTGATTGGCTTGCTTTGGAGGGCGTCACAGAGGGTATAAAAGGGCATGCACGCCGACCGCCATCTTACTTCTGCCGATCTCAGTATAGGGAGAGGTTGCTGCTGATTCTGTAGGGAGAGCGTTAGGCAGGGAAGAAGACAAAAAAACTGCTTCTGCTAGCGATTTGGCCTGCACAACACACCAGTCACTGTGTGTGCAGTGCAAGGGGAGGCTATATAGTGGTGTATCAGTGGTGTTGGTTTTTGGGCTGCCTTCTAAGGCTTCCTGACATTCCTGCATTGCTGTTTACCCACTGCTCCGCAAACTGCTTTTTTAAAAGCAATCCCAATTTTTTTTTTTTGTCCTGAGAAGAAGAAAAAAAAAACTGCTTCTGCTGCTAGCAATTTGGCCTGCACAACACACCAGTCACTGTGTGTGCAGTGCAAGGGGAGGCTATATTGTGGTGTATCAGTGGTGTTGGTTGTTGGGCTGCCTTTTAAGGCTTCCTGACAGGCTGGCATTGCTGTTTACCCACTGCTCTGCAAACTGCTTTTTTAAAAGCAATCCAATCTCCCTTATCCTCTAGTCACTTTGGTCACATCTGTGCCATCGAGCCTGTCACATAGCGCTCAGATATTCATTGGGCCTCACACAATCCAAAAGTGTCCAGTGTCCAAAAGTGTGTGCAGAGATTCAAAATCTCCCTTATCCTCTAGTCACTTTTGTCACAGCTGTGCCATCGAGCCTGTGACATAGCGCTCAGATATCAGTAGGCCTCACACAATCCAAAAGTGTCCAGTGTCCAAAAGTGTGTGCAGAGATTCAAAATCTCCCTTATTCTCTAGTCACTTTGGTCACAGCTGTGCCATCGAGCCTGTGACATAGCGCTCAGATATTCATTGGGCCTCACACAATCCAAAAGTGTCCAGTGTCCAAAAGTGTGTGCAGAGATTCAAAATCTCCCTTATCCTCTAGTCACTTTGGTCACAGCTGTGCCATCGAGCCTGTGACATAGCGCTCAGATATCAGTGGGCCTCACACAATCCAAAAGTGTCCAGTGTCCAAAAGTGTGTGCAGAGATTCAAAATCTTCCTTATCCTCTAGTCACTTTTGTCACAGCTGTGCCATCGAGCCTGTGACATAGCGCTCAGATATCAGTGGGCCTCACACAATCCAAAAGTGTCCAGTGTCCAAAAGTGTGTGCAGAGATTCAAAATCTCCCTTATCCTCTAGTCACTTTGGTCATAGCTGTGCCATCGAGCCTGTGACATAGCGCTCAGATATTCATTGGGCCTCACACAATCCAAAAGTGTCCAGTGTCTAAAAGTGTGTGCAGAGATTCAAAATCTCCCTTATCCTCTAGTCACTTTGGTCACAGCTGTGCCATCGAGACTGTGACATAGCGCTCAGATATCAGTGGGCCTCACACAATCCAAAAGTGTCCAGTGTCCAAAAGTGTGTGCAGAGATTCAAAATCTCCCTTATCCTCTAGTCACTTTTGTCACAGCTGTGCCATCAAGCCTGTGACATAGCGCTCAGATATCAGTGGGCCTCACACAATCCAAAAGTGTCCAGTGTCCAAAAGTGTGTGCAGAGATTCAAAATCTCCCTTATCTTCTAGTCACTTTGGTCACAGCTGTGCCATCGAGCCTGTGACATAGTGCTCAGATATCAGTGGGCCTCACACAATCCAAAAGTGTCCAGTGTCCAAAAGTGTGTGCAGAGATTCAAAATCTCCCTTATCCTCTAGTCACTTTTGTCACAGCTGTGCCATCGAGACTGTGACATAGCGCTCAGATATCAGTGGGCCTCACACAATCCAAAAGTGTCCAGTGTCCAAAAGTGTGTGCAGAGATTCAAAATCTCCCTTATCCTCTAGTCACTTTGGTCACAGCTGTGCCATCGAGCCTGTGACATAGCGCTCAGATATCAGTGGGCCTCACACAATCCAAAAGTGTCCAGTGTCCAAAAGTGTGTGCAGAGATTCAAAATCTCCCTTATCCTCTAGACACTTTTGTCACAGCTGTGCCATCGAGCCTGTGACATAGCGCTCAGATATCAGTGGGCATCACACAATCCAAAAGTGTCCAGTGTCCAAAAGTGTGTGCAGAGATTCAAAATCTCCCTTATCCTCTAGTCACTTTGGTCACAGCTGTGCCATCGAGCCTGTGACATAGCGCTCAGATATTCATTGGGCCTCACACAATCCAAAAGTGTCCAGTGTCCAAAAGTGTGTGCAGAGAATCAAAATCTCCCTTATCCACTAGTCACTTTTGTCACAGCTGTGCCATCGAGCCTGTGACATAGCGCTCAGATATCAGTGGGCCTCACACAATCCAAAAGTGTCCAGTGTCCAAAAGTGTGTGCAGAGATTCAAAATCTCCCTTATCCTCTAGTCATTTTTGTCACAGCTGTGCCATCGAGCCTGTGACATAGCGCTCAAATATCAGTGGGCCTCACACAATCCAAAAGTGTCCAGTGTCCAAAAGTGTGTGCAGAGATTCAAAATCTCCCTTATCCTCTAGTCACTTTGGTCACAGCTGTGCCATCGAGCCTGTGACATAGCGCTCAGATATTCATTGGGCCTCACACAATCCAAAAGTGTCCAGTGTCCAAAAGTGTGTGCAGAGAATCAAAATCTCCCTTATCCACTAGTCACTTTTGTCACAGCTGTGCCATCGAGCCTGTGACATAGCGCTCAGATATCAGTGGGCCTCACACAATCCAAAAGTGTCCAGTGTCCAAAAGTGTGTGCAGAGATTCAAAATCTCCCTTATCCTCTAGTCATTTTTGTCACAGCTGTGCCATCGAGCCTGTGACATAGCGCTCAAATATCAGTGGGCCTCACACAATCCAAAAGTGTCCAGTGTCCTAAAGTGTGTGCAGAGATTCAAAATCTCCCTTATCCTCTAGTCACTTTGGTCACAGCTGTGCCATCGAGCCTGTGACATAGCGCTCAGATATTCATTGGGCCTCACACAATCCAAAAGTGTCCAGTGTCTATAAGTGTGTGCAGAGATTCAAAATCTCCCTTATCCTCTAGTCACTTTGGTCACAGCTGTGCCATCGAGCCTGTGACATAGCGCTCAGATATCATTGGGCCTCACACAATCCAAAAGTGTCCAGTGTCCAAAAGTGTGTGCAGAGATTCAAAATCTCCCTTATCCTCTAGTCACTTTGGTCACAGCTGTGCCATCGAGCCTGTGACATAGCGCTCAGATATCAGTGGGCCTCACACAATCCAAAAGTGTCCAGTGTCCAAAAGTGTGTGCAGAGATTCAAAATCTCCCTTATCCTCTAGACACTTTTGTCACAGCTGTGCCATCGAGCCTGTGACATAGCGCTCAGATATCAGTGGGCCTCACACAATCCAAAAGTGTCCAGTGTCCAAAAGTGTGTGCAGAGATTCAAAATCTCCCTTATCCTCTAGTCACTTTGGTCACAGCTGTGCCATCGAGCCTGTGACATAGCGCTCAGATATCAGTGGGCCTCACACAATCCAAAAGTGTCCAGTGTCCAAAAGTGTGTGCAGAGATTCAAAATCTCCCTTATCCTCTAGTCACTTTGGTCACAGCTGTGCCATCGAGCCTGTGACATAGCGCTCAGATATCAGTGGGCCTCACACAATCCAAAAGTGTCCAGTGTCCAAAAGTGTGTGCAGAGATTCAAAATCTCCCTTATCCTCTAGTCACTTTTGTCACAGCTGTGCCATCAAGCCTGTGACATAGCGCTCAGATATCAGTGGGCCTCACACAATCCAAAAGTGTCCAGTGTCCAAAAGTGTGTGCAGAGATTCAAAATCTCCCTTATCCTCTAGTCACTTTGGTCACAGCTGTGCCATCGAGCCTGTGACATAGTGCTCAGATATCAGTGGGCCTCACACAATCCAAAAGTGTCCAGTGTCCAAAAGTGTGTGCAGAGATTCAAAATCTCCCTTATCCTCTAGTCACTTTTGTCACAGCTGTGCCATCGAGACTGTGACATAGCGCTCAGATATCAGTGGGCCTCACACAATCCAAAAGTGTCCAGTGTCCAAAAGTGTGTGCAGAGATTCAAAATCTCCCTTATCCTCTAGTCACTTTGGTCACAGCTGTGCCATCGAGCCTGTGACATAGCGCTCAGATATCAGTGGGCCTCACACAATCCAAAAGTGTCCAGTGTCCAAAAGTGTGTGCAGAGATTCAAAATCTCCCTTATCCTCTAGACACTTTTGTCACAGCTGTGCCATCGAGCCTGTGACATAGCGCTCAGATATCAGTGGGCATCACACAATCCAAAAGTGTCCAGTGTCCAAAAGTGTGTGCAGAGATTCAAAATCTCCCTTATCCTCTAGTCACTTTGGTCACAGCTGTGCCATCGAGCCTGTGACATAGCGCTCAGATATTCATTGGGCCTCACACAATCCAAAAGTGTCCAGTGTCCAAAAGTGTGTGCAGAGAATCAAAATCTCCCTTATCCACTAGTCACTTTTGTCACAGCTGTGCCATCGAGCCTGTGACATAGCGCTCAGATATCAGTGGGCCTCACACAATCCAAAAGTGTCCAGTGTCCAAAAGTGTGTGCAGAGATTCAAAATCTCCCTTATCCTCTAGTCATTTTTGTCACAGCTGTGCCATCGAGCCTGTGACATAGCGCTCAAATATCAGTGGGCCTCACACAATCCAAAAGTGTCCAGTGTCCAAAAGTGTGTGCAGAGATTCAAAATCTCCCTTATCCTCTAGTCACTTTGGTCACAGCTGTGCCATCGAGCCTGTGACATAGCGCTCAGATATTCATTGGGCCTCACACAATCCAAAAGTGTCCAGTGTCCAAAAGTGTGTGCAGAGAATCAAAATCTCCCTTATCCACTAGTCACTTTTGTCACAGCTGTGCCATCGAGCCTGTGACATAGCGCTCAGATATCAGTGGGCCTCACACAATCCAAAAGTGTCCAGTGTCCAAAAGTGTGTGCAGAGATTCAAAATCTCCCTTATCCTCTAGTCATTTTTGTCACAGCTGTGCCATCGAGCCTGTGACATAGCGCTCAAATATCAGTGGGCCTCACACAATCCAAAAGTGTCCAGTGTCCTAAAGTGTGTGCAGAGATTCAAAATCTCCCTTATCCTCTAGTCACTTTGGTTACAGCTGTGCCATCGAGCCTGTGACATAGCGCTCAGATATTCATTGGGCCTCACACAATCCAAAAGTGTCCAGTGTCTATAAGTGTGTGCAGAGATTCAAAATCTCCCTTATCCTCTAGTCACTTTGGTCACAGCTGTGCCATCGAGCCTGTGACATAGCGCTCAGATATCATTGGGCCTCACACAATCCAAAAGTGTCCAGTGTCCAAAAGTGTGTGCAGAGATTCAAAATCTCCCTTATCCTCTAGTCACTTTGGTCACAGCTGTGCCATCGAGCCTGTGACATAGCGCTCAGATATCAGTGGGCCTCACACAATCCAAAAGTGTCCAGTGTCCAAAAGTGTGTGCAGAGATTCAAAATCTCCCTTATCCTCTAGACACTTTTGTCACAGCTGTGCCATCGAGCCTGTGACATAGCGCTCAGATATCAGTGGGCCTCACACAATCCAAAAGTGTCCAGTGTCCAAAAGTGTGTGCAGAGATTCAAAATCTCCCTTATCCTCTAGTCACTTTGGTCACAGCTGTGCCATCGAGCCTGTGACATAGCGCTCAGATATCAGTGGGCCTCACACAATCCAAAAGTGTCCAGTGTCCAAAAGTGTGTGCAGAGATTCAAAATCTCCCTTATCCTCTAGTCACTTTGGTCACAGCTGTGCCATCGAGCCTGTGACATAGCGCTCAGATATCAGTGGGCCTCACACAATCCAAAAGTGTCCAGTGTCCAAAAGTGTGTGCAGAGATTCAAAATCTCCCTTATCCTCTAGTCACTTAGGTCACAGCTGAGCCATCGAGCCTGTGACATAGCGCTCAGATATTCATTGGGCCTCACACAATCCAAAAGTGTCCAGTGTCCAAAAGTGTGTGCAGAGATTCAAAATCTCTCTTATCCTCTAGTCACTTTTGTCACAGCTGTGCCATCGAGCCTGTGACATCGCGCTCAGATATCAGTGGGCCTCACACAATCCAAAAGTGTCCAGTGTCCAAAAGTGTGTGCAGAGATTCAAAATCTCCCTTATCCTCTAGTCACTTTGGTCACAGCTGTGCCATCGAGCCTGTGACATAGCGCTCAGATATTCATTGGGCCTCACACAATCCAAAAGTGTCCAGTGTCCAAAAGTGTGTGCAGAGATTCAAAATCTCCCTTATCCTCTAGTCACTTTTGTCACAGCTGTGCCATCGAGCCTGTGACATAGCGCTCAGATATCAGTGGGCCTCACACAATCCAAAAGTGTCCAGTGTCCAAAAGTGTGTGCAGAGATTCAAAATCTCCCTTATCCTATAGTCACTTTGGTCACAGCTGTGCCATCGAGCCTGTGACATAGCGCTCAGATATTCATTGGGCCTCACACAATCCCAAAGTGTCCAGTGTCCAAAAGTGTGTGCAGAGATTCAAAATCTCCCTTATCCTCTAGTCACTTTTGTCACAGCTGTGCCATCGAGCCTGTGACATAGCGCTCAGATATCAGTGGGCCTCACACAATCCAAAAGTGTCCAGTGTCCAAAAGTGTGTGCAGAGATTCAAAATCTCCCTTATCCTCTAGTCACTTTGGTCACAGCTGTGCCATCGAGCCTGTGACATAGCGCTCAGATATCAGTGGGCCTCACACAATCCAAAAGTGTCCAGTGTCCAAAAGTGTGTGCAGAGATTCAAAATCTCCCTTATCCTCTAGTCACTTTCGTCACAGCTGTGCCATCGAGCCTGTGACATAGCGCTCAGATATCAGTGGGCCTCACACAATCCAAAAGTGTCCAGTGTCCAAAAGTGTGTGCAGAGATTCAAAATCTCCCTTATCCTCTAGTCACTTTTGTCACAGCTGTGCCATCGAGCCTGTGACATAGCGCTCAGATATCAGTGGGCCTCAAACAATCCAAAAGTGTCCAGTGTCCAAAAGTGTGTGCAGAGATTCAAAATCTCCCTTATCCTCTAGTCACTTTTGTCACAGCTGTGCCATCGAGCCTGTGACATAGCGCTCAGATATCAGTGGGCCTCACACAATCCAAAAGTGTCCAGTGTCCAAAAATGTGTGCAGAGATTCAAAATCTCCCTTATCCTATAGTCACTTTGGTCACAGCTGTGCCATCGAGCCTGTGACATAGCGCTCAGATATCAGTGGGCCTCACACAATCCAAAAGTGTCCAGTGTCCAAAAGTGTGTGCAGAGATTCAAAATCTCCCTTATCCTCTAGTCACTTTGGTCACAGCTGTGCCATCGAGCCTGTGACATAGCGCTCAGATATCAGTGGGCCTCACACAATCCAAAAGTGTCCAGTGTCCAAAAGTGTGTGCAGAGATTCAAAATCTCCCTTATCCTCTAGTCACTTTGGTCACAGCTGTGCCATCGAGCCTGTGACATAGCGCTCAGATATCAGTGGGCCTCACACAATCCAAAAGTGTCCAGTGTCCAAAAGTGTGTGCAGAGATTCAAAATCTCCCTTATCCTCTAGTCACTTAGGTCACAGCTGTGCCATCGAGCCTGTGACATAGCGCTCAGATATTCATTGGGCCTCACACAATCCAAAAGTGTCCAGTGTCCAAAAGTGTGTGCAGAGATTCAAAATCTCTCTTATCCTCTAGTCACTTTTGTCACAGCTGTGCCATCGAGCCTGTGACATCGCGCTCAGATATCAGTGGGCCTCACACAATCCAAAAGTGTCCAGTGTCCAAAAGTGTGTGCAGAGATTCAAAATCTCCCTTATCCTCTAGTCACTTTGGTCACAGCTGTGCCATCGAGCCTGTGACATAGCGCTCAGATATTCATTGGGCCTCACACAATCCAAAAGTGTCCAGTGTCCAAAAGTGTGTGCAGAGATTCAAAATCTCCCTTATCCTCTAGTCACTTTTGTCACAGCTGTGCCATCGAGCCTGTGACATAGCGCTCAGATATCAGTGGGCCTCACACAATCCAAAAGTGTCCAGTGTCCAAAAGTGTGTGCAGAGATTCAAAATCTCCCTTATCCTCTAGTCACTTTTGTCACAGCTGTGCCATCGAGCCTGTCACATAGCGCTCAGATATCAGTGGGCCTCACACAATCCAAAAGTGTCCAGTGTCCAAAAGTGTGTGCAGAGATTCAAAATCTCCCTTATCCTCTAGTCACTTTTGTCACAGCTGTGCCATCGAGCCTGTGACATAGCGCTCAGATATCAGTGGGCCTCACACAATCCAAAAGTGTCCAGTGTCCAAAAGTGTGTGCAGAGATTCAAAATCTCCCTTATCCTCTAGTCACTTTGGTCACAGCTGTGCCATCGAGCCTGTGACATAGCGCTCAGATATCAGTGGGCCTCACACAATCCAAAAGTGTCCAGTGTCCAAAAGTGTGTGCAGAGATTCAAAATCTCCCTTATCCTCTAGTCACTTTTGTCACAGCTGTGCCATCGAGCCTGTGACATAGCGCTCAGATATCAGTGGGCCTCAAACAATCCAAAAGTGTCCAGTGTCCAAAAGTGTGTGCAGAGATTCAAAATCTCCCTTATCCTCTAGTCACTTTTGTCACAGCTGTGCCATCGAGCCTGTGACATAGCGCTCAGATATCAGTGGGCCTCACACAATCCAAAAGTGTCCAGTGTCCAAAAGTGTGTGCAGAGATTCAAAACCTCCCTTATCCTCTAGTCACTTTGGTCACAGCTGTGCCATCGAGCCTGTGACATAGCGCTCAGATATTCATTGGGCCTCACACAATCCAAAAGTGTCCAGTGTCCAAAAGTGTGTGCAGAGATTCAAAATCTCCCTTATCCTCTAGTCACTTTTGTCACAGCTGTGCCATCGAGCCTGTGACATAGCGCTCAGATATCAGTGGGCCTCACACAATCCAAAAGTGTCCAGTGTCCAAAAGTGTGTGCAGAGATTCAAAATCTCCCTTATCCTCTAGTCACTTTGGTCACAGCTGTCCCATCGAGCCTGTGACATAGCGCTCAGATATTCATTGGGCCTCACACAATCCAAAGGTGTCCAGTGTCCAAAAGTGTGTGCAGAGAATCAAAATCTCCCTTATCCTCTAGTCACTTTTGTCACAGCTGTGCCATCGAGCCTGTGACATAGCGCTCAGATATCAGTGGGCCTCACACAATCCAAAAGTGTCCAGTGTCCAAAAGTGTGTGCAGAGATTCAAAATCTCCCTTATCCTCTAGTCACTTTGGTCACAGCTGTGCCATCGAGCCTGTGACATAGCTCTCAGATATTCATTGGGCCTCACACAATCCAAAAGTGTCCAGTGTCCAAAAGTGTGTGCAGAGATTCAAAATCTCCCTTATCCTCTAGTCACTTTGGTCACAGCTGTGCCATCGAGCCTGTGACATAGCACTCAGATATTCATTGGGCCTCACACAATCCAAAAGTGTCCAGTGTCCAAAAGTGTGTGCAGAGAATCAAAATCTCCCTTATCCACTAGTCACTTTTGTCACAGCTGTGCCATCGAGCCTGTGACATAGCGCTCAGATATCAGTGGGCCTCACACAATCCAAAAGTGTCCAGTGTCCAAAAGTGTGTGCAGAGATTCAAAATCTCCCTTATCCTCTAGTCATTTTTGTCACAGCTGTGCCATCGAGCCTGTGACATAGCGCTCAAATATCAGTGGGCCTCACACAATCCAAAAGTGTCCAGTGTCCTAAAGTGTGTGCAGAGATTCAAAATCTCCCTTATCCTCTAGTCACTTTGGTCACAGCTGTGCCATCGAGCCTGTGACATAGCGCTCAGATATTCATTGGGCCTCACACAATCCAAAAGTGTCCAGTGTCTATAAGTGTGTGCAGAGATTCAAAATCTCCCTTATCCTCTAGTCACTTTGGTCACAGCTGTGCCATCGAGCCTGTGACATAGCGCTCAGATATCATTGGGCCTCACACAATCCAAAAGTGTCCAGTGTCCAAAAGTGTGTGCAGAGATTCAAAATCTCCCTTATCCTCTAGTCACTTTGGTCACAGCTGTGCCATCGAGCCTGTGACATAGCGCTCAGATATCAGTGGGCCTCACACAATCCAAAAGTGTCCAGTGTCCAAAAGTGTGTGCAGAGATTCAAAATCTCCCTTATCCTCTAGACACTTTTGTCACAGCTGTGCCATCGAGCCTGTGACATAGCGCTCAGATATCAGTGGGCCTCACACAATCCAAAAGTGTCCAGTGTCCAAAAGTGTGTGCAGAGATTCAAAATCTCCCTTATCCTCTAGTCACTTTGGTCACAGCTGTGCCATCGAGCCTGTGACATAGCGCTCAGATATCAGTGGGCCTCACACAATCCAAAAGTGTCCAGTGTCCAAAAGTGTGTGCAGAGATTCAAAATCTCCCTTATCCTCTAGTCACTTTTGTCACAGCTGTGCCATCAAGCCTGTGACATAGCGCTCAGATATCAGTGGGCCTCACACAATCCAAAAGTGTCCAGTGTCCAAAAGTGTGTGCAGAGATTCAAAATCTCCCTTATCCTCTAGTCACTTTGGTCACAGCTGTGCCATCGAGCCTGTGACATAGTGCTCAGATATCAGTGGGCCTCACACAATCCAAAAGTGTCCAGTGTCCAAAAGTGTGTGCAGAGATTCAAAATCTCCCTTATCCTCTAGTCACTTTTGTCACAGCTGTGCCATCGAGACTGTGACATAGCGCTCAGATATCAGTGGGCCTCACACAATCCAAAAGTGTCCAGTGTCCAAAAGTGTGTGCAGAGATTCAAAATCTCCCTTATCCTCTAGTCACTTTGGTCACAGCTGTGCCATCGAGCCTGTGACATAGCGCTCAGATATCAGTGGGCCTCACACAATCCAAAAGTGTCCAGTGTCCAAAAGTGTGTGCAGAGATTCAAAATCTCCCTTATCCTCTAGACACTTTTGTCACAGCTGTGCCATCGAGCCTGTGACATAGCGCTCAGATATCAGTGGGCATCACACAATCCAAAAGTGTCCAGTGTCCAAAAGTGTGTGCAGAGATTCAAAATCTCCCTTATCCTCTAGTCACTTTGGTCACAGCTGTGCCATCGAGCCTGTGACATAGCGCTCAGATATTCATTGGGCCTCACACAATCCAAAAGTGTCCAGTGTCCAAAAGTGTGTGCAGAGAATCAAAATCTCCCTTATCCACTAGTCACTTTTGTCACAGCTGTGCCATCGAGCCTGTGACATAGCGCTCAGATATCAGTGGGCCTCACACAATCCAAAAGTGTCCAGTGTCCAAAAGTGTGTGCAGAGATTCAAAATCTCCCTTATCCTCTAGTCATTTTTGTCACAGCTGTGCCATCGAGCCTGTGACATAGCGCTCAAATATCAGTGGGCCTCACACAATCCAAAAGTGTCCAGTGTCCAAAAGTGTGTGCAGAGATTCAAAATCTCCCTTATCCTCTAGTCACTTTGGTCACAGCTGTGCCATCGAGCCTGTGACATAGCGCTCAGATATTCATTGGGCCTCACACAATCCAAAAGTGTCCAGTGTCCAAAAGTGTGTGCAGAGAATCAAAATCTCCCTTATCCACTAGTCACTTTTGTCACAGCTGTGCCATCGAGCCTGTGACATAGCGCTCAGATATCAGTGGGCCTCACACAATCCAAAAGTGTCCAGTGTCCAAAAGTGTGTGCAGAGATTCAAAATCTCCCTTATCCTCTAGTCATTTTTGTCACAGCTGTGCCATCGAGCCTGTGACATAGCGCTCAAATATCAGTGGGCCTCACACAATCCAAAAGTGTCCAGTGTCCTAAAGTGTGTGCAGAGATTCAAAATCTCCCTTATCCTCTAGTCACTTTGGTTACAGCTGTGCCATCGAGCCTGTGACATAGCGCTCAGATATTCATTGGGCCTCACACAATCCAAAAGTGTCCAGTGTCTATAAGTGTGTGCAGAGATTCAAAATCTCCCTTATCCTCTAGTCACTTTGGTCACAGCTGTGCCATCGAGCCTGTGACATAGCGCTCAGATATCATTGGGCCTCACACAATCCAAAAGTGTCCAGTGTCCAAAAGTGTGTGCAGAGATTCAAAATCTCCCTTATCCTCTAGTCACTTTGGTCACAGCTGTGCCATCGAGCCTGTGACATAGCGCTCAGATATCAGTGGGCCTCACACAATCCAAAAGTGTCCAGTGTCCAAAAGTGTGTGCAGAGATTCAAAATCTCCCTTATCCTCTAGACACTTTTGTCACAGCTGTGCCATCGAGCCTGTGACATAGCGCTCAGATATCAGTGGGCCTCACACAATCCAAAAGTGTCCAGTGTCCAAAAGTGTGTGCAGAGATTCAAAATCTCCCTTATCCTCTAGTCACTTTGGTCACAGCTGTGCCATCGAGCCTGTGACATAGCGCTCAGATATCAGTGGGCCTCACACAATCCAAAAGTGTCCAGTGTCCAAAAGTGTGTGCAGAGATTCAAAATCTCCCTTATCCTCTAGTCACTTTGGTCACAGCTGTGCCATCGAGCCTGTGACATAGCGCTCAGATATCAGTGGGCCTCACACAATCCAAAAGTGTCCAGTGTCCAAAAGTGTGTGCAGAGATTCAAAATCTCCCTTATCCTCTAGTCACTTAGGTCACAGCTGAGCCATCGAGCCTGTGACATAGCGCTCAGATATTCATTGGGCCTCACACAATCCAAAAGTGTCCAGTGTCCAAAAGTGTGTGCAGAGATTCAAAATCTCTCTTATCCTCTAGTCACTTTTGTCACAGCTGTGCCATCGAGCCTGTGACATCGCGCTCAGATATCAGTGGGCCTCACACAATCCAAAAGTGTCCAGTGTCCAAAAGTGTGTGCAGAGATTCAAAATCTCCCTTATCCTCTAGTCACTTTGGTCACAGCTGTGCCATCGAGCCTGTGACATAGCGCTCAGATATTCATTGGGCCTCACACAATCCAAAAGTGTCCAGTGTCCAAAAGTGTGTGCAGAGATTCAAAATCTCCCTTATCCTCTAGTCACTTTTGTCACAGCTGTGCCATCGAGCCTGTGACATAGCGCTCAGATATCAGTGGGCCTCACACAATCCAAAAGTGTCCAGTGTCCAAAAGTGTGTGCAGAGATTCAAAATCTCCCTTATCCTATAGTCACTTTGGTCACAGCTGTGCCATCGAGCCTGTGACATAGCGCTCAGATATTCATTGGGCCTCACACAATCCCAAAGTGTCCAGTGTCCAAAAGTGTGTGCAGAGATTCAAAATCTCCCTTATCCTCTAGTCACTTTTGTCACAGCTGTGCCATCGAGCCTGTGACATAGCGCTCAGATATCAGTGGGCCTCACACAATCCAAAAGTGTCCAGTGTCCAAAAGTGTGTGCAGAGATTCAAAATCTCCCTTATCCTCTAGTCACTTTGGTCACAGCTGTGCCATCGAGCCTGTGACATAGCGCTCAGATATCAGTGGGCCTCACACAATCCAAAAGTGTCCAGTGTCCAAAAGTGTGTGCAGAGATTCAAAATCTCCCTTATCCTCTAGTCACTTTCGTCACAGCTGTGCCATCGAGCCTGTGACATAGCGCTCAGATATCAGTGGGCCTCACACAATCCAAAAGTGTCCAGTGTCCAAAAGTGTGTGCAGAGATTCAAAATCTCCCTTATCCTCTAGTCACTTTTGTCACAGCTGTGCCATCGAGCCTGTGACATAGCGCTCAGATATCAGTGGGCCTCAAACAATCCAAAAGTGTCCAGTGTCCAAAAGTGTGTGCAGAGATTCAAAATCTCCCTTATCCTCTAGTCACTTTTGTCACAGCTGTGCCATCGAGCCTGTGACATAGCGCTCAGATATCAGTGGGCCTCACACAATCCAAAAGTGTCCAGTGTCCAAAAATGTGTGCAGAGATTCAAAATCTCCCTTATCCTATAGTCACTTTGGTCACAGCTGTGCCATCGAGCCTGTGACATAGCGCTCAGATATCAGTGGGCCTCACACAATCCAAAAGTGTCCAGTGTCCAAAAGTGTGTGCAGAGATTCAAAATCTCCCTTATCCTCTAGTCACTTTGGTCACAGCTGTGCCATCGAGCCTGTGACATAGCGCTCAGATATCAGTGGGCCTCACACAATCCAAAAGTGTCCAGTGTCCAAAAGTGTGTGCAGAGATTCAAAATCTCCCTTATCCTCTAGTCACTTTGGTCACAGCTGTGCCATCGAGCCTGTGACATAGCGCTCAGATATCAGTGGGCCTCACACAATCCAAAAGTGTCCAGTGTCCAAAAGTGTGTGCAGAGATTCAAAATCTCCCTTATCCTCTACTCACTTAGGTCACAGCTGTGCCATCGAGCCTGTGACATAGCGCTCAGATATTCATTGGGCCTCACACAATCCAAAAGTGTCCAGTGTCCAAAAGTGTGTGCAGAGATTCAAAATCTCTCTTATCCTCTAGTCACTTTTGTCACAGCTGTGCCATCGAGCCTGTGACATCGCGCTCAGATATCAGTGGGCCTCACACAATCCAAAAGTGTCCAGTGTCCAAAAGTGTGTGCAGAGATTCAAAATCTCCCTTATCCTCTAGTCACTTTGGTCACAGCTGTGCCATCGAGCCTGTGACATAGCGCTCAGATATTCATTGGGCCTCACACAATCCAAAAGTGTCCAGTGTCCAAAAGTGTGTGCAGAGATTCAAAATCTCCCTTATCCTCTAGTCACTTTTGTCACAGCTGTGCCATCGAGCCTGTGACATAGCGCTCAGATATCAGTGGGCCTCACACAATCCAAAAGTGTCCAGTGTCCAAAAGTGTGTGCAGAGATTCAAAATCTCCCTTATCCTCTAGTCACTTTTGTCACAGCTGTGCCATCGAGCCTGTCACATAGCGCTCAGATATCAGTGGGCCTCACACAATCCAAAAGTGTCCAGTGTCCAAAAGTGTGTGCAGAGATTCAAAATCTCCCTTATCCTCTAGTCACTTTTGTCACAGCTGTGCCATCGAGCCTGTGACATAGCGCTCAGATATCAGTGGGCCTCACACAATCCAAAAGTGTCCAGTGTCCAAAAGTGTGTGCAGAGATTCAAAATCTCCCTTATCCTCTAGTCACTTTGGTCACAGCTGTGCCATCGAGCCTGTGACATAGCGCTCAGATATCAGTGGGCCTCACACAATCCAAAAGTGTCCAGTGTCCAAAAGTGTGTGCAGAGATTCAAAATCTCCCTTATCCTCTAGTCACTTTTGTCACAGCTGTGCCATCGAGCCTGTGACATAGCGCTCAGATATCAGTGGGCCTCAAACAATCCAAAAGTGTCCAGTGTCCAAAAGTGTGTGCAGAGATTCAAAATCTCCCTTATCCTCTAGTCACTTTTGTCACAGCTGTGCCATCGAGCCTGTGACATAGCGCTCAGATATCAGTGGGCCTCACACAATCCAAAAGTGTCCAGTGTCCAAAAGTGTGTGCAGAGATTCAAAACCTCCCTTATCCTCTAGTCACTTTGGTCACAGCTGTGCCATCGAGCCTGTGACATAGCGCTCAGATATTCATTGGGCCTCACACAATCCAAAAGTGTCCAGTGTCCAAAAGTGTGTGCAGAGATTCAAAATCTCCCTTATCCTCTAGTCACTTTTGTCACAGCTGTGCCATCGAGCCTGTGACATAGCGCTCAGATATCAGTGGGCCTCACACAATCCAAAAGTGTCCAGTGTCCAAAAGTGTGTGCAGAGATTCAAAATCTCCCTTATCCTCTAGTCACTTTGGTCACAGCTGTCCCATCGAGCCTGTGACATAGCGCTCAGATATTCATTGGGCCTCACACAATCCAAAGGTGTCCAGTGTCCAAAAGTGTGTGCAGAGAATCAAAATCTCCCTTATCCTCTAGTCACTTTTGTCACAGCTGTGCCATCGAGCCTGTGACATAGCGCTCAGATATCAGTGGGCCTCACACAATCCAAAAGTGTCCAGTGTCCAAAAGTGTGTGCAGAGATTCAAAATCTCCCTTATCCTCTAGTCACTTTGGTCACAGCTGTGCCATCGAGCCTGTGACATAGCGCTCAGATATTCATTGGGCCTCACACGATCCAAAAGTGTCCAGTGTCCAAAAGTGTGTGCAGAGATTCAAAATCTCCCTTATCCTCTAGTCACTTTTGTCACAGCTGTGCCATCGAGCCTGTGACATAGCGCTCAGATATCAGTGGGCCTCACACAATCCAAAAGTGTCCAGTGTCCAAAAGTGTGTGCAGAGATTCAAAATCTCCCTTATCCTCTAGTCACTTTGGTCACAGCTGTGCCATCGAGCCTGTGACATAGCGCTCAGATATCAGTGGGCCTCACACAATCCAAAAGTGTCCAGTGTCCAAAAGTGTGTGCAGAGATTCAAAATCTCCCTTATCCTCTAGTCACTTTCGTCACAGCTGTGCCATCGAGCCTGTGACATAGCGCTCAGATATCAGTGGGCCTCACACAATTAAAAAGTGTCCAGTGTCCAAAAGTGTGTGCAGAGATTCAAAATCTCCCTTATCCTCTAGTCACTTTGGTCACAGCTGTGCCATCGAGCCTGTGACATAGCGCTCAGATATCAGTGGGCCTCAAACAATCCAAAAGTGTGTGCAGAGATTCAAAATCTTCCTTATCCTCTAGTCACTTTTGTCACAGCTGTGCCATCGAGCCTGTGACATAGCGCTCAGATATCAGTGGGACTCACACAATCCAAAAGTGTCCAGTGTCCTAAAGTGTGTGCAGAGATTCAAAATCTCCCTTATCCTCTAGTCACTTTGGTCACAGCTGTGCCATCGAGCCTGTGACATAGCGCTCAGATATTCATTGGGCCTCACACAATCCAAAAGTGTCCAGTGTCTATAAGTGTGTGCAGAGATTCAAAATCTCCCTTATCCTCTAGTCACTTTGGTCACAGCTGTGCCATCGAGCCTGTGACATAGCGCTCAGATATCATTGGGCCTCACACAATCCAAAAGTGTCCAGTGTCCAAAAGTGTGTGCAGAGATTCAAAATCTCCCTTATCCTCTAGTCACTTTGGTCACAGCTGTGCCATCGAGCCTGTGACATAGCGCTCAGATATCAGTGGGCCTCACACAATCCAAAAGTGTCCAGTGTCCAAAAGTGTGTGCAGAGATTCAAAATCTCCCTTATCCTCTAGACACTTTTGTCACAGCTGTGCCATCGAGCCTGTGACATAGCGCTCAGATATCAGTGGGCCTCACACAATCCAAAAGTGTCCAGTGTCCAAAAGTGTGTGCAGAGATTCAAAATCTCCCTTATCCTCTAGTCACTTTGGTCACAGCTGTGCCATCGAGCCTGTGACATAGCGCTCAGATATCAGTGGGCCTCACACAATCCAAAAGTGTCCAGTGTCCAGAAGTGTGTGAAGAGATTCAAAATCTCCCTTATCCTCTAGTCACTTTGGTCACAGCTGTGCCATCGAGCCTGTGACATAGCGCTCAGATATCAGTGGGCCTCACACAATCCAAAAGTGTCCAGTGTCCAAAAGTGTGTGCAGAGATTCAAAATCTCCCTTATCCTCTAGTCACTTAGGTCACAGCTGTGCCATCGAGCCTGTGACATAGCGCTCAGATATTCATTGGGCCTCACACAATCCAAAAGTGTCCAGTGTCCAAAAGTGTGTGCAGAGATTCAAAATCTCTCTTATCCTCTAGTCACTTATGTCACAGCTGTGCCATCGAGCCTGTGACATCGCGCTCAGATATCAGTGGGCCTCACACAATCCAAAAGTGTCCAGTGTCCAAAAGTGTGTGCAGAGATTCAAAATCTCCCTTATCCTCTAGTCACTTTGGTCACAGCTGTGCCATCGAGCCTGTGACATAGCGCTCAGATATTCATTGGGCCTCACACAATCCAAAAGTGTCCAGTGTCCAGAAGTGTGTGAAGAGATTCAAAATCTCCCTTATCCTCTAGTCACTTTGGTCACAGCTGTGCCATCGAGCCTGTGACATAGCGCTCAGATATCAGTGGGCCTCACACAATCCAAAAGTGTCCAGTGTCCAAAAGTGTGTGCAGAGATTCAAAATCTCCCTTATCCTCTAGTCACTTAGGTCACAGCTGTGCCATCGAGCCTGTGACATAGCGCTCAGATATTCATTGGGCCTCATACAATCCAAAAGTGTCCAGTGTCCAAAAGTGTGTGCAGAGATTCAAAATCTCCCTTATCCTCTAGTCACTTTTGTCACAGCTGTGCCATCGAGCCTGTGACATCGCGCTCAGATATCAGTGGGCCTCACACAATCCAAAAGTGTCCAGTGTCCAAAAGTGTGTGCAGAGATTCAAAATCTCCCTTATCCTCTAGTCACTTTGGTCACAGCTGTGCCATCGAGCCTGTGACATAGCGCTCAGATATTCATTGGGCCTCACACAATCCAAAAGTGTCCAGTGTCCAAAAGTGTGTGCAGAGATTCAAAATCTCCCTTAACCTCTAGTCACTTTTGTCACAGCTGTGCCATCGAGCCTGTGACATAGCGCTCAGATATCAGTGGGCCTCACACAATCCAAAAGTGTCCAGTGTCCAAAAGTGTGTGCAGAGATTCAAAATCTCCCTTATCCTCTAGTCACTTTGGTCACAGCTGTGCCATCGAGCCTGTGACATAGCGCTCAGATATTCATTGGGCCTCATACAAACAAAAAGTGTCCAGTGTCCAAAAGTGTGTGCAGAGATTCAAAATCTCCCTTATCCTCTAGTCACTTTTGTCACAGCTGTGCCATCGAGCCTGTGACATAGCGCTCAGATATCAGTGGGCCTCACACAATCCAAAAGTGTCCAGTGTCCAAAAGTGTGTGCAGAGATTCAAAATCTCCCTTATCCTCTAGTCACTTTGGTCACAGCTGTGCCATCGAGCCTGTGACATAGCGCTCAGATATCAGTGGGCCTCACACAATCCAAAAGTGTCCAGTGTCCAAAAGTGTGTGCAGAGATTCAAAATCTCCCTTATCCTCTAGTCACTTTTGTCACAGCTGTGCCATCGAGCCTGTGACATAGCGCTCAGATATCAGTGGGCCTCACACAATCCAAAAGTGTCCAGTGTCCAAAAGTGTGTGCAGAGATTCAAAATCTCCCTTATCCTCTAGTCACTTTCGTCACAGCTGTGCCATCGAGCCTGTGACATAGCGCTCAGATATCAGTGGGCCTCACACAATCCAAAAGTGTCCAGTGTCCAAAAGTGTGTGCAGAGATTCAAAAGCTCCCTTATCCTCTAGTCACTTTGGTCACAGCTGTGCCATCGAGCCTGTGACATAGCGCTCAGATATCAGTGGGCCTCAAACAATCCAAAAGTGTCCAGTGTCCAAAAGTGTGTGCAGAGATTCAAAATCTCCCTTATCCTCTAGTCACTTTTGTCACAGCTGTGCCATCGAGCCTGTGACATAGCGCTCAGATATCAGTGGGCCTCACACAATCCAAAAGTGTCCAGTGTCCAAAAGTGTGTGCAGAGATTCAAAATCTCCCTTATCCTCTAGTCACTTTGGTCACAGCTGTGCCATCGAGCCTGTGACATAGCGCTCAGATATTCATTGGGCCTCACACAATCCAAAAGTGTCCAGTGTCCAAAAGTGTGTGCAGAGATTCAAAATCTCCCTTATCCTCTAGTCACTTTTGTCACAGCTGTGCCATCGAGCCTGTGACATAGCGCTCAGATATCAGTGGGCCTCACACAATCCAAAAGTGTCCAGTGTCCAGAAGTGTGTGAAGAGATTCAAAATCTCCCTTATCCTCTAGTCACTTTGGTCACAGCTGTGCCATCGAGCCTGTGACATAGCGCTCAGATATCAGTGGGCCTCACACAATCCAAAAGTGTCCAGTGTCCAAAAGTGTGTGCAGAGATTCAAAATCTCCCTTATCCTCTAGTCACTTAGGTCACAGCTGTGCCATCGAGCCTGTGACATAGCGCTCAGATATTCATTGGGCCTCACACAATCCAAAAGTGTCCAGTGTCCAAAAGTGTGTGCAGAGATTCAAAATCTCTCTTATCCTCTAGTCACTTATGTCACAGCTGTGCCATCGAGCCTGTGACATCGCGCTCAGATATCAGTGGGCCTCACACAATCCAAAAGTGTCCAGTGTCCAAAAGTGTGTGCAGAGATTCAAAATCTCCCTTATCCTCTAGTCACTTTGGTCACAGCTGTGCCATCGAGCCTGTGACATAGCGCTCAGATATTCATTGGGCCTCACACAATCCAAAAGTGTCCAGTGTCCAGAAGTGTGTGAAGAGATTCAAAATCTCCCTTATCCTCTAGTCACTTTGGTCACAGCTGTGCCATCGAGCCTGTGACATAGCGCTCAGATATCAGTGGGCCTCACACAATCCAAAAGTGTCCAGTGTCCAAAAGTGTGTGCAGAGATTCAAAATCTCCCTTATCCTCTAGTCACTTAGGTCACAGCTGTGCCATCGAGCCTGTGACATAGCGCTCAGATATTCATTGGGCCTCATACAATCCAAAAGTGTCCAGTGTCCAAAAGTGTGTGCAGAGATTCAAAATCTCCCTTATCCTCTAGTCACTTTTGTCACAGCTGTGCCATCGAGCCTGTGACATCGCGCTCAGATATCAGTGGGCCTCACACAATCCAAAAGTGTCCAGTGTCCAAAAGTGTGTGCAGAGATTCAAAATCTCCCTTATCCTCTAGTCACTTTGGTCACAGCTGTGCCATCGAGCCTGTGACATAGCGCTCAGATATTCATTGGGCCTCACACAATCCAAAAGTGTCCAGTGTCCAAAAGTGTGTGCAGAGATTCAAAATCTCCCTTATCCTCTAGTCACTTTTGTCACAGCTGTGCCATCGAGCCTGTGACATAGCGCTCAGATATCAGTGGGCCTCACACAATCCAAAAGTGTCCAGTGTCCAAAAGTGTGTGCAGAGATTCAAAATCTCCCTTATCCTCTAGTCACTTTGGTCACAGCTGTGCCATCGAGCCTGTGACATAGCGCTCAGATATTCATTGGGCCTCATACAAACAAAAAGTGTCCAGTGTCCAAAAGTGTGTGCAGAGATTCAAAATCTCCCTTATCCTCTAGTCACTTTTGTCACAGCTGTGCCATCGAGCCTGTGACATAGCGCTCAGATATCAGTGGGCCTCACACAATCCAAAAGTGTCCAGTGTCCAAAAGTGTGTGCAGAGATTCAAAATCTCCCTTATCCTCTAGTCACTTTGGTCACAGCTGTGCCATCGAGCCTGTGACATAGCGCTCAGATATCAGTGGGCCTCACACAATCCAAAAGTGTCCAGTGTCCAAAAGTGTGTGCAGAGATTCAAAATCTCCCTTATCCTCTAGTCACTTTTGTCACAGCTGTGCCATCGAGCCTGTGACATAGCGCTCAGATATCAGTGGGCCTCACACAATCCAAAAGTGTCCAGTGTCCAAAAGTGTGTGCAGAGATTCAAAATCTCCCTTATCCTCTAGTCACTTTCGTCACAGCTGTGCCATCGAGCCTGTGACATAGCGCTCAGATATCAGTGGGCCTCACACAATCCAAAAGTGTCCAGTGTCCAAAAGTGTGTGCAGAGATTCAAAAGCTCCCTTATCCTCTAGTCACTTTGGTCACAGCTGTGCCATCGAGCCTGTGACATAGCGCTCAGATATCAGTGGGCCTCAAACAATCCAAAAGTGTCCAGTGTCCAAAAGTGTGTGCAGAGATTCAAAATCTCCCTTATCCTCTAGTCACTTTTGTCACAGCTGTGCCATCGAGCCTGTGACATAGCGCTCAGATATCAGTGGGCCTCACACAATCCAAAAGTGTCCAGTGTCCAAAAGTGTGTGCAGAGATTCAAAATCTCCCTTATCCTCTAGTCACTTTGGTCACAGCTGTGCCATCGAGCCTGTGACATAGCGCTCAGATATTCATTGGGCCTCACACAATCCAAAAGTGTCCAGTGTCCAAAAGTGTGTGCAGAGATTCAAAATCTCCCTTATCCTCTAGTCACTTTTGTCACAGCTGTGCCATCGAGCCTGTGACATAGCGCTCAGATATCAGTGGGCCTCACACAATCCAAAAGTGTCCAGTGTCCAAAAGTGTGTGCAGAGATTCAAAATCTCCCTTATCCTCTAGTCACTTTGGTCACAGCTGTCCCATCGAGCCTGTGACATAGCGCTCAGATATTCATTGGGCCTCACACAATCCAAAGGTGTCCAGTGTCCAAAAGTGTGTGCAGAGATTCAAAATCTCCCTTATCCTCTAGTCACTTTTGTCACAGCTGTGCCATCGAGCCTGTGACATAGCGCTCAGATATCAGTGGGCCTCACACAATCCAAAAGTGTCCAGTGTCCAAAAGTGTGTGCAGAGATTCAAAATCTCCCTTATCCTCTAGTCACTTTGGTCACAGCTGTCCCATCGAGCCTGTGACATAGCGCTCAGATATTCATTGGGCCTCACACAATCCAAAGGTGTCCAGTGTCCAAAAGTGTGTGCAGAGATTCAAAATCTCCCTTATCCTCTAGTCACTTTTGTCACAGCTGTGCCATCGAGCCTGTCACATAGCGCTCAGATATCAGTGGGCCTCACACAATCCAAAAGTGTCCAGTGTCCACAAGTGTCTGCAGAAATTCAAAATCTCCCCTGTCCTATAGACACCTTGTACCTTGTTTTACATTACTATATAGTTTGTTGGATTTTGTATACATTTCTACCAAAAATGAGGAAGGCTGGTGGAAGAGGCCGTGGAATTGGGCAGGGGTTGGCAGCTGGTAATGATGGTGTTGGTGGTGGATCTGATGGTAGTGGCAAGAGCAAAATAGGACCGAATGCAGGAGGTGTTGAGCCTGCGTCATCGTCTGGCTACATAAGGCCTCGAACGCTTAGTTTTCTAGGAGTTGGCAAACCGCTTTTAAAGCCAGAGCATCAGGAAAAAGTTTTGTCTTACATTGCTGACTCAGCCTCCAGCTCTATCGCCTCCTCTTCTTCAGTTGTAAAAAGTAAAAGCACTGAGTCGTCATTGGAGGCTCATGTTCATGAACCACACCTTTTCTTGTGTCCTTCACCCCAACCAAGATTGAAGGATGACGCAGGCCATACTACTGATTACTCCATGGAGCTGTTTTCACATACCATGCCTGGATTATCAAGTCAAATGGTGAATTACCCAGGCCAAGATGAATCTGACATGGAGTGCACTGATGCACAGCCGCTGATGGATGATTCTGCTGGTACATTCACTCAGAGCACTACATTGTCCTCGCAATGTACAGAGCCAGATTCTGACCGTGATGAGACTCAGGTGCCCCTTCCCGCACACTATACCACCATACACGGTGACACAGAGGAAGGTGCACATGACATAGAAGAGGAGGTGATGGATGACCCAGTTGTTGACCCAGATTGGCATCCATTGGGGGAAGAGGGTGCTGCTTCCAATAGCTCAGATGAGGAGCATCCACAGCAGACATCGACATCGCAACAGCTGTTATCTGGCAGGCCCGGAGCACTCCAAAGACAGGTTCCAAACATCAAAAGAGTTGCTGGACAGCTTGTCCAGAGGGTCAAAAGATCACAGCGTGCTAGGCCGCAAAATGTCTGCCAAAGTAGGAAGAGTGCAGTGTGGCACTTTTTTGAACAAAATCCTCATGATCAGGCCAAGGTTATCTGTAAGAAGTGCGCAAAGACCTTTAGCCGAGGGAAAAATCTGAAAAATTTGAATACCAGTTGCATGCTTAGACATTTAACCAGCATGCACTTGCAAGCGTGGACACAACACCAAACCTCAAGTGCCACATGTGCAACTGATCACAACGAAGGTAGTCAGCAATGCTACATTGTTTCCCCCTACTGTAAGCCCACCGGTTAGCACAGCAGCAAATGTTGAGGTGTCGTTGCAAGGCCACAGCAGTCAGGGAATCCCACTGTTATATCAACGAAAGACTGATTCTAGGCCATCAGAAAGAACACCAACTCCATCACCATCATCAACCCTCAGTCCGCCCTGTCCACCGCTACTTCCACCATATGCAGCTCTCAAGTCCAGCTCACCCTCCCAGACACTATGAGTAGGTCAAGAAAGTACTCAGTCTCTCATCCGCGTACACTGGGTTTGAACGCCCACATTGCCAAACTAATCTCGTTTGAGATGATGCCCTTTCGGTTGGTGGAAAGCACAGCTTTCCGCGAACTCATGGCCTATGCAGTACCACGCTATGACCTACCCAGTCGCCACTTCTTCTCTCGCAAAGCCATCCCAGCCCTCCACCATCATGTGAAAGACCGCATTGTCCATGCACTCAAGCAGTCAGTGAGCGGAAAGGTGCACCTCACAACTGATGCATGGTCCAGTCGGCATGGCCAGGGCCGTTACGTGTCCATCACTGCGCACTGGGTTAATGTGGTGGATGCAGGGTCCACAGGGGACAGCGGTGGTGGGACAGTGCTGCCTAGCCCACGGTATAGGAAACAGTTGGCTGTAGGTGTTCGACCCTCCTCCTCCTCCTCCTCCTCCTCTAGAAGCGAAAGCTCGTCCACAGAGCGCAGTCATACGAGCACTCCATCTGCAGCTGCCACTATTGCACATGATGTGTCCCCCTATTGAGCAGCTAGTGGAAAGCGTCAGCAGGCTGTGTTGCAGATGATGTGTTTGGGCAACAGACACACCGCCGAGGTGCTGGCCGACTACTTGAAGCGACAAACTGAGTCATGGCTGGGCAGTGTACATCTTGAGGCAGGCAAGGTAGTTAGTGATAACGGCCGTAATTTTGTGGCAGCCATAGCCCTTTCAAAACTCAGCCACATTCCTTGCTTGGCTCACATCTTGAACCTGGTGGTGCAGTGCTTCCTCAAAAATTATCCGGAGTTAACAGCCCTGCTCCAGAAGGTGCGAAGACTGTGCGCGCACATCCGCCGGTCGCCTGTACACTCCGTTCGTATGCAGAAGCTGCAGCGATTGCTCCACCTTCCCAACCACCGCCTCATTATCGACATTGCAACAAGGTGGAACTCCACCCTGCACATGGTGGAGCGGCTGTGCGAGCAGAGGCAGGCCATAATGCATTTGTGGGAGGATACACGGCCAGGCACTTTGAGAGCAGACATGGAGTTGACAGGTGTGCAGTGGTCGAAGCTGAAAGACCTCTGTAAAGTCCTTCAGTGTTTTGAGGAATGCACACGGCTGGTAAGCGCAGACGACGCCATCCTAAGCATGAGCATCGCACTTATGCGTCTGCTCATGCAAACTTTGATGCACCTTAAGGAGCAGGCGTCTGCAGCCAATGTTGATGAAGAGGAGGAGGGAATCCTTGATGACATTCAGCCATTTTCTGCTCAGGGACCTCTCCTGGACGAGGTGGAGGAAGAAGAGGAGGAGGAGGATGATGATGGGGATGATTACTTAGGGGAGGAGGATGCATCTCGTGGGGCAAGTGAAAATGTTGGCGTGGCAAGGTCTGGTACAGGGTTTGTGCGTGACTGGAGGGATGTGGATTTGCCAGAAAGTGCTCCTCCACCCAGCACTCGCAGTGCATCATTGACACCGGGAACATTGGCCCACATGTCAGATTATGCCTTGCGGATCCTAAAAAGGGACCCCCGCATTGCCAAAATGATGAACGATGACGACTACTGGTTGGCCAGCATCCTGGATCCACGCTATAAAGGCAAATTACAAAACATCATGCCACAGGAGAACCTTGACCTAATATTGGCTAATAAACAAGCAACTCTGGTAAATCGGTTGCTTGAGGCATTCCCAGCACACAGCAGCGGTGATGGTTCTCACACGAGCCGTACGGTCCGGGGGCAGCTTGGCAGAGGTGTTCGTGGTGCACACAGCAGAAGTGGCGTTGGAGACAGGGGTTTCTTGACAATGTTGTGGACTGATTTTTCAAATACCGCTCACACAACTGGTAATACTGCATCGATGGAAAGTGACAGGAGACAGCAGTTGTCAACTATGGTTACAAACTACTTTTCCTCCCATATCGATGTTCTCCCACACAGGTCATTCCCCTTTGTCTATTGGGCCGCTAAACTGGACACCTGGCCTGAATTGGCCCAATATGCCTTACAGGAGCTCGCTTGCCCAGCTGCAAGTGTGCTATCGGAAAGAGTCTTCAGTGCAGCTGGATCAATCCTGACAGAAAAAAGGATCCGTCTGTCAACCCAAAATGTGGATGATCTAACCTTCATTAAAATGAACCATGCATGGGTTTCCAAGGATTTTGTCCCACCTTCCCCTGATGACACATAGGGTGACAGAAAAATGGCTTGCTTTGGTCCACCTCTTCCTGGGACGTGACCTATTTCGCCTTTTGCATCAGCTGAATGTCCAACATCAACATATGCCACTTTCTAAAACTCCCTAACTGTGCTGCCTCCCCCCCATGGCCGGGGTCACCACCTAGCGCACGACACCGTGCGAGTGCCGTTGCCCTGGACAGGTGGGTAGGCCGACTCTTGGGCGCGGGCACTGGCACAGGGTCCCTCATAGTGCAATCAAGTGTCTCTGACGGTGGTGGTGCACACCCGCCGTCAGACACACCGCTGTACTATGAGGGGCCCAGTGCCAGTACCGACGCCCACGAGTGGGCCCCCCTTGCTTGGGCAGGGCCCCAGCATTTGCAATCTTTACCTCTCCCTGCTCCTCCGCTGTGTAATCTGCGCCGTCAAATCCATACTGTGCCTGACACCGTCTGAGCCTGCCTCCTGATGTATAGACATATATTTTGAATGTGTACGCTATCCATACATGTTATCCGGGGATACGGTACCCTTTCTAACCTTTGTGCAATCACGTGCAATCCATACTGTGCCTGACACGTCTGAGCCTGCCTCCTGAGACATATATTTTGAATGTGTACGCTATCCATACATGTTATCCGGGGATACGGTACCCTTTCTAACCTTTGTGCAATCACGTGCAATCCATACTGGGCCTAACACCGTCTGAGCCTGCCTCCTGCTGTATAGACATATATTTTGAATGTGTACGCTATCCATTCATGTTATCTGGGGATACGGTACCCTTTCTAACCTTTGTGCAATCACGTGCAATCCATACTGGGCCTAACACCGTCTGAGCCTGCCTCCTGCTGTATAGACATATATTTTGAATGTGTACGCTATCCATACATGTTATCTGGGGAAACGGTACCCTTTCTAACCTTTGTGCAATCACGTGCAATCCATACTGGGCCTAACACCGTATGAGCCTGCCTCCTGAGACATATATTTTGAATGTGTACGCTATCCATACATGTTATCCAGGGATACATTACCCTTTCTAACCTTTGTGCAATCACGTGTAATCCATACTGTGCCTGACACCGTCTGAGCCTGCCTCCTGAGACATATATTTTGAATGTGTACGCTATCCATACATGTTATCCGGGGATACGGTACCCTTTCTAACCTTTGTGCAATCACGTGCAATCCATACTGGGCCTAACACCGTCTGAGCCTGCCTCCTGCTGTATAGATATATATTTTGAATGTGTACGCTATCCATACATGTTATCTGGGGATACGGTACCCTTTCTAACCTTTGTGCAATCACGTGCAATCCATACTGGGCCTAACACCATCTGAGCCTGCCTCCTGATGTATAGACATATATTTTGAATGTGTACGCTATCCATACATGTTATCCGTGGATACGGTACCCTTTCTAACCTTTGTGCAAACACTTGCAATCCATACTGAGCCTAACACCGTCTGAGCCTGCCTCCTGAGACATATATTTTGAATGTGTACGCTATCCATACATGTTATCCGGGGAAACGGTACCCTTTCTAACCTTTGTGCAATCACGTGCAATCCATACTGGGCCTAACACCGTCTGAGCCTGCCTCCTGAGACATATATTTTGAATGTGTACGCTATCCATACATGTTATCCGGGGATACGGTACCCTTCCTAGCCTTTGTGCAATCACGTGCAATCCATACTGTGCCTGACACCGTCTGATCCTGCCTCCTGAGACATATATTTTGAATGTGTACGCTATCCATACATGTTATCCGGGGATACGGTACCCTTTCTAACCTTTGTGCTGTCACGTGCAATCCATACTGGGCCTAACACCGTCTGAGCCTGCCTCCTGAGACATATATTTTGAATGTGTACGCTATCCATACATGTTATCCAGGGATACGGTACCCTTTCTAACCTTTGTGCAATCACGTGCAATCCATACTGGGCCTAACACCGTCTGAGCCTGCCTCCTGCTGTATAGACATATATTTTGAATGTGTACGCTATCCATACATGTTATCCGGGGATACGGTACCCTTTCTAACCTTTGTGCAATCACGTGCAATCCATACTGTGCCTGACACCATCTGAGCCTGCCTCCTGAGACATATATTTTGAATGTGTACGCTATCCATACATGTTATCCAGGGATACGGTACCCTTTCTAACCTTTGTGCAATCACGTGCAATCCATACTGTGCCTGACACCGTCTGAGCCTGCCTCCTGAGACATATATTTTGAATGTGTACGCTATCCATACATGTTATCCGGGGATACGGTACCCTTTCTAACCTTTGTGCAATCACGTGCAATCCATACTGGGCCTAACACCGTCTGAGCCTGCCTCCTGCTGTATAGATATATATTTTGAATGTGTACGCTATCCATACATGTTATCTGGGGATACGGTACCCTTTCTAACCTTTGTGCAATCACGTGCAATCCATACTGGGCCTAACACCATCTGAGCCTGCCTCCTGATGTATAGACATATATTTTGAATGTGTACGCTATCCATACATGTTATCCGGGGATACGTTACCCTTTCTAACCTTTGTGCAATCACGTGCAATCCATACTGAGCCTAACACCGTCTGAGCCTGCCTCCTGAGACATATATTTTGAATGTGTACACTATCCATACATGTTATCCGGGGAAACGGTACCCTTTCTAACCTTTGTGCAATCACGTGCAATTCATACTGGGCCTAACACCGTCTGAGCCTGCCTCCTGAGACATATATTTTGAATGTGTACGCTATCCATACATGTTATCCAGGGATACGGTACCCTTTCTAACCTTTGTGCAATCACGTGTAATCCATACTGTGCGTGACACCGTCTGAGCCTGCCTCCTGAGACATATATTTTGAATGTGTACGCTATCCATACATGTTATCCGGGGATACGGTACCCTTTCTAACCTTTGTGCAATCACGTGCAATCCATACTGGGCCTAACACCGTCTGAGCCTGCCTCCTGCTGTATAGATATATATTTTGAATGTGTACGCTATCCATACATGTTATCTGGGGATACGGTACCCTTTCTAACCTTTGTGCAATCACGTGCAATCCATACTGGGCCTAACACCATCTGAGCCTGCCTCCTGATGTATAGACATATATTTTGAATGTGTACGCTATCCATACATGTTATCCGGGGATACGGTACCCTTTCTAACCTTTGTGCAATCACGTGCAATCCATACTGAGCCTAACACCGTCTGAGCCTGCCTCCTGAGACATATATTTTGAATGTGTACGCTATCCATACATGTTATCCGGGGAAACGGTACCCTTTCTAACCTTTGTGCAATCACGTGCAATTCATACTGGGCCTAACACCGTCTGAGCCTGCCTCCTGCTGTATAGACATATATTTTGAATGTGTACGCTATCCATTCATGTTATCTGGGGATACGGTACCCTTTCTAACCTTTGTGCAATCACGTGCAATCCATACTGTGCCTAACACCGTCTGAGCCTGCCTCCTGCTGTATAGACATATATTTTGAATGTGTACGCTATCCATACATGTTATCTGGGGAAACGGTACCCTTTCTAACCTTTGTGCAATCACGTGCAATCCATACTGGGCCTAACACCGTATGAGCCTGCCTCCTGAGACATATATTTTGAATGTGTACGCTATCCATACATGTTATCCGGGGATACGGTACCCTTTCTAACCTTTGTGCAATCACGTGTAATCCATACTGTGCCTGACACCGTCTGAGCCTGCCTCCTGAGACATATATTTTGAATGTGTACGCTATCCATACATGTTATCCGGGGATACGGTACCCTTTCTAACCTTTGTGCAATCACGTGCAATCCATACTGGGCCTAACACCGTCTGAGCCTGCCTCCTGCTGTATAGATATATATTTTGAATGTGTACGCTATCCATACATGTTATCTGGGGATACGGTACCCTTTCTAACCTTTGTGCAATCACGTGCAATCCATACTGGGCCTAACACCGTCTGAGCCTGCCTCCTGATGTATAGACATATATTTTGAATGTGTACGCTATCCATACATGTTATCTGGGGATACGGTACCCTTTCTAACCTTTGTGCAATCACGTGCAAACCATACTGGGCCTAACACCGTCTGAGCCTGCCTCCTGATGTATAGACATATATTTTGAATGTGTACGCTATCCATACATGTTATCCGGGGAAACGGTACCCTTTCTAACCTTTGTGCAATCACGTGCAATCCATACTGGGCCTAACACCATCTGAGCCTGCCTCCTGATGTATAGACATATATTTTGAATGTGTACGCTATCCATTCATGTTATCCGGGGAAACGGTACCCTTTCTAACCTTTGTGCAATCACGTGCAATCCATACTGGGCCTAACACCGTCTGAGCCTGCCTCCTGCTGTATAGACATATTTTGAATGTGTACGCTATCCATACATGTTATCCGGGGAAACTGTACCCTTTCTCACCTTTGTGCAATCACGTTTAATTCATACTGGGCGTGAGAATGGCTGGCGAGCTGTTAAGCAAGCTACAGCACCTGTGGTTTGCACACGTAAGTTTTTCATTTTTTCAGGAATGACGGTTAGGCCTAATTCCGGAACTGCGGTTGACCTGCACTTACTGGGAAATCATTGTTCGCGGGTAATAATTGTAATCAGTGATCCCCATCACTAACGTTGTTCAGCGGGTTATCTGCACCTGTAAGTGACAAACGCTGGCCTTTTCAGTGTAGCGCACATGCAGCCACGGACATGTAAGGGCATGACACACCAGTTATTGGCCAATCTCATGTGCCAGAGCCTCACGTGTCCCTCTAGTAAGCCGGACTCGGACCGCGGGGCATGACGGAGTCTCGTTCGTTAACGGAGTTAAGCTTGCAATGTGTGCATCTGTTCTGTAGCTGGCATGGTTGAGGTTTCCCAGGTGGAGTCGAATTTAACTCCTGGTGGTGCCCTTCTGGACATTCCTTTAAGGTTCAGCTTTGCAACCATACTGCCCACGTAAAACAAACACTTTGCCTTCATGAACGCTGTTTGTAGGGTCATGACTCGTGGGAATAACGCCGCCCAATCAGTTAACCTGCTAGAGAGATCGTTCGTTGCTCCCAAGCCTGACATCACACTCCCTAGGAAGAAGGTAATGCCACTGTGGCGACCGTACTCCTGGGGGCGACACAAGTGCACTGATGCCCAGCCACTGCTCGATGAATCTGCTGGTACATTGACCCAGACCACTACATTCCCCTCGCACGCTACCCGGCCTGAATCTGACCCTGATGAAACTCAGGTTACCCTTCCCATATACAGTTCCATCTTACACGGTGACAAAGAGGAAGCTGCAGATGAAAGTGCAGGTTCGGCCTACCCGCCATCAGACACACCACCGTACTATCAGGGGCCCTGTGCCAGAGCCGTCGCCAACGAGTGGGCCCCCCCTGCTTGCCCAGGATCACAGCACTTGCAAAGTTGAAATACTGTACAGTGAGATGGAAGATGGGGACGACGAGGAGTCTAGACTAGTACAGGGATTCCCTAGCGAGGAGACTTATTTGATTGTTTTCAATGTTGGGACAGCAATTTTTGGGGAGCACTATACTCTGGAGAATGATAGATGGGGCCCACCATACACTGGAACATTCCAAAGGTGGACATCAGACACTGGAGCAGCATTTACAGGGCCCATTATACACTAGAGCATTAGAAATGGGGCCCATTATGTTTGGAGCATTATTTGGGCCCATAAGACAGTGGAGCTTCATCCATGGGGACCAACATATACTGTAGCATTATGTGGAGCTCATCATATACTGTTTCAAACATATGGGACCAATGATTCCGTATGGAGAAATAGATGGGCCTCATCATGAGATGTAAAAAGTGAGGTATTTTTCATTGTACTATACCGCTATTTCTCTGCCGTATCGGAGCATGATGAGTTGTGGTATGTGTTAAAGGGGCGCTCTTTCGCCCAGGGCACATGAAAACCTGCAGCCAGCCCTCCCCCCCCACAACTTTAGCCAAATAACCCCCATTTTTCAGTGCGTAACTTGTATTATGAAGTTAATTAAGGTTGACAAGCTTAAGTAAGAAGAATTGATGCTTTTGGCATTCAAATGGGCACTGTAGGTGTGTTTCCTGTCCTCCTCTCACTGCCGACTTTTATTCCCCATTGACTTACATTGGGTTTCGTGTTTCGGGACAACCCCGACTTTTCCCTATAATTGGATGATCTTGCTCGACCTGACTTTTGGAAAAGTCGGGTTTCACGAAACGAAACGCGACCTTAAAAAAACAAAAGTCCCTCAACTCTAGTCACAGGATATGTCTCAGCCAGAGGGGCCACCGAGAATGCAGACAACATGGGCCCCAAGTCATTTCCCAGCAAGACGTCTGCAGGCAAATCCTCCATCAAGCCGACTTCATCAAGACCATCCCCGACTCCCCAGTTCAGGTGAATCCTGGCAGTGGGTAGTCGATGTATGGCTCCCCCTGCTACACGGACTGCCACTGTCCGGTCCGTCTTCTCTTGGTCCCGGACGAGATGAGTCTTCACAAGGGTCAAAGTTGCCCCGGAATCTCTTAGTCCCTGCATACGTTTCCCATTAACCCACACAACTTGTCGATGCTGTTGTCGATTATCTGCCCGGGCTGCCTGCACGGGGTCTACTTCATGCAGCACTTCCTCCATTTCTTCCACCCCTTGGTTATCGTAGCCCCCAATGCCGGGTCAGCTTCACCTTGGTAGCAGTGTACAGCAGCCCAGCTGAAGGTAGCTGTTCCCGCCTTTGGCCACTGGGTATGCTGAGTCCGGTTGGGGCATTGTCTTTGCAGGTGGCCCAGCTGACGATAGGTGTGGCATTGCGCCCCAGGGGGACTGTTGTAGGCCGGGTTTCTAGCTGGTCCCCCTACAATCTTTGGTGGTTTGGGGCCCTCCAGGTTCATGGGCGGGCCCCTAGTGACCACCTTTGATCCGGACAACTGCGGCCTCCTGGCATCATGATGTTCATCGGCCAGATGAGCGGCTTCCTCAAGAGCCATTGGCCGCCTGTCCCGAAGCCATTCCTGTGTCTCGGGGTTTAGTCCATTAAAGAATCGTTCTAACAGGAAGAGCTGGAGGACGTCCTCCTTAGTGGTTGCTTGGCTCCCTTGTACCCACTGTAGCAGTGACCGCCGTAATTTACAGGCCCATTCAGCGTGGGTATCGGTTACGCATTTTATAAGTCCGCGGAACTTTTGGCGGTAGGCCTCTGGTGTCAGCGCATACCAGGCCATGATCACTTCTTTGATCCGCTCATAGTCCATACTGTCCTCATCAGGTACCGTGCGATAGGCGTCCGCTGCCCGGCCTGTCAGCTTGCTGGCCAGAATCTGAACCCGTTTCTCCGGCTTTACTTGATGAAGAGCACACTGCCGCTCAAAGTCCTGCAGAAAGCCATCAATGTCTTCCTCTGCCTCCCCCAACTGTCGGAAGGCATTGTACTGGATCTTTTTGTGGCTTACTGTTGAAGGTACCTGGTCGAAGGCCAGAGCTCCCCCTGCTCGCTGACTCTCCTCTCTCCGCTCTGCCATCTTGGCCGGTTTTAGGAAGTTTCACCCCCAGCAGTTCGACCCCAGCAGTTCGCCCCCAGGTACACTTCGCCCCCAGCATTTCGCCCCCGCACATTTCGCCCCCAGCAGTTCGTCCCCGGATGTTTCGCCCCCGGATGTTTCACCCCCAGCAGTTTGCCCCCGGATGTTTCGCCCCCAGCAGTTTGCCCCTGGATGTTTCGCCCCCAGCAGTTCACCCCCGGATGTTTCGCCCCCAGCAGTTTTCCCCCAGCAGTTCGCCCCCGGAAGTTTTGCCCCCAGCAGTTCGTCCCCAGCAGTTCGCCCCTGGATGTTTCGCCCCCGGATGTTTCACCCCTGGATGTTTCACCCCCAGCAGTTCGCCCCCGGATGTTTCGCCCCCAGCAGTTCGCCCCTGGATGTTTCGCCCCCAGCAGTTCGCCCCCGGATGTTTCGCCCCCAGCAGTTTGCCCCCAGAAGTTCGCCCCCGGAAGTTTCGCCCCCAGCAGTTCGCCCCCAGCAGTTCACCCCCGCATGTTTCGCCCCCAGCAGTTCGTCCCCAGCAGTTCGCCCCCAGATGTTTTGCCCCCGGATGTTTCGCCCCCAGCAGTTCACCCCTGGATGTTTCGCCCCAGCAGTTCCCCCCAGCAGTTTTCCCCCGGATGTTTCACCCCGGATGTTTCGCCCCCAGCAGTTCGCCCCCGGATGTTTCACCCCTGGATGTTTTGCCCCCGGATGTTTCACCCCCAGCAGTTCGCCCCCGGATGTTCGCCCCCGGATATTTCGCCCCCAGCAGTTCGCCCCCGGATGTTTCGCCCCCAGCAGTTCACCCCCGGATGTTTCGCCCCAACAGTAGTTCACCCCCGGATGTTCGCCCCCGGATGTTTCGCCCCCAGCAGTTCGCCCCCGGATGTTTCGCCCCCAGCAGTTCGCCCCCGAATGTTTCGCCCCCGGATGTTTCGCCCCCAGCAGTTTGTCCCCGGATGTTCGCCCCCGGATGTTTCGCCCCCAGCAGTTCGCCCCCGGATGTTTCGCCCCCAGCAGTTCGCCCCCAGATGTTTCGCCCCCGGATGTTTCACCCCCAGCAGTTCGCCCCCGGATGTTCACCCCCAGATGTTTCGCCCCCAGCAGTGCGCCCCCAGATGTTTCGCCCCCAGCAGTTCACCCCCGGATGTTTTGCCCCCGGATGTTTCGCCCCCAGATGTTTCGCCCCCAGCAGTTCATCCCTGGATGTTTTGCCTCTAGCAATTTGCTCCTGGATCTTTTGCATCCGGGAAAGACCTGCCTGAACTGAACATTGGCAGGTTTGCTTATCACTAATAATACACCATAAGAGTCTAAGATATAGAATTCTGATCAAATTAGTTTTTTTTTATTCTCAAACTTTGTTTTCTAGATGAGTAATTTTACAAACAGACAGGAAAATAGTAGGATTTCATTGGTTACTAAGGAGGTTGTTCCCCCTTGGGAGCAGAACGGATCCTGGCTCCCTATGATACATTCAGGGCTGCTTGTTCACAGCCCTCTGCAAAGCTCCCCTTCACCCTCCGCTCATGTGCTCTGTCCTGGACAAGAGGAGGGCTCCCCCCTGCCTGTGTAATGCCGTTACAGGACGGAACACATGGGGGGGCTTTGCAGAGGGCTGTAAACCAGCAGCCCTTTATACATCATATATTGTTAGCTGCATGCTCCTGTGCAGCCACGCCCTCTAGAATCCATCCACAAGTACTGCTACTAAGGAGAAACAACCTCCTTAGCAACCACTGAAATCCTGCAGCACATGGAGCTTTAACTTGGATGAGACTTTTCACACAGAAGTGAAGCTGCTGGAAGGTCGCCTTTGGAAATGAATATCATGGGCACAGGTACTATAACATAACATGTTTTTTGTAGAGTTAGGCTGCAGTCACACTAACCTGCGGAAAATACGGTCCGTAGTTTACTTGCATAATACGGATGAATGACCACTAAATAGTGCTCCGTAGGTCATCCGTAAGCAAGGTGAGGTTGCATATTTTGCGCATGTGTGCATCCGTATGTAATCCGTGTGGCATCCGTATGCAATCTGTATGGCGAGATTTTCTCGCAGCTTTGCAAAATGGACATTTAATGGTTTTCAGGCCTGCAAACAATTTAAATCATTAGCCTGCACCCTATTTAGACACTCAGAAACAGGTGGATGCCTACATTCTGTACATTTGTCACCTTGCTTTCACGAGGTGTGTTGGTGTTCTTTGTGCAGCATGGCAGAGGGTCTGCGATTCAATACAACTGAGCAGGTTCTCTTTACCTTGCTTTTGTCACGGCGCTTTGGGCAACCATATCCTGTGATAGTGGATCCGCGGAGGAGGAGACGTATGTGGGTCCATCCACTTTTGAGGCAATGACTCACAAGAGGGCATTTTCACCGCCTCTATTCTTCTCTGCGGGAGCATCCGGATAAATTTTACAAGTACTGTCGCATGAGCATTGCCACATTTGATCGACTCTTGGAGACAGTGCGCCCTGGGATAACCTTTCAGGACACAAGGATGCGCAAAGCCATATCTGCAGAGGAGCGACTTCTACTCACAATACGGTATGTACTACCCAACCACATTCTCTATATTCCTAACGTGTGTGCTAAATTATGTTTTTTGTCCTTCTTGGACAAAGTTTAATGCCCTCATCTTACTCCAAATATGATTCACCTGACACAGCAGAATGTTACATCTAATATGTCCTGCATATCACTTAGTCAAATATGTGTGTGTTCTTCTCTCTCATTTCCTAACAAGTTTGGTCGGCATGTAACTGATTTTTTTTTACTTTAGCCATTCTAAACTTTACTATTTCTGTTGTTCTACAGCTTCCTGTCCACTGGCCTGTCTTATGCCACCCTCCACCATGAGTTTCTCATAGGAAAATCAACCATTTCAGGCATAGAGAGGTCTACATGTGCAGAAATCTGGACAAGACTCCATCAAGTGGTCATGCAAGAGCCCAGGATGGAAGACTGGTTAAGGATATCAAGGGAGTTTGAGGAGGACTGCCAGTTTCCAAATTGTATTGGGGCCCTGGATGGCAAACATATCAGGGTGCGTAAGCCGCCGAACTCAGGGTCCCAATCCTTCAATTATAAACAATACTTTTCTGTTGTATTGTTGGCTCTGGTAGACCCTCAATACACGTTTATAATTGTTGACATTGGGGCCTATGGAAGGACGGGAGACTCTAGAGTCTTCAATACTTCCATAATGGCTCGGCGGCTACGCACCAACCAGTTGGATCTACCACCACCACGCCAGCTACCAGGCTCCCCCGAACAATCAGTCTCTTATGTCCTTGTGGCAGATGAGGCCTTTCAGTTATCGCGCAATGTCATGAGGACATATCCCCGGCGCAACCTTGACCACAGGCGCAGAATTTTTAATTTGCGCCTATCACGTGCTAGGCGACTGGTGGAGTGTTCCTTTGGGATTCTTTCTTGCCAAATGGCGGGTACTCCAGTCTGCCATTCAGTTGATTGAGCAAAATGTGAATGAAGTTGTGAAAGCCTGTGTTGTTCTGCATAACTTCACCAGGATACATGATTGCTCCTCCTCTGATGGTGTGCATAGGCCGGACAATGTGCGCAGGGTGAGACCACCTATGAACCCTCAACGTAGACCGCTCTCTGGCCTCGAAGTGCATGATATTTTCACTAATTACTTTATCTCACCTGAGGGGGCAACTTCTTGGCAAGAGCATGCTGTGCCTATGTTATAATTTGTTGCTTTAAGTGTGTCAAAATATATATTACTCAAGCCTTTATGATTCTATGAGTGTTTCATTGCATTGGTTGGTGTCTGTTAGTATGTTGTGAGGGATTGTGAAAAATCACACAGAGACGTTAAGTAGAGTAGACAAATATTTAGTTTTGCCTTTTTTTTTTTTTTTTGCTTAAAGGCAAACATAATTTTGCCATAAGACAAATTTGGCAATGGTCAAAATGACCCTTTGTGCCTTCTTTAACTTGTTGTAAAATGAACATTACATAACAAAACAGCCACAAACATTAGGCAAAAACAACATTGCTGAATGACTAGATTAACCTAGATTTGCCAACAAAAGGTGAGCTCCATCACCAAAATAAAGGCAACAAGATAACATTCACATTTCCTCATAATGTTATCCAAACATAGAAAGATTCCACCATGACAGGCAAAGCTACCTCACAGCTTTCACACAGATATTACCTGTCTGTAGAACAGACAATATTTAAGCATGCTATACCGGAAAGGATGAAAATACAAAACTCACTTGTTAAGACATAGAGAGAGCGGGATATTCTGAATGCTGGTCGCCTAGAAATTTTGTACTAGAGATTGCTAACAAAAAAGGTGACTACTTAACTAAGGCGAGCACGCCTTTCCTTGGCGTTAGCAAGTGAGTAATGTATTTTCATCCTTTCATTTTACAGCATAGCGCATTTAAAGATTCTCTTTTCTACACACATGTAATATCTGTCTGAAAGGCGTGAGGTAGCGTTGCCTGTCATGATGGATTGTTTCATATGTTTGGAAAACATTGTTTAAAAATGTGAATGTTAAATAATGTTCTAAATGTTGGTGAAGGAGAACACCTGTTTTTTCATTTATATTAGGAGCACCAGTTACATCTCACTGGACATCTCCAACCATCAGAATCATAAATCCTCATATGTTGGGGAAGGGGAACGTGGAAGAACAGCCTGTGGGTGCTGCTGGACATTGTGGCCAACATCGCTCTGTGTGGGGCCATACTGTTGCCCATGATGCTGGAATTGTCCAGCCTCCTGAGACTGTTGGGGATACTGGCCAGAGTAATGATGATGGTGAGGGGCTTCTTGTTGGCTCTGGTAGGCCCGTGGCTCATACCCACCAAGATAGCCAGATCGTCCCCAACCAGGTTGGGACCAGTCTCCAACACTGGGTGGGTACAAGTGGCCATATTGGTGGGGTTGGCTTGAGGAAGACATTTGGGGCTGCGGAATAGACGGTTGGGTAGGGGGAGGAAGGGGTTGAGGTGTTGGCCCACGTATTAGGGGCTGTTCAGACCCTGCTTGAGCAAGCATCTGTGTGGATGGTCTCATGCGCATTAAATTTCATGGTGAGAGCTGCCACCTCTCCAGAAATTCAAAAACCTCATATGGGGTATTGGGGGGGTGCTTGCATCAAGCAGGATCTGAATACATCCCCTAATACGGAGCCTGACCTCACGGGTAAGGGCACAGAGATAAAGGGTGAGGCTACGTGCATAGGCCTCCTCCCCATCATCTGTAGTTACTCTGGACAAATAATTGAGCACCCCTGTGTCCACATTGGTCCTGCTCTCTTGAAGAGTGACCTGGCGCCTTCTTCTTGTTCGTCGTGATGCTAGAGCAGCCTGTGGGGAGGACCTGATCTGGGCAGTTGGGCTGCTGCTCAAGTTGCCCGGCTCTTCCAGGATGGGTGAGGTGGCAGCAGCAGACTGTCCTGGTGGTGTGGTGTGTAGGGCAGCCATTGTGTGGTCTTGTGATGCCTCATCTTCAGCCATCCTTCTTGTAGGGGGAGAAGATGGGCCAGCCACCTCATCCCCTACAGGATCTATAATGGGCTCTGCCTCTGAGGCCGTTCCTCGATCCGTAAGGTTGGATTGAGTTCTGTTATGAAATATAACAGAGGCAAAAATACATCAATATTTTTGTCCCTGTAAAGTATTTGTGAAATGTATTTGTGTAATGTGGTGTGAGGTATGTACTTACGGTCTCAGATCCAGAATTGGGGCGAGGAAGTTCAGCTGGTCATAGTATATATATTTTCTTTTTACATGTCCAGCATCCCCACTCCTGGACCGCTGCTGGCGTTCCCGGCGGAACTGGTCCCGGATGCTTCGCCAGCGTTTCATCACATCTTCCACTGCAATGTGACAGGAAAGATTGTCAAAATCACATATTTGAGAGGTCACATTTTCTAACAGTAGTCTAGGCATGGGGCCTTCTGGGGTGTGCTTTCTACCCATGGTGGCATATGTAATTGGGCCGATACACAGGGTCTCATTAGCTACACTTAAACTAATTTTATTGGCTAGGAGGATGAGGAGCTTGTGGCCTAACCCCTAATTATGGCTGTGTGAAGCCACGTGTCACATCCAAATGTAACGGCCTCATGAGGCTAATAAAATTACATGCCCAGGAAGGAGGGTGCTGATTGTAGAATCATTTTTTAGCGCGCGCTAAGGTTAATGATGTTTTTATGGTTGCACTTACGAATTTTATGCTGCTCATCACGTGGTCTGTCACCAAAGTCATGGTACATCTGGCGACAGATGCGCCTCCATGACGCCTCCTTTCTTGTCCGGTTCGCATAATTTGCATCGCGTGGGTCCCATATTTCGGGACGCTCCTGCACCAGCACAATTAGCATCTCAACATTAATATATGTGGACGCCATGCTGCTGCTGTACTCCATGGAGGCGTACTTCCTGGATGTCTGGAGCGCTTTTTGAGCTCATTTGCATGTCTAGGCTTCCTGATGATGGATTGGCCCATTTCCTGTCACCAGCCAAAAGACCTGCGTATTGCTCGCAGGTCACACGTGTGTTCCGTGTGTAATCCGTATTTTTTGCGCACCCATTGACTTGCATTGGCGTACTACGGGCGTGGTACGCTTACAATCGCAGCATGCTGCGATTGGCATGGAGCGTAGGATACGGATGAGAAATATACGCCTGGTGCGAGTGACCCATTGAAAATCATTTGTCCGTGTCTAATGCGTACTTTTTGCACCTCTCACGCGCCCGTATTCCTCGCCAGTGTGACTCCAGCCTTATGCTTTAACTGTATATATCAAAACTATTTTAACAAGAAACATAAAAAGGTATAGAGGGTAAGGATTAGAGAAAAAGAGAAAATACAAATTACAGGTTATAATGCTTGAATTATTTTACAGGTAAAAACACTGCTCTCAAAACATACAATATGTGACCATGAACTAAAAATCAAAGCTGTAGGCAATGCCTCTCAGATAATCCATCAAGCTTCTATTATTGAATCTTGCACGATACGTTTAACCCTTGCTGAAATTGCAGCATAGTTTTTGTTTCTTGCAGCAATGGGATTTCCTGCTATTATCTGAATAATTTCAGAACTATGGAGCTCTTGCTGATGTTTCAGACAGTTAATGAACCGGTATATATTTTGGAAAAGAGTACCACATGTTTCTCGAAAGCTACGGTGCCATCCTTCGACATCATTATTTGTTCGCTGTTGATCATTCAATGTTCGTTCATACACATTCCAGAATTGAACTGGAAACAAAGGTGCTTGACGTCCTCTGTGATTCATTCGACCGATATAGCTGTCTTCAAAATAGTTGGCAATAGGTATTGCTTCTTGTGGAAAGTCAGGATCTTCCACCAATTCTTCAAATGATTGCACAACATTCTGTGGTGGTAGAAAGGCCAGGGCAGGTATCATGTGCATCCAACGGGCAAATTCATGGTCACCTTGGTATTGCATCTTGAGTCCTTCATTTTGAACTTTACGCCAAACCAACTGTGATAGGTGGAAAAAGCAACCAGTCTTCACAAGGTTGGGGAATTCACTTTCAAATGCCTGTATTACAGCTAGTTCAAAATCCAACATCAGGTTGTCTGGCTGCAGTCCAGGCTGCAAGTTCTTCGGCTCTTGCAGCAACCTCTGGTATGTAGAACGGCTCTTGTCTGTCAGCAAGGTGTACACTACAGGAACAACAAGGCCACTGTGGACTACATGGATTGTGTAAAGTTGCTTAAACAAGGCTGGTGTAGTGAAAAACATGCCATCAGCAAACCACTCTTTACTTTGTGCCAGTAGATGGAGATTGTCTCTTGTTCCAAATATCAACATACGGCTGTGTCCATTTCCTAATTTAAAATTAAAGTATTAGTAGAGGAAATAACAGAAAAAGTGTAACAAGCAGCAGACAGAGTTTTGGGATAAATTCACAAAAAAATTATCCTAATCAGAAGCCTCTGTTCATATCTCACATTAAATACTCACATTTTGCTCCAGATTTTCTGATTTCATAATAAAAAAACTGAACAAAATCTAGTGTGAAGGGGCCAACCAATAGTTTTTTTACAACATATATTGTCCCAGTGGAAAATTATATATTTTTGTTTAAAATTAAAATTACTTCCAAACTTGAAATAGGTCACATTTTTAGGGTACCTTTAGACCCTTCAACTACACGCCCGTTCAGCATGGCCGATCGCCGCCATGCTGAACGGCCGTCTAGTTGACAGCCGCATCCAGACGCAGCGTGCGGCTGGACATTTGAATGAACGACTGGGCGGGCCGCCCACCTGAATGGGGCATTCCTTTCAGGCGGATGGGCGCGCTAGTCGTCGGGTGGGCAGCGCGGACGTTCGTGACGTCCGCGCTGCCTATGCTGTCTCATTGAGAGGATTGTGCAGGACGCAAAAAAAGGCAGTAAAATCACCAGTGTGCTTTTGGCCTAAGGCATAACTGAATGGTCCATTAGGCTGGGGTCATATGCAGCATTAATGTGTAACTCCCATCCACATGCTGATGAAAAAATTTTGTTTACAAAAAAAAAACATGCAGTGCAGCATTTCAAAGTATGCTGCCATTATACAAACAAAATTCCAGCCATTCAGACAAGGGGCTGAAATCCTGCACTAAAACCTGCACCTACCGTATTTTTCGGACTATAAGACGCACAGGACCATAAGACGCACCCCAATTTTCAGTAGGAAAATAGGGGAAAAAAATAATGTGTCAAATGGGGGTCTGTCTTACAGTTCGAATTCAGCTTACCTGGGAAGGGATCCGGCACAGGTGGAGAAGTAGTCACAGGTGTCATTCAGTGGTCCAGGCTCGTGCGGTGGCGGCTCTGTGCTGGGGCAGGTTGGTTGTGCTGGGGTAGGGGCAGCTGTGCTGGGGCAGCTGTGCTGGGGCAGGGGCAGCAGTGCTGGGGCTGGGGCAGCTGTGCTGAGGCAGGGACAGCTGTGCTGGGGCAGGGGCATCTGTGCTGGGGCAGGGGCAGCTGTGCTGGGGCTGGGGCAGCAGTGCTAGGGCAGGGGCAGCTGTGCTGGGGCTGGGGCAGCTGTGCTGAGGCAGGGGCAGCTGTGCTGGAGCTGGGGCAGGTGGGCTCTGTGGTGGTGGCAGCGGGCGGCGCTCTGCGGTGCGGTGGTGGCAGCGGGCGGCGCTCTGCAGTGCGGTGGTGGCAGCGGGCTGTGCTCCGGTGCAGGGGCGGCGGCTCCGCTGGCATTTCTTTGCAGCCCGGAGGCCCCCCGCACTCCCCTTGCTGGCCGCCGCCATGTTGCGGTGGCCTCCGGGAGCATGGACGCCAGAAAGATGGCCGCCGGTCCGGGGACGGCGCATGCGCGGGATCAGATCTCTTCCCGAGATCTCGGGGGACGAGATTCAAATCTCGGCAACGAGATCTCGTCCCCCGAGATCTCGGGACGAGATCTAAAGGTGCGCATGCGCCGTCCCCGGACCGGCGGCCATCTTCCCGTCGTCCATGCTCCCGGAGGCCACCGCAACATGGCGGCGGCCAGCAAGGGAAGTGCGGGGGGCCTCCGGGCTGCGACGAAATGCTGGCAGAGCCGCCGCCCCTGCACAGGAGCACAGCCCGCTGCCACCACCGCACCGCAGAGCGCCGCCCGCTGCCACCACCACACCGCAGAGCCCCGCCCACTGCCACCAGCCACCAGCCAGAAGTTTAGTACCGTGTATTGTGACCATAAGACGCACCCCCCACTTTCCCCCAAAATTTTGGGGGAAAAAAGTGTGTCTTATGGTCGGAAAAATATGGTAAATCCATAGAGTTAAGTGAAGATTTTGATACAGAATTAGGGTACCACAATAGCGGCCACAATTGCAGGCACAAATAGATTCCTGTGGGATCTGCAATTGCTACCGCAATTACAGCCGCTGCGGAGATGCCGCTCCGCAATCCCCTTCCGTCAGTGGGCATGAGGCCTCAGGCTTTATCCAGACAAGCTGGATTTACAGGCGTATTCCGTGCTGTGTTTCCTGCCTGAAACCTGCCCTTTCATGTCTATGGTGCGGGTTACGGGTGGATTCCGGATCCCGGAAGGAATGGGAATGGGCAAGAGGGAAACCTCCCGAAAAATGCCTGCAAACCACGCCAAATACGCTCGGTTTAGGCCATAGCAAGGCATGGCCACGCCCATAGCAGAACTTGGCCACGTCCCCTATTTGCAGAAGTGTTTTACCAAAGCGCTTGCAAAGTGCTTAAAAAGTGCTTGGAAGCAGCAGGCAAAATGCATCTGCAAATCCTGGCGTATCTCATCTGAGCTCTGGAGTTCAGCCCGAACTGTCCACGGATCTGCAGGACTGAACTACGAGAGCCAAGGAATCAGCCGGCGATGGCAGTTCAGCCCGTGCATGCCGCAGACAGGCGAGGCTGAACTCCGGGGCAGCATCCAGGACAGGTATGGCCAGTACAATGCTGCATATTTGGAATTAGTGTTGGCCGGTCCGATCACTGAAAATCGTAATTTATTACGATTTTCAGGCTGATTGTTATTTTAAATTACGATCCGATTTGTAGCCAGATCATGATGATGATCTGAATTAGAAATCGGAATCCTCCGTAATCTGAAAATACTGTCCGGGCATACACGCCCGAACAGTGTGCATATATATATATATATATATATACACACACACACACTATACGGGTGTACAGCGTGTGTGCATATTTAGCTTTAGTAAATGGCTCCAGGCTGCGCTGTTAAAAAATAAACAAACCCAGTTACTCACCTCTTTCTCCAGTGTCCAGTACTGGCTCCGTCTCCTAGCCCAGCAGTGCAGGGAATCCCGAAATCTGGGCGGCGCATCGCCGCCTCTGTGCCTGCCGTACTATAACAACAGTGGAGAGTGATTCCAGGACCGCTCACTAGACGGTCCTGGGAAAGCACCACATCACGTCACAGAACAGCCCAGCACATATGCAGAGGTGGTGATGCACAACCCAGAATGCATAGCATTGGGATTTCGGAATTCCCTGCACCGCCGGAGACAGCGTTGGACACCGGAGAGAGAGTTGAATAACTGGGTTTGTTTATTTTTTAACAGCGCAGCTTGGGGACATTATATATATGCAAGAAAGCTGGAAGAAGAGTGGCTCAACTGAGATTGTTGCTGAGGACTCAGTGTGCTGCTAGAGCAGGGGCTGGCTTCCGCCCGTACTTAACATGCATCCATGAAGAAAGACCTCCGTGCTGCTGAAGTCCTATACAAATCCTTTATTGCATTTCAAAGTTCCAAAAGTGCCAGACCACCATCACCCACCCACATATATACATATATATACACACACACTGTTTGGGCGTACAGTGTGCATATATATATATATATCTACATCTAGCTCTGGAGATTGGATCTGAATTAATTCCAATCTTTCTGTACGATCAGCCCGATCTGATCCTATCTTTCCAGTGATCGGCCAACACTAGTTGGAATCAGTAGGCCTCACTACATTATATTACCCTCAAAGTTTCCCTTGAAGGCAAAAATCACATAGTATTTTATATCAGCACCTTATAGTGTAGCATTTTTCACATTTGTGCAAAATAAACTTTGCAATAATTATGCATAATGGAATTGTTTTAATACAATGTTAAATGGTTAAGTAGCTTACCAGAGTCATGCAGAAGGAACTGCTGCTGGACACCATCAATACTGAACTCCTGGAACTCCAGGGGGATAACAAGTTGATCAAGAGTTTGAGGTAACCTTGGAATATTGCCAAGTTGCCTTGCTAATCATATTGTCCTCTTCAGTGATGCTTTCCTTGGGAGAAGCGCTGCAACATTAGAATGGGCTCCTGAGAATCTGTTGTGGTGTCTCCTGTGTTGTCCTTGCCCTGGTCACAGCCTCATTAACAAGTCGGATTGCTTCAGGTCTTGCAGCTTGTGCTGCGTGATTGTGAAGATTGACTACTTTCACAACTTCGCCAGATTCTTCATTGGTCCAAACACGTCCCTTGCAAGTTGACCGTTTTTCACATACCCAGATGGAATGGACATCATCAGCGGTTCGTTTGGAAAATAAGTAAATGTGATTCTCATGGACCAACTTCCTCCTTCCACGTTTGGACAGAACTGAATTCATAGTTGTAGAAAGTGAATTGCTGTGGAAGCTGACTGATTTTTGTGGCAGTACACTTCTCTCTTTGTGGAGATTCCAGACACTGCTATATTCTGATGTACAGATGGAATAAAAGCTAGTCTAATGTAACTTGCAGGTCATGTGACCTGCTACTTGTTACATTTGCAACAAAACTTGCAACAAAGCAGGTCAGTGCTGGGTCAGGTAAAAGTTCAAAATTGTTTAGATTTTAGGCCTCTTGCACACTGTAATTTTAGAGTGGCTTCACACTTGCGTTTGTGGCCGCCAGAGGTCGATCCGCTCTGGATCTGACATCCAGCTGACCCCAGGGCAATGCTGGCTGAATGCTGGCATTCCGCTTGCATTGCCCATAGAAGTGAACGGCTGGGTTCCGCGATCTGCAGCCGCCCGTTCGCTTTCGTAATGCCGCATTCCGCTATCAGTGTCAGAACAAAAAGAAGAGCATTTTCTTCTTTTCGTTCCGCTGCAGGTTAGCGGAATGCGGCATTACAGAAGCGAACGGGCGGCCTGTAGTGCATATGTAACGGAAGTGTGAAAGCACCCTTATGCTGCCACTGTTTTAGAACTCCAAAGCACATGCTTTACTGGCATTTTTCAGAGCGCTTTTGTGAGCGCTCTCGGTAATGACCCATAAGATACAGGCTATTGATGAATGTTAAGTGCTCAAAAATAGCTCCTGTAATAAAAAGAGCTGGCCGAAACAACACCTCGCTTTTCTAGCCATTGACTTATCTACTATATAATTTTCTAAGGGTCACTTTTGTCTTTCTGTCTGTAACGTTTTATTCGTATATTCTTTGGTCGCGGCGTCTGTCTGTCATGTAAATCCAAGTCGCTGATTGGTCATGGCAAAACGCCCACGACCAATCAGCGATGGTCACAGCCTGCCATAAAAATGGCCGCTGCTTCACTGCCCTGCACTCACCGCTGACCGCTCACACAGGGTTAATGCCAGCGTTAACGGATTGTGGTGTACCGCACTCCGTTAACGCTGCTATTAACCCTGTGTGACCAACTTTTCGCTATTGATGGTGCCTATGCAGCATCAATAGTGAAAAGATGTAATGTTAAAAATAATAATAAAAAAAAAGTTATTCTCACCCCCTCCAACGTCGCGCTGTCCTCCGCGCCTCTCTCCGATGCACGCCGTGCCTTCCGGTCCGAACGATGCTTTGCGTCCAGGACCTGCGATGATGTCACGGTCATGTGACCGCAACGTCATCGCAGGTCCTACGCTCAGACCGGAAGCCACCGCCAGCACTGCAGAGAGGCGCGAGGACTTCAGGGCCCGCGGCTGAGATGAGTATATCTTTATTATTTTTTTTAAACACGAATATAGTGCCCACATTCCTAGACTACGTGGACAGTGCAATATACTACGTGACCAGTGCAATATACTACTGTCGGGATCCCTCAGATATCTCTTTCATCTGAAGGACCGATGTTCTTGGGTGTAAGGCACCATATTTCTCTAATTGATTGCTCCGTCGAGAAGAATTACACAGACATAAGCTGTATAATACAACTCGGGATGCCTGCTGCGCGCCTCTGGCTTATCAGTTAGGCTTCCATCTTTTATAGCAAAGAATTTAGACATTTACAGACATGCGCAATAAAGAAAAGAAAAATAGTTACTTCTACAACAGCTTTGCCATGTAAGCAGGAAATATTTGACCTTGGTTCACAAGGGAGATGTCTGAGACATCGCCTCGAAGAAAAGATAAAGTTCAGCAGAATTCATTTAACTCATTCAGTTCTTATCATTCCCCCCTTTGACATCTTCATTTTCCACAATCTGGAACACTGGATCCTGCAACAACAGCGGATAGTGGCTCATTCACCAGGTACTATCCCAGGCCGACGGGTTGCCCAAGGGAGACAGGTCTTCTACCTTCTCCATCCCCCAGATACTGAAGCCACGTCCATCATTGCAAGAGTACGCTCCTTCATGCCAGAAATGAGATGTCAACCTAGGACTCAAAGGAATAATAGTTAAATTCTTGTTGTTTACAGTCAAACTTCCTTATCTATTTCTACATCTTTTCTTGCATACAGAGATACACCAAAAAACAAGTTTCAGTAACACATATATTATAAGGAGACAAACGGCAATACGTAATAAACTTAGTATAATCCCAGCTATCCAGCCTCCAATACCCTTAAACCAATTAGCTGGATTAAGAAAAGAGAAGGTGTCTGACCACCAACTGTCCTTAGTACGATTATTGTCTTTATCGTACTGATCTCTAAGTCTTTGAACATCCTCTATTTTTGATCTTAACTTTAAACTACTGTTGGGATCTATATAATGACAGCAAGCGGGTCCGATGACTTGACACATACCTCCTTGCGCTGCAGTTAAATAATCTAGTACTATGGTATGCTGATTAGTGACTATGATAAGCTGATTTTGGACAGCAACAGTGGTGTTCAATATATCCAATATATCCCATATTTGGTCATCTAAGTAATCTGTAGCCCTGACTAATTTATCCCACATTTGAGTAATCATAGGATAAATAAAAATAGAGCTGACAATTTTATTAGCCACACTCATCTGCACTATATGTGGTCTCCCAGAGAGGCGAGGTGTATTGTCAGCAGCTCTTTTGTACAACGTGTGTTTAGGTATGCTCTGAGTATTCAACTGGTCATTCGGAATAACAAAGGTAGCTGGAGTCAAACGACCCAGAGTACAAGCACCTTTTACCCCTACTGGCAACCATTTATATGCATTGTCTCCACATACCCAGTACATGTCACTAGGTAGGTCCCATAGGGCTGAATGTTGTAGTACCAGTCTATGAACTAAATCTATGAATGCAGATGCATTCTGGAGCATGCACCAAGGTGAAAATTGTCCTAAAGGACTACAATAACCTGCATCAGGGTTTCCACAAGGGGAGGTTCCCTTCTTATATTCCGAGGACTCGTTACAAGGCATATTACCAGGAATATTAATACAAGTTTCGTTAGTGCCCTGGGGAAATAAATTGGAGTACTCCCATGACATATTATGTAACTTTCTTTCTAGCAACATTGGTTTGAAGGCATCAGTAGAATGAGAAGTTACATCAAAGCTAACTTGTAAACCATACGTTGGAACTTGCCCCAAGTAGGTTAACCGAGTCCTTTTCCTGGGTACCCAAGCCCCCCCTTTATATGCCAGATATTGAAGGTGTGTATTACTTCCTGAAAGATTACCCTGCCACCAAGGGTATCCTACCCATCCCACAATAGGTATTCCAACAGTTGTGTTCCATAACTTCACATTATTTGTGGCATTATTAGCAAGTGTATCAGAACAACTGGTCCAGGCAAATAATTCCTCGGGTGGCACAGGAATAACAAGGAACGGAATACTAGTGGCTGATACTGGTGAATGTGTGCAGATCCAGCAATCTGCTGGAGACTGAGTGTCATTTGACCAATCATTCAGTAATTTTTCATGATGTTGTATAAACTTATTATTCAAGGACATTGGAGAATTTAGACTGTCCCACGCAGCTACCATTATTACAGATAATGCAACAAAACCAAACCAAAACATTATGCACTCTTATGCTTTGTTAATTCCTGTGGCTAGTTTGCAATGCGATGCGTGGATCCAGGTTGGTCGTCCTTCCAACTTAACAGAAGTAGGCGTCGTTAGGAGTACTTGGTAAGGTCCTTGGTATCGGGGTTCAAGGGTCTTTCTGGAGTGTTTCTTGACATATACGTAATCACCAGGTTGTAGACAGTGAGTTCCTTCCACACTATCTGGATCTGGAATGGAAGAGAAAACTAGAGAATGCATTTGAGTTAAATGCTTTTGCAACTGGATTACATAACTTGTCAAATTAACCACATTGAGTGTTAAGACCTGTGGGTAGTACAACCCTGTGTTTGGTGGTCTTCCAAACAATATCTCGAAGGGTGACAGTTTAGTTTTCCCCGTGGGTGTGTACCTTACTGAGAATAATGCTAATGGGAGACACTCTGGCCATGGTCTATGGGTCTGCTCCATGGTTTTCTGTATTTTTAATTTTAGTGTCCCGTTCATTCTTTCTACCTTCCCTGAACTCTGTGGGTGGTAGGGTGTATGAAATGCTTGTTCTACACCTATCATTTGCATTACATTTTGCATTACCTCAGCAGTAAAGTGTGTACCTCTGTCTGATTCAATTGTTTCAGGGACACCGAATCGTGGTACTAGTTCCATCACTAGTTTCTTTGCAGTGGCTCGAGCTGTAGCCGTTTTCACCGGGTAGGCCTCTGGCCATCCAGAGAACATGTCAACACACACCAGAACATATTCATATGGTCCACTTCTGGGGAGTTGAATGTAGTCGATCTGTAGTCTCTGGAAGGGATATAACGGCCTAGGACTGTGTTTCCATGGAGTTTTCACTACCTGTCCGGGATTGTGTGCTAGGCATATGGGACAGGAGGTACAGTGTAGCTGCGCCACCTTCCCAAACCCAGGAGCAATCCAAACCTTCGTGACTAGGCGTGTCATTCCATTGGCGGACATGTGAGTTGGAAGATGAACTACTTCTGCCATCCTTGGGTACAAAACCCTAGGCAAGCAGTACTTCTGATCTTTCTTCCATATTCCGTTCGTCTTCTCAGCTCCCATCTTTTCCCAAGTTTCCTTGTCCGTCTGAGCGGAGTCTTCTTGGAACTTTTGTAAGTCTGTAAACAATTCTGATGCATCCTTGTGCACTATGTTTACTTTTTCTGGAGTCCCCAAGGCAGCTTGCTTCGCCGCCTGGTCTGCTTTTTCGTTGCCTTTTGCTTCCATGTTGTCTTTTCTGGTGTGTGCTGGCACCCTCATAACGGCCACCCCCTGTGTCTGGGCCACATTCTCGAGGATTTCTCTGATCAGTGTGGCATGTTTTATGGGTGTTCCTGCTGCTGTCATGAAACCCCTTGTGCGCCACAAAACCCCAAAATCATGTACTATCCCAAAGGCATATCTTGAGTCAGTGTAGATATTTGCTGTTTTTCCTTTGGAAAGTTTTAATGCCTCATTCAGAGCTGTCAGCTCAGCCTCTTGTGCGGACATGTGGGGTGGAAGTGCCTTTGCTACAATAGTCTCATGTGGTGACACTACCGCATATCCTGTGTGGAATTTTCCACTTTCATCGGCATATCTGCTGCCATCCACAAAAAGTACAAAGTCTGGATTTGACAATGGTGTGTCTGTGACATTGGGCAAGCCAACAACTTCTTGCTGCATCAGTTCTATGCAATCATGTTCAACCTCGTGTGGGGACTCAAAAGAAAGCGATAATGTGTTCTCATCTATATCCCCCCTTCAGAATCTGCAATTGGCAACAATGTAGCCAGATTCAGATTCTGAGTTTTGGTAAACGTAACATTAGGAGGCATAAGCAAGGCACATTGCAATCTGAGTTGTCTTGCCATAGAAATATGTTTAGAAGAAACCTGATTCAGGATACCGTATATATCATGTGTGGTACAGACAGTTAGTGGGTTATCCAGTACAATATCAGAAACTTTGTCAAGTAGCAATGCGATTGCAGAGACTGCTCTAACACAGGATGGTGTTCCCTGTGCTACAGAGTCTAATTTGGCAGAATAGTATGCAAGGGGTCTATTCTTTTTGTCATGTTTCTGTGTCAAAATGCCAGTAGCATGCCCTCTAATTTCAGCGGCCATCAGTTGAAAGGGTATATCATAGTTAGGTATACCTAATGCTGGGGCTGACACTATGGCCTTCTTCAGATACTGAAATGAGTCTCGTGCAATGTCAGTCAGTTGGAAAGGTATTGTGTTGATGCAATCATACAGTGGCTGCATGTGTTCACTAGCATGTATGACCCATTGGCGGCAAGACGAAACTAAACCCAAAAATGCTCTCAACTGCTTATGGGTTGTCGGTTCCTTCATTTGTTGTACAATTGTGATTCTGTCATTGGTTAAGTGTCGGGTACCATGTGATAGACAATGTCCTAAGAATATGACTTTTGGTTGGCAAAACTGTAATTTTTCTCTGTTGACCTTACATCCATTGTCTGATAAAAACATCAGTAGTGAAAGTGTATGGATTCTACAGTTAGCCTCATCAGGTGCACAAAGCAACAGGTCATCCACATATTGTAAGAGCACAATATCAGGTGGGTGTGGCCAGCCGGCCAACACAGACTGCAATGCTTGCGTGTACAATGTGGGTGAATGCTGCATGCCCTGTGGCAGTCTGGTCCAAGCATATTGTTTGCCCTTAAATTTAAAAGCGAACAGATGCCAACAGCTTTTGTGGAGGGGCACTGAGAAAAATGCGTTCGACAAATCAATCACTGAAAAACATTTCGATTGACTAGGGATTTTTGCCAATAGCGTGTGTGGGTTAGGTACTACTGGTGTCAAAGGAACAAGGACCTTATTTATCTCTCTCAGATCATTATCTTCCCCGTCATTCCAGGTACCTCTGTGTACCATCAACACCTGTCTTAAGTAAGCAGCAAATCGGGCTGGATTGATAATCGGGTCAGGGGCGTTAGACAACAAAGCCATACATTCAGTTGCAGTCCAAGGCTGGTAATGATTAGTAATTATATGTCTAGTGACGTAATCCCCCTGTGCTGTAATCTCCCTGAAGGGGCTGCTTTGTGATCTGACAGGGGCTAATAGGTTGGGCGCAAGGTATCGGGGTGCACCACAGGCAAGACAATTCTCCCTCCAATTGGGGTTTTGTTGACCACAATTACTGCAGACCCATCCAGGTTCATCACTGCCACTAGGTGGCTTAACAGCTATTTGCGCCTCTGGGTACAGCTTAGCCGGTGGTGGAGGTGAACTGGGAGTTGTGGCAGGAGCCATAGGTACTGGTGGTGGCACTGACAAAGGGGTTGGATAGGGTGGAGGCTCATGCATTTTCTCCACTGGGTCATCTGTCATTCTGACCTTCTTTGGACGTATCCATTTCCCTGTCTTCTCGTTATATGCCCACTTTTCCCTCTGAGCAACTTGTGTACATTTTAAACATGCTTCAACCTGTTCTCCCCATCCCGCATCTGCAATTTTTCCTGATTTCGTGTCTTTTATCTCCTTCCATTTGTCCTCATTTAAAGCCTCTTTCCCTTCTACCTTGAATTTTTTTAATACCTTTTCTAGGTCTCTTGCTGCACTTTTTCCATATCTATCTTCAATTATATCACATAACCAATTTCCCTCCTCAGGTGTCTTTCCCTGACTGTTCCCCATTTCTTTATCCTGTTTCTCTTGTTCCTTCCTGTTAATCCTCCCTTCCTTAGGTGGTGTATTGGGTAAGCTCAAGACTAGGCTCTACTATACCTCGTTACCTTCTTCCTAAGGTGCTAACAGGCTAAATGGGGTGTCTGTTCCTCGTTGTACTACGTGTTTCGTGTACTTATATGCTATGTAACATCCGAACAGAAGCACTCCCACAACACACAGGATTGTAAACAAAGTATCCATCTATCGGGGTTCTTCAGTCATATCTTGTCACAGGCTCATTTCACGGTCCTGTGCTCATTCGATCACACTCTTATCTGTCACAAGGTTTATTCGTAAAGGGTGTTGATTTAAGCTTAGGCGGTGACCTCCCAGAAAGGACGCTGTCACATAACCCAGTTAGGCAATATCACCACTCTTTGAACGAATACCTACTGTGCAGCTTATTTTTCTACTTTCCACAACCTTTCAAATCAAAGCAGCCACTCAACAACCTCACTGATTCCTAACGCGGAATCGTCTATTGTGAAAAACTTGTCCGTTCGGGCTGCGCAGTATGAACTGTTCACCCAGCCTTAGATTCCGTAATGTTAGACCTCTCAATGTATCATTCAATGGGATATGTGTATTTAATGCTAGTAATATCCACCATTCATCTCCCTTACGTACGTGGTGAAATTTTTGTATATTCAACCCTGGGACTGTTCCCGCAAACGTCCATGCACCATACCATTTTGATTTGCATCAGCTCTTCTCCTAAAGATAGCAGTATACAGGCAGAATCTACAATAACCTCTCATTCGAGCAGAAATTACATATGCGTGTCACACCCGATTTCCTGAGAGTTCTTATATGGACCTGATTTTACGGCCCCCTCCTCTACTAGATTCCCCTTTATACGGACCTTAGTTATAATGATAGATTATGAAGAGCAGAGAAGAGAAAAATTGATCTCTTACCTGGCCAGGTGTTTAGGTCTGCTGTTCACAATTTCATCAGTAACCGGAGTTATCCGTAGATCAGGTAGTCTTGGAGAGGTGCCTATATCAGGTCCCTGTTCGGGCGCCAGGAAACTGTCGGGATCCCTCAGATATCTCTTTCATCTGAAGGACCGATGTTCTTGGGTGTAAGGCACCATATGTCTCTAATTGATTGCTCCGTTGAGAAGAATAACACAGACATAAGCTGTATAATACAACTCGGGATGCCTGCTGCGCGCCTCTGGCTTATCAGTTAGGCTTCCATCTTTTATAGCAAAGAATTTAGACATTTACAGACATGCGCAATAAAGAAAAGAAAAATAGTTACTTCTACAACAGCTTTGCCATGTAAGCAGGAAATATTTGACCTTGGTTCACAAGGGAGATGTCTGAGACATCTCCTCGAAGAAAAGATAAAGTTCAGCAGAATTCATTTAACTCATTCAGTTCTTATCACTACGTTGGCTGGCCAATATACTACGTGCGCTGTGCAATTTAGTACGTGCGCTGTGCAATTTACTACGTGAGCTGTGCAATTTACTATGTGCGCTGTGCAATTTACTATGTGGACTGTGCAATTTACTATGTGCGCTGTCCAAAATACTACGTCGGCTGTCCTATATACTACGTGGCCTGTGCAATTTACTACATGGACTGTCCAATATACTACATAACCTGTGCAACATACCACGTGGCTGTGCCTTCTAGAATACCCGATACGTTAGAATCGGGCCACCATCTAGTATATTAAAAATTGGCAATCTTCTTAGCGATTTTCCAGTGCTTAGCACTTGGGAAAGTGGCTACTGTGAAAGCGGTCTTAGGGCTAAAACACAAGGCCGAAATTCCCTGCCTATTTGGGGCCGAAACATCTGGGGGCAAAAAGCAGGGGGTGAACTGCTGGGGGCGAAACATCCGGGGGTGAAACATCCGGGGGCGAACTGCTGGAGGCGAAACATCCAGGGGTGAACTGCTGGGGGCAAAACATCTGGGGGCCAAACATCCGGGGGCGAACTGCTGGGGGCCAAACATCCGAGGGTGAAACATCCGGGGGCGAACTGCTGGGGGCGAAACATCCGGGGGCGAACTGCTGGGGGCGAAACAACCGGGGGTGAACTGCTGGGGCGAAACATCCGGGGGTGAACTGCTGGGGGCGAAACATCCGGGGGCGAACTGCTGGGGGCGAAACATCCGGGGGGCGAAACATCCGGGGGCGAACTGCTGGGGGCGAAACATCCGGGGGCGATCTGCTGGGGGCAAAACATCCGGGGGCGAAACATCCGGGGGCAAACTGCTGGGGGCGAAACATCCGGGGGCGAACTGCTGGGAGCGAAACATCCGGGGGGCGAAACATCCGGGGGCGAACTGCTGGGGGCGAAATGTGCGGGGGCGAAATTTGCAGGGGCGAAACAACCTGGGGTGAAATGCTGGGGGCGAAATGTTCGGGGGCGAAGTGTACCTGGGGGCGAACTGCTGAGGGCGAAATGCTGGGGGCGAACTGCTGGGGGCGAAACTTCCAACTCCCTCAAATCCCGCTGGCTGCCGGCAGTGTAACGGGGTCTTCCAAGCTGGGGTACCTCTTTCAGTACCACCCCGTGTTTTCGGAGATCCGCTCTGCGTTGGCTGGAGTCTGAATGAAGGACGCTGGCTGGAATTCCTTTGAGTGCATGGGCGCATATAAAAGATCACTGCTTCTCCATGTATTTCCAGTCTGACAACACTTTACTCACAGGACACAGAATATATCACACAGATACAGAGGGCCGGCCAATAGACAAGCGTCAGGCCAGACATGCATTACAAAAGCCGCAGGTGGCCGGAGCCTGCGTATGTTTACTGTGGGAATTACAAAGGTAGGGGGAGGGTGGACACTGCTGATACATTAGGGACATGCATCTCACATGGAACCTATTATATATACATATAACTGCACAACATATTCTGGGTGCTGAGTGGTTCTGTAACAAGCACTAGTAACCTTTTTTTTCTTTCACTGTTTCAGTTCTAGTTTTGCCCCCCGGTGGCAGTTAGGGTCATTGCACTTGATGCTTTCTTTGCTTTGCATTTTGCCCCGGTGGCCACTGGGGTTATAGCAGTTTTTGGCCCCTGATCATTTGACCATTCCCTTTTCCCATATAGGGTCACATGGTCTTTGAGCAGGTGTTGGTGACAGCGTCTTTTTGGGATTCCAACCACGGAAGGGAGCAGCTGGCTGAGGTGTGAAGCCACTGCAGGAACCTGGTGAAGTTAGCAGCTGGCTTGAAGGTTGGAGCCACTGCTGAAACTGGTGTTGAACACTGGCTGTCTGGAGTCCGCAGCAGAGTGAGATGGTGAAGGTGGCACCTGGCTCTGAGGAGTCGAGCCACTGCGAAAAGTTAATCCGGTGATGCACTCTGCTGCCTGGTGCTGCAGCAGAGAAAGATAAGTCTTTTTGGTGTTTCCCCTGTTTGTATTTTTCCCTGGTGTGTATTAGTACAGCGGTGGGGCCAGTGCCTGCACCACCCAGCTCCCTAGCAAGGGATAGGTGTAGGGTGTGCTAGGGTGACAGGTATCCTAATTGGCGTCCGGTACGAAACCGGCCTAGGGATCATTAGGAATGGAGGGACACTGACTCAGGGGAGTGCAGGAGGTCTCCACGTCCCCGTTCCCTATCGCAGGGCCCACCGTTGTAACTGTTTCCCCTTCCCCCGTGTCTTGTCATTTTAGTTACCGGCCTGCAGGTCTTGTCTCACAGGACAGGTCCACGTGACATTATCACCAACCATACTCTGCTGAGCTATGGTCCCAATGCAGTCCTTTGACCAAATGCTGCAAATCTTTATCGATGAGATTAGGGGCTGTGCGGTGAGTTGGTGCAGCAACTGCAGCTGTTGGTGGGCTTTGGGGGCTTGGTTCAGAGACAGGCTCAGTCAGAACCCAAGATATCCCTCCCTGACAGGTTTTCTGGAGGGAGAGATCAATTCTTGGTATTTCAGCAAGCCTGCAAATTATATTTCAGGCTGCGCCCTCGTTCATCAGGGAGTGAAGAGAAACGGGTGGGAATCATTATGTCCCTTCTTAAGGGGGATCCTCAATCCTGGGTCTTCTCCCTGCCGGACGATTCACCATCATTAGAGTCTGTGGATGAGTTTTTTGCGTCTTTGGCGCTAGTGTATGGGGATCCTGATGGGGTCTCCCTGGCGGAATCCCGACTCCGTAGGTGTAAACAGGGAGGCCGGGTTGCTGAGGAGTACTGCTCAGAGTTTAGGAGGTGGGCCACTGACACTCAGTGGAATGACCCTGCACTTAGGAGTCAATTTGTGCAGGGTCTGTCTCCAAAGTTGCAGGATACTGTGGTGCAGTACGCCGCCCCCAGGTCGCTGGAGGCCGCCATGTCCCTTGCCATCTGGGTGGATAGTCGCCTTAGGGAGAGACTTACACAAAATGTGCCCCCTGTAGTCCTCGCTAGGGAGGAGGACCCACCAGTGCGGACAGAGGAACCCAGACAGCCCGGTGTTGTTGGTACAAAAAAGGGGGTGTCTGCGGCTCGTCGTGGTGGGGGGGTATGTGCGTGCCAAGTCTCCAGGCGAACCTATTCAAGTAGGAGGTGCTAATGTGTGTTCAGGCCTGCCAACGGTTCAGGGAGTGGTGTGGGCATGTTTTTACTGTGGGCAGACTGGTCATGTCCTTAAGGCTTGCCCAATGCGCGCCAAATTATCTGTGTCATCTCAGAAGCCGCCTTCCCCTGGTCGTTTGGAGGGAGATGACCAGGGAGTATATATTTCCTCCATTTTGCCCTCCCAAGGTACTATGTCGGCAGAGGTGTTGGCTGGCGGAGTACCGGAGATGATTCATTGGCGGGCGAGGGAAGTAGTCAGCTGGGAGTAGTCATGTGAGGGCTGCTGCCTAGGGACTACTGTCTCTGCCGTCTCTCTTCAACTGACCACTTTCTCTCCAGTGAGAGCAGCAGATGTGCTGCAGGAGAGTAGGGGGAAGTCTCAACCCTCGCCATTAGCCAACCCTGGGAGGTGCAGACCTTGTGGTGGAAGGGGTTGGAGAGTGGTGTACCCCTTGGTGAGTTGCGGGGGTGTGAGTGTGGTGACACAGGTGGACGCCTCTGTTGTCAGTGCCAGAAAGAGTTCACCCTATTTTGACAAACGAATGTGTGGCAATAAACGTTCAGGTCCGGACCTGTGTGTGAACGAGCATGTATGGGTGGCCACCAAAAACATCCAGTGGAAGTGTGTTGCGGGGGTCTGGAATTCTCAGGTGATCAGGCCGTATCTGGTGTCGGCTATCCAGGGCCCGGAGACTTACCAGCTGGAGTTACCCACAAACATGCACAACTTGTTCCCCTGCTCGGCGTTTTGAAGATGTATGGTGCCTCCAGAACATACATTGCCAATACCAGTGGTGCTTGTTTGTCATAAAACTGAAGTTCAGATAGTGACTGGGGAGAACTCTGGACCTGGGCGTCCCTGCTGTAGGTGGTTCCCTGATGAGGAGCGGTTTTGAGGGTCCGGAGGCCCCTCATTAAGGGGAGGGTACTGTCATGATCCATGTTTGATCATGACAGATAAAAGCACTAGCAACCTTTTTTTTCTTGCACTGTGGTGGTTTCAGTTCTAGTTTTTCCCCCGGTGGCAGTTAGGGTCATTGCACTTGATGTTTTCTTTGCTTTGCCTTTTGCCCCTGGTGGCCACTGGGGTTATAGCAGTTTTTGGCACCTGATCATTTGACCATTCCCTTTTCCTATATAGGGTCACATGGTCTATGAGCAGGTGTTGGTGATAGCGTCTTTTTGGGATTCCAACCACGGAAGGGAGCAGCTGGCTGAGGTGTGAAGCCACTGCAGAAACCTGGTGAAGTTAGCAGCTGGCTTGAAGGTTGGAGCCACTGCTAAAACTAGTGTTGAACTCTGGCTGCCCGGTGTCCGCAGCAGAGTGAGATGGTGAAGGTGGCACCTGGCTCTGAGGAGTCGAGCCACTGCGAAAAGTTAATCCGGTGATGCACTCTGCTGCCTGGTGCTGCAGCAGAGCAAGATAAGTCTTTTTGGTGTTTCCCCTGTTTGTATTTTTCCCTGGTGTGTATTAGTACAGCGGTGGGGCCAGTGCCTGCACCACCCAGCTCCCTAGCAAGGGATAAGTGTAGGGTGTGCTAGGGTGACAGGTATCCTGATCGGCGCCTAGTGCGGTACCAGCCTAGGGATCGTTAGGAGTGGAGGGACACTGACTCAGGGGTGTGGAGGAGGTCTCCACGTCCCCGTTCCATATCGCAGGGCCCACCATTGTAACTGTTTCCCCTTCCCCCGTGTCTTGTCGTTTTAGTTACCGGCCTGCGGGTCGTGTCACACAGGACGGGTCCACGTGACAGGGACCCGACAGATGTGGGGGAGTTGAGAACCTGGTTGTTCAGTCGCATGCAAGGGGAAGGTGAGACAGTCACCAAATATATGAACGTCCTTCAGGAACTATACACAGCCATTGAGCGGAAGGACGGTGTGGGTATGGGGACCATCGACACAGCCCTTCACTACCTCTTAGTGATCGGGCTCCGAGACCCTCTGACTAAACAGACATTACAGGAGCGAGTCCGGGTAAATCCGCGCTTGGCTTTCTTTGAGGTAGGGAGTCAGGCACGTGCTCAGTTGCTAGATCAAGGGCTGACAGTCCCGTGGGAAAGGTCCGGAACACTGAAGTCTCCACGAATGCCATCGGGAAGCCTCAGTGGGTGGAATAAATGAAACAAGAACTGAAAAGCATCAGGGGCGAACTGGCCGAGGTGAAGAGGAGGGCCGAGACCACGAGTGAACGGCCTGGAAAGGGCCCGGGACCCTGGGGTCCCCGTAACCCCAGAGGCGGTTCCTGCAGCCTCGGGATTGTTTTGAATGTGGCGAACTGGGCCACTTTCCCCGAGAGTGCCCGCAGCATGGGAGATACCCACCCGGTCGGCCATTAAACTAAAGGGTTCTGGGCTGGGGGGACGCCGCTTGGAGCCAGAAACCACAACATGGGGTTGTGGAAGTCCCGAAGATCTGATTGCAAAGTGTCCAGTGATATGGGCAGAGTTCGAAGGACATGCAGTTCTCTGTCTGGTAGACACAGGGTCGCAAGTAACGATCATGCCGGAGACATATTTCCGGTGGCACTTCCCCGAGGCGATACAGACAGATACCTCCGCAACTATACCAAGAGGTATAGACACTGCTGGGCCAAATGCTGCGGAAAGGAGTTATCCGAGAAAGCCAGAGTCCTTGGGCGGCCCCCATTGTGTTGGTCCGAAAGAAGGACGGCACCTTACGGTTCTGCATAAACTATCGAAAGTTGAACGCCTGTACCATCAAAGACTCATACCTGCTGCCCTGTATAGAGGAGTCCCTATCAGCTCTGGGGAAAGCAACATACTTTTCTACCCTAGATATGGCCAGCGGGTACTGGCAGGTGCCAATGTTGGAGGAAGACCATGCCAAGACTGCATTCATCTTACCTATGGGACTGTACGAATTTAATGGTATGCCATTCGGGCTAGCCAACACCCCCAGAACCTTCCAATGGCTAATGGAGCGGTGTCTAGGAGATCTCAACTTCGAGGTCACGTTGATATACCTGGACAACATCATCATCTACGCAGTCACGTTTGAAGACCACCTGCAGCGGTTGGGGCAGGTGCTCAGTCGGTTGCAAAAGTACGAGTTGAAGGTAAAATCCCAGAAATGCCTCCTGTTCCGCACACAAATTGAATACCTTGGACATACCGTCTCTGCCGAAAGCGTTAGACCGTCCATGGAAAAAGTCACCGCAATTCAGGGGTGGCCTACTCCTGAGACGGTAAAAGATGTACAAGCCTTCCTTCGGTTGGCTGGATATTACCACCTGCCGAGCCCGCTGAGCCCGAGCCCTGCAAGACCTGCTGAAGGGTGCCCCTGCTGAAGCTAATAGTTGGAAAATTCAGTGGCGGGAAACGCAGGAAGAGGCCTTCCAAGATCTCAAAACCGCACTCTCGGAAGCCCCTGTGTTGACCTGCGCTGATTTTTTGCAACCGTTCATACTGCACACCAACGGGAGCCTACACGGGCTGGGAGCTGTATTGTCACAAATTAAAGACGGCCAGTAAAGAATGATCGCTTACGGGAGTCGATCACTCCACGACTCCAAACGTAATCCTGACAATTACAGCTCCTTTAAGCTCGAGCTTCTCACGGTGGTGTGGGCCATGACGGAGCGGTTCACGGAGTACCTGGCAGACTCTGAGATACAGTCATATGTAAAAGTTTGGGCACCCCTATTAATGTTAACCTTTTTTCTTTATAACAATTTTGGTTTTTGCAACAGCTATTTCAGTTTCATATACAGTATTTAATAACTGATGGACTCGGTTATATTTCTGGATTCAAATGAGGTTTATTGTACTAACAGAAAATGTGCAATCTGCATTTAAACAAAATTTGACCGGTGCAAAAGTATGGCCACCCTTATCATTTTCTTGATTTGAACACTCCTAACTACTTTTTACTGACTTCCTGAAGCACTAAATTGGTTTTGTAACCTCATTGAGCTTTGAACTTCATAGCCAGGTGTATCAAATCATGAGAAAAGGTATTTAAAGTGGCCACTTGCAAGTAGTTCTCCTATTTGATTCTCCTATGAAGAGTGGCATCATGGGCTCCTCAAAACAACTCTCAAATAATCTGAAAACAAAGATTATTCAACATAGCTTTTCAGGGGAAGGATACAAAAAGTTGTCTCAGAGATTTAACCTGTCAGTTTCCACTGTGAGGAACATAGTAAGGAAATGGAAGAACACAGGTACAGTTCTTGTTAAGCCCAGAAGTGGCAGGCCAAGAAAAATATCAGAAAGGCAGAGAAGAAGAATGGTGAGAACAGTCAAGGACAATCCACAGACCACCTCCAAAGACCTGCAGCATCATCTTGCTGCAGATGGTGTCACTGTGCATCGGTCAACAATACAGCGCACTTTGCACAAGGAGAAGCTGTATGGGAGAGTGATGCGAAAGAAGCCGTGTCTGCAAGCACGCCACAAACAGAGTCGCCTGAGGTATGCAAAAGCACATTTGGACAAGCCAGTTACATTTTGGAAGAAGGTCCTGTGAACTGATGAAACAAAGATTGAGTTGTTTGGTCATACAAAAAGGCGTTATGCATGCGCTGTATTGTTGACCGATGCACAGTGACACCATCTGCAGCAAGATGATGCTGCAGGTCTTTGGAGGTGGTCTGTGGATTGTCCTTGACTGTTCTCACCATTCTTCTTCTCTGCCTTTCTGATATTTTTCTTGGCCTGCCACTTCTGGGCTTAACAAGAACTGTACCTGTGTTCTTCTATTTCCTTACTATGTTCCTCACAGTGGAAACTGACAGGTTAAATCTCTGAGACAACTTTTTGTATCCTTCCCCTGAAAAGCTATGTTGAATAATCTTTGTTTTCAGATCATTTGAGAGTTGTTTTGAGGAGCCCATGATGCCACTCTTCATAGGAGAATCAAATAGGAGAACTACTTGCAAGTGGCCACTTTAAATACCTTTTCTCATGATTTGATACACCTGGCTATGAAGTTCAAAGCTCAATGAGGTTACAAAACCAATTTAGTGCTTCAGGAAGTCAGTAAAAAGTAGTTAGGAGTGTTCAAATCAAGAAAATGATAAGGGTGCCCTTACTTTTGCACCGGTCAAATTTTGTTTAAATGCAGATTGCACATTTTCTGTTAGTACAATAAACCTCATTTGAATCCAGAAATATAACTGAGTCCATCAGTTATTAGATATATGAAACTGAAATAGCTGTTGCAAAAACCAAAATTATTATAAAGAAAAAAGGTTAACATTAATAGGGGTGCCCAAACTTTTACATATGACTGTAGTGTTCCAGACTGACAACAACCCACTGGCCCACCTCTACAATGCCAAATTGGGGGCCCTCGAACAACGATGGGTGGCCCGGATGGCCAAATTCAAATATAAAATCATCTACAAACGAGGAGCGGAGAATGTGCATGCCGACTCCCTCTTCAGGATTCGATGTACGACTCCTGGGTGAAGCTGAGACGACGAGCTTGAAGGGGAAGAAATGTCGTTCGCTTTAGCCCCCACCGGGATCACAGCAGTGACCCGAGAACAATCCCATGTAGGACTCGCTAGGGGCCTATTAGAACAATCCAGGGATAAAGGAGAACTATTGTACCGAAAGTCAGTGCTGCGCACAACATCAGCGACAGCCTGGCAAGTAGTAATACCGGAGCCCAGCTCACTGAACTTGCTCCGGAGGCTCATGAAAAAGGGGCTCATTTTGGGGCACAAAAGATTTTTCAGTGGCTACAACAAATGGCCTACCATCCCCGCTTGCAGGCCACAGTGGAAGAAGTATGCCGTGCGTGCCGCCTATGTGAGTTAACTAAAACACTGGAACAACAGGTCCAGTACAAACAATAGTAACAGCAGCACCCCTCAAACTCTTGATGATAGACTATTTAACCATCGGCCCCGCACACCAGGGGTATGAGCAATGTCTAGTTATGGTGGACCATTTTACCAAATTCGCCGTGGTGACCCCTACCCGAGATCAAACTGCAGAATCGTCTGCCTACGCCGATTTGTAAGAACTTTATCTAAGTATACGGCTACCCCCAAAGGATCCACTCAGACCAGGGTGCGTGCAAGGCCCCTCCTCAGGTCTCTGAACCTCCACCAGCAGTATGGAGTGAGGACGACGAGGAAGACCTTCCGGAGGTACAAACGGACACTGCAGAAGCTGGTACCCCAGCAGCCCCAATTATTCCACCATCTTCCACCTCCCCTGAGGACTCCACCACAGTCGAACCACATCGCACCGAGTGGTCCACAGCTGGAAAACCCCCCGAACTCTACGAACAGGACCAGTTCGTATGGCAGAAAAGACTTTTACATCAAAAAGCAGGCCCAGGCCCCTCCAAGCCTGAGCCTGGGGACTGGAGAACATACAGGATGGGGGAGTGAAGGAGGGAGAGTCCCCGCTGTGTAATGGGGCTGGAACCAAGGGGACTGTCACCAAGGTTCCTAGGGAGACTGTTTCTGGGGGACACTATTGGAGGACGGGCCGGGGAGAGTTCTAGAAGGAGTGGGGGCAGAGCCAATATAAAAGGAGCTGAGGATGCCAGCAGGAGGCACTTGACCGAGCGAGGGAGAAGGAGCAGGAAGACTGGAGGGCGCCAGAGATCCAGAGCTAGAAGGATAAGACTAGAGGGACTGGAGAGAGACTCACCACGGGCAGGGAAGAGACGGCACCAAGCCGACCAGCAGAGGGATCCCGCCTGCACGACCGCGCTTCCCGCAGCCGTCACTGCCCGACTCCAGCCCGGGGCTGCGGCCTACCCACTGCCGCCCGCGGCCACCACAGCCCGACTCCAGCCCGCGACTGTGGCCTACCCGCTGCCACCCGCGGCCACCATAGCCCGACTCCAGCCCGTGGCTGTGGCCACCGCTGTCCAGATTCTACCCACGGCTGCAGCCTGCCCAATGCCACCCGTGGCTGCTGCTGCCCAGATCCAGCCCACGGAGCCTGTTGTGCCCACACTCCACCTGGGCGTAGGAACGCCAGAAGCCTGCATCAGATTTTCATCGGCTGTGCCCAGCGGCTGAGACGCCGAAGAGATAACGACCACCACTTTGCCGGTCGTCAGAGGAGGATAAGTGACACATTGTAGTTGATAACCTGTAGTTACTGGACCTGTAGTTGGCCACACCGCGGCCCCCATAGTTACTGGTTCTGACTGGGTGGTCGTGTTCGAGTTACCTGTGTATTATTGTTCTGATCCTTGCGAGGATAACTGTTGTTAGCTTTTCGGTTACTCAAGATAGCCCTTATAGATACTAATATGTACATAAAAGTTACATTTTAAGCTCACTCTGACTCCTGTCTCGTCACTGCATCCTGCGTACCTGTGATACCTACACACTGACATCACATGGACACACGGATGTCACGTACATACACACAGATGGTACATGGACACGGACCACTGATCTTATCAGTACTGGTTTTTCCAGTAATAGAACCACCAGGATGTATGAAGGGGTCCTTACAGAGGCTGTGGTATGCTGTGGATCATGAGCTGTTCCAAGCCTTCTCTATACTTTTCTCTTTATTCTGGTACAGGTTGATCTTAGTTTCAACTGTCCAAAGAATGCTTTTCCAGAACTGGGCTGGCTTCTTTAGATGTTTTTTGTTAGAGTCTAATCTTGCTTTTTAATGCTGATTAATGCTCTTGTGGTGAACCCTCTGTATTTGCTTTTATGTTATCTTCTCTTTATGGTAGACATAGATACTGAATTACCTACTTTCTGGAGCATGCTCTTCGCTTGGATGGATGTTGTCAAGGTTTTGTTTCTTCATTATGGAAACTGTTGTCTTTCGTGGATGTTCAGGCATTGAGTTCCTAAGCTCACCAGACCGCTCTTTGTTTTTTGCAGAATGTACCAAACTGTAGATTTAGCTACTCCTAATATTTCTGCTATCATAGAATCATAGAATGGTAGAGTTGGAAAGGACCTCTGTGGTCGTCTGCTGCAACCCCCTGCTCAATGCAGGATTCACTAAATCATCCCAGACAGATGTCCAGATGTTGAAGGAGAACTCACCACTAGAGTTGAGCGACTTTTGTTTTTTTAGGGTCGCGTTTCGTTTCGTGAAACCCGACTTTTCCAAAAGTCGGGTCGAGCAAGATCGTCCGATTATAGGGAAAAGTCGGGGTCGTCCCGAAACACGAAACCCAATGTAAGTCAATGGGGAATAAAAGTCGGCAGTGAGAGGAGGACAGGAAACACACCTACAGTGCCCATTTGAATGCCAAAAGCATCAATTCTTCTTACTTAAGCTTGTCAACCTTAATTAACTTCATAATACAAGTTACGCACTGAAAAATGGGGGTTATTTGGCTAAAGTTGTGGGGGGAGGCTGGATCCAGGTTTTCATGTGCCCTGGGCGAAAGAGCGCCCCTTTAACACATACCACAACTCATCATGCTCCGATACGGCAGAGAAATAGCGGTATAGTACAATGAAAAATACTTCACTTTTTACATCTCATGACAAGGCCCATCTATTTCTCCATACAGAATCATTGGTCCCATATAATGTTTGAAACAGTATATGATGAGCTCCACATAATGCTACAGTATATGTTGGTCCCCATGGATGAAGCTCCACTGTCTTATGGGCCCAAATAATGCTCCAAACATAATGGGCCCCATTTCTAATGCTCTAGTGTATAATGGGCCCTGTAAATGCTGCTCCAGTGTCTGATGTCCACCTTTGGAATGTTCCAGTGTATGGTGGGCCCCATCTATCATTCTCCAGAGTATAGTGCTCCCCAAAAATTGCTGTCCCAACATTGAAAACAATCAAATAAGTCTCCTCGCTAGGGAATCCCTGTACTAGTCTGGACTCCTCGTCGTCCCCATCTTCCATCTCACTGCACAGTATTTCAACCTTGCAAGTGCTGTGATCCTGAGCAAGCAGGGGGGGCACACTCGTTGGCGACGGCACTGGCACAGGGCCTCTGATAGTACGGTGGTGTGTCTGATGGCGGGTGGGTCGAACCTGCACTTTCATCTGCAGCTTCCTCTTTGTCACCGTGTAAGATGGAACTGTATATGGGAAGGGTAACCTGAGTTTCATCAGGGTCAGATTCAGGCCGTGTAGCGTGCGAGGGGAATGTAGTGGTCTGGGTCAATGTACCAGCAGATTCATCGAGCAGTGGCTGGGCATCAGTGCACTTGTGTCGCCCCCAGGAGTACGGTCGCCACAGTGGCATTACCTTCTTCCTAGGGAGTGTGATGTCATGCTTGGGAGCAACGAACGATCTCTCTAGCAGGTTAACTGATTGGGCGGCGTTATTCCCACGAGTCATGACCCTCCAAACAGCGTTCATGAAGGCAAAGTGTTTGTTTTACGTGGGCAGTATGGTTGCAAAGCTGAACCTTAAAGGAATGTCCAGAAGGGCACCACCAGGAGTGGAGCCTACGGAGGCAGGCTCAGACGGTGTTAGGCCCAGTATGGATTGCACGTGATTGCACAAAGGTTAGAAAGGGTTCCGTTTCCCCGGATAACATGTATGGATAGCGTACACATTCAAAATATATGTCTCAGGAGGCAGGCTCAGACGGTGTTAGGCCCAGTATGGATTGCACGTGATTGCACAAAGGTTAGAAAGGGTACCGTATCCCCGGATAACATGTATGGATAGCGTACACATTCAAAATATATGTCTCAGGAGGCAGGCTCAGACGGTGTTAGGCCCAGTATGGATTGCACGTGATTGCACAAAGGTTAGAAAGGGTTCCGTTTCCCCGGATAACATGTATGGATAGCGTACACATTCAAAAATATATGTCTCAGGAGGCAGGCTCAGACGGTGTTAGGCCCAGTATGGATTGCATGTGATTGCACAAAGGTTAGAAAGGGTACCGTATCCCCGGATAACATGTATGGATAGCGTACACATTCAAAATATATGTCTCAGGAGGCAGGCTCAGACGGTGTTAGGCCCAGTATGGATTGCACGTGATTGCACAAAGGTTAGAAAGGGTACCGTATCCCCGGATAACATGTATGGATAGCGTACACATTCAAAATATATGTCTCAGGAGGCAGGCTCAGACGGTGTTAGGCCCAGTATGGATTGCACGTGATTGCACAAAGGTTAGAAAGGGTACCGTATCCCCGGATAACATGTATGGATAGCGGACACATTCAAAATATATGTCTCAGGAGGCAGGCTCAGACGGTGTTAGCCCCTGGAATGGATTGCACGTGATTGCACAAAGGTTAGAAAGGGTACCGTATCCCCGGATAACATGTATGGATAGCGTACACATTCAAAATATATGTCTCAGGAGGCAGGCTCAGACGGTGTTAGGCCCAGTATGGATTGCACGTGATAGCACAAAGGTTAGAAAGGGTACCGTATCCCCGGATAACATGTATGGATAGCGTACACATTCAAAATATATGTCTCAGGAGGCAGGCTCAGACGGTGTTAGGCCCAGTATGGATTGCACGTGATTGCACAAAGGTTAGAAAGGGTACCGTTTCCCCGGATAACATGTATGGATAGCGTACACATTCAAAATATATGTCTCAGGAGGCAGGCTCAGACGGTGTTAGGCCCAGTATGGATTGCACGTGATTGCACAAAGGTTAGAAAGGGTACCGTATCCCCGGATAACATGTATGGATAGCATACACATTCAAAATATATGTCTCAGGAGGCAGGCTCAGACGGTGTTAGGCCCAGTATGGATTGCACGTGATTGCACAAAGGTTAGAAAGGGTACCGTATCCCCGGATAACATGTATGGATAGCGTACACATTCAAAATATATGTCTCAGGAGGCAGGCTCAGACGGTGTCAGGCACAGTATGGATTTGACGGCCCAGATTACACAGCGGAGGAGCAGGGAGAGGTAAAGATTGCAAATGCTGGGGCCCTGCCCAAGCAAGGGGGGCCCACTCGTGGGCGTCGGTACTGGCACTGGGCCCCTCATAGTACAGCGGTGTGTCTGACGGCGGGTGTGTACCACCACCGTCAGAGACACTTGATTGCACTATGAGGGACCCTGTGCCAGTGCCCGCGCCCAAGAGTCGGTCTACCCACCTGTCCAGGGCAACGGCACTCGCACGGTGTCGTGCGCTAGGTGGTGACCCCGGCCATGGGGGGGGAGGCAGCACAGTTAGGGAGTTTTAGAAAGTGGCATATGTTGATGTTGGACATTCAGCTGATGCAAAAGGCGAAATAGGTCACGTCCCAGGAAGAGGTGGACCAAAGCAAGCCATTTTTCTGTCACCCTATGTGTCATCAGGGGAAGGTGGGACAAAATCCTTGGAAACCCATGCATGGTTCATTTTAATGAAGGTTAGATCATCCACATTTTGGGTTGACAGACGGGTCCTTTTTTCTGTCAGGATTGATCCAGCTGCACTGAAGACTCTTTCCGATAGCACACTTGCAGCTGGGCAAGCGAGCTCCTGTAAGGCATATTGTGCCAATTCAGGCCAGGTGTCCAGTTTAGCGGCCCAATAGTCAAAGGGGAATGACCTGTGTGGGAGAACATCGATATCGGAGGAAAAGTAGTTTGTAACCATGGTTGACAACTGCTGTCTCCTGTCACTTTCCATCGATGCAGTATTACCAGTTGTGTGAACGGTATTTGAAAAATCAGTCCACAACATTGTCATGAAACCCCTGTCTCCAACGCCACTTCTGCTGTGTGCACCACGAACACCTCTGCCAAGCTGCCCCCGGCCCGTACGGCTCGTGTGAGAACCATCACCGCTGCTGTGTGTTGGGAATGCCTCAAGCAACCGATTTACCAGAGTTGCTTGTTTATTAGCCAATATTAGGTCAAGGTTCTCCTGTGGCATGATGTTTTGTAATTTGCCTTTATAGCGTGGATCCAGGATGCTGGCCAACCAGTAGTCGTCATCGTTCATCATTTTGGCAATGCGGGGGTCCCTTTTTAGGATCCGCAAGGCATAATCTGACATGTGGGCCAATGTTCCCGGTGTCAATGATGCACTGCGAGTGCTGGTTGGAGGAGCACTTTCTGGCAAATCCACATCCCTCCAGTCACGCACAAACCCTGTACCAGACCTTGCCACGCCAACATTTTCACTTGCCCCACGAGATGTATCCTCCTCCCCTAAGTAATCATCCCCATCATCATCCTCCTCCTCCTCTTCTTCCTCCACCTCGTCCAGGAGAGGTCCCTGAGCAGACAATGGCTGAATGTCATCAAGGATTCCCTCCTCCTCTTCCTCCTCCTCATCAACATTGGCTGCAGACACCTGCTCCTTAAGGTGCGTCAAAGTTTGCATGAGCAGACGCATAAGTGGGATGCTCATGCTTAGGATGGCGTCGTCTGCGCTTACCAGCCGTGTGCATTCCTCAAAACACTGAAGGACTTTACAGAGGTCTTTCAGCTTCGACCACTGCACACCTGTCAACTCCATGTCTGCTCTCAAAGTGCCTGGCCGTGTATCCTCCCACAAATGCATTATGGCCTGCCTCTGCTCGCACAGCCGCTCCACCATGTGCAGGGTGGAGTTCCACCTTGTTGCAATGTCGATAATGAGGCGGTGGTTGGGAAGGTGGAGCAATCGCTGCAGCTTCTGCATACGAACGGAGTGTACAGGCGACCGGCGGATGTGCGCGCACAGTCTTCGCACCTTCTGGAGCAGGGCTGTTAACTCCAGATAATTTTTGAGGAAGCACTGCACCACCAGGTTCAAGGTGTGAGCCAAGCAAGGTATGTGGCTGAGTTTTGAAAGGGCTATGGCTGCCACAAAATTACGGCCGTTATCACTAACTACCTTGCCTGCATCAAGATGTACACTGCCCAGCCATGACTCAGTTTGTCGCTTCAAGTACTCGGCCAGCACCTCGGCGGTATGTCTGTCGCCCAAACACATCATCTGCAACACAGCCTGCTGACGCTTTCCACTAGCTGCTCGATAGGGGGACATATCGTGTGCAACAGTGGCAGCTGCAGATGGAGTGCTCGTACGACTGCGCTCTGTGGACGAGCTTTCGCTTCTGGAGGAGGAGGAGGAGGAGGAGGAGGGTGGAACGCCTACAGCCAACTGTTTCCTATACCGTGGGCTAGGCAGCACTGTCCCACCACTGCTGTCCCCTGTGGACCCTGCATCCACCACATTAACCCAGTGCGCAGTGATGGACACGTAACGGCCCTGGCCATGCCGACTGGACCATGCATCAGTTGTGAGGTGCACCTTTCCGCTCACTGCTTGAGTGCATGGACAATGCGGTCTTTCACATGATGGTGGAGGGCTGGGATGGCTTTGCGAGAGAAGAAGTGGCGACTGGGTAGGTCATAGCGTGGTACTGCATAGGCCATGAGTTCGCGGAAAGCTGTGCTTTCCACCAACAGAAAGGGCATCATCTCAAACGAGATTAGTTTGGCAATGTGGGCGTTCAAACCCAGTGTACGCGGATGAGAGACTGAGTACTTTCTTGACCTACTCATAGTGTCTGGGAGGGTGAGCTGGACTTGAGAGCTGCATATGGTGGAAGTAGCGGTGGACAGGGCGGACTGAGAAAGGGTTGATGATGGTGATGGAGTTGGTGTTCTTTCTGATGGCCTAGAATCAGTCTTTCATTGATATAACAGTGGGATTCCCTGACTGCTGTGGCCTTGCAACGACACCTCAACATTTGCTGCTGTGCTATCCGGTGGGCTTACAGTGGGGGAAACAATGTAGCGTTGATGACTACCTTCGTTGTGATCAGTTGCACATGTGGCACTTGAGGTTTGGTGTTGTGTCCACGCTTGCAAGTGCATGCTGGTTAAATGTCTAAGCATGCAACTGGTATTCAAATTTTTCAGATTTTTCCCTCGGCTAAAGGTCTTTGCGCACTTCTTACAGATAACCTTGGCCTGATCATGAGGATTTTGTTCAAAAAATTGCCACACTGCACTCTTCCTACTTTGGCAGACATTTTGCGGCCTAGCACGCTGTGATCTTTTGACCCTCTGGACAAGCTGTCCAGCAACTCTTTTGATGTTTGGAACCTGTCTTTGGAGTGCTCCGGGCCTGCCAGATAACAGCTGTTGCGATGTCGATGTCTGCTGTGGATGCTCCTCATCTGAGCTATTGGAAGCAGCACACTCTTCCCCCAATGGATGCCAATCTGGGTCAACAACTGGGTCATCCATCACCTCCTCTTCTATGTCATGTGCACCTTCCTCTGTGTCACCGTGTCTGGTGGTATAGTGTGCGGGAAGGGGCACCTGAGTCTCATCAGGGTCAGAATCTGGCTCTGTACACTGCGAGGACAATGTAGTGCTCTGAGTGAATGTACCAGCAGAATCATCCATCAGCGGCTGTGCATCAGTGCACTCCATGTCAGATTCATCTTGGCCTGGGTAATTCACCATTTCACTTGATAATCCAGGCATGGTATGTGAAAACAGCTCCATGGAGTAATCAGTAGTATGGCCTGCGTCATCCTTCAATCTTGGTTGGGGTGAAGGACACAAGGAAAGGTGTGGTTCATGAACATGAGCCTCCAATGACGACTCAGTGCTTTTACTTTTTACAACTGAAGAAGAGGCGGCGATAGAGCTGGAGGCTGAGTCAGCAATGTAAGACAAAACTTTTTCCTGATGCTCTGGCTTTAAAAGCGGTTTGCCAACTCCTAGAAAACTAAGCGTTCGAGGCCGTATGTAGCCAGACGATGACGCAGGCTCAACACCTCCTGCATTCGGTCCTATTTTGCTCTTGCCACTACCATCAGATCCACCACCAACACCATCATTACCAGCTGCCAACCCCTGCCCAATTCCACGGCCTCTTCCACCAGCCTTCCTCATTTTTGGTAGAAATGTAGACAAAATCCAACAAACTATATAGTATGTAAAACAAGGTACAAGGTGTCTATAGGACAGGGGAGATTTTGAATTTCTGCACACACTTTTGGACACTGGACACTTTTGGATTGTGTGAGGCCCAATGAATATCTGAGCGCTATGTGACAGGCTCGATGGCACAGCTGTGACCTAAGTGACTAGATGATAAGTGAGATTATGAATCTCTGCACACACTTTTGGACACTGGACACTTTTGGATTGTGTGAGGCCCACTGATATCTGAGCGCTATATGACAGGCTCGAAGGCACAGCTGTGACCTAAGTGACTAGAGGATAAGTGAGATTTTGAATCTCTGCACACACTTTTGGACACTGGACACTTTTGGATTGTGTGAAGCCCACTGATATCTGAGCGCTATGTGACAGGCTTGATGGCACAGCTGTGACCTAAGTGACTAGAGGATAAGTGAGATTTTGAATCTCTGCACACACTTTTGGACACTGGACACTTTTGGATTGTGTGAGGCCCAATGAATATCTGAGCGCTATGTGACAGGCTCGATGGCACAGCTGTGACCTAAGTGACTAGAGGATAAGTGAGATTTTGAATCTCTGCACACACTTTTGGACACTGGACACTTTTGGATTGTGTGAGGCCCACTGATATCTGAGCGTTATGTGACAGGCTTGATGGCACAGCTGTGACCTAAGTGACTAGAGGATAAGTGAGATTTTGAATCTCTGCACACACTTTTGGACACTGGACACTTTTGGATTGTGTGAGGCCCAATGAATATCTGAGCGCTATGTGACAGGCTCGATGGCACAGCTGTGACCTAAGTGACTAGAGGATAAGTGAGATTTTGAATCTCTGCACACACTTTTGGACACTGGACACTTTTGGATTGTGTGAGGCCCACTGATATCTGAGCGCTATGTGACAGGCTTGATGGCACAGCTGTGACCTAAGTGACTAGAGGATAAGTGAGATTTTGAATCTCTGCACACACTTTTGGACACTGGACACTTTTGGATTGTGTGAGGCCCAATGAATATCTGATCGCTATGTGACAGGCTCGATGGCACAGCTGTGACCTAAGTGACTAGAGGATAAGTGAGATTTTGAATCTCTGCACACACTTTTGGACACTGGACACTTTTGGATTGTGTGAGGCCCACTGATATCTGAGCGCTATGTGACAGGCTTGATGGCACAGCTGTGACCTAAGTGACTAGAGGATAAGTGAGATTTTGAATCTCTGCACACACTTTTAGACACTGGACACTTTTGGATTGTGTGAGGCCCACTGATATCTGAGCGCTATGTGACAGGCTTGATGGCACAGCTGTGACCTAAGTGACTAGAGGATAAGTGAGATTTTGAATCTCTGCACACACTTTTGGACACTGGACACTTTTGGATTGTGTGAGGCCCACTGATATCTGAGCGCTATGTGACAGGCTCGATGGCACAGCTGTGACCTAAGTGACTAGAGGATAAGTGAGATTTTGAATCTCTGCACACACTTTTGGACACTGGACACTTTTGGATTGTGTGAAGCCCACTGATATCTGAGCGCTACGTGACAGGCTTGATGGCACAGCTGTGACCTAAGTGACTAGAGGATAAGTGAGATTTTGAATCTCTGCACACACTTTTGGACACTGGACACTTTTGGATTGTGTGAGGCCCAATGAATATCTGAGCGCTATGTGACAGGCTCGATGGCACAGCTGTGACCTAAGTGACTAGCGGATAAGTGAGATTTTGAATCTCTGCACACACTTTTGGACACTGGACACTTTTGGATTGTGTGAGGCCCACTGATATCTGAGCGCTATGTGACAGGCTTGATGGCACAGCTGTGACCTAAGTGACTAGAGGATAAGTGAGATTTTGAATCTCTGCACACACTTTTGGACACTGGACACTTTTGGATTGTGTGAGGCCCAATGAATATCTGAGCGCTATGTGACAGGCTCGATGGCACAGCTGTGACCTAAGTGACTAGAGGATAAGTGAGATTTTGAATCTCTGCACACACTTTTGGACAGTGGACACTTTTGGATTGTGTGAGGCCCACTGATATCTGAGCGCTATGTGACAGGCTTGATGGCACAGCTGTGACCTAAGTGACTAGAGGATAAGTGAGATTTTGAATCTCTGCACACACTTTTGGACACTGGACACTTTTGGATTGTGTGAGGCCCAATGAATATCTGAGCGCTATGTGACAGGCTCGATGGCACAGCTGTGACCTAAGTGACTAGAGGATAAGTGAGATTTTGAATCTCTGCACACACTTTTGGACACTGGACACTTTTGGATTGTGTGAGGCCCACTGATATCTGAGCGCTATGTGACAGGCTTGATGGCACAGCTGTGACCTAAGTGACTAGAGGATAAGTGAGATTTTGAATCTCTGCACACACTTTTGGACACTGGACACTTTTGGATTGTGTGAGGCCCAATGAATATCTGAGCGCTAAGTGACAGGCTTGATGGCACAGCTGTGACCTAAGTGACTAGAGTATAAGTGAGATTTTGAATCTCTGCACACACTTTTGGACACTGGACACTTTTGGATTGTGTGAGGCCCACTGATATCTGAGCGCTATGTGACAGGCTTGATGGCACAGCTGTGACCTAAGTGACTAGAGGATAAGTGAGATTTTGAATCTCTGCACACACTTTTGGACACTGGACACTTTTGGATTGTGTGAGGCCCACTGATATCTGAGCGCTATGTGACAGGCTCGATGGCACAGCTGTGACCTAAGTGACTAGAGGATAAGTGAGATTTTGAATCGCTGCACACACTTTTGGACACTGGACACTTTTGAATTGTGTGAGGCCCACTGATATCTGAGCGCTATATGACAGGCTCGATGGCACAGCTGTGACCTAAGTGACTTGAGGATAAGTGAGATTTTGAATCTCTGCACACACTTTTGGACACTGGACACTTTTGGATTGTGTGAGGCCCAATGAATATCTGAGCGCTATGTGACAGGCTCGATGGCACAGCTGTGACCTAAGTGACTAGAGGATAAGTGAGATTTTGAATCTCTGCACACACTTTTGGACACTGGACACTTTTGGATTGTGTGAGGCCCACTGATATCTGAGCGCTATGTGACAGGCTCGATGGCACAGCTGTGACCTAAGTGACTAGAGGATAAGTGAGATTTTGAATCTCTGCACACACTTTTGGACACTGGACACTTTTGGATTGTGTGAGGCCCACTGATATCTGAGCGCTATGTGACAGGCTTGATGACACAGCTGTGACCTAAGTGACTAGAGGATAAGTGAGATTTTGAATCTCTGCACACACTTTTGGACACTGGACACTTTTGGATTGTGTGAGGCCCAATGAATATCTGAGCGCTATGTGACAGGCTCGATGGCACAGCTGTGACCTAAGTGACTAGAGGATAAGTGAGATTTTGAATCTCTGCACACACTTTTGGACACTGGACACTTTTGGATTGTGTGAGGCCCACTGATATCTGAGCGCTATGTGACAGGCTTGATGGCACAGCTGTGACCTAAGTGACTAGAGGATAAGTGAGATTTTGAATCTCTGCACACACTTTTGAACACTGGACACTTTTGGATTGTGTGAGGCCCACTGATATCTGAGCGCTGTGTGACAGGCTCGATGGCACAGCTGTGACCTAAGTGACTAGAGGATAAGTGAGATTTTGAATCTCTGCACACACTTTTGGACACTGGACACTTTTGGATTGTGTGAGGCCCACTGATATCTGAGCGCTATGTGACAGGCTTGATGGCACAGCTGTGACCTAAGTGACTAGAGGATAAGTGAGATTTTGAATCTCTGCACACACTTTTGGACACTGGACACTTTTGGATTGTGTGAAGCCCAATGAATATCTGAGCGCTATGTGACAGGCTCGATGGCACAGCTGTGACCTAAGTGACTAGAGGATAAGTGAGATTTTGAATCTCTGCACACACTTTTGGACACTGGACACTTTTGGATTGTGTGAGGCCCACTGATATCTGAGCGCTATGTGACAGGCTTGATGGCACAGCTGTGACCTAAGTGACTAGAGGATAAGTGAGATTTTGAATCTCTGCACACACTTTTGGACACTGGACACTTTTGGATTGTGTGAGGCCCACTGATATCTGAGCGCTATGTGACAGGCTTGATGGCACAGCTGTGACCTAAGTGACTAGAGGATAAGTGAGATTTTGAATCTCTGCACACACTTTTGGACACTGGACACTTTTGGATTGTGTGAGGCCCAATGAATATCTGAGCGCTATGTGACAGGCTCGATGGCACAGCTGTGACCTAAGTGACTAGAGGATAAGTGAGATTTTGAATCTCTGCACACACTTTTGGACACTGGACACTTTTGGATTGTGTGAGGCCCACTGATATCTGAGCGCTATGTGACAGGCTCGATGGCACAGCTGTGACCTAAGTGACTAGAGGATAAGGGAGATTGGATTGCTTTTAAAAAAGCAGTTTGCGAAGCAGTGGGTAAACAGCAATGCCAGCCTGTCAGGAAGCCTTAAAAGGCAGCCCAACAACCAACACCACTGATACACCACAATATAGCCTCCCCTTGCACTGCACACACAGTGACTGGTGTGTTGTGCAGGCCAAATTGCTATCAGCAGCAGAAGCAGTTTTTTTTTCTTCTCAGCAGGACAAAAAAAAAAAATTGGGATTGCTTTTAAAAAAGCAGTTTGAGGCCCAATGAATATCTGAGCGCTATGTGACAGGCTCGATGGCACAGCTGTGACCAAAGTGACTAGAGGATAAGGGAGATTGGATTGCTTTTAAAAAAGCAGTTTGCGGAGCAGTGGGTAAACAGCAATGCCAGCCTGTCAGGAAGCCTTAGAAGGCAGCCCAACAACCAACACCACTGATACACCACTATATAGCCTCCCCTTGCACTGCACACACAGTGACTGGTGTGTTGTGCAGGCCAAATTGCTAGCAGCAGAAGCAGTTTTTTGGTCTTCTTCCCTGCCTAACGCTCTCCCTACAGAATCAGCAGCAACCTCTCCCTATACTGAGATCGGCAGAAGTAAGATGGAGGTCGGCGTGCACGCCCTTTTATACCCCCTGTGACGCCCACCAAAGCAAGCCAATCACTTGCATGCCCTTCTGAAAGATGGTGGTGACCCGTGCCTATGTCATCACGTTGCCCACAGTGTCCGTGGATCCTGATTGGCTGAAAAAGAGCGCAAAACAAACTTTTGAAACGCGACTTTGGCGCGTAAGTCGCCGACCTCGTGGCCGACCTCATCCTATGGTCGGGTTTCGTTTCATGAAACCCGACTTTGCCAAAAGTCGGCGACTTTTGAATTTTTTCGACCTGTTTCGCTCAACTCTACTCACCACCTCTCGTGGCAGCTTGTTCCACTCATTGATCACTGTCACTGGCAAAAAGTTTTTTCTAATATCTAATCTGTGTCTCCTTCCATTCAGTTTCATCCCATTGCATCTAGTCATTCCATGTGCAAACGAGAATAAAGCTGATCCCTCTACAGTGTGACACCTCATAAGATTTTTGTAGACAGCTATTAAGTCTCCTCTCAGTCTTCTGTTTTGCAACTAAACATTCCCAAAACCTCTAACCATTTCTCATAGGACATTGTTTGCAGACCAGTCACCATTCTGGTAGCTCTTCTCTGAGCTTGCTCCAGTTTGTTTATGTCTTTTTTAAAATGTGGTGCCCAGAACTGGACACAGAATTCCAGATGAGGTCTGACCAAAGGGGAGTAGAGGGGGGATAATTATTAATGCAGCACAGAATTGTATTTGGCTTTTGTTTCAGCTGCATCAAACTCTTGACTCATGTTCAGTCTGTGATCTATTAGTAGACCCAAGTCTTTTTCACATGTACTGTGGCCTAGCCCCATTCCGCCCATTCTGTATATGCTTTTTTTCATTTGCCCACATGTAGGACTTTGCATTGGTCCCTTTTAAAAACATTTCTCTTAGTTGCTGCCCACTGCTCCAGTTTGTTTAGATCTTTTTGAATCCTCTCTCTCTCTTCTCTAGTATTAGCTATCCCTCCTAGCTTTGTGTCATTAGCAAATGTAAACAGTTTGCCCTCAATTCCTTCATCTAAATCATTGATAAAGGTGTTGAACAATACAGGGCCCAGGACAGATGTCTGTGGCACTCCACTTGAGACATTCTTCCAACTGGATGTGCAGTCACATATGACCACTCCTTGGGCCCAATCACTGAGCCAGTTATGAGTCCACCTAACAGTTGCCTTGTCCATTCCATATTTGGACATTTTTTCAATAAGGGTGATATGAGATACTTTGTCAAATGCTTTGCTGAAGTCAAGGCATACTATATCTACTGCATTACCCTGATCCACTAAGTCAGTGATTTTGTCATAGAAGGAAATTACTGTAAGATTGTCTGGCATGACATAGTTACAAACCTATGCTGGCTTTGGTTAATCACTTAATTCTCATATGTGTTGTTTAATGATTTGTTCAAAGATCTTTCCTGGTATAGAAGTCAGGCTCACAAGTCTATAGTTCCCTGGATCCACCTTCTTCCCCTTTTTGAAGATAGAGACATTTGCTTTTTTCCAGTCTTTTGGGACATCTCCTGTTCTCCAAGAATTTTCAAAGATTTTACAGAGTGATTCAATAATTTCTTCTGCTCTTTCCTTCAGTACCCTAGGATGTAATTCATCTGGACCTGGAGTCCTGAATTAATTTATGTTAGCTAAATATTCCCTCACTATCCCTATGTTTAGAGATAGTGTTAATTCTTCTATTCCTTCAATAGTACAGTGAAGATCAGTTGATGTTAGGTTTACTTTCTGAGTGAAAACAGATGCAAAATAGAAATTTTGAAGTTTAGCCTTCTCAACATAATTTTTTATCGCTTTACCATTTTCATCCTGTAAAAATCATATAGCATCATCTTTTCTTTTTTTATTGCTTTTGAAGTCTTAAGCAAGCCTTACTTCATTATCAGCTTTAGTAATCTGATGCGTGCCCCTGCATATTCTGCAGATAGCATTATATTCTTCTTTAGATATGCCTCCCTCTTTCCATTTGATAAAGATTTCATTCTTCCTTTTTATCATGTGTTTAAGTTCTGTGTTCATCCATGATTGCTGCCTCTTGCCACCCTTACCTCCTCAACCATGTCCTCCCTGTTTATAAGGATTACATTCAAGGTAGCAAATCCCTTTGTTTTCTCCTCTACCTTTTGGAAGATGAATTTGTCAGCAATAGAGGATAAAAACTTGCTAGACTTGTTACTTTTGCCTCAGAGAGATTGCCAACAAATGTCTGGATAGTTTAAATCTTCCATGATCCCTACATCATATTTTTTTGAGAACTTGGCTATCTAATGCATAAGGAATACATCCATATCTTCAGCTTGCCCAGGTGACCTGTAGTAAACACCTCTGATATATAGATTTATTATGTTTTTCAGCCTAATGATGGCCTGTTTCTCTTCCATTGTACTCGTTAAGGGCTGGTGTTAAAGTCCGTGTAGCAGGGCTTTGCTTCCCTCACACCTGACGGGCACCGTTTCGCTGCTCGCTTCTTCCGGGGACGTGTGATTTAGGGGATTAGACACCTGTAATATTTCTTTCAACTGTAACAACAGCCCTTATTAGGGCTAATTATAATCAATATTCATACTGCTGTTAGCATCACTTAGGGAGAAATTGTGTTGAAAGGATAGTTTAGGACAGGATAGGGTTAATTGCACGTGCTTTCTGCTGCAACTCATATAATAAGTCTTTCAAGTTATCAGGGCTAATAATACTCTTTTTTGTTATGAATAGGTCACCGAGGAGGATGGCAGGAATAGGCTAGGCCACCAGGAAACCAGAAAGGTTGGTAACTTAGTGGATTGCAGACCCCTAATCCTAATAACACAACTAGCAGTAGCCGTGGGGCGTACCTACGATGCCCTAGACACCTTGGCACAGCCAGAGAACTAATTAAGCCTAAAGCAAGAAAGGTGAAATCTAAACTACCCTGGAGTAGAAACCCAAAGAAATAGATACCCCCCAAACATATATTGTCGGTGAGACAAGATGAGGCACAAACACAGGCAGAAAATAGACTGAGCAAATGATGGGGCCCAACCTGACTAGATAGGATAGGAAAGGAAAGACACTGTCTGCAATCAGGCAAAAAACCCTAAAAAATCCAACACGTCTGATGTACAAAAAATACTGAGGTCTCACAACCTCTCCCCCACTATATCAGCATTCTGGTGTGATCTGGCAGCAAAGCAAAAGAGACTAATATAACAGGGGACTGAAGAAAACTGACACAAGCTGTAACATATGGAGCGGGGTCCAGCACTGCCCCAGGAGGGAACACGCTGAACCCTCACAGCAAAGCAGAAAGAGACAAAACCAGATCAGATGCAAAGGATTAGCAAATGAACAACTTAGCTGAAAAATGCAGGATCAGGCAGAAGACAGCAGACCTCAAAGTGCACAGGAAAAAAAGAATCACCAGCAGCAACTGAGGGAAGCCTGCTCACTTATATCCTTCCAGTCAGTAACCCCTGATTTCCAATCATCATCGTCAGGTGGCAGACTTCTGTCAACCCGGCCAGCTCCACTACCCGCAGTAACCACCAGAGGGAGCTCCGACTCAGAAGTCAGATCAAGAGAATTCACAACAGTACCCCCCTAAAGGAAGGGTCACTAAACCCTCTTCCACACCACCAGGCCGATCAGGATGGGCCTGGTGAAAAGCATGAACCAATCTCTCTCCATGAATGTCAGAAGCAGAGACCCAAGAATTATCCTCTTGCCCATAACCTTTCCACTTGACCAAGTATTGGAGTCTACATCTAGCCAGAGGAGAATACAATATATTCTCAACCTCATACTCCAAATTACCCTTAACCAATACAGGGTCAGGGGGCACCGCCATAGGAACTACTGGCTCCACAAACCTTTTCAACAAAGATTTAGGAAACACTTTATGAATCTTAAATGTAACTGCAAGAGCCAAATGGAAAGAAATGGGGTTAAGGATTTACAAAATCTTATAAGGTACAATGAACCTTGGCTTAAATTTTGGAGACTCAACCTTCATAGGAATAATTTTTGAGGACAACCAAACCATATCACCCACTTTAAACCGGGGACCAATGGTCCTATGCCGGTTGGAAAACTGTTGGGCTTTTTCCTGAGAGTGGGACAACTTATCCACTACTTGGTCCCAAATCTGATGCATTCTCTCTACCACAGAATCCACACTTGGGCAGGTCCAAGCTTCCACCTGCCCCGAAGAAAATCAAGGATGAAACCCAAAGTCAGGCCCGGATTGGCAATATAACCAACCGGGCATTTTCCCGCTGGGCTGCTGTCATGTGGGCCGCAGGCGGCAGCGCCCGATCATCTGGCCGCTTGCCAGCGGCTGCGGCCACTGTGGCTCCTGCCGCCGGCCCTCTGCGGGCACGGCGGTGATAGTTTCCAAGTTCCTCCCGCACTGCAGGGAGATAAGCCACCACGCCTCAACCCACGCACCCCATCCTCGCCGTAGCATGAGACCCGCCCCCGCCCCTGCAGCCACTCACAGTGTCGCTTGCCTTCTCTGTTCGCAGGACCTGTGATGAGGTCACATGAGGGGAGGAGTCAGTGGGTCACATGATCAGGAGCCTTTGTCCAGACCCCTGATCATGTGACCCCTGACTCCGCCCCTCCTGTGACCTCATCACAGGTCCTGTGCGCACAGCCTTGCCTCTTGGTGTCTGCAAGACTCTGCTGTGCTGTTGGCTGTTGTCATGGTGCTGGATGAGATAAGTATGTGTGGGGTCAGGAGGGGTTTACAGGGTAGATGTAGCAGGGCTGTATGTGTATGGGGTGTACTGAGCGGAGCCGTGTGTGTACGAGGTGTACGGAGTGGAGCCGTGTGTGTACGAGGTGTATGGAGCAGAGCCGTGTGTGTACGAGGTTTACGGAGCGGAGCCGTATGTGTATGAGGTGTACGGAGCGGAGCCGTGTGTGTACGAGGTGTATGGAGCGGAGCCGTGTGTGTACGAGGTGTAGGGAGAGGAGCCCTGTGTGTATGAGGTGTACGAGGTGTACAGAGCGGAGCCGTGTGTGTACGAGGTGTACGGAGCGGAGCAGTGTGTGTACGAGGTGTAGGGAGCGGAGCCCTGTGTGTACGAGGTGTATGGAGCGGAGCCGTGTGTGTACGAGGTGTACGGAACAGAGCCGCGTGTACGAGGTGTACGGAACGGAGCCGTGTGTATGAGGTGTACGGAACGGAGCCGCGTGCACGAGGTGTACGGAGCGGAGCCGCATGCACGAGGTGTACGGAGCGGAGCCGCGTGTACGAGGTGTATGGAGCGGAGCCGCGTGTGTACGAAGTGTATGGAGAGGAGCCGTGTGTGTATGAGGTGTACGGAACAGAGCCGCGTGTACAAGGTGTACGGAGCGGAGCCGCGTGTGTACTTGGTGTACGGAGCGGAGCCGCGTGTGTTTGGGGTATACGGAGCGGAGCCATATATGTACGGGATGAAAGGAGCGGAGCCAAGTGTGTACGAAGCATACAAAGCGGGCTTTTCCCACGGACACAGGAGTACACGGCGGAGCCCCGAGTAGCATTTTAAAACACACACGTGATGTTCCACCTGAAGTGATGTGCTTGAAGCTGACCGGAAATGAGATAATTTCTTGAGGAGATTGTAACAGAACCAGGAATGCTTCAGATCCATCACCGTGTCCTCCTCCGACAGCGCAGACAGCAGGATCGCCTTGAAATCGGGGATGCCGGCCATGTGAGCGGATCATCATATGTCCTGCATCGGGAGGCTCGGGTGGGCACTACAATGGGAGCCGGGCTGCTATAGTATCTTTATAGAATCTTTCTTTATTTCTTTCTCTCTCTCTTTTTCTTTCTTTCTCTGTTCTTTCTCATTCTCTGTTCTGTCTTTCCCTCATTTTCTTTCTCTCTCTCTGTTCTTTCTTTCTCTCTCTAATCTTTCTTTTTTCTTTCTCTCTCTCTCTGTTCTTTCTTTCCCCTCTTTCTTTCTTTTTCTTTCCTCTCTTTCTTTCTTTCTGTTCTTTCTTTCTTTTCTTTACTTCTTTCTCTCTCTATTCTTTCTCTGTCTCTCTCTGTTCTTTCTTTCCCCTCTTTCTTTCTCTCTCTGTTCTTTCACTGTCTCTCTCTGTTCTTTCTTTCTTTTTTCCCCTCTTTCTTTCTCTTTTTTCTTTTTTCTCTCTCTCTCTGTTTTCTCTCTTCCTTAGTGCCAGTCAGTGTGCCCATAATGCCAGCCACTGTGCCCTCAGTACAAGTCAGTGTGATCAGCAGTGCTAAATGGGTTTGATTAGGCGTGGACATGGGTGTGACTAGTTGCGGAATGAGTGTGGCCGGGCGTGGCCTAAAATTTGCAGCGGCGCGCAGTGCGCGCCGCAGTCTTTGTCGCTCTTGCCCTTCCTCAAAAGTTGGGATGTATGATAGGGGCAGCTATGACCAGGGGGTCTGGTTGCCCAATGGATAGCAGTTCTGCCAGGAATTCTGTCACCATGTGTACAAAAGGGGACAGAGCTTTGGGAGGAGTACTGCAACTAAAAGCAATAAATAGGACTGAGCTGAAATACTGGACACAGCTGTGACTGCATGTTATATAGTCGTGTTAATCTCCTCTCACTGCTTGTAACCTACAAGTGTACAAAAATATTATATAGTCACCATATGACTAGTGGGCCTGTGTAACTTCAAATGCCAGGGCTGAATTTTAGTCCCAGTCCGGCCCTGCCCAAAGTTACAGAAAAAAGGAGACATCAAAGTGGCAGAACTAGTCCTATTGTTTAGCATGAATTCGGCCAAGGGCAAAAATGAGACCCAGTCATCTTGATCAGCAGATATGAAACATCTCAAATAGGATTCCAAAGTCTGGTTTGTTCTCTCAGTCTGCCCATTGGTCTGAGAATGAAATGCAGAGGAGAAAGATAACTGAATTCCCAATTTGGAACAAAAAGCTCTCCAAAATCTGGAAACAAACTGGACTCCTCTGTCAGACACAATGTTCTCAGGAATCCCGTGCAAATGAACGATCTGTTGTAAAAACAAGGGCTCCAACTCAGAAGAAGATGGCTACTTTGGGAGTGGTACAAGATGAACCATCTTAGAAAATCTATCATAGATCACCCAGGTAACAGTCATTCTCTGAGAGACAGGGAGATCAGAAATAAAATCCATTGGGATATGGGTCCATGGCCTCCTGGGCACTGGCAGGGGCATCAACAAACCACAAGAACAAGACCAGGGCTTGGACTGAGAACAAGTCCCACAGGACTGTGCAAAATTCCTGACATCATGAGATAAGGCAGGCCACCAAAAAGACCGACTCACCAAATCTCTGTTACCAAAAATACCTGGATGACCAGCTAACGCGGAGCAATGAATTTCAGACATTACTCTTTTCCTCCACTGGTCAGGGACATACAATTTTCCCATAGGGCATTGTTCAGGTTTGTCATTCCTGAAATTCCTCCAGGGCATGTCTCAAATCAGGTGAGATGGCGGAAAGAACTACACCCTCATTTAGAATGGTAGTAGTCTCGGTCACATCAAGAGAATCCGCAAAGTAACTCCTAGAAAGGGCATCTGCCTTAACATTCTTAGTGCCTGGAAGAAAGGAGACCACAAAGTTAAAACGCATGAAAAACAAGGCCCACCTAGCCTGTCTAGGATTCAAGCGCTTGGCTGATTCAAGATAAATCAAATTCTTGTGGTCAGTGAGGACCACAACTTGATGTCTAGCACCCTCCAACCAATGTCTCCACTCTTCAAATACCCACTTCATGGCCAACAATTCCCGATTCCCCACGTCATAGTTACGTTCAGATGGGGAAAATTTTTGAGAAAAGAAGGCACAGGCATTCATCTTAGAGGTTACCGGATCTCTTTGAGACAAAATGGCTCCTGCACCAATCTCAGAAGCATCTATCTCCACCTGAAATGGGAGTGAAACATCAGGTTGCCGTAAAACTGGAGCAGAAGTGAATCTCCGCTTAAGCTCCTGAAATGCTGAGACAGCCTCTGGAGACCAATTCACCACATCAGCGCCCTTTTTGGTCAAATCCATCAGTGGTTTAACAATACCAGAAAAATGACTTATAAATTTACGGTAGAAATTAGCAAAACCCAAAAACTTCTGGAGAGCCTTCAGAGAATTGGGCTGAACCCAATCATAAATGGCCTGTACCTTGGCCGGGTCCATTTCAATAGCAGACGGGGACAAAATGAATCCCAAAAACAAAATCCTCTGTACACGAAAGAGACATTTCTATCCCTTAACATACAGAGTATTTCCCTCAAAATCCGGAACACAGTCTGGACATGTTCCACATGAGAATCCCAATCACTGGAAAAGATCAAAATATCATCCAGATAAATGATCAAAAACTTATCCACAAAGTCCCGGAAATATCGTTCATAAAAGATTGGAAGACGGAAGGGGCATTAGTGAGCCCAAAAGGCATCACCAGGTACTCAAAATGTCCCTCCGGAGTATTAAATGCCGTCTTCCATTCATCCCCATGCTTAATGCGAATAAGATTATACGCCCCCCCCTGAGGTCTAGTTTGGTAAACCAACAAGCACTTTTAACTCTGGAAAATAAATCAGAAATCAGGGGTAACAGGTACTGATATTTAACAGTGATTTTGTTAAGGGAACGATAGTCAATACATGGCCTTAATGAGCCATCGTTATTGGCCACAAAAAAACCCAGCACCTAAGGGTGAAGAGGATGGTCTGATATGATGACCCTTCTCCAATGACTCCTTGATATAAGATTGCATAGCATCATGTTCAGGTACCAATAAGTTGAAAAGCCGACTCTTGGGAAATTTACAACCGGGCATTAACTCAATTGCGCAGTCATAACTCCTATGAGGAGGCAAAGACGCGGACTTACTCTCACTAAATACATCAGAAAAGATCAAAACAGAAAATTATTTAACCCCTTAGCGACAGAGCCAGTTTGCAGCTTAATGACCAGGCCAATTTTTACAATTCTGACCACTGTCCCTTTACGAGGTTATAACTCTGGAACGCTTTAATGGATCCCGCTGATTCTGAGATTGTTTTTTCATGACTTATTGTACTTCATGTTAGTGGAAAAATTTCTTCGATAAGTCTTGTGTTTATTTATGAAAAAAACGGAAATATGGCAAAAATTTTGAAAATTTTGCAATTTTAAAATTTTACATTTTTATGCCCTTAAATCAGAGAGATGTGTCACAAAAATTTCTTAATAAATAACATTTCTCACATGTCTACTTTACATCACCACAATTTTGGAAGCAATTTTTTTTTTTGTTAGGAAGTTATAAGGGTTAAAAGTTGACCAGCGATTTCTCATTTTTACAACAAAATTTACAAAACCATTTTTTTTAGGGACCACATCATATTTAAAGTCATTTTGAGGGGTGTACATGACAGAAAATACCCAAAAGTGGCACCATTCTAAAAACTAGACCCCTCAAGGTGCTCAAAACCACATTCAAAAAGTTTATTAACCCTTTAAGTGCTTCACAGGAGCTAAAGCAATGTGGAAGGAAAAAATTAACATTTAACTTTTTTTTGCAAAAAAATTTTTTTTTATTTTCACAAGTGTTAAAAGAGAAAATCAACCACAAAATTTGTTGTACAATTTCTCCTGAATATGCCGATACTCCATATGTGGGGGTAAACCACTTTTTCAGCACACGCAAGAGCTCGCAAGGGATGGAGCGCTGTTTGACTTTTTCAACGCAGAATTGGCTGGAATTGAGATCGGATGCCATGTTGCGTTCGGGGAGCCCTTAATGTGCCTAAACAGTGGAAACCTCCAACAAGTGACCCCATTTTGGAAACTAGACCCATTAAGGAACTTATCTAGATGTGTGGTGAGCACTTTTCCACAAAAATGATCTTTTTGCCCCAAATTTTTACAAGGGTAACAGGAGAAACCATACCCCCACAGTTATTGTGCGATTTGTCCTGAGTTCCCTGATACCCCTTATGTGGGCGGGAACCACTGTTTGGGCGCATGGGAGAGCTCGGAAGGGAAGGAGTGCCATTTTGGAATGCAGACTTTGATGGAATGGTCTGCGGGCGTCATGTTGCGTTTGCAGAGCCCCTGATGGGCCTAAACAGTGGAAACCTCCAACAAGTGACCCCATTTTGGAAACTAGACCCATTAAGGAACTTATCTAGATGTGTGGTGAGCACTTTGAACCTTCAAGTGCTTCACAGAAGTTTATAACGTAGAGCCGTGAAAATAAAAAATCCATTTTTTTTCCACAAAAGTGATCTTTTCGTCCCCAAATTTTTATTTTTACAATGGTAACAGGAGAAACCATACCCCCACAGTTATTGTGCGATTTGTCCTGAGTTCCCTGATACCCCTTATGTGGGCGGGAACCACTGTTTGGGCGCTTGGGAGAGCTCGGAAGGGAAGGAGTGCCATTTTGGAATGCAGACTTTGATGGAATGGTCTGCGAGCGTCATGTTGCGTTTGCAGAGCCCCTGATGGGCCTAAAGAGTGGAAACCTCCAACAAGTGACCCCATTTTGGAAACTAGACCCATTAAGGAACTTATCTAGATGTGTGGTGAGTAGAGTTGAGCGATACCGTCCGATACTTCAAAGTATCGTATCGGATGGTATCGGCCGATCTTTAAAAAAAGTATCGGTATCGCCGATTCCGATACCGGAAGTCCCATTCAAGTCTATGGGACTTTCGGTATCGGAATAAGAAAAACCCTTTCCTGCCCTTGTACAGCCTCTCTGGGGTCTGTACGGGCCTTTCGGGGGGCTGTGCCGGCCTGCCAGGGGGTCTGTGCAGGCTCCGGTGGTCTGTGCCGGCCTGCCGGTGGTCTGTGCAGGCTCCGGGGGGCTGTGCCGGCCTGCCGGGGGGCTGTGCCGGCCTGCCGGGGGGCTGTGCCGGCCTGCCGGGGGGCTGTGCAGGCTCCGGGGGGCTGTGCCGGCCTGCCGGGGGGCTGTGCCGGCCTGCCGGGGGGCTGTGCCGGCCTGCCGGTGGTCTGTGCAGGCTCCGGGGGTCTGTGCAGGCATCGTCCGATGGGACTACAAGTCCCATCGGGCGATGCCTGCTACCATGACAGTGATTGACACATTAGCCAATGATGGGACAGTAGTAGTCCCATCATCCGGCTAATGTGTTAAATGTAAAAAAAAAAAAAAAAAAAAAAAAAAAATTACATGCTACATACATACAACATGCATACTACATACATGCTACATTCATACTACATACTACATACATGCTACATTCATACTACATAAATACTACATGCAACATACATACTACATATATACTACATGCATGCTACATACATAATGCATGTAAATTCCCACACAGCAATGGCATAAAGTGAGACTAGGGACTTTTTTTTTTTTAATTGGCGGAGGAATACAGTGCGGAAGGATACCTACCTTCCGTCATTGGATTCCTGCAGCCCGTAGAGAACGGCAGCATCATCTGATGCTGCAGTTCTCTACCCAAGATCGTCGTGGGACACACTCGTGGACTGCTTCAGATCGTGGGTGAGTATTTTTGTGGTTTGTTATGTTAATATTTATTCTGGAAAAGACAATGGCTTCGGGGAACAATGTGACAAGTATTGGTAAGTATGTTACTCTATGTTATATGTACTGTATGTCTATGTATGTATTGTATGAATGTATTGTATGTATGTAGTATATATGTGGTATGTATGTAGCATGTAGTATGTATGTAGTATGTATGTAGCATGCATGTAGCATGTAGTATGTATGTAGCATGCATGTAGTATATATGTAGTATGTATGTAGCATGCATGTAGTATATATGTAGCATGTATGTAGTATGTATGTGGTATGTATGTAGCATGTAGTATGTATGTAGCATGCATGTAGTATATATGTAGTATGTATGTAGCATGTAGTATGTATGTAGTATGTATGTAGTATGTATGTGGTATGTATGTAGCATGTAGTATGTATGTAGCATGCATGTAGTATATATGTAGTATGTATGTAGCATGTAGTATGTATGTAGTATGTATGTGGTATGTATGTAGCATGTAGTATGTATGTAGCATGCATGTAGTATATATGTAGTATGTATGTAGCATGTAGTATGTATGTAGTTTGTATGTGGTATGTATGTAGCATGTAGTATGTATGTAGCATGCATGTAGTATATATGTAGTATGTATGTAGCATGTAGTATGTATGTAGTATGTATGTGGTATGTATGTAGCATGTAGTATGTATGTAGCATGCATGTAGTATATATGTAGTATGTAGTATGTATGTAGTATGTATGTGGTATGTATGTAGCATGTAGTATGTATGTAGCATGCATGTAGCATGCATGTAGTATGTATGTAGCATGCATGTAGTATATATGTAGTATGTATGTAGCATGTAGTATGTATGTAGTATGTATGTAGTATGTATGTGGTATGTATGTAGCATGTAGTATGTATGTAGCATGCATGTAGTATATATGTAGTATGTAGTATGTATGTAGTATGTATGTGGTATGTATGTAGCATGTAGTATGTATGTAGCATGCATGTAGCATGCATGTAGTATGTATGTAGCATGCATGTAGTATGTATGTAGCATGCATGTAGTATGTATGTAGTATGTATGTAGTATGTATGTAGCATGCAGTATGTATGTAGCATGTATGTAGTATGTATGTAGTATATATGTAGTATGTATGTAGCATGTAGTATGTATGTAGCATGCATGTAGTATATATGTAGTATGTATGTAGCATGCATGTAGTATGTATGTAGCATGCAGTATGTATGTAGCATGTATGTAGTATGTATGTAGTATATATGTAGTATGTATGTAGCATGCATGTAGTATGTATGTAGCATGTAGTATGTATGTAGTATGTATGTAGCATGCAGTATGTATGTAGCATGTATGTAGTATGTATGTAGTATATATGTAGTATGTATGTAGCATGCATGTAGTATGTATGTAGCATGTAGTATGTATGTAGCATGCATGTAGTATGTATGTAGCATGCATGTAGTATGTATGTAGTATTTTTTTTTTTTTTTTAACATTTAACACATTAGCCGGATGATGGGACTACTACTGTCCCATCATTGGCTAATGTGTCAATCACTGTCATGGTAGCAGGCATCGCCCGATGGGACTTGTAGTCCCATCGGACGATGCTTGCACAGACCCCCGGACATCAGCACAGCCCCCCGGCAGGCCGGCACAGCCCCCCGGCAGGCCGGTACAGACCCCCACAGGGTGCACAGACCACCGGCAGGCCGGCACAGCCCCCCGGCAGGCCGGTACAGACCCCAGGTAGTCCACACAGCCCCCCGGCAGGCCGGCACAGCCCCCCGGCAGGCCGGCAGAGACCCCCGGAAGGCCCGAAATGACGGCGCATCATGATGCGCACACACCGCGCATCATGATGACGTCAGGCCGTCAATCAACTGAACTTCCGATTCCGATGCCGAATTCCGATATTGAAAAAATATCGGAAGTCGGTATCGGAATTCCGATACAGCAAGTATCGGCCGATACCCGATACTTGCGGTATCGGAATGCTCAACACTAGTGGTGAGCACTTTTCCACAAAAATGATCTTTTCGCCCCAAATTTTTACAAGGGTAACAGGAGAAACCATACCCCCACAGTTATTGTGCGATTTGTCCTGAGTTCCCTGATACCCCTTATGTGGGCGGGAACCACTGTTTGGGCGCATGGGAGAGCTCGGAAGGGAAGGAGTGCCATTTTGGAATGCAGACTTTGATGGAATGGTCTGCGGCCGTCATGTTGTGTTTGCAGAGCCCCTGATGGGCCTAAACAGTGGAAACCTCCAACAAGTGACCCCATTTTGGAAACTAGACCCATTAAGGAACTTATCTAGATGTGTGGTGAGCACTTTGAACCTTCAAGTGCTTCACAGAAGTTTATAACGTAGAGCCGTGAAAATAAAAAATCCATTTTTTTTCCACAAAAGTGATCTTTTCGCCCCAAATTTTTACAATGGTAACAGGAGAAACCATACCCCCACAGTTATTGTGCGATTTGTCCTGAGTTCCCTGATACCCCTTATGTGGGGGGGAACCACTGTTTTGGGCGCATGGGAGAGCTTGGAAGGGAAGGAGTGCCATTTTGGAATGCAGACTTTGATGGAATAGTCTGCGGGTGTCATGTTGCATTTGCAGAGGCCCTGATGGGCCTAAACAGTGGAAACCCCCACAAGTGACCCCATTTTGGAAATTAGACCCCCTAAGGAACTTATCTAGATGTGTGGTGAGCACTTTGAACCCCCAAGCGCTTCACAGAAGTTTATAAACTCAAAGCCGTGAAAATAAAAAGTCTTTTTCATTTCCACAAAAGTGATTTTTGGACCCAATTTTTAGACCCCCCAAAGTTGGTAAATAGTGGAAACCCCTCAATTCTTGCTCCAACCCTAACCCCAACACACCCCTAACCCTAATCCCAACCCTAACCTTAATCCCAAACCTAATCCCTAATTCTAATTCTAACCCTAATCGTAGTTCGCCCTAATCCTAATTCTAACCCTAGCCATAACCCGAGCCCTAACCCTAGCCCTAGCCCTAACCCTAACTCTAGCCCACCCTAACCCTAGCCCAACCCTAACCCTAACCCTAGCCCAACCCTAACCCTAGCCTAACCCTAACCCTAGCCCTAACCCTAGCCCAACCCTAACCCTAGCCCAACCCTAACCCTAGCCCTAGCCCTAACCCTAACCCTAATGGAAAACTGAAAAAAAAATATTTTCTTTATTTCGTTATGTTGGCCTAACTAAGGGGTGATAAATGGGGGGTTATGTACTATTTTGTTTATTTTGATCACGATGATAGTTTATCATCGTGATCAAAATGAATGAATGGAATCTGCCAGCCGGAGCCGGCAGATTCCCGGTGGGCGCACTGCGCATGCACCCGCCATTTTCCCCAGATCCAAGATGGCGGCGCCCACCGGAGGATGTCGACGGGACGCAGGACCACCGAGAGGGGACAGAGGACCACGGAGAGGTACCGGGGACCCTCTTTCTCTCTCCTCTGATGTGCGATCACATCAAAGGAAAGAGAAATTAAATGTAAAATTGCGGCTTTTTTTTTTGCGGTCGCCGTTATAGGGTTAATAATGGCAATTGCAAAAGCGGGGTCAGTAAAAACTGACCGATTCATGTTCTCTGGGATCTCGGCTACCCCCGGCAGCTGAGACCCCGGAGAAAATCCGACACTGGGGGGCACTATTGACTTTCTCCACAGCGCCGAGAATTAGCGGCGCTGTGGTTTTAGTACAGATAAATACCGCCGTTAAAAGGCGTATCGGCGGTCGCTAAGGGGTTAAACAAACTTTGGGTAAAAATATTAGACCTGTGAAGCAAAAAGATTATTGCTTGCTGAAAGAAAAAAAATTAGAACATTGTAATAAGAAAAATAGATTAATCAATAAAAAAGAAAAGAATGTGTAAAACTAAAATGAAATTATTCAAACAAATGATAAAAAAGGGTATTTGGATTTTTTAAAAATGTGAATCGAGCATGATAAGAAAAAAATCCTTTCCTGGGCAGGACTCTAAAGTGAAAGTACCTTGATAAAGGAGAGACTTGCGAGAAACTTGGATGAGTCTTGCACGTCAATACCCGGCAGCAGGATCGGAGCGTTCAGCTGCATATATTTCTATGCAGCTGAACGCTCCGATCCAAGTGTCGGCGGCAGTGTCTGGTTTTGACATGCGAGACTCATCCAAGTTTCTCGCAAGTCTGACCCCAGCCTAAACTATCTGCTCAGCGTGTGAATAGAAATCCCTGTAGGCTAGAATGGAATTCCCAAGCTATTGGGGGGGGGTGAATTAGTGGAGAGAGCTATGTAGGAACCAGTGCTGCAATAACATTTGAATCTCCCCCATATATTGTTTCCTGTACAGAGACCTTCTTCTGTCAGTGTCATCCCTACGCAGACTACAGTGGGGAAAGCAAGTATTTAAAGCACTGCTGAGTTTTCAAGTTTTGCCTCCTTCAAAGAATGGAGAGGTCTGTAATTTTTTTCGTAGGTACACTTCAACTGTGAAAGACAGAATCTAAAAATAAAAAACACAAAATCACATTATATGATTTCTTAAATAATTACTAGAGTTGAGCGACTTTTGCTTTTTTAGGGTCGCGTTTCGTTTCGTGAAACCCGACTTTTCCAAAAGTCGGGTCGAGCAAGATCGTCCGATTATAGGGAAAAGTCGGGGTCGTCCCGAAACACGAAACCCAATGTAAGTCAATGGGGAATAAAAGTCGGCAGTGAGAGGAGGACAGGAAACACACCTACAGTGCCCATTTGAATGCCAAAAGCATCAATTCTTCTTACTTAAGCTTGTCAACCTTAATTAACTTCATAATACAAGTTACGCACTGAAAAATGGGGGTTATTTGGCTAAATTTGTGGGGGGGGGGGGGCTGGCTGCAGGTTTTCATGTGCCCTGGGCGAAAGAGCGCCCCTTTAACACATACCACAACTCATCATGCTCCGATACGGCAGAGAAATAGCGGTATAGTACAATGAAAAATACCTCACTTTTTACATCTCATGACGAGGCCCATCTATTTCTCCATACAAAATCATTGGCCCCATATAATGTTTGAAACAGTATATGATGAGCTCCACATAATGCTACAGTATATGTTGGTCCCCATGGATGAAGCTCCACTGTCTTATGGGCCCAAATAATGCTCCAAACATAATGGGCCCCATTTCTAATGCTCTAGTGTATAATGGGCCCTGTAAATGCTGCTCCAGTGTCTGATGTCCACCTTTGGAATGTTCCAGTGTATGGTGGGCCCCATCTATCATTGTCCAGAGTATAGTGCTCCCCAAAAATTGCTGTCCCAACATAGAAAACAATCAAATAAGTCTCCTCGCTAGGGAATCCCTGTACTTGTCTGGACAGGTGCTGTAGCTTGCTTAACAGCTCGCCAGCCGTTCCCACGCCCAGTATGGATTGCACGTGATTGCACAAAGGTTAGAAAGGGTACCGTATCCCTGGATAACATGTATGGATAGCGTACACATTCAAAATATATGTCTATACAGCATGAGGCAGGCTCAGACGGTGTTAGGCCCAGTATGGATTGCACGTCATTGCACAAAGGTTAGAAAGGGTACTGTATCCCCGGATAACATGTATGGATAGCGTACACATTCAAAATATATGTCTATACAGCATGAGGCAGGCTCAGACGGTGTTAGGCCCAGTATGGATTGCACGTCATTGCACAAAGGTTAGAAGGGGTACCGTATCCCCGGATAACATGTATGGATAGCGTACACATTCAAAATATATGTCTATACAGCATGAGGCAGGCTCAGACGGTGTTAGGCCCAGTATGGACTGCACGTCATTGCACAAAGGTTAGAAAGGGTACCGTATCCCTGGATAACATGTATGGATAGCGTACACATTCAAAATATATGTCTATACAGCATGAGGCAGGCTCAGACGGTGTTAGGCCCAGTATGGATTGCACGTCATTGCACAAAGGTTAGAAGGGGTACCGTATCCCCGGATAACATGTATGGATAGCGTACACATTCAAAATATATGTCTATACAGCATGAGGCAGGCTCAGACGGTGTTAGGCCCAGTATGGATTGCACGTCATTGCACAAAGGTTAGAAGGGGTACCGTATCCCCGGATAACATGTATGGATAGCGTACACATTCAAAATATATGTCTATACAGCATGAGGCAGGCTCAGACGGTGTTAGGCCCAGTATGGATTGCACGTCATTGCACAAAGGTTAGAAAGGGTACCGTATCCCCGGATAACATGTATGGATAGCGTACACATTCAAAATATATGTCTATACAGCATGAGGCAGGCTCAGACGGTGTTAGGCCCAGTATGGATTGCACGTCATTGCACAAAGGTTAGAAAGGGTACCGTATCCCTGGATAACATGTATGGATAGCGTACACATTCAAAATATATGTCTATACAGCATGAGGCAGGCTCAGACGTTGTTAGGCCCAGTATGGATTGCACGTCATTGCACAAAGGTTAGAAAGGGTACCGTATCCCCGGATAACATGTATGGATAGCGTACACATTCAAAATATATGTCTATACAGCATGAGGCAGGCTCAGACGGTGTTAGGCCCAGTATGGATTGCACGTCATTGCACAAAGGTTAGAAAGGGTACCGTATCCCTGGATAACATGTATGGATAGCGTACACATTCAAAATATATGTCTATACAGCATGAGGCAGGCTCAGACGGTGTTAGGCCCAGTATGGATTGCACGTCATTGCACAAAGGTTAGAAAGGGTACCGTATCCCCGGATAACATGTATGGATAGCGTACACATTCAAAATATATGTCTATACAGCATGAGGCAGGCTCAGACGGTGTTAGGCCCAGTATGGATTGCACGTCATTGCACAAAGGTTAGAAAGGGTACCGTATCCCTGGATAACATGTATGGATAGCGTACACATTCAAAATATATGTCTATACAGCATGAAGCAGGCTCAGACGGTGTTAGGCCCAGTATGGATTGCACGTCATTGCACAAAGGTTAGAAGGGGTACCGTATCCCCGGATAACATGTATGGATAGCGTACACATTCAAAATATATGTCTATACAGCATGAGGCAGGCTCAGATGGTGTTAGGCCCAGTATGGATTGCACGTCATTGCACAAAGGTTAGAAAGGGTACCGTATCCCCGGATAACATGTATGGATAGCGTACACATTCAAAATATATGTCTATACAGCATGAGGCAGGCTCAGACGGTGTTAGGCCCAGTATGGATTGCACGCCATTGCACAAAGGTTAGAAAGGGTACCGTATCCCTGGATAACATGTATGGATAGCGTACACATTCAAAATATATGTCTATACAGCATGAGGCAGGCTCAGACGGTGTTAGGCCCAGTATGGATTGCACGTCATTGCACAAAGGTTAGAAAGGGTACCGTATCCCCGGATAACATGTATGGATAGCGTACACATTCAAAATATATGTCTATACAGCATGAGGCAGGCTCAGACGGTGTTAGGCCCAGTATGGATTGCACGTCATTGCACAAAGGTTAGAAAGGGTACCGTATCCCTGGATAACATGTATGGATAGCGTACACATTCAAAATATATGTCTATACAGCATGAGGCAGGCTCAGACGGTGTTAGGCCCAGTATGGATTGCACGTCATTGCACAAAGGTTAGAAAGGGTACCGTATCCCTGGATAACATGTATGGATAGCGTACACATTCAAAATATATGTCTATACAGCAAGAGGCAGGCTCAGACGGTGTTAGGCCCAGTATGGATTGCACGTCATTGCACAAAGGTTAGAAAGGGTGCCGTATCCCCGGATAACATGTATGGATAGCGTACACATTCAAAATATATGTCTATACAGCATGAGGCAGGCTCAGACGGTGTTAGGCCCAGTATGGATTGCACGTCATTGCACAAAGGTTAGAAGGGGTACCGTATCCCTGGATAACATGTATGGATAGCGTACACATTCAAAATATATGTCTATACAGCATGAGGCAGGCTCAGACGGTGTTAGGCCCAGTATGGATTGCACGTCATTGCACAAAGGTTAGAAAGGGTACCGTATCCCTGGATAACATGTATGGATAGCGTACACATTCAAAATATATGTCTATACATCATGAGGCAGGCTCAGACGGTGTTAGGCCCAGTATGGATTGCACGTCATTGCACAAAGGTTAGAAGGGGTACCGTATCCCCGGATAACATGTATGGATAGCGTACACATTCAAAATATATGTCTATACAGCATGAGGCAGGCTCAGACGGTGTTAGGCCCAGTATGGATTGCACGTCATTGCAGAAAGGTTAGAAGGGGTACCGTATCCCCGGATAACATGTATGGATAGCGTACACATTCAAAATATATGTCTATACAGCATGAGGCAGGCTCAGACGGTGTTAGGCCCAGTATGGATTGCACATCATTGCACAAAGGTTAGAAGGGGTACCGTATCCCCGGATAACATGTATGGATAGCGTACACATTCAAAATATATGTCTATACAGCATGAGGCAGGCTCAGACGGTGTTAGGCCCAGTATGGATTGCACGTCATTGCACAAAGGTTAGAAAGGGTACCGTATCCCCGGATAACATGTATGGATAGCGTACACATTCAAAATATATGTCTATACAGCATGAGGCAGGCTCAGACGGTGTTAGGCCCAGTATGGATTGCACGTCATTGCACAAAGGTTAGAAAGGGTACCGTATCCCTGGATAACATGTATGGATAGCGTACACATTCAAAATATATGTCTATACAGCATGAGGCAGGCTCAGACGTTGTTAGGCCCAGTATGGATTGCACGTCATTGCACAAAGGTTAGAAAGGGTACCGTATCCCTGGATAACATGTATGGATAGCGTACACATTCAAAATATATGTCTATACAGCATGAGGCAGGCTCAGACGGTGTTAGGCCCAGTATGGATTGCACGTCATTGCACAAAGGTTAGAAGGGGTACCGTATCCCCGGATAACATGTATGGATAGCGTACACATTCAAAATATATGTCTATACAGCATGAGGCAGGCTCAGACGGTGTTAGGCCCAGTATGGATTGCACGTCATTGCACAAAGGTTAGAAAGGGTACCGTATCCCTGGATAACATGTATGGATAGCGTACACATTCAAAATATATAATACTTAGGAGAAAGAACATGAGAGCACGCAATAAATTCCATATAGAAAAAATATAAATTTTTTATTATTATTATTAAATAGTTTACAAAAGATGGATAAAACAAGATGTGCTCATAAACAATATGGACCATAAATCCCATGTACCGACCAAATCCCTTCCAGATGGAAAAACCAGGTGAGAATATACTGATGGCCTCAAATCATGTCCAGGAACTAAAAATCGCCCCAGCAAATATAGAATCCACAAATCACGATAGCGGTAGCTGGTATTACCAGTATCAATACACGCTAACAGCAGAGATCAAAGTGCTGGTGGACATGATAGATGACCATCAGAAAAAAGCCACCCCAGCTGATGTGAAATAAGTAGTCATGGAGGTAGAGGCTAGTAATACAAATGCCAAAATTACACTGCCAATAGTATCAAAGAGCGCTGGTAGTGGTACAAAGTCAAATAAATGACAACTCACCAGGGAGGGGAAAAGGGGGGGGGGGTCCTGTAGTGGGGCCTCCGACGCGCGTTTCGCGACGTCCCCCGCCGCTTTATCAAGGAGGAGAATGAATAGAAAGATCCCAGTAGGGCCTTCAAATAGCCCCTGACCCCGGTCACATGACCGGCGTCAGCCAATCAAAATGGCCTAAGCGGCGCATGCGCCGTGGTGTCCGCAGGTCCTGTGCTGCAGCCCGGCGTCCACACACTGCGCATGCGTAGGTACCCGAGGCATAGCGCACTGTGTAAAGGGACGCCGACCGCAGCATGGAGCAGCACACAGCACGGCGATGCGCACAGCCATATACCGATTGAACTAGGACACAGTATGTGTAATCCCTGATCCAAGATTCCCTAGCAAGGGGCCAGAATGACATAAGAATAAGCCCCATAATATCAGGAGCAACGATGCTGTATGAAAGTCCTAAAAAATATACTATAGACAATGATCCACAAATAACCCCCCCATCCGATAATATGTGTATAGTATCATACATTATATTAATTATAAGGAGTGAGCAGAAGATCATTAATACATAAAGAGTGAAATACAACAATATACAGCAAAAAATTCAAATAAACAGCAATTTCGATGTTATTCAACCCCTGAATGGATGTTCTTGATTGTAGACAAAGGAAAATCAGATCCAGTATATAGGGCTACTTGAGGCAAAACCGGGACATATAAGATGATACTGAAAATAACAAAACACATATCTCAGAATTAAAAACAATAAGATTAGGAAGAAAATAGATTAAAAACCACCACTAAGGGAAAACATAGGAAATATAGAGTCCTGCGGGACTTAAAAAAGGAGACTGGGGAAACCATGTTACAATTCATTCAGGTTGGATCAAGGAAGAAAAGGTAATCTCACATAAAGTGAGATGTTGTAAATAAACAGGGGTCAGAAAAGGGAACGGACAACCACAGAATTTTATTTGGCAAAATGGAGTGTCACAAAAATGGAGTAAAACTCAAGGACTCATTCAGTCCCCTAGGTCTCATAGTGTCCAATCGGACAATCCACTTAACCTCCATTTGCCCAAGGATCTTTCTATGGTCCCCACCCCTTATGCCCATATGCAGAGCATCAATCCCCCTGATCTTTAATAGACTTGCCTCACAGTTATGATAAGCCCGAAAATGTCTGGGGATGGTTTTCAATTCAGTGGAATCAGACATCGCCCTGGCTGCGCCAATGTCCCGCACATGTTCACGTGTCCGCACCCTCAGCTCCCTCGTGGTGAGGCCCACATAAATTTTAGGGCACGGACAAGTTGCATAGTAGACAACGTTAGACGTCCCACATGATATCCGTTGTCTAATTGTGAACTCCCTATTACCATCAGAGGAGCTGAAGGTGGAGCAGCGTAGGACATTAGCGCAAGCCAGGCAATGTCCACACTGAAAAGATCCCCAGACCGGGCCATTAGTCCCAAAGAAATTTCTGGGGGTGGGTACATAGTGGCTCCGAACCAAGAGATCCCTTAAGTTCCTGGATCTACGTGGCGTCATGGAAGGGGAGTGTCCAAGGACGGTCCTCAGGGCTGGTTCTGTCTCCAAAATGGACCAATACTTTTGTAGAATGGTGCGCATATTGGACCATTCATGATTGTATGTTGATATAAAACGTATAGGTCCATCTTTATCTCGTCTGCCAGTCTTCATAGTAGATTGTAGGAGACCATTGCGCGGGGTACATCTTGCTCGATCATAACCCCTCTTAATGCACCTACGACTGTAGCCCCTTTTGAGAAAACGATCCCTCATATCTTGGGCTTGTTTTTCAAATCGATCATTGGTGGAGCAGATGCGTCGCATGCGGAGGAACTGTCCGACCGGGATGGCCCGCACAGTAGCCGGATCATGGGCCGAAGATGCATGTAATAAAGAATTGACAGAGGTGGGTTTCCTAAAGACGTCCGTCTGGATACGCCGATCAATGTCGATCTCCAGACGGACGTCCAGGAAATCCACAACCCTGCCATCATGCTTATATGTCAAGCGAATATTGTAATTATTGACATTTAATGACCTCATGAAATTCCCGAGCAGGTCGACCCCACCATCCCACAAAAATAAAATATCGTCAATAAAGCGGTACCAGCACAGCACATGGGAAGCGTCACGTGGGCCCCCGTCGCCAAAGAGATCCCTCTCCCAAGCCCCCAAAAAGAGGTTGGCGTACGAAGGCGCACAAGCCGCTCCCATGGCTGTGCCCCGCTTCTGCAAATAAAATTGGTCCTTGAAAACAAAAAAATTGTGGGTTAAGATGAAGTCGACCAGCTCAAGTACCAGCTCACATAGCGGGCCATCCAGGTCGGAGGCCCCCAGAAACAGGCGAACAGCATTAACTCCAACCGAATGATCGATACATGTATAGAGGCTCTCTACATCGGCAGTGACGAGAAGAGTGGACGGTTCCACAAGGATGCCATCAACCCGAGCCAGGACATCCGTCGTGTCACGTATATAGGATGGCAGTGCTTCTACTAATGGTTTAAGATAAAAATCAATAAAGCGACATACGGGCTCACAAATACTGCCAATCCCTGACACTATAGGACGTCCTGGGGGGTCGAGGGCATCCTTGTGGACCTTGGGTAAAAGATAAAAAGTGGGGGTTCTGGGGAATTTTACCACCAGGCCCTCAAAGACCTTCTTAGTTATGACACCGCTTTCAAATGCCCTCTCCAGGATCAGTCTGAGTTCATGCAAAAAACGACTCCCTGGATCAGAGGGTAGTTTTTTATATGTTTCTGGGTCCCTCAGTTGGCGAAACACTTCTTTCTCATATTTCTGACTAGGCCAAACCACTATGTTCCCCCCCTTATCAGCAGGTTTAAACACGACATCCTCCAATGATTGTAATTGGGAGATCGCCAACCGTTGTTTATGAGTTAGGTTATCCAATTTACGTCGTGAGGATAGTTTTTTAAAATCCTCACTCACCAATTTGGTAAAAATATCCACAGAGGGACACAGCGACAAGGGAGGGAACCTAGTGGATTTAGGCCCAAATGAGGGGGGGAACTTACTCATGGATGGACCATCTTGTTCGGCAAGCAACTCCTCCAAATCACGAATTGCCTCCCTTTCAGTGTTGCTCAGGGACCCAGGAGCATAACGTGCAGTATGAAGTTTTTTCAGAATTAGTTTCCTTGAAAATAATTGAAGGTCTTTCAGGGCTGTAAAGTAATTAAAAGAATTAGTGGGTGAAAATGTTAGACCCTTCCCCAGAACCTCCAATTGTACATCAGTTAGTACATAATCTGAAAGGTTTAATACCTGTAGGTCCCCCTGAGGACCACCCTTGGAGACTCCCGATCCCCCAGCTCTGGTTTTTGTGAACTGGCGTGTCTCGGCCCTCTTGGAAGCAGCCACCTTCGGGCCAAAGTTCGACCCAATACCTCTCTGTCCCTGATCATCATCCTGAGTTGATATGTTAGAACGAAGTGAGGTCGATCTTGACCGTGAATATGATGCATTTCTATTTCTAGGGCGGGATCGCCCACTCATATCCCGCCATCTATACACCCTAGAAAGTTGTTTGTCTTGAACATCTCTTTTGAATTTTTTTGCCTTATTTACTTGGATGTCCAGAGCCCATTTTTGTAGATCCGAATCAATCTGATCATTCAATTTTTTAAGGGCATCACTGGACATCTCTTTATGTAGAATAGATTGCAATTCGTCAATTTCTGTTTCAATAACAGCAAGGGAATCATGATCCATCTGCTTTAAGAGGGTCAGAAAACCTTTTGAACAGTTATTGGTCAATTCTTCCCATTTGTTCTTAAAAGTCTCATCTAAAATCGGAAAAGACGGGAAAACTTGAATTCTAAGTCCCCTCGGTATCAACTCTTTCTGAATGTATTGATCTAAAAATTCATGGTTCCACCATGTCTTGGTGCGCTTTCTCAACAGTTCCTTAAATCGAACAATAACTTCCTGCACATCCTTGTTAGAAGTCCCGCATTCCCCGTCCACATCATTCTGAAACACATCATGAAGTTGTGCTCGCCACGTAAGGTCGCGTGAGCGAAAATCCATAATATAAGTCGGACCAGCTGTGAAAAACACAGAAACAATTACTAACAACAAAAGTCCCATAAAAGAGGGATATGAAGGAGACAAGGGACAACCCAGCTCCAACACCCTAAAGCAAGCTCAATAACATGTAATACTTAGGAGAAAGAACATGAGAGCACGCAATAAATTCCATATAGAAAAAATATAAATTTTTTTATTATTATTATTAAATAGTTTACAAAAGATGGATAAAACAAGATGTGCTCATAAACAATATGGACCATAAATCCCATGTACCGACCAAATCCCTTCCAGATGGAAAAACCAGGTGAGAATATACTGATGGCCTCAAATCATGTCCAGGAACTAAAAATCGCCCCAGCAAATATAGAATCCACAAATCACGATAGCGGTAGCTGGTATTACCAGTATCAATACACGCTAACAGCAGAGATCAAAGTGCTGGTGGACATGATAGATGACCATCAGAAAAAAGCCACCCCAGCTGATGTGAAATAAGTAGTCATGGAGGTAGAGGCTAGTAATACAAATGCCAAAATTACACTGCCAATAGTATCAAAGAGCGCTGGTAGTGGTACAAAGTCAAATAAATGACAACTCACCAGGGAGGGGAAAAGGGGGGGGGGTCCTGTAGTGGGGCCTCCGACGCGCGTTTCGCGACGTCCCCCGCCGCTTTATCAAGGAGGAGAATGAATAGAAAGATCCCAGTAGGGCCTTCAAAATATATGTCTATACATCAGGAGGCAGGCTCAGACGGTGTCAGGCACAGTATGGATTTGACGGCCCAGATTACACAGCGGAGGAGCAGGGAGAGGTAAAGATTGCAAATGCTGAGGCCCTGGCCAAGCAAGGGGGGCCCACTCGTGGGCGTCGGTACTGGCACTGGGCCCCTCATAGTACAGCGGTGTGTCTGACGGCGGGTGTGCACCACCACCGTCAGAGACACTTGATTGCACTATGAGGGACCCTGTGCCAGTGCCCGTGCCCAAGAGTCGGCCTACCCACCTGTCCAGGGCAACGGCACTCGCGCGGTGTCGTGCGCTAGGTGGTGACCCCGGCCATGGGGGGGGAGGCAGCACAGTTAGGGAGTTTTAGAAAGTGGCATATGTTGATGTTGGACATTCAACTGATGCAAAAGGCGAAATAGGTGAAGTACCAGGAAGAGGTGGACCAAAGCAAGCCATTTTTCTGTCACCCTATGTGTCATCAGGGGAAGGTGGGACAAAATCCTTGGAAACCCATGCGTGGTTCATTTTAATGAAGGTTAGATCATCCACATTTTGGGTTGACAGACGGGTCCTTTTTTCTGTCAGGATTGATCCAGCTGCACTGAAGACTCTTTCCGATAGCACACTTGCAGCTGGGCAAGCGAGCTCCTGTAAGGCATATTGGGCCAATTCAGGCCAGGTGTCCAGTTTAGCGGCCCAATAGTCAAAGGGGAATGACCTGTGTGGGAGAACATCGATATGGGAGGAAAAGTAGTTTGTAACCATAGTTGACAACTGCTGTCTCCTGTCACTTTCCATCGATGCAGTATTACCAGTTGTGTGAGCGGTATTTGAAAAATCAGTCCACAACATTGTCATGAAACCCCTGTCTCCAACGCCACTTCTGCTGTGTGCACCACGAACACCTCTGCCAAGCTGCCCCTGGCCCGTACGGCTCGTGTGAGAACCATCACCGCTGCTGTGTGCTGGGAATGCCTCAAGCAACCGATTTACCAGAGTTGCTTGTTTATTAGCCAATATTAGGTCAAGGTTCTCCTGTGGCATGATGTTTTGTAATTTGCCTTTATAGCGTGGATCCAGGATGCTGGCCAACCAGTAGTCGTCATCGTTCATCATTTTGGCAATGCGGGGGTCCCTTTTTAGGATCCGCAAGGCATAATCTGACATGTGGGCCAATGTTCCCGGTGTCAATGATGCACTGCGAGTGCTGGGTGGAGGAGCACTTTCTGGCAAATCCACATCCCTCCAGTCACGCACAAACCCTGTACCAGACCTTGCCACGCCAACATTTTCACTTGCCCCACGAGATGCATCCTCCTCCCCTAAGTAATCATCCCCATCATCCTCCTCCTCCTCCTCCTCTTCTTCCTCCACCTCGTCCAGGAGAGGTCCCTGAGCAGACAATGGCTGAATGTCATCAAGGATTCCCTCCTCCGCTTCCTCCTCATCAACATTGGCTGCAGACGCCTGCTCCTTAAGGTGCGTCAAAGTTTGCATGAGCAGACGCATAAATGGGATGCTCATGCTTAGGATGGCGTCGTCTGCGCTTACCAGCCGTGTGCATTCCTCAAAACACTGAAGGACTTTACAAAGGTCTTTCAGCTTCGACCACTGCACGCCTGTCAACTCCATGTCTGCTCTCAAAGTGCCTGGCAGTGTATCCTCCCACAAATGCATTATGGCCTGCCTCTGCTCGCACAGCCGCTCCACCATGTGCAGGGTGGAGTTCCACCTTGTTGCAATGTCGATAATGAGGCGGTGGTTGGGAAGGTGGAGCAATCGCTGCAGCTTCTGCATACGAACGGAGTGTACAGGCGACCGGCGGATGTGCGCGCACAGTCTTCGCACCTTCTGGAGCAGGGCTGTTAACTCCGGATAATTTTTGAGGAAGCACTGCACCACCAGGTTCAAGGTGTGAGCCAAGCAAGGTATGTGGCTGAGTTTTGAAAGGGCTATGGCTGCCACAAAATTACGGCCGTTATCACTAACTACCTTGCCTGCCTCAAGATGTACACTGCCCAGCCATGACTCAGTTTGTCGCTTCAAGTACTCGGCCAGCACCTCGGCGGTGTGTCTGTCGCCCAAACACATCATCTGCAACACAGCCTGCTGACGCTTTCCACTAGCTGCTCGATAGGGGGACACATCGTGTGCAACAGTGGCAGCTGCAGATGGAGTGCTCGAACGACTGCGCTCTGTGGACGAGCTGTCGCTTCTGGAGGAGGAGGAGGAGGAGGAGGGTCGAACGCCTACAGCCAACTGTTTCCTAGGCAGCACTGTCCCACCACCGCTGTCCCCTGTGGACCCTGCATCCACCACATTAACCCAGTGTGCAGTGATGGACACATAACGGCCCTGGCCATGCCGACTGGACCATGCATCAGTTGTGAGGTGCACCTTTCCGCTCACTGACTGCTTGAGTGCATGGACAATGCGGTCTTTCACATGATGGTGGAGGGCTGGGATGGCTTTGCGAGAGAAGAAGTGGCGACTGGGTAGGTCATAGCGTGGTACTGCATAGGCCATGAGTTCGCGGAAAGCTGTGCTTTCCACCAACCGAAAGGGCATCATCTCAAACGAGATTAGTTTGGCAATGTGGGCGATCAAACCCAGTGTACGCGGATGAGAGACTGAGTACTTTCTTGACCTACTCATAGTGTCTGGGAGGGTGAGCTGGACTTGAGAACTGCATATGGTGGAAGTAGCGGTGGACAGGGTGGACTGAGAGAGGGTTGATGATGGTGATGGAGTTGGTGTTCTTTCTGATGGCCTAGAATCAGTCTTTCGTTGATATAACAGTGGGATTCCCTGACTGCTGTGGCCTTGCAACGACACCTCAACATTTGCTGCTGTGCTAACCGGTGTGCTTACAGTGGGGGAAACAATGTAGCGTTGCTGACTACCTTCGTTGTGATCAGTTGCACATGTGGCACTTGAGGTTTGGTGTTGTGTCCACGCTTGCAAGTGCATGCTGGTTAAATGTCTAAGCATGCAACTGGTATTCAAATTTTTCAGATTTTTCCCTCGGCTAAAGGTCTTTGCGCACTTCTTACAGATAACCTTGGCCTGATCATGAGGATTTTGTTCAAAAAGCTGCCACACTGCACTCTTCCTACTTTGGCAGACATTTTGCGGCCTAGCACGCTGTGATCTTTTGACCCTCTGGACAAGCTGTCCAGCAACTCTTTTGATGTTTGGAACCTGTCTTTGGAGTGCTCCGGGCCTGCCAGATAACAGCTGTTGCGATGTCGATGTCTGCTGTGGATGCTCCTCATCTGAGCTATTGGAAGCAGCACCCTCCTTCCCCCAATGGATGCCAATCTGGGTCAACAACTGGGTCATCCATCACCTCCTCTTCTATGTCATGTGCACCTTTCTCTGTGTCACCGTGTATGGTGGTATAGTGTGCGGGAAGGGGCACCTGAGTCTCATCAGGGTCAAAATCTGGCTCTGTACACTGCGAGGACAATGTAGGGCTCTGAGTGAATGTACCAGCAGAATCATCCATCAGCGGCTGTGCATCAGTGCACTCCATGTCAGATTCATCTTGGCCTGGGTAATTCACCATTTGACTTGATAATCCAGGCATGGTATGTGAAAACAGCTCCATGGAGTAATCAGTAGTATGGCCTGCGTCATCCTTCAATCTTGGTTGGGGTGAAGGACACAAGGAAAGGTGTGGTTCATGAACATGAGCCTCCAATGACGACTCAGTGCTTTTACTTTTTACAACTGAAGAAGAGGAGGCGTTAGAGCTGGAGGCTGAGTCAGCAATGTAAGACAAAACTTTTTCCTGATGCTCTGCCTTTAAAAGCGGTTTGCCAACTCCTAGAAAACTAAGCGTTCGAGGCCTTATGTAGACAGACGATGACGCAGGGTCAGCACCTCCTGCATTTGGTCCTATTTTGCTCTTGCCACTACCATCAGATCCACCACCAACACCATCATTACCAGCTGCCAACCCCCGCCCAATTCCATGGCCTCTTCCACCAGCCTTCCTCATTTTTGGTAGAAATGTAGACAAAATCCGACAAACTATATAGTAATGTAAAACAAGGTACAAGGTGTCTATAGGACAGGGGAGTTTTAGAATTTCTGCACACACTTGTGGACAGTGGACACTTGTGGATTGTGTGCGCCCCACTGATATCTGAGCGCTATGTGACACGCTCGATGGCACAGCTGCCTGTGACCAAAGTGACGAGAGGATAATGGAGATTTTGAATCTCTGCGTACACTTGTGGACAGTGGACACTTGTGGATTGTGTGCGGCCCACTGATATCTGAGCGCTATGTGAGACGCTCGATGGCACAGCTGCCTGTGACCAAAGTGAAGAGAGGATAATGGAGATTTTGAATCTCTGCGTACACTTGTGGACAGTGGACACTTGTGGATTGTGTGCGCCCCACTGATATCTGAGCGCTATGTGACACGCTCGATGGCACAGCTGCCTGTGACCAAAGTGACGAGAGGATAATGGAGATTTTGAATCTTTGCGTACACTTTTGGACACTGGACACTTGTGCATTGTGTGCGGCCCACTGATATCTGAGCGCTATGTGACACGCTCGATGGCACAGCTGCCTGTGACCAAAGTGACGAGAGGATAATGGAGATTTTGAATCTCTGCGTACACTTTTGGAAACTGGACACTTGTGGATTGTGTGCGGCCCACTGATATCTGAGCGCTATGTGACACGCTCGATGGCACAGCTGCCTGTGACCAAAGTGACGAGAGGATAATGGAGGTTTTGAATCTCTGCGTACACTTGTGGACAGTGGACACTTGTGGATTGTGTGCGGCCCACTGATATCTGAGCGCTATGTGACACGCTCGATGACACAGCTGCCTGTGACCAAAGTGACGAGAGGATAATGGAGATTTTGAATCTCTGCGTACACTTTTGGACACTGGACACTTGTGGATTGTGTGCGGCCCACTGATATCTGAGCGCTATGTGACACGCTCGATGGCACAGCTGCCTGTGACCAAAGTGACGAGAGGATAATGGAGATTTTGAATCTTTGCGTACACTTGTGGACAGTGGACACTTGTGGATTGTGTGCGGCCCACTGATATCTGAGCGCTATGTGACACGCTCGATGGCACAGCTGCCTGTGACCAAAGTGACGAGAGGATAATGGAGATTTTGAATCTCTGCATACACTTGTGGACAGTGGACACTTGTGGATTGTGTGCGGCCCACTGATATCTGAGTGCTATGTGACACGCTCGATGGCACAGCTGCCTGTGACCAAAGTGACGAGAGGATAATGGAGATTTTGAATCTTTGCGTACACTTTTGGACACTGGACACTTGTGCATTGTGTGCGGCCCACTGATATCTGAGCGCTATATGACACGCTCGATGGCACAGCTGCCTGTGACCAAAGTGACGAGAGGATAATGGAGATTTTGAATCTCTGCGTACACTTTTGGAAACTGGACACTTGTGGATTGTGTGCGGCCCACTGATATCTGAGCGCTATGTGACACGCTCGATGGCACAGCTGCCTGTGACCAAAGTGACGAGAGGATAATGGAGGTTTTGAATCTCTGCGTACACTTGTGGACAGTGGACACTTGTGGATTGTGTGCGGCCCACTGATATCTGAGCGCTATGTGACACGCTCGATGACACAGCTGCCTGTGACCAAAGTGACGAGAGGATAATGGAGATTTTGAATCTCTGCGTACACTTTTGGACACTGGACACTTGTGGATTGTGTGCGGCCCACTGATATCTGAGCGCTATGTGACACGCTCGATGGCACAGCTGCCTGTGACCAAAGTGACGAGAGGATAATGGAGATTTTGAATCTCTGCGTACACTTGTGGACAGTGGACACTTGTGGATTGTGTGCGGCCCACTGATATCTGAGCGCTATGTGACACGCTCGATGGCACAGCTGCCTGTGACCAAAGTGACGAGAGGATAATGGAGATTTTGAATCTCTGCGTACACTTGTGGACAGTGGACACTTGTGGATTGTGTGCGGCCCACTGATATTTGAGCGCTATGTGACACGCTCGATGGCACAGCTGCCTGTGACCAAAGTGACGAGAGGATAATGGAGATTTTGAATCTCTGCGTACACTTTTGGACACTGGACACTTGTGGATTGTGTGCGGCCCACTGATATCTGAGCGCTATGTGACACGCTCGATGGCACAGCTGCCTGTGACCAAAGTGACGAGAGGATAATGGAGATTTTGAATCTCTGCGTACACTTTTGGACACTGGACACTTGTGGATTGTGTGCGGCCCACTGATATCTGAGCGCTATGTGACACGCTCGATGGCACAGCTGCCTGTGACCAAAGTGACGAGAGGATAATGGAGATTTTGAATCTCTGCGTACACTTTTGGACACTGGACACATGTGGATTGTGTGCGGCCCACTGATATCTGAGCGCTATGTGACACGCTCGATGGCACAGCTGCCTGTGACCAAAGTGAAGAGAGGATAATGGAGATTTTGAATCTCTGCGTACACTTTTGGACACTGGACACATGTGGATTGTGTGCGGCCCACTGATATCTGAGCGCTATGTGACACGCTCAATGGCACAGCTGCCTGTGACCAAAGTGAAGAGAGGATAATGGAGATTTTGAATCTCTGCGTACACTTTTGGACACTGGACACTTGTGGATTGTGTGCGGCCCACTGATATCTGAGCGCTATGTGACACGCTCGATGGCACAGCTGCCTGTGACCAAAGTGACGAGAGGATAATGGAGATTTTGAATCTCTGCGTACACTTGTGGGCAGTGGACACTTGTGGATTGTGTGCGGCCCACTGATATCTGAGCGCTATGTGACACGCTCGATGGCACAGCTGCCTGTGACCAAAGTGACGAGAGGATAATGGAGATTTTGAATCTCTGCGTACACTTTTGGACACTGGACACTTGTGGATTGTGTGCGGCCCACTGATATCTGAGCGCTATGTGACACGCTGGATGGCACAGCTGCCTGTGACCAAAGTGACGAGAGGATAATGGAGATTTTGAATCTCTGCGTACACTTGTGGACAGTGGACACTTGTGGATTGTGTGCGGCCCACTGATATCTGAGCGCTATGTGACACACTCGATGGCACAGCTGCCTGTGACCAAAGTGACGAGAGGATAATGGAGATTTTGAATCTCTGCGTACACTTTTGGACAGTGGACACTTGTGGATTGTGTGCGGCCCACTGATATCTGAGCGCTATGTGACACGCTCGATGGCACAGCTGCCTGTGACCAAAGTGACGAGAGGATAATGGAGATTTTGAATCTCTGCGGACACTTTTGGACACTGGACACTTGTGGATTGTGTGCGGCCCACTGATATCTGAGCGCTATGTGACACGCTCGATGGCACAGCTGCCTGTGACCAAAGTGACGAGAGGATAATGGAGATTTTGAATCTCTGCGTACACTTTTGGACACTGGACACTTGTGGATTGTGTGCGGCCCACTGATATCTGAGCGCTATGTGACACACTCGATGGCACAGCTGCCTGTGACCAAAGTGACGAGAGGATAATGGAGATTTTGAATCTCTGCGTACACTTTTGGACACTGGACACTTGTGGATTGTGTGCGGCCCACTGATATCTGAGCGCTATGTGACACGCTCGATAGCACAGCTGCCTGTGACCAAAGTGACGAGAGGATAATGGAGATTTTGAATCTCTGCGTACACTTTTGGACACTGGACACTTGTGGATTGTGTGCGGCCCACTGATATCTGAGCGCTATGTGACACGCTCGATGGCACAGCTGCCTGTGACCAAAGTGACGAGAGGATAATGGAGATTTTGAATCTCTGCGTACACTTTTGGACACTTGACACTTGTGGATTGTGTGCGGCCCACTGATATCTGAGCGCTATGTGACACGCTCGATGGCACAGCTGCCTGTGACCAAAGTGACGAGAGGATAATGGAGATTTTGAATCTCTGCGTACACTTGTGGACAGTGGACACTTGTGGGTTGTGTGCGGCCCACTGATATCTGAGCGCTATGTGACACGCTCGATGGCACAGCTGCCTGTGACCAAAGTGACGAGAGGATAATGGAGATTTTGAATCTCTGCGTACACTTTTGGACACTGGACACTTGTGGATTGTGTGCGGCCCACTGATATCTGAGCGCTATGTGACACGCTCGATGGCACAGCTGCCTGTGACCAAAGTGACGAGAGGATAATGGAGATTTTGAATCTCTGCGTACACTTTTGGACACTGGACACTTGTGGATTGTGTGCGGCCCACTGATATCTGAGCGCTATGTGACACGCTCGATGGCACAGCTGCCTGTGACCAAAGTGACGAGAGGATAATGGAGATTTTGAATCTCTGCGTACACTTGTGGACAGTGGACACTTGTGGATTGTGTGCGGCCCACTGATATCTGAGCGCTATGTGACACGCTCGATGGCACAGCTGCCTGTGACCAAAGTGACGAGAGGATAATGGAGATTTTGAATCTCTGCGTACACTTTTGGACACTGGACACTTGTGGATTGTGTGCGGCCCACTGATTTCTGAGCGCTATGTGACACGCTCTATGGCACAGCTGCCTGTGACCAAAGTGACGAGAGGATAATGGAGATTTTGAATCTCTGCGTACACTTTTGGACACTGGACACTTGTGGATTGTGTGCGGCCCACTGATATCTGAGCGCTATGTGACACACTCGATGGCACAGCTGCCTGTGACCAAAGTGACGAGAGGATAATGGAGATTTTGAATCTCTGCGTACACTTTTGGACACTGGACACTTGTGGATTGTGTGCGGCCCACTGATATCTGAGCGCTATGTGACACGCTCGATGGCACAGCTGCCTGTGACCAAAGTGACGAGAGGATAATGGAGATTTTGAATCTCTGCGTACACTTTTGGACACTGGACACTTGTGGATTGTGTGCGGCCCACTGATATCTGAGCGCTATGTGACACGCTCGATGGCACAGCTGCCTGTGACCAAAGTGACGAGAGGATAATGGAGATTTTGAATCTCTGCGTACACTTTTGGACAGTGGACACTTGTGGATTGTGTGCGGCCCACTGATATCTGAGCGCTATGTGACACGCTCGATGGCACAGCTGCCTGTGACCAAAGTGACGAGAGGATAATGGAGATTTTGAATCTCTGCGTACACTTTTGGACACTGGACACTTGTGGATTGTGTGCGGCCCACTGATATCTGAGCGCTATGTGACACGCTCGATGGCACAGCTGCCTGTGACCAAAGTGACGAGAGGATAATGGAGATTTTGAATCTCTGCGTACACTTTTGGACACTGGACACTTGTGGATTGTGTGCGGCCCACTGATATCTGAGCGCTATGTGACACGCTCGATGGCACAGCTGCCTGTGACCAAAGTGACGAGAGGATAATGGAGATTTTGAATCTCTGCGTACACTTTTGGACACTGGACACTTGTGGATTGTGTGCGGCCCACTGATATCTGAGCGCTATGTGACACGCTCGATGGCACAGCTGCCTGTGACCAAAGTGACGAGAGGATAATGGAGATTTTGAATCTCTGCGTACACTTTTGGACACTGGACACTTGTGGATTGTGTGCGGCCCACTGATATCTGAGCGCTATGTGACACGCTCGATGGCACAGCTGCCTGTGACCAAAGTGACGAGAGGATAATGGAGATTTTGAATCTCTGCGTACACTTGTGGACAGTGGACACTTGTGGATTGTGTGCGGCCCACTGATATCTGAGCGCTATGTGACACGCTCGATGGCACAGCTGCCTGTGACCAAAGTGACGAGAGGATAATGGAGATTTTGAATCTCTGCGTACACTTTTGGACACTGGACACTTGTGGATTGTGTGCGGCCCACTGATATCTGAGCGCTATGTGACACGCTCGATGGCACAGCTGCCTGTGACCAAAGTGACGAGAGGATAATGGAGATTTTGAATCTCTGCGTACACTTTTGGACACTGGACACTTGTGGATTGTGTGCGGCCCACTGATATCTGAGCGCTATGTGACACGCTCGATGGCACAGCTGCCTGTGACCAAATTGACGACAGGATAATGGAGATTTTGAATCTCTGCGTACACTTGTGGACAGTGGACACTTGTGGATTGTGTGCGGCCCACTGATATCTGAGCGCTATGTGACACGCTCGATGGCACAGATGCCTGTGACCAAAGTGACGAGAGGATAATGGAGATTTTGAATCTCTGCGTACACTTTTGGACACTGGACACTTGTGGATTGTGTGCGGCCCACTGATATCTGAGCGCTATGTGACACGCTCGATGGCACAGCTGCCTGTGACCAAAGTGACGAGAGGATAATGGAGATTTTGGATCTCTGCGTACACTTTTGGACACTGGACACGTGTGGATTGTGTGCGGCCCACTGATATCTGAGCGCTATGTGACACGCTCGATGGCACAGCTGCCTGTGACCAAAGTGATGAGAGGATAATGGAGATTTTGAATCTCTGCGTACACTTGTGGACAGTGGACACTTGTGGATTGTGTGCGGCCCACTGATATCTGAGCGCTATGTGACACACTCGATGGCACAGCTGCCTGTGACCAAAGTGACGAGAGGATAATGGAGATTTTGAATCTCTGCGTACACTTTTGGACACTGGACACTTGTGGATTGTGTGCGGCCCACTGATATCTGAGCGCTATGTGACACGCTCGATGGCACAGCTGCCTGTGACCAAAGTGACGAGAGGATAATGGAGATTTTGAATCTCTGCGTACACTGTTGGACACTGGACACTTGTGGATTGTGTGCGGCCCACTGATATCTGAGCGCTATGTGACACGCTCGATGGCACAGCTGCCTGTGACCAAAGTGACGAAAGGATAATGGAGATTTTGAATCTCTGCGTACACTTGTGGACAGTGGACACTTGTGGATTGTGTGCGGCCCACTGATATCTGAGCGCTATGTGACACGCTCGATGGCACAGCTGCCTGTGACCAAAGTGACGAGAGGATAATGGAGATTTTGAATCTCTGCGTACACTTTTGGACACTGGACACTTGTGGATTGTGTGCGGCCCACTGATATCTGAGTGCTATGTGACACGCTCGATGGCACAGCTGCCTGTGACCAAAGTGACGAGAGGATAATGGAGATTTTGAATCTCTGCGTACACTTTTGGACACTGGACACTTGTGGATTGTGTGCGGCCCACTGATATCTGAGCGCTATGTGACACGCTCGATGGCACAGCTGCCTGTGACCAAAGTGACGAGAGGATAATGGAGATTTTGAATCTCTGCGTACACTTTTGGACACTGGACACTTGTGGATTGTGTGCGGCCCACTGATATCTGAGCGCTATGTGACACGCTCGATGGCACAGCTGCCTGTGACCAAAGTGACGAGAGTATAATGGAGATTTTGAATCTCTGCGTACACTTTTGGACACTGGACACTTGTGGATTGTGTGCGGCCCACTGATATCTGAGCGCTATGTGACACGCTCGATGGCACAGCTGCCTGTGACCAAAGTGACGAGAGGATAATGGAGATTTTGAATCTCTGCGTACACTTTTGGACACTGGACACTTGTGGATTGTGTGCGGCCCACTGATATCTGAGCGCTATGTGACACGCTCGATGGCACAGCTGCCTGTGACCAAAGTGACGAGAGGATAATGGAGATTTTGAATCTCTGCGTACACTTTTAGACACTGGACACTTGTGGATTGTGTGCGGCCCACTGATATCTGAGCGCTATGTGACACGCTCGATGGCACAGCTGCCTGTGACCAAAGTGACGAGAGTATAATGGAGATTTTGAATCTCTGCGTACACTTTTGGACACTGGACACTTGTGGATTGTGTGCGGCCCACTGATATCTGAGCGCTATGTGACACGCTCGATGGCACAGCTGCCTGTGACCAAAGTGACGAGAGGATAATGGAGATTTTGAATCTCTGCGTACACTTTTGGACACTGGACACTTGTGGATTGTGTGCGGCCCACTGATATCTGAGCGCTATGTGACACGCTCGATGGCACAGCTGCCTGTGACCAAAGTGACGAGAGGATAATGGAGATTTTGAATCTCTGCGTACACTTTTGGACACTGGACACTTGTGGATTGTGTGCGGCCCACTGATATCTGAGCGCTATGTGACACGCTCGATGGCACATCTGCCTGTGACCAAAGTGACGAGAGGATAATGGAGATTTTGAATCTCTGCGTACACTTTTGGACACTGGACACTTGTGGATTGTGTGCGGCCCACTGATATCTGAGCGCTATGTGACACGCTCGATGGCACAGCTGCCTGTGACCAAAGTGACGAGAGGATAATGGAGATTTTGAATCTCTGCGTACACTTTTGGACACTGGACACTTGTGGATTGTGTGCGGCCCACTGATATCTGAGCGCTATGTGACACGCTCGATGGCACAGCTGCCTGTGACCAAAGTGACGAGAGGATAATGGAGATTTTGAATCTCTGCGTACACTTTTGGACACTGGACACTTGTGGATTGTGTGCGGCCCACTGATATCTGAGCGCTATGTGACACGCTCGATGGCACAGCTGCCTGTGACCAAAGTGACGAGAGGATAATGGAGATTTTGAATCTCTGCGTACACTTTTGGACACTGGACACTTGTGGATTGTGTGCGGCCCACTGATATCTGAGCGCTATGTGACACGCTCGATGGCACAGCTGCCTGTGACCAAAGTGACGAGAGGATAAGGGAGATTGGATTGCTTTTAAAAAAGCAGTTTGCGGAGCAGTGGGTAAACAGCAATGCCAGCGTGTCAGGAAGCCTTAGAAGGCAGCCCAACAACCAACACCACTGATACACCACAATATAGCCTCCCCTTGCACTGCACACACAGTGACTTGTGTGTTGTGCAGGCCAAATCGCTAGCAGCAGAAGCAGTTTTTTTGTCTTCTTCCCTGCCTAACGCTCTCCCTACAGAATCAGCAGCAACCTCTCCCTATACTAAGATCGGCAGAAGTAAGATGGCGGTCGGCGTGCACGCCCTTTTATACCCCCTGTGACGCCCACCAAAGCAAGCCAATCACTTGCATGCCCTTCTGAAAGATGGTGGTGACCAGTGCCTATGTCATCACGTTGCCCACAGTGTCCGTGGATCCTGATTGGCTGAAAAAGAGCGCAAAACAAACTTTTGAAACGCGACTTTGGCGCGTAAGTCGCCGACCTCGTGGCCGACCTCATCCTAGGGTCGGGTTTCGTTTCATGAAACCCGACTTTGCCAAAACTCGGCGACTTTTGAATTTTTTCGACCCGTTTCCCTCAACTCTAATAATTACATTACATTTTGTTGCATGAAATAAGCCAGCCAGCAAAAATGCTGGCTCTCACAGACCTGTTAATTTTTCTTTAAGAACCCCTCCTACTTTGCTTTCAGTACCTGTATTAATTGCACCTGTTTGATCTCGTTACCTGTGTAAAGGACACCTATCCACACACTCAATCAATTACATTCCAACTTCTCCACCATGGCCAAGACCAAACAGCTCTCTAAGGACACCAGGGACAAAATTGTACACCTGCACAAGACTGGGATGGGCTACAGGACAATAAGAAAGAAGCTTGCTGAGAAGGCAACAACTGTTATCATAATTATTAGAAAATGTAAGAAACACAAGAAGACTGTCAATCTTCCATAGTCTGGGGCTCCATACAAGATCTTGACTTGAGGGGTAAGGATTAGTGATGAGCGAATGTGCTCGCCACTACTCGGTACTCACCTGAGTATCACTATAATCGGTGTACTCGGCGAGCACCGAGCATTTCCGGGATTACTCGGCGGGAACTTGGGTCTCCACCTAGCTTTTTTGGCAGACCTTACAGAACCAATCACAATGAAGGGATTGTCTGCAAGACAATGAAATGCCGCAGCCATCTTTGTTGTGGTAGTGCAGTGATTGGCTGGCAGCACAGCATCATCAGGAGTATAAGAGACCTGACACCGCCCTGCTCGCGGCATTCAGCTCTGGGTTGAGATAATGTAGGGAGAGCTGCAGCCTTGATAGGGTCAGAATAATAATAATAATCTTTATTTATATAGCGCCAACATTTTCCGCAGCGCTTTGCAGTTTAACAGTTCCAAACATAAGTCATAAGTAACAACGTTAACAATACAATAATTAAAGCAAAATAAGACGACCCTGCTCATGAGCGCTTACAATCTACAATGAGGTGGGGGAGATACAAAGTACAGGTGTGTATTTACAATGGTGTATTTACAATGATAGTCCATCCGTCATTCCCCAATTCTGATCATCCGTCAGAATTGGGGATTTATTAGTGAGTGTCTACCATCCTAAGCAACTTAAATCCAGCTAAACCAACAGTCCTTCTAAGGACTAATTCCGGATTATATAGGTTCCAGTGTTAGGCAGGCAGGGTAGTGTACGTTGCTATACACACATTAGTGCAAGGCCTGCAGGCACTGTATGTGTGGATATACATATCATTGCATATATCAAGAGGGTCCTGTGTTCTGGTGCTGCTGCTGCTGCTACCTGTGGGATATATAGGCTGTATATTTCTAGCCCCAGGTGTTTCTGGCTTTGAAAATTTTTTGGGCCAGGGCTAATAGAGCTTTTTTTTATTGCAAAGCAATCCAGAGCCCTTTTTTTCATTTTTTCTCGTCCATTTGCTTTTTGACAGTGCACAATACAGCCAGATCCTTTTCCTAGCACAGTGTGAAAATCCAGCAATTTTAACCCCTTCCCGACCTTTGACGCTACTTAGGCGTCATGAAAGTCAGTGCCAATCTGACCCATGACGCCTATGTGGCGTCATGAATTTATAGCCCCCTGCGGGTTGGGTGACCGGGGTCACTGAAAGGTCACCTGACCTGCACACCCTTTTTACTTCACCCAAGGGGGGGTGGCTTAGCCCCCCCGTGGCTACGATCGCTCTTATTGGCTGTGATATAGAAGAGTTAATGGTTTGCTTTTATATCCCTTTAAATGCCTTTAAGACTTCAATTGCCTTTTGCCTAATATTGCTAGAACTATTCTTATGTAGACTACTAGTCTCTGTGTTCAAGGAAACTAAACTTGTTATCATATTTGTTCTCAACAACATGTTCTGGGTACATTGTAAATATGGCATAACTCTGAGAGTGTTGGTGGGGGCTACATGAGCTCCATAGAACTGCATATTGTTGTAAATGGTATAAAAGTTTCCTTGTATTTCATTACGTCAGATAAAGTGATTTGACCACGGCTTGTGTGTTGAGTCTCTTTGTCTCCAAGCGCTTGCAACAGAAGGGTGAAAAACCTCACAATCCGGACTCAATGGTGATCTGGCATAATTGACGCTTGGTCAGAACAAAAAGCAGCTACAACAGTTTTTGACGGCCAATGGGGGCCGTGGAAACCAGCCTATTCGGAATCCATATGTGGGAGCTTCCTGGGAGGTTGAATATGTGGAATCTAGCTGCGGCAGGTGAGAACATTTATTCTTACATTGATTCTGCATCTACAGCCTCTCTAAGGATCTCTACATACTGTATCTCTGGGTAAGACTGTACAAACACGGTTCAAAAGAACCCACATCACCAGTGAGCGGTGAGTATGTCTGTATGAGAGTTGAATAATAGAGTAATAAGATAATAATTGTCATCTGTATTATCTGTTAATCTGTTCTGGCAATATACTAATATACTAACTGGTTGTGTACTGGTGTACTGTGTAGCACAAAGTCTGGGATAGACCCTGTGCAGTGGTTATTTTGGATTGGCAGTAAATCATATGAGGCTGCATTTTGTATAGGGCTGTGGTTTTTGGTTGCTTTGGACCTTCTGACCTTGGTTTGGTTTTCATTGATTCTTGTTGTTTAAAAAGTTGGCTTTGGCGTTCTCAGAGTGTCAGTGGACACTGCTGTAAGTTAAGGTGTCAAATCCAAAGTCCAGGATATACAGGCTGTGTGAATCCTTGTATGTATGTCTAAGAGAACCTCTGAATGAGTTGAGAGATTAGTAATTGAATATAAGGGATCTAAATAAATCCCTGATTGATGAGGGGTTCCGTTAGAAGTAGTCCTCTGTATGTGACAGAGGACATTATTCAACTCACTTTGAGCTGAATTAGGCGGAGTGATTGAGATATTTTTGTTATCTTCTCTTTGTAAAATCAAATGACCGCCGAAAAGTGAAAGAAAAAAATCCCTGAATGAGCACGTATGAATGAATCAACACACATCATTTTGTGTCAAGAGATTGTTACCTTTCTAGGTTTGTGGGAGATCCCAGACAGATGCATTATAGATATTTCAAATCTACATCTGAGACTGAATGAATTGAGTAATGATATAGCTCGTGTTATATGTGACATTACATTGTAAAGTTTCCTGAATGCATTTGGCCAGAAAAAGGGCAAGACTCAGTTAATCTCATTATACAGTTATCTGCTCTTACAGAGAAATCCTGTGATTTTGAGTTTTCTTTGTAGAAATTGATTTTGATCAAGTCTAAAGAACTACGGAATTCTGTGAAGGACACTACATTCTGATGGGAGGGGGGAAGGATGGCGCTGCGCGGTTTCTTCTCTCCCCTTCTCTCGCTCCCCTCGTCTTATCTCTGCTGAGTGTCTAATAAGAGGATTCACAGAGCTGCGCTCAGATTCGCTGTGGTTTTGAAATGCTCGCTATAAGATTTGTGCATTTTAAAGCAACAGTACTTAATTGAAGTGGAATGAAATTTTGTAAGTTGAAGTTGGAAGTTGAAAGTAAAATATGGTGCCTAATTTAGAAGGAAATTGTAAGTGATTGTTTGGTCATTAATGTGTTTTGAACCTGCTTCTAGTTGTGTGATTGATTTGTATAGCAAATTGTGGATCAACAAAGGAGGTTAGAGGCCTATCACACCTGGGCCTTCTTACTTTAGTCAGCGGGTTTTTGTTGTTGTGGGTGAGAGGCGAGGGCAAGGAGCCTTCTGGATATACCTTGGCAGGCTCACTTTGACTTACTATGTGTGGGCTGTAAGACAGAGGTCCAGACACACAGAAGGGCATTTCAGAAGCAGGATGAGCTGTCTAAGTTGAAGTAGCCTTCCCACAATCCATGGAGCTGGGCTGGAAGGAAAAGGCCTATTCCTATTCTAGCCAGCTGATCTAACGGGTGTGAGGCAGAGAGCCTTCTCGTTACATCCAGTAGGTCTATCGGGTGAGAGGCAAGGAGCCTTCCCGCTACACCTTGGCAGGCTCTCTCTGACTTGCTAAGTGTGGCCTGTAAGACAGAGGTCCAGGCACACTGGGAGGGCATTTCAGAAAAAAGGTGAGCTGTCGGCAGAAAAAGGTTGAAGCCATTGGAACTTTTTCTGTGTACAGTCGGTGCCCCCAATGGGATCCAAGACAGCTATGCAAATTGTAAAAGACAGAGGAGAAAGGAAGCAATGAAACAAGTGGGACAAATATTGAAAAAGCAAAAATACCAGAGTGTGAATGTTTGGATGTACAAAAAGGCACAGTCAAGGGAAGAAAATAGCAAGTGAATAAATGATGCTTGAGAATGTACAGCAGTATGAAAGGTGTATTATGAATGTTTTGATTGACAAAGGTTAACCAGAGACCCAGACAAAACAGATGGACTTGTAAACACTGTGATCAGACTCAGACAAACCCAGACTGAATAGCTACTTGTATGACCTGTGCTACTGACCTAAGCAAATTGCAGTAAATCCTATCCAGACAAGATCATTAGAAGCTGACATAATAGTGTGGTTAGTAGGTAGTGGGGACATTGACCTTTGAGGAGTAAGCTGACAGTAGACATCAGACGACCAACCACATCAGGACCTAGAAGGGCGACTAGAATAAGAAAGATGCAGGTGTATTATCCCTGGAGCCGCTCTGACCAGCTAGCTTTGTTGAAGCAGTTGCCTGATCCTGAAGACCAACCATTCCCGTTTTACAAACACATAGAGGAAATACAGCAGACATATAGGTGTACGTGGGCAGACCTAGAGAGGTTGGTGAGTTTGAGGGCAGGTGACGCACTAGGACATATAATAGAGACACATACAGATGTGGCAAAGAATCAGGCTTGGGGCAATAAATCTGCACGGTCTGGGGAGACGTACTGTGAGTCACTAAGACAATGGGCTACAGTGGAACAATCAGAGCAGTCTGTACTCCTGACTAACGTAACACAGCAAAGAGGAGAGAGTGTAGAGATGTACTTTGGACGGTTACAGCTGAAATGGGCAGACATGGGGTACATTTGCATAAACCCACTTGATGTTAGAATACTGGTGAATGCATTCATTGACGGTATGAACAAAGACTTACGAGACGCAGTACAGACAGCCAGACCTGAATGGAGACATGTAGATCCGAAAGACCTCCTTAAGGTGGCTAAAGTAGTTGAACAAACAAGGACGATAAGACAACCTGTCATGTATGCTGGAGCACAAGGAAAACAGTGGAGACGTAGTAAGGTACCAAGGGACCTAGAAACAGTGAGGTGCTGGAATTGTGGTACTTACAAAACTTATTGTTAGTGACAATACCCCTATGAATTTACTGGGAGCAGATGTGCTGAGTGCGATCCCGGCCACCGTACAGTACTCTCCTGAGGGTATTACAGTCACAAGTCCCCTCTCAGATAAACATTTGTGTAAGATTGCGGCAATGGTGTATATGACAAAAGCGGTGAAACTAACACCTGATACCAAAATGCCTGAGGATGAAGAAATGGGACAGGTGCCAGACACTGTTTGGGCAAGGGGAAAAACTGATGTGGGTCGGTTGTCCATTCCCCCTGTCATGACTAAATTGAAAAAAAAAAGGAACCACTCCTCCTTGTTTAAAGCAATACCCCTTGAGCCTAGCCAAATCAATGGCCCCGAGCAGAGATATTAGAGAGTATGTTAAGGCAGGGGTTCTGGTGCAAAGATTTTCCCCCTGCGACACCACTTTGTATCCCATTAGGAAAAAAGGACTCAAGGGTTTGCTGACACTTACAGAAAGGTTCATGACTTAAGGGCTATTAATGATGATACAGTGAGTGTGACCTCAATCGTCCCTAGCACACACACAATACTGTCACAGATCCCAGTAATGTCAAAATGTTTCACAGTCATTGATTTAGCAGGTGCATTTTTCTCTGTACCCCTGCACCCTGACTGTCAGTATCTTTTTCCTTTACTCATAAAGGTGAACAATATTGTTGGACAGTCCTCCCACAAAGGGGGAAAGAAATCCCCTGCCATCTATTCAGCAGCAATGGCAGGGATCCTTGAGTAGTGGCAATCACCTCATCCGCTGATTGTACTATTACAGTGCGTGGATGACCTTTTGCTGTTCTGCCTGGACCAGAGATCCTGCAGGGAAGCTACAGTTTCCTTGCTATGTTTTTTTTTTTATCAGAAAAGGGTTGCAAGGTCTCACGTGACAAATTACAGTATTACAAACAAAAGGTGACATTTTTGGGACATTTTATTGCCGAAGGTACCAGACACCTGACAGGAAACAGGCAGTTCAAAATTTTCCCTCTACCCAGGTCACATCAGCATCTATGCACCTTTCCTAGGCTTAGTGACCCACAGTAGGCCTTGGATAAGGCCTGCTTCACAAATGTTGCAACCACTTTATGACTGCTTGTCATCAGACCCGTATGACCTCACACAAAATTCAATTGATTCCTTCCATTCTCTCAAACTGCTCATTATGTCAGCCCCGGCCTTAGGGTACCGTTACACCTAGCGATGCACCAGCGATCCCGACTAGTGATATGACGAGGTCAGGATCGCTGGTGCATCGCTAGGTGGTCGCTAGTGAGCTGCCACACAGGCAGATCTCACCAGCGACATCGCTGGGGTCGGGGGTCGCTACTTACCTGTCAGACGAGGCGATCCTGCGTCCTCTTGCCCGGCTCCACGCGTCGCTCGTCGGCGCCACAGGAAGCACCGCAGGAAGTGACCGACGAGAAATGATCCTGGAGCTTCTCGCGCGACCAGCGATAATCAGCGGGGGAGCCGGTCGGAGGTAAGTATCACATGCAGCGATATCGCTAGCAATATCGCTGCAACATCACAAAATCGGTGACTTTACAGCGATATTGCTAGCGATATCGCAGTGTGTAACGGGGGCTTTAGGCATTCCAAATTATGCCCAGCCATTTTTCTTGTTTTGCACAGAGCAGGGAGAACATGCTACCGCAGTACTGACACAACAACATGGAGGGAAACAGAGACCAATAGCTTACTACTCAGCACAATTAGACCAAGTGATCAGAGGGTCACCTACGTGTGTCTGTGCTGTAGGAGCAGCTGCACTACTACTAGGAAAGGCATGTGAGATCACACTGACGTTTCCTTTGACAATCTATTCTCCGCATGACATCCATGCCATACTCGTACAAGTTCAACCAAAACATCTGTCTATGGCCAGACAGCTCCGACTTGAGTGTGCTCTACTAATTCCTGAGTATGTTACCCTCAAAAGATGTAATGTTCTGAATCCAGCCACCCTCCTGCCTGTGGATTCAGAAAAGGGGGACCGTATTAGCGAGTGAGGAAGAATACTTCACACATGAACATGACTGCATAGAACTGATGAGTCAGGAGACAGTTGGTTTTGCACACGTTCATGAAAAACCTGTTCCTAATGCAGACATTGAGGTTTTTTTTGTACATGGCTCCAGATACCACCAGGATGGATGATTCTACACTGGATATGCAGTAGAGTATCCTTACATGAGGTAATCCGAGCAGAACCACTCTCTCCTCACATGTCGGCACAGGAGGCAGAGTTGAAGGCACTCACTGAGGCGTGTAGAGCCACTGTAGGTAAAGTCACTAATATTTACACTGATTCAAATTATGCATGGGGAATAGCCCATGATTATGGCCCTATCTGGAGAAGCAGAGCGTTCCTTACATCAGCTAGTAAGCCCATTAAAAATGCAGAGCTGGTGAAACAATTTATAGAGGCATTGATGTTACCAGTCCAGGTTGGCATTGTCAAGGTAAAAGCACACACAAAAGGTGACTCCGTGGAGGTAGAGGGCAACAGAAGGGCGGATGAGGCTGCTAAAGTAGCAGCAAGGCGGCCTAAGGAGAGCAGTGGACGGTGGCGGGGAGTCAGCGTAATCCAGCCACTTTGAGTCTAGATGTCCTGAAATCCCTCCGGCAAAAGGCTGCCCAAACAGAGAAGGTACACTGGGGGAGACTGGGAGCTGAGCTGAACTCAAATGGAGTATGGGAGAATAAGCATAAATTGTGCCCACCAAAGTCCCTGTTCCCTATCATGGCGTAAGCAGCACATGGCCCCACTCACACCTCAAAAAGTCACACGTGTGCCATGGTAGATGCCTTCTGGATCGCTCCTGGTTTCAGTTACGCAGCCGCGAAACTTGTACAATCATACCTCATCTGTGCACAGCATAACCCAGGTAAAACAGTAAAAGTCCCTAAGAAAGCGACACCTAGGCCTCTCTACCCGTTTCAGAGACTGCAGATTGATGACATACAGCTACCAAGGTAGGAGAGTATGCAAATATCCTAGTATGTGTAGATCTCTTCTCTGGTAAAGTAAATAAACCTCCTCTTTATCACCCCCATAGGTAGGCACAAATAATATAATAAAGAAAATATTTTTATTTTCCATTAGGGTTAGAATCAGAGTTAGGGTTGGAATTAGGGTTAGGGTTAGAAATAGGGTTAGGGTTAGAAATAGGGCTAGGGTTGGAATTAGAGTTAGGGTTGGAATTAGAGTTAGGGTTAGAATTAGGGTTAGGGTTGGAATTAGGTTAGGGTTGGAATTAGGGTTGGGATTAGGGTTAGGGTTGGAATTAGGGTTAAGATTAAGGTTAGGGGTGGGTTGGGGTTGGGATTAGGGTTAGGCTTGTGGTCATGGTTAGAGTTGGGATTAGGGTTAGGGTGTGTTGGGGTTGGAGTTAGAATTGAGGGGTTTCCACTGTTTAGGCACATCACGGGGTCTCAAACGTGACCTGGCGCCACCATTTATTCCAGCAAATTTTGCATTCAAAAAATCAAATAGTGCTCCCTCCATTCCGAGCCCTGACATGTGCCCAAACAGTGGTTTACCCCCACATATGGGGTATCAGTGTACTCAGGAAAAATTGCACAACAACTTTGGAGGTCTAATTTCTCCTGTTACCCTTGGGAAAATAAAAAATAGTGAGCTAAAAAAATCATTTTTTGAGGAAAAAAAATATTTTTATTTTCATGGCTCTGCGTTATAAACTTCTGTGAAGCACCTGGGGGTTCAAAGTGCTCACTATGCATCTAGATAAGTTCCTTAGGGCATCCAGTTTCCAAAATGGCATAATTCGTGGGGGAGCTACAAAGTTTAGGCACACAGGGGCTCTCCAAACACGACATGGTGTCCGCTAACGATTGGAGCTAATTTTCCATTCAAAAAGTCAAATGGCGCTCCTTCCCTTTTGAGACCTGCTGTGCGCCCAAACAGTGGTTCCCCCTACATATGGGGTATCAGCGTACTCAGGACAAACTCGACAACAAATTTGGTGGTCCAATTTATCCTGTTACCCTTGGGAAAATAAAAAATGGCGGGCTAAAAAATCATTTTTGAGGAAAAAAATGATTTTTTATTTTCATGGCTCCACGTTTATAAACGTTCAAAGTGCTCACTACACATCTAGATAAGCTCCTTGGGTGGTCTAGTTTCCAAAATGGGGTCACTTGTGGGGGGGTTTCTACTGTTTAGGCACATCAGGGGCTCTGCAAATGCAACATGATGCCCGCAGAACATTCCATCAAAGTCTGCATTCCAAAATGGCTCTCCTTCCCTTCTGAGCTCTCCCATGCACCCAAACAGTGGTTCCCCCCACATATTGGGTATTGATGTACTCAGGACAAATTGCACAACAACTTTTCTGGTCCAATTTCTCTTGATAGCCTTATGAAAATAAAAAATAGCAGGCTAAAAAATGATTTTTTAGGAAAAAAAATGATTTTTTTATTTTCACTGCTCTGCGTTATAAACTTCTGTGAAGCACTTGGGGGTTCAAAGTGCTCACCACATATCTAGATAAGTCCCTTGGGTGGTCTAGTTTCCAAAATGGGGTCACTTGTGGGGGAGCTCCAATGTTTAGGCACACAGGGGCTCTCCAAACGCGACATGGTGTCCGCTAACGATTGGAGCTAATTTTCCATTCAAAATGTCATATGGCGCTCCATCCCTTCTGACCCCTGCCGTGCACCCAAACAGTGGTTTATGACCACATATGAGGAATCAGTATACTCAGGAGAAATTGCCCAACAAATTTTAGGATCCATTTTATCCTGTTATTCATGTGAAAATGAAAAAATTGATGCTAAAAAAAATTTTTGTTGGAAAAATTAAAATGTCCATTTTTTCCTTCCTCATTGCTTTAGTTCCTGTGAAGCACCTGAAGGGTTAATAATTTCTTGAATGTAGTTTTGAGTAGCTTGAGGGGTGCAGTGTTTAGAATGGTGTCACTTTTGGGTATTTTTTGCCATATATACCCTCAAAGTGACTTCAAATGTGAGGTGGTACCTAAAAAAATGACTTTGTAAATTTTGTTGTAAAAATGAGAAATCGCTGGTCAACTATTAACCCTTATAACTTCCTAACAAGTAAAAATTTGTTTCCAAAATTGTGCTGATGCAAAGTAGATATGTGGGAAATGTTATTTATTAACTATTTTGTGTCACATCTGGTTTAACAGAATAAAAATTAAAAATTTGAAAATTGCGAAGTTTTCAAAATTTTCACCAAATTTCCATTTTTTTCACAAATTAACGCAAAAATTATCAACCTAAATCTCAGAATCACTAGGATGCGTTGAAGCGTTCCTGAGTTATTATCTCATAAAGGGACACTGGTTAGAATTGCAAAAAATGGCCAGGTCATTAAGGTCAAAATAGGCTGGGTCACGAAGGTGTTAAAGGGGTCCCAAACAACCCTTTTGAGTGTGCAGAGAAATATTTTTTATTTTTTAATGTGGTACGGTTTAGTATTTTTTTTTTGAGTGTCTTACACAATTTCTTCACACTACTTTGCTGAACCCCCCCAAAAATACAGACAGGCCACATATTTTAAAATTGTAGCATATCTGTGACATGCCTCATCCATCCGTCTGCTAAAAATTTTGGCCTTTTTATCCCTAAATTCATTTTTTTTGCTGTCTGACACCGTACTATTTAGCCAAAAAAAATTAAAAAAAACAGGCCATACATTTTTTGGTGTGGTATCTGCGTGGCGGCTCATATCTGTGTGTGCTCAAAGTTTGGCCAGTTTATGGCTGTTTTATTTTTTTGTTTGGGGTGTCAGTGGACTTATATAAAGCAGTATTTACCCCCCGAAAAATAAAAAAAATAAAATTGTCGTAGTGGTATCTCCGTGTCAATTCACATCTGTGCGTGCTCAAAGTTTGGCCAGTTTATGGCTGATTTCTTTTTTTGGTCCTGGGTGTCAATGGACTTAGATACAGCAGTATATAGCACAAAATTTTTTTATAAAAAATACAGGCCAGAAATTTTTGGTTGTGGCATCTCCCTAATAGGCCTCATTTATTCTTGCCAAAAATTTGGCCATTTTAGGCCTATACATTGCATTTTATTTGCAGTCTGTTATATTACTTATTAAATCTGATAAGGCAAAACACATTTTAACCTAAAGTAGAGCTAGGTAAAAGTGTGGTTTTCCAGCAAACGCATGAACGTGTCTAATATTCTAGTCCATTTACAATGGGCAAGGCGCGTGGCAAGGGACGGGGAAGTGGACATGATGGTAATGGTGCAGGCTGAGGCCAAGGACGTGGGCAAGCAGAAATCAGACCACCAAAAACACCCACATCTTCTAGCTGGACCTTAGTGTCCAAAGTCCTAGGGGACCGCGGCAAGACAGCACTATTGAAGCCCGAGCAGTGTGAAAAGGTTGCTAGTTGGATAGCAGATAATACTTTCAGTTACTTATCCACCACCACCAGCAACCTGTCTTCAACACGGTCAAGTCACAGTTGCTGTGAATCAGGACCGCATATTCCTTACCCTGATACATAGAATCATAGAATCATAGAATCGTAGAGTTGGAAGGGACCTCCTGGGCCATCTGGTCCAACCCCCTGCTCAAAGCAGGATTCGCTAAATCATCCCAGTCAGATGTCTGTCCAGCCTCTGTTTGAAGACTTCCATTGAAGGAGAACTCACCACTTCTCGTGGCAGCCTGTTCCACTCATTGATCACTCTAACTGTCAAAAAGTTTTTTCTAATATCTAATCTGTGTCTCCTCCCATTCAGTTTCATCCCATTGCTTCTAGTCTTTCCTTGTGCAAATGAGAATAAAGTTGATCCTTCTACAATGTGACAGCCCTTTAGATATTTGTAGACAGCAATTAAGTCTCCTCTCAGTCTTCTCTTTTGCAAACTAAGCATTCCCAAATCCTGCAACCTTTCCTCATAAGACAGGGTTTGCAGACCGGTCACCATTCTGGTCGCTCTTTTCTGAACTTGCTCCAGTTTGTTGATGTCTTTTTTAAAATGTGGTGCCCAAAACTGGACACAATATTCCAGATGAGGTCTGACCAAAGAGGAGTAGAGGGAAATAATGACTTCACGTGATCTAGACTGTATGCTTCTGTTAATACATCCTAGAACTGCATTTGCCTTTTTTGCTGCTGCATCACACTGTTGACTCATATTCAGTCTGTGATCTATTAGTATACCCAAGTCTTTTTCACATGTGCTGTCACTTAGCCCTATTCCTCCCATTCTATATATGCTTTTTTCATTTTTATTGCCCAGATGTAGTACTTTGCATTTCTCCCTGTTAAAAACCATTCTGTTAGTTACTGCCCACTTCTCCAGTTTATTTAAATCTTTTTGAATCCTCTCTCTCTCTTCTCTAGTATTAGCTATCCCTCCTAGCTTTGTGTCATCAGCAAATTTAATCAGTTTACCCTCAATTCCTTCATCTAAATCATTGATAAAGATGTTGAACAATACAGGGCCCAGGACAGAGCCCTGTGGTACCCCACTTGAGACATTCTTCCAACTGGATGTGCAGCCATTTACGACCACTCTTTGGGTCCGATCACTAAGCCAGCTATGAATCCACCTAACAGTTGCCTTGTCCATTCCATACTTAGTCATTTTTTCAATAAGGATTGTATGAGAGACTTTGTCAAATGCTTTGCTGAAGTCAAGATATACTATATCTACAGCATTTCCTTGATCCACCCAATCAGTGATACCGTCATAGAAGGAAATTAAGTTAGTCTGACATGACTTATTAGTTACAAACCCATGCTGACTCTGTTTGATCACTTCATTCTTATCCAGGTATTGACTTACATGTTGTTTAATAATTTGTTCAAAGATCTTTCCTGGTATAGAAGTCAGACTCACCGGCCTATAGTTGCCTGGGTCCACCTTCTTCCCCTTTTTGAAGATAGGAACAACATTTGCTCTTCTCCAGTCTTCTGGCACTTCTACTGTTCTCCAAGAATTTTCAAAGATTATGGAGAGTGGTTCAGAAATTTCTTCTGCTATCTCCTTCAGTACTCTGGGGTGTAATTCATCTGGACCTGGAGACTTGAATTCATTTAGGTTAGCTAAGTGTTTCCTCACTATCTTTCTGTTTATAGATATCCTGGATTCTTCTATTCCCTTAATAGGACAGTGAATAACAGTTGGTGTTACATTTCCTTTCTGAGAGAAAACAGATGCAAAATAGGAATTTAAAAGTTCAGCCTTCTCAACATCCTGTCTTACCATTTCATCATTTTCATCCTGTAAAAATCCTATAGCATCTTTGACTTTTCTTTTACTTTTGACATATCCCCAGATACTCCTTCCTCCCACCATGCTGAGTGCCCTGAGACAACTGATTCCACACTCGGACACTCCGAAGACCTGTTAAGTTTTCCATTTGGAGATTCGTGCCTCTCGCCCAGTTCATTTGAAGGGGGGCAAGATGATATTCCACGTAGCGATGCACAAATATTTGAGCAGCCAGGGTCACAAGAGGTGGATGATGATGAGACACAATTGCCGGAAAGTCAGGAGGAGGCCCAGGGTGCAGAAATGGAAGATGAGATGGTGGATGATGTAGTAACAGACCCAACCTGGCAGGAGGACATGCACAGCGAGGACAGCATAACACAGGGGGAGGTAGGCATAGCACCACTTCAGGCTGGAAGAAGCAGTGTGGTGGCTGCAGACAGAAGGCATGCTACCGTTCCCCATAACACCAACCTGACGGAAGTTGCCAGTCCAACTGTTAGATCTTCCCGAGTCTGATTATTTTTTAAAGACTCTGCCGACAACCCCAAACAGGCCATTTGTAACACCAGTCATGCCAGCATCAGCAGAGGTAGCAAAACTACCACCTTTACCACCACCAGCATGATCAGGCAAATGGCAGTAAAGCACCTGACTTTGTGGGCCCAAGCCTAGGCTCCAGGAACAGTGTCTGCGGGTGACACCACTGCTTCTTCCACTGAGTGCAAGCCAATCCAATCCCCTGTCCACGGTGCATGCGAAGATGCCTCCTGCCCTGCACCTGCCATTGCCCACAGTCAAATACCAGCATCATCAAGCATGTCCACATCCTTTCCCAGCACAGCCTTCAGTTGTCCATACCCAAGTCATTGGAACGTAAGCGTAAATACGCATCCAATACCCCACAGGCCACAGTACTCAATTCTCATATTTCTCGTCTGCTTGTGGAGACGGAAGCTTTCCGCAACATGATGGCGGCAGCCGTCCCAAGGTACTTGGTCCCCAGCCGCCTCTTTCTCCCACTGTGCCGTCCTGGCATTACACAAGCACGTGTCCCACAACATTACCCGTGCCCTCAACCATGCTGTTACTGGGAAAGTACACATAACTATGGACACGTGGACAAGTGCTTGTGGCCAGGGATGTTACATCTCGCTGATGGCACACTGGGTTAACATAGTGGAAGCCGAGACCCAGTCAGACCTTGGGATGGAAGACGTCCTCCCAACGCAAAGGATTTCGGGCCCAACGTCAATCAGGGTTGCCCCCACTGTGTACAGCTCCTGCACCTCCTTCTCTTCAGCCTCCATGTCTGAAAGGAGCACATCAGTCAGAAACTGGAAGCACTGCAGCACTGCCAAAGCAAAGCGGCAACAGGCTGTGCTGAAGATAATTTGCTTAGGTGACAAACCGCACAATGCTGAAGAGTTGTTGACAGCTCTGAAAGAGCAGGCAGATGTGTGGCTGACACCGCTAAATCTCCAGCCAGGCATGCTTGTGTGTGACAATGGCAGGAACTTGGTGGCGGCTCTGAGACGAGACGAACTGACACACGTACCATGCCTGGCCCATATTCTGAACCTCGTTGTTCAACATTTTTCTAGAAAGCTACCCAGAGCTGACAGATCTCCTTGTGAAAGTACGCCGCCTGTGTGCCCATTTTAGAAAGTCAGCTACAGCTTCAGCCACCCTTGCCATGCTTCAGCAGTGATTGCATATTCCGGCTCACCGACTGGATTTATGCGCAGAAGAGGGAAGTTGCTGACTACCAGCATCAACAAGGCCAACGTTATTCCGGTTTGACTCCACACATAAGACCTCGGGAGTGGACATGGATGTCAGACATATTTTACATCCTCCAAAAGTCCACTAAGATGATGCCATAATTAGCATTACCATCCCACTCATCTGCATTCTGAAAGGCTCTCTTCTCACAATGAAAGAGGATGCATTGCAGGCAGCGCATGAGGACATGGAGCAAGAAATCATACCGGGTGATTACACACAGCCCCGCCTCATCTCATCCCAACGTGGATTGGTTGACAATGAGGAAGAGGAGGAGGAGGGAAAACAGGAGCTACTTTCATGCGCTATAGATGGTACTACAAGCACAACTGTCATACCATCTATTCAGCGTGGATGGCCTGAGGACAGGGAGGAAGAGGAGGACACCTTGGTCAGTCGTCCTATTGGTGAGGACACGGAAGGCTTGCCTGTTACCAGTCTGGCACGCATGGCTGACTTTATGTTGCGCTGCCTTTCCTGTGACCCTCGTATTGTTAAATATTGGGAACAGTCATTACTGGGTAGTGACACTTTTAGACCAATGCTACAAGGAGAACTTTCAATCTCTTGTTCCAGAGGCAGACAGGTGTACTATAATGGTGCAGTACCAAAGGGCCATTGTTGCAGAATTATTAAAAAAATTCCCATCTCAAAATGCTGGTGGCAGACATAACAGTTCATTGGACAACCAAGGAGGACAGGCGAGAGAGTCATAACTCCAATCCAGCAGAGGCAGGGGAACACTGGCAAAGTTCTGGGACAGTTTTCTCAGACCCTCCATCGCCCTGGCCCTGATGCGTGGGTAATGTCACAAGAAACGCAATGTTTTATAAGATGCTGAGGGAGTACCTTGCTGACCCTACCAAGATCCTCTGTGCCTTTTAATTATTGGGTATCCCAGCTGGACATGTGGCATGAACTGGCTCTCTATTCCACGGAGGTCCTGGCCTGCCCTGCCACTAGTGTTTTGTCAGAATGGGTTTTTAGTGCCGCTGGTGGAATTATCACAGATAAGCGCATTCGCCTGTCAACAGAAAATGCCGACAGGCTGACTATTATAAAAATGACTAATGGATGGATTGGGCCAGACTTCTCGACACCACCAAATGATGACAGCGAAACATAACCTCCAATGTAGTATCCTTTTTGGAGGTGTATTCCCATGCACCTCTTCACACCCACACATGTGTATACGCTTCCTGATTTTGGCTATTTGTTGTCCTCCTCCTCCTTCTACTCATCCTCACCATCCACCACCACTCGACCACCAGGGTGAATGTATTCCGTCATGCTCCAGCCACTATATTTTTTGGCAAGGGTGTTATGATGCCTGTCACCAAATTAAAAAACATACGTACCCCCCAAGGGGAAATGTTTTTCAGCCCATACACTTAGTGTATGGGCATTACAAGTCTAGGAGACCCGCTCCTTTAAATTGGGTCTATTTTTTAATCAGGCCTTCCTTCATGTCTCATCATCGACCGCCACTAGATCACCAGGGTTAACATGTTCCATGCTGCTACAGCCAGTGTCGAATTCTTAATAAGGGTGGTTGGTTATGCTGGGCGTATCATACTTGTTCTGAAAAAGGTTTAGGTGTACCCAACAGGGGAAATGTTTTCCAGCCCATACACTTAGTGTATGGGCATTACATGTCTAGGAGACCTGCTCCTTTAAGTTGGGCATATTTTTTAATCAGGCCTTCCTCCACATCTCATTCTCCACCAACACTAGATCACCAGGGTTAACGTGTTCCATGCTGCTCCTGCCAGTGTCGATTTCTTAACACGGGTGGGTGGATATGCTGGGCGTAACCTACTTGTTCTGAAAAAGGTTGAGGTGTACCCCACAGGGGAAATGTTTGCCAGCCCATACACTTAGTGTATGGGCATTACAAGTCTAGGAGACCCGCTCCTTTAAATTGGGCCTATTTTTTAATCAGGACTTCCTCCACGTCTCATCATCCCCCACCACTAGATCACCTGGGTTAACATGTTCTGTGCTGCTCCAGCCAGTGTTGAATTCTTAACAAGGGTGAGTGGCGTAAAATACTTGCTATGGAAAAGGTTGAGGTGTACCCCACAGGAGAAAAAGTTTGCCAGCCCATACACTTAGTGTATGGGCATTACAAGTCTAGGAGACCCACTCCTTTGTAATGGGACATTTTTTATAAGGCCCTCCTCCATATTTCTTCCAAGGGGGAATTGGGGTTATTCGAGTGCCAATGACTTTGTAGCAGGGCAGGCCTTGCAGCCAATGCATAAGAAAACAGAATGGGAGTACAAAATGAATAATGTGAAGTGGATTTTCCTGTGCCCATCCAGTACCTGGGTTCAAAGGCTTATTGGGGTGCATATGACGTGGCAGCAGGGCGGGCCTTGCTGTGAATGCATAAGAAAAGATAATGGGAGTACAAAATGAATAATGTGAAGTGGATTTTCCTGTGCTTTTCCAGTACGTGGCTTGAAAAGCTTATTGGGGTGCATGTAACTTTGGGGCAGGCAAGGCCTTGCATTCAATGCAACATTTTTTCAGGAAGCCCTCCTGTACCTCTCGTGAAAGGGGTATTGGGGTGCATTGTAATTCTTGGCAGCTGATCCACTCACTGCATAGGCAATAAGAGGATAGGAGAACCACTATTTAATAATGGCCCTTTAAGAAGATTAATGCTGCCTGATGCCCCGATTAAAATAGGTTCTGTGACTTTATGAGTCCCTCCTTAATAAATGAAACAAGATGTGTCTGCTTATGTGTTACACACCACATGGCCAGCTAGGGTTGTTCCCAGTGAATGCATTTGTATCGGTTGAAAGCAATGCTAAAGTTGCAAAATGCCTCAAAAATGCTGTGTGTGAACATAGCCCAAGTGGTGGAGGAACATTTTTGTTTTGGGTCTATTATTTTGGCTTAGATAAAAGTCATTAACCTGGAAAGGATGTTCCTTAACATATTTCCCAGCAAAATCCATTTTGGTTTCGTTTTTGTAGGTTTTTTGGTGCGCCTGTAAAAAGGGTGTGAAACTCTGACAACATTGTTTAGAGCTGTGACCTAGGAATCAGAAATCATTCCAGGGGCAGTTGCCATGATGTTCCCGTGTCATTTGAGCAGTGTTTCCAGACCTTAAAAGGACCCCTGGGGGATCGCGGTAAAAATGCTCGGGTCTCCCATATACTTACATTGGGCTCGTTGTTCTGTCCGAGTACCCGAGTATTCCAATTTGCTCAACCCGAGCTACGAGCACCCGAGCATTTTAGTACTCGCTCATCACTGTCACATCATGGGCAGAAGAAGCTCAACATCCATATCTTGTCATCTGCAACACCTTTTTCTGGCCATCCTTCTTAGTGTTTGCAAAACATAACAAGCTCAATATTGAATATTCCACAGCTTCCACCATTGGCATAGGGGGGCACTCAGTTCAGTTCTTGAGTAATTATCTACCAATATTTTTGTAGCTAGCCAGATCCTAATACTTGCTGCGTGAGGATGAAGAGAATTGTAAAAGGTATTACCTGTAATTTTACGTTCCTTGAGTCTTAAGGCAGGACATGTAGCACATCCAATAAATGATCCTGAGTTTGATATACTTACACATGGGTGGATTGTATGTGATAGTTTATATATTTTGTGCTCTAACATAATTGGTCAATTGTTTGTTCGGTGTATGGTCCTAACACAGAGGTGAGAGGCAAAAATATTTAGGTATGTGCTGCCTTCGGAAAGTAAAATTTTAGGTAACAAGTTTTCCCTATATAATAGAATGCAATACACTTCAGCTTATATTGGAATTCCCTTAATGCAGCTCTTGATGGTCTTTAAATAACGATGAAGCATCATCCATGAAAAATATCCCAACTCTTGATTATAATATGAAATGATTGCAAAGTATTGCCTATAGAATACAGATGCAAGTATGGGATTGTCTAAAACATCTGTTAACACTGGCATACTACCAGAATAGTTATGTTGTATATTTTATTAACATAGAAAGATGATGTAAGAAAATGTAAGTGGGGTTTTATACTAAAACATTACATTTGGGACGGTGGTGCGTATTAAAGCAACAAAGATCAGAAGTTACTGCACCTAAACACATTGAATTTCCAGGGATTGTATTTATTTAAATTAATACGTAATTTTCTTGTTGGTGGCAGCCCATGCTGTCATGCCACCTTGAGGTTTTAATAACTGTTTAAGCTTCAGCTTAGATTTACAAATGGTTTACATGATTTTCAGCCAATGAAAAAAAATGCAAGAAAGCTTTGAAACAAATCAAGAGGATGAGGTCATACTGTCTATTAAAATTGTAGTGTCCTGAAATCTGTCACCATATCCTTAAATTAATTGTACACAATAAGACAAATATAGATTGTTTCTTCCAAAAACTGGAATTATTTTGTCATTTTATATTCGATTTAATGGAGCCGAATAACATAAAAGACACCATCTAAATGCAGGTGTCACAGTGTCTTTAACCACTTCCAACAAGGCAATTTTCTGTTTTTGCGCATTCAGTTTTTCCAAGAACCATAACTTTTTATTTTTCCATCCGTATGGTCTTATAGGAGTTTTTCTTTTTGCAGGATGAGTTGTAGTTTTGCATTACATAATTCATTTTACCATTCAGAGTTTCTAGTACAATGGGATCCAAATTCCACACACAGTGAAATTGTGCAAAAAAAAGAAAAAGCAATTCCGCAATAGTTTTCTGGGTTTTGTTTTTATAGATTTCATTGTGTGGTAAAAATGACATGGCAAAATGATTCCCCAGGTAACTACATTCACATCAATTCTAAACATGTGTAGTATTTTTTTAATTTAGCTGGTGAAAAAAAAAAATAGAAATTAAAAAATATATACGGTATACTGAATTATCAGCATTTTCCAATACCTGTACCTTTTTTATTTTTCCGCTGATGGAGTTTTCTTTTGGGTGGCAAGTTGATGTTTTATTGATTTTTTTTGGGGGGTAGATACAGCATTGTAATTCTTATTGCTTTTTTGCATTATGACAGAGACAAAAAATCCCACACAATTCAGATTTTTTTTTCTCTTTACAGCTTTTATCAATTGGCCTAATTCTTTTTATATTATGATAGATCAAACTTTTTACAGTGCTGCCCCATACAGTGGCTTGCAAAAGTATTCCCCCTTAGATTTGTACCTATTTTGTTACATTACAACCTGTTTTTAAATATTTTTGTAATCTGATTTGTGTGTGATGCATCAGCATTAAATAGTCTAAGTTAGTGAAGTAAGAAAAATATAGGCATAAATTAAATTTATGGGAGCATATAACTAAAAATTGGTATGTGCATATGTATTCACCCCTTTTGCTACAAAAATGTCTGGTGCAAGCAATTACCTTAAAAAGCCACATGATTAGTGAAAGGAAGTCTACCTGTGTGCAATCGAAGAGTCATAGGGTCAGCCAGTATATAAACACTGTTGTGAATTCACTTTCTGGTCTACCTCTGGTTGCTTGTGAGGGTGGTGGAGCTGGTTGTACTGACAGAGGAGTCGTGCGTTCTCTTTCCGGGCTCCCTCTGGTGGTTGCAGGAGGTAATGAAGCTGATCTAATTAACAGAGACCTGCCACCTGATAATGAGGACGACGATTGGATATCTGGAGTCTCTGACTGGATTTAAGACAGCCGATTCCCTCTATCCCTGCTGGTAATTTTTCCTGCCTTCTGAGGTCTTAGTTTCCAGTTCAGTCCCTGCATTCTCAAGCTAAGTGTTCCTTGCTATTGTTCTCATTTGATTTGGTTTTGTCTATTCAGTTCTGTGTGGTCAGCCAGCCCCGGCTGGGGCTGTGCTGAATTTCCATCCTTATGTTACTGTTTGTGCCAGTTTGCTTTTTGTCCCTTATTAGATTGGCCTCTTTTTGCTCTGTTTTCAGAATATGCCAGAGTGCTGATATAGTGGGTGAAGTCTAGTGACTTCATGGTTTTTTTTGCTATCAGAAGTGTTGGACATTTTTGCAGGGTTTTTTTGGTGTGATTGCAGACAGTATCTTTCCTTTCCTGTCCTTTCTAGTTCGTGTGGGCCCCACTGTTTGCTCAGCCTATTTTCCTACCTGTGTTTGTGTTTTCATCTTGTCTCACCGACAATATATGTTTGGGGGCTATCTATTCCTTTGGGGTCTGCTCTGTGGCAGTTTAGATTTCCCCTTTTCTTGCTTTATGCTTATTTAGACCTCTGGCTGTGTCAATCCATCTTGAATCATCGTAGGTTCGCTCCACGGCTACTGCTAGTTGTGTGGATAGGATCAGGGGTCTGCAATCCACTTAGTTACCAACCTCTCTCATTTTCTGTGGCTTAGCTTGGTCTTGTTTTCCTCCCCGGTGACCCAATCATTACAAAACACATTTTCTTAAACACCACAAAAATTGCAACACCATTAAGTAAGAGGCACCACTAAGCAAGCAACACCACGAACACCAAGAAGATCTCCAAACAAGTCAGGGACAAAGTTGTTGACAAGTACAAGTTAGGGTTGGGTTTTAAAAAAATATTGTAATCTCTGATGATCCCCCGGAGCACCATCAAAACCACTGTCAACAATTACAAAGTTCATGGTACTGCAACAAACCTGTCAAGAGAAAGCCACCACCAAATATCACAAATTAGGAGGGCATTAATCAGAGAGACAGCACAGGTATCAAAGGTAACACTGAAGGAGCTACAGAGTTCCCAAGCAAAGACCAGAGTATCTGTCCATATGACCACAATACGCCATACACTCTATAGAGGTGGTCTTTATGGAAGAGTGGATAGAAAAAAGCCTCAAAATTGTATGGCTCATTTTGGAGCTTGCCAAAAGACAGTGTGGAGACTTCTCAAATGTATGGAGGCATGTGGTGTGGTCAGATTAAATTAAAATTGAACTTCTTGGCCATAAAGGTAAACTATATTTCTGGTGCCAAACCAACATGACTCATCATCCCAAGAACACCATACCCACAGTGAAGCATGGTGGTGGCAGCATCATGCTGTGGGGATGTTTTTGGCAGCAGGGTCAGGGAAAGTGGTCTAAGTCAAGGGAAAATGGATGGTATGAAATACAGGGATATTCTTGAGTAAAACCTATTTCAGTCTGTTAGCGATTTGAGACTGGGATGAAGGTTCACCTTCCAACAAGACAATGACTCAAAGCATACTGTTAAAGCAACACTCAAGTGATTTCAGGGGAAATGTGTTAATGTTTTGCAGTGGCTTAGTCAAAGTCAAAACCTTAATCCAATTTAGAGTCTGTGGACAGACTAGAAAATTGCTGTTGAAAGAGCAGGAGCAGTTTTGATTTGAGGAATGGGCAAAAATCCCAATGGTAAGATGTGGAAAGCTCATAGAGACTTATCTAAAGTGACTTGAAGCTGTAATTGCCCCAAAAGGACACTAGTATAGTTATGCACACTGAAGTTTTCACTAATAATGAGTGAGCGTGATGTCACTGCTCGTGACTCGCTCAAGCATCATGATGCTCGAGATGCTCATTACTCGGTGAGTAATTTTTAATGTTCAAGTATAAGCTCGAGTCCATGCCCTTCATGTTTGGGGCTTTTCAGACAACTAATACATATGTGGGTGTTGTCTGCCTGTCATGATTATGCCGTAGCCATTCTGGTTGTGGCATTACTGTAATTGGCTGGCGGCATAGCATCTTCAGGTCTATGTAAGAACTGTGACGTTATGCTCTTTACACTGTACTGTCTTCCACACAGTCCAGTCTCAGTAGCCGTGCTTCTGGACCACATAATCCTCACCCTGATCCTCCCTCCTCCCACCATGTTGAATGCCCGGAGACAACTGATCCCACACTTGGACACTTCGAATAACTGTTCACACTTCCATACAAAGATTCTGGACTCTTGCCCTGCTTGTTTCAAACGGGACATGAGGAGATCGCATGTAACGATGACCAAATATTTGAGCAGCCATGGTCGCAAATGCATTACTGTGGCAAGAGGTGAATGATGATCAAACACAACAAGTGATGTTGTTAAGTAAGCAAGTCAGGAGAAGGTTCATGGTGCGGAAGACGAGGTGGTGGATGATGAAGTCACTGACCAAACCTGTCAAGGTGACATGCAAAGCAAGGACAGCAGTGCACAGAGGGAGGGATCCTCAGCACCACAACAGTCAGGAAGAGGCAGTGGGGTGGCTGGATACACAAGGCGGGCAATTGTTCCCCAGAGCACTAACACATGGGAAGTTGCCAGGCAAAAGGTTAGGTGTTCCTGAGTCTGGCGCTTTTTTAAAGTCAGTCCAGTTAACCCAAAAAAGGCCATTTGTAACATCTGCCATGCTAGTGAAACGGAGACCAGGGGGGTAGACGTGGTTGAGAGTGGCAGTACTGGCACACCTTGGCCCTCTGCTCTATTAACACATGGTAGTTCACTCACTTGCAAATCAGGGTCCATTCCACACGGCCGGTAGTCCTTTTCCTTTAACACCACACAATGACAGTCAGAGTCCAGAGTCATCTTCAACAAAACAATTTTACTCAGCTTGTCCAGTTTAGTCACAGAAACAGCTCAAGAGTCTTCGCAGAATATCACCATTTCATTCCTTGTCCTGTCCCTCACTCTTCCATAAATATCCAGTGGATCCGATGATCCCACAGCTTCCTTACAGGTGAGACTAACCTACTTCTGGAGTTCACAGCCCGCTTCCCTCTCCAAAGGTAAAGTTGAGAAATGGCTCTTCCATTCCTTACCAGGCCCTAGGCCTCGGATGTTTAGGGTTGTTCCCACGAAGTTAGCTGCAACCATTCTGCCAAGATATTCCTCACCACGTATGACTGTCAGCTCTAGGCCCTGGACTGCTGGGCTCCTTGGCTTAAATGTTCTCCCCCTGGACTTGACTGTCCTGTCCTTGCTCCCGGCTCACACTCTCTCTCCACACTGACTAATTCCAGGACGCTCCCCCATCTACCCTCTCTTAGCCCCTCCTAACTAACCTAATCCTATTGGTCTATCTAATCCCTATTCTATTATATCCTATTGTGCTCCTCCTACTTGGCTAAGTTCTACACTATCCCTATATCTATACAGCACATGAACATCAGTACATTTGCAATACACAGTATATATACATATACATTACATGGCATATGAAATACTTTGCTCCTATCAGGAACATGTTTACACGCTATATGACATTCTACCATGGACTTATGCAAGGAGTGCAGAGCATTAAACTGGCCCACGTACCCCTAACACAAGCATATGCAGGGGCAGTACAATTACAAGCCTGACCACCACCAGCATGCTCAGGCACATGACAGCAAAGCACCTGACTAGTTGGGCCTAATGTCAAGGTGCAGAAATAGTGTCTGCGGGTGACACCCTGATTTACGTCCACACCAATCCGCTGTGCATGATGCATGCGAAGATGCATCCCACCCTGCACCTATCGTTGCATACCTGCAACCACCACCAGCAACCACGTCCTTGTCCAAGTGCAGTGCTCAGATGTCCCTGCCCTAGTCCTTGAAATGCAAGTGTCAATATGTAGCCAACCCCCACAGGTCACAATTCTAAACGGCCACATTTCCAGACAACTTGCACTGGAAATGTGGTCATTTAGGCTTGTGGAGATGGAAGCTTTCCACAACCTGATGGCTGCAGCCATCCCTCGGTATTCTGTCCCCAGCCACCACCATTTCTCCTGGTGTGCCAACCCCGCCTTGCACAAGTACATGTCCCATAACAGCCATGCCCTGACCAATGCTGTTATTGGGAATGTCCACCTAGTCATGGACACTTGGACAAGTGCTTGTGGCCAGGGATGCTACATTTTGCTGATGGAACATTGTGTGATTATTGTTGAAGTTGGTATCCTAGGATGAAACAAATGCTACCAACAATGAGGATTGCGGACCCTGGTTCAGTCAGGGTTGCCCTTATTTTCTATAGCAGTTGCTGCAACTCCTCCTCCTTTGTGCTGTGATAGAAAGATTAGAAAAAACATTAATAAATATAACAACAAAGAAAATTGGGAAAATTTGAGTCTAAACAACAGTAAATGATAAATAATGATGATTATATTATGCCAGAGGTTATTAGTGCAGCATGATTTCCTGTTTTAAGTTTAGTCCGCAAGGAACTGGGGAATTAAGAAAGTATATCCAGAAAGCTTCCCAAGTGCATAGAGTCTTTTCTCTATCCCCACCACGTATGTGTTAGCGAGTATGTTCAATTGCATATTTGTAGTGCCTCTGTCATGTCATTTTACAAAGTTATATGACACACTAGAGACATTTCGTTTGGTGAGTTGAAAAATATCATCCAGGTTTTCTCTTATTCTATTTTAAAGTTTTCTAGTCGTGGAACTGAAATAGAGTATTTCAAATTTCATATCTGACATTCAATAATGTAAGCAAAAAAATCTGAGTCACAATTTAAAAAATCCTTAATTCTGAATGATTTTATACCATCTAAACTAAAAAAGGATTTTTTTAGAGTGTATGCAGGTTTTCCATGGGAACTGTCCACATTTAAAATATCCAGTCATAGATAACCAATGATGAAAGCGAGGATTTTGGTTTTGACAGAACAACGGAGAGGTGAGGAATATTGTTGCTTTGTATTTTTGTTTTCTTACAGGAGACAAGGGATTCAGTGGAATAAGGCTTTAGGTGAGTATAACTGTGTTTGTTATTTTTAAACAAAAATAAAAAACTATGTTTTGTTTTATTTCTAATAAAAGACTTTATTCTGGCTGTGTCTTTACCTCATAACTATAGGATTAGTAATGGATAGGTGTCTCAGAGACACCTCTCCAGTGATAAGGCGTGGGCTTGATGTCACCTGACAATACAAAGGTGACATCAACCCCACAAATATGAACCCCACTTGCCACCGCTACAGGGCAAATGGGAAGAGCCAGGCAAAGCACTGGAATTGGCGCATCAAATAGATGTGCCTTATTTATTTAAACAATGAAAAAATATGGTGTGGGGACCCCTCTATTCTTGAGAACAAGACTTGCTGAATCTGACAGCTGAGGGTTGCAGCCCCCAGCTGTGAGTTTTGCCTGGCTGGTTATCAAAAACACAGGGGAACCCAAGCCATGTTTTTTCTTAATTATTTATTTACAGCGCAGTAGCCGGCTGATCAATTCTCTCATCAATCGCTCCTGCTCTCACTGTTATTAGAGGCAGCAGGCATTAGCTGATGGGAGCTGTTGTCCCATCAGATGACTCCAGTGACCCGGTGTTCTGCCAGCCAGTCACAGTAATGCCACACCAAAGATGGTGCCGACATTACTGTGATTGGCAAGCAAATAAAGCACCAAACATGCTGGGCGGGTCACTTGAATATACCGAAGCGAATAGCAAATTACTCTCCAAATAACGAAGAGCCTGAATACAGTACTATTCATGCGAGTAATGAATAGTGCCGAATATATTCGCTCATCATCACTAATCGTGTCCATTATGTTATCGAGTCTCAAAATATTGAGATTTCAATTGTAGTATGTCTGAAATTGCTTTCGCCTGTCTGAGTCCGTCCGTCTGGTACCCCAGGGCTTCCTCTGTCCTGCGGCTATCCTGTCAGGGCCACCCCCCTGACTGTTTCTCCTTCTAGTCCCTTTCGGAGCTCCTCCTCTTTCAGTCTCTTCCTCCCTCAGTCTATTCCTCCGCTGAACTCCTCCTCCTGGACTGGCTTCCCTGGACTCCCTCTCTCTTTTATTCCCCTCCCTGAGAATTCCCCTCTTGAGTCCCCGCAACTCCGCCCACCATGACTTTGCGGTTTCTTTAGCATTAGCTGCTGTTAAGTCCTTTCCCTGCTTTCTCCTGTCTCCCTCTAGTAGCCAAACCTTAGTACTGCACCGTCTCCTTCTCCTGCTGTTCTTTGTCTTCACCTAGTGGCCAAAACCCAGCACTTCATCATCTTTCACTATTTCTAGCTGTCTCCCCACATGTATGTACAAATTCACATCAAGTATATCTACTGCACATTTTCCATTTGCTGTTCCTCTTCAGACAGGTCCATAGGTCAGTCCACTTCCCTACATTTGTATTAATTTTTTCTGGATTTGGTCTCAGAAATGATTGAGGGGCGTCTAAAAATCCAATTAGAATAGCTTCTTATGTTTAGATGTTGTTCAATTAGTTGTACTTCTCTATTATAAAGAGTGGAATAAATTTTATAGCATGTGGGGTATAGTGCGACCTGCTGATTTTTTTTCGATCTGTACAACTAACTATTAGCATAACTTGTTTGCTGGTGAGGCAAAGATCTAAGAAACATTTAGTATCTGTATTAATGATGAGCGAGCATGCTCAGTAATGCTCGGGACTCGCCCAAGCATCGCAGTGCTCGCGATGCTCGGCGAGCGATGAGCATTTCCGGGTTTGCTTGGCAGGTCTTCGGGTCCCCACCCTGCAGGTTTGGTGCTCTTTAAAGCACCAACCAACATGCAGGGATTTTCTGACACACACTGTAATGCCGCAGACATGTTGGTTGTGGCATTACAGTGATTGACTGGCCATGCAACGTCGTCAGGTCTATATCAGACCTGGCACAGCCCTGCTCCTCCCAGTCAGCTCCAGAATCACCAGTGTAGGGAGAGTTGCTGCAGAGATAGGGACAGAATAGGTGGGGTATCAGTGTGGGTATACCATTGTTGAATCCACAAATCCAGCTAAACAAACAGTCCTTCTAAGGACTAAATACGGGGTATATAGATATCAGTGATAGATGGGCAGGCAGTGTATGTGGCATACTTTATTGCATACAGCAAGAGGGTCCATTCCATTACTGTCTGCTGCTGCCTAGTACAGACCGTATATACATAGCCCCAGGTATCAGTGGTCAGAAATTATTTGTTTTTGCATCTTAATTCTGATTATTTTATTTAAAAGCAATCCAGAGCACACTTTTTTTCTCCAATTGCTTGCTGGCACTGCAGAATACAGCCAGATCCATTCCATAGCACAGTGTTAAGATACAGCTATTTTAAACAGGGGGTTGGCCATCACAGTGATCACATCTGAGTGCACATAAAATTCTGACATATTTGTGGTACTGTAAATTTTTTTTGGAGTGTCTTTTACCAGTTTTTGACACCAGTTTGCTTAAAAAATTTTTTTACCTACAGGGCAGATATTTTACACTGTGTTTTGTCTGCCACATGGACCGCCTATCATTGTGCTCAATATTGTGCCATTTCAGGGCTCCATTGAATATTTTTTGCTGTCTTGGCCTACTTATTTGCACAATTTTGTTGTAAAAAAAAATATAGGCCAGATAATTTCAAGTCTGGTATCTCCGTCACACGCCGCACCTATCTGGGTGCTAAATATTGGGGCATTTTTTGTACTCCATTGAAATTTTTTTGCTGTGTTTTAGCCTAGTAATTCACATGACTTTGCTGTTTTTTTTTAAAAATCCAGGCCAGATAATTAAAAGTGGGGGATCTCCGTCACAGGCCTCGCCTATCTGTGGGCTAAAAATTGGGGCATTTTTGGGGCTCAGTTGAACTGTTATTGCTGTGTCTTAGCCTAGTTATTGACCCAATTTTGCTGTTAAAAAAAAATTCAGGCAAGATAATTAAAAGTGGGGGATCTCCGTCACAGGCCTCACCTATCTGGGGGCTAAAACTTTGGGTGTTTTTTGGGCTCAATTGAACTGTTGTTGCTGTTTCTTAGCCTAGCTATTGACACAATTTTGCTGTTAAAAAAATGCAGTACAGATAATTAAAAGTGTTGGATCACCGTCACAGGTCTCACCTATCTGTGGGCTAAAAATTGGGGCTTTTTTGAGCTCAATAGAACTGTTGTTGCTGTGTCTTAGTCTAGTCATTGACACTAGTTTGCTTACAAAAGAAGGTGTTACCTACAGGCCAGATATTTTAAACTGTGGTTTTCCTGCACACGGATCACATATAAGTTCGCTCCAAAGTCAGTTATTTTTAGTGAACATGCAAAATATTGTAGTCCATTTAAAATGAGCAAGACGCATGCCAAGTGACTGGGATATTGACATGATGATGATGGTGTGTAGGATGGGCGATGGGAGTGATCCTACAGGAATGGGGGGTTAGCCATTTCTTGCCACCGACAGACACGAGACTGAGATGGGGGTTATATTCAACAGGTCCGTTTTTATTGGCCGCCTCTCTGACGACCACCGGCATGCATCACAGGAATTTCACAGTCCTTTTTGTTCACAGACACGGGTACCTTCACTTCTTATATTCTCCGTCGTGGCGTCCTTTGTGGCTCTCCCCACGGTGGCTGCCCTAGGCACATCCACCACAGTGCTTCACCATTCAAAGTACACCGTCCACTTGGTACCCCCAGACTGTCTCCGTCTGTGACTACTGTCCTCTGGGCCACCCCCCGTGACCGTCTCAACTGTCAGTTTCTCTCTGAAGGCTTTTTACTGTCTTTCTCTCTACATAGTAACATAGTAACATAGTTATTAAGGTTGAAGGGAGACTTTAAGTCCATCTAGTTCAACCCATATCCTATCCTAACTTGCCCTAACATGTTGATCCAGAGGAAGGCACAAAAAACCCATGTGGCAAACAGTAAGCTTCACATTGGGGAAAAAAATTCCTTCCCGACTCCACATCCGGCAATCAGACTCGCTCCCTGGATCAACGCAATATTAAGGACACTAGTGTATATACCCTGTAATATTATACTTTTCAAGAAAGGCATCCAGTCCCTTCTTAAATTTTAGTAGGGAATCACTCATTACAATATCATATGGCAGAGAGTTCCATAGTCTCACTGCTCTTACAGTAAAGAATCCACGTCTGTGAGTATGCTTAAACCTTCTTTCCTCCAGACGTAGAGGATGCCCCCTTGTCCCCGTCACAGGTCTAAGAGTAAAAAGATCATTAGAAAGGTCTTGGTATTGTCCCTGCATATATTTATACATTGTAATAAGATCACCCCTAAGCATTCGATTCTCCAAACTAAATAACCCCAAGTGTAATAACCTGTCTTGGTATTGCAGACCCCCTACGGCAGATCCTTCTATCTAGTGAGCTCCCCTGGCTGACTGGACCTTCCAGAACCTTCCCTCAGCCTTTATACTCCCAGCCCTGATAGCTCCGCCCACTATCACCTGACAGTTACCTTGACCAATAGCAGTTACACAGTCACTCTCCTACACTCCCCACTGCCCTCTAATGGTCAAACTGCAACACAGCACCCCTTTCTCTTTATCTCAGCGCCCCTGTACCTACACTGCTTTGTCCCTCTGCCTCTCACCACAGGCAGACCTGTCTGTCAGTTCAACCTCCCCACAGGTGCATGCAGTGGGCGAGGCCAAGGACATTGGTAAGCTGAAATTGGGCCACAACAAACACCTACATCTTCTCGCTCGACCTTCCTTTTCCAAACAATTTTATTAACATTTTATTACAGAGCATACATAAATGCAATATCATGAGGCATTCATGACACATGAAAGAAAAAATAAAAAAACACAGCCAGACTATAAATAATAATATTAAGAACTCATGGAAACATTTCCAGCCAGCGAGACCTTTTTCTTTATAAAAGGAAGGAAGACAGCCATTCAGCAATGCCAATTTTTGCTCATATGACTTATGTAAAGTCAGCTTTGCAATAATATCGAGTGAAGAGGGCACTCGAGTGGATTTCCAATAAAACGCAATTTCATTTTTAGAAACCAAAAGTAAATGAATAACCAATTTCCTAAAAGAAGGATTCAAACGACTTGCATCCAACGAGAGCAGGGCGAACTGAGGAGTCAGTGAAAAATCTGATTGATTTAAAATATGAGAAATAAGAGAGGAGATGTCGTCCCAAAAATGCCAAAGACGTGGACAAAACCAAAATAAATGGGAAAGGCTACCATGATGCCCGCAATCCCTCCAACAGAGAGGGGAGATGGAAGGGTTGATAAAAGCTAGACGAGATGGCGAATAGTACCATCTCGATATGATTTTAAAGTAGCACCAATGGAGAGCCATAGACATGGTAGCAGAATAGGTTAAAGACATGGTCAGTTCCCAAACATCTGGGGTAACAGAAAAATTCAAAACCGATTCCCATTTTTTCATATATGGGGATTTTATAAATGCAGAATCGTTGTTGAACCACTGGTAGATATAACGAGTGGACCAAAAAGTATTATGGACTGAGTTGCATAAAATATTGATCGCTGGCTCCGATAGCGGAGGGTAGCGAGTCACCAGTGGAGTCAAAAATTCTTTCAACATAGTAAAGTGTAGAAAAGCAGAGAAAGGAGCCCCAAACCTATTCTTAAGATGAGAAAAAGATACAAATTTATGACCATCAAAGATGTCATTTAATTTAAAAATACCGCAGTCAGTCCAAGTAGAATGCAAATCGAATGAACAAACAGAGGCCAGAAAAGAGAGAGGAAGCCTCAACAGGACTTGAATCCTAGAAAAACCACTCTTAAATTTAAAAAACTTCCTCCAAGCCACAATAGCAGCCATAAAAATTAGATGATTAGACTGAGATAAATGCTTAGATGTCAATAGATTCAAAATAAGAGAACAAGGAGGGGAATTTTTATTAAAATAAAATTCCAAGTCCGCCCATGAAGGTATATGGCCAGTTGACCACCAACATAGTCTTTGCTTAATAAGATTAGAGTAATAATAAGCTGAGATGTTAGGCAGTCCCATACCTCCACGTAACTTATGTTTGTATAACTGATTCGAAGCAATACGGGCCTTTTTATTTCCCCAAATAAATAAATTAAGGCGTGTCTGCAGACTACTTACATAAGAAGTGGAAACAAGCAGGGGAAGGGATCTGAAAACATAAAGGATTTTGGGAAGGAATGTTGATTTGGCTACTAGACATTTTCCCCACCAGGATTATTCTTTGTCCGCGTAAAAATTAAGGCCTTTAGAAATAGAGGCAATTAGGGAATCTAGGTTAGTGGAAATCAGAGATCCAAGGTTTCTAGAAAACCGCAGACCTAAATAATCAATTTACCTCTCCACCCAACCCCATGAAGAGACAGCCTTTATACTCCTGATCTGAGAATTGGTGATATTAAATTGGAAAATTTTGGATTTGGACTCATTAATCTTAAAATAGGAAAGGGAGGAAAATTTTTGAAGAAGGGATTGTAAATGTGAAATAGAGGAGCAGGAATTAGTGAGAGACAGGAGGACATCATCATCATATAGACTGATGTTAAACTCCTGACGATCTGTTCGAACACCCTCTATGTAGGAATGATCTCTGATTAATTGGGCTAGCGGTTCTATTGCAAGGGCAAAAAGCAATGCAGAGAGGGGACAACCCTGCCGGGTACCATTAGAAGTTGGAAATGGGGAGGAAAAGTGATTATTAATGTAAATTTTTGCTTGAGGGTCAGAATATAAGGCCATAATTTTGGTGATAAAGTCTAAATTAAATTCAAATTTTAGAAGGGAGCATCAGAGAAAAGGTCCAATTCAAGCGATCAAACGCTTTTTCTGCATCTAATGAAATTAGAGCAGAAGGAAGTTTTTGGGAATTGATTAACTTTATAATATTTATCAGCCATCTGGTCCCTTCAATGGATTGCCCATGTTTGATAAAGCCAATTTGGTCTGTGGAAATTAATTTAGGCAGTATAATGTTAAGATGATTAGCTAAAACTTTAGAATAAATTTTGAGGTCAGTATTTATTAAAGAAATGGGGCGATAATTAAGAATTTGATCAGGATTAGTATCGGGTTTGGGAATTAGTACGATTGTAGCATCTAAATTTTCTCTAGGGAAGGAACCAACGAACGCAGCGGCATTAAAAAGTTTAGTTAAATGGGGGGACAAGAATGTTGCGGAAAGACTTATAATAATTGTTACTATAACCATTGGGACCAGGGGCTTTATATGACCTTAATTGACTAATGGTGTCACCAATCTCTTCAGCAGTAAAAGGAGCAGATAAAAAATCTGCATCCACAGAGTTGAGATTTGGAAGGTTAACCGAAGATAAAAAATTATTAATAGAGTCCGCATCTGGAGCGGGAAGAGAGGGATCAGACCTCAAATTATACAGTTGATTGAAATATTTCGCAAATTCATTTGCAATGTCCTGTGGGTGGGTGAGGGATAATCCCTTAGGAGAAATAATTTTGTCAATGCGGTTGCGTACTCTAAGCTTCTTTATTCGATTAAACATAAACCGGGTGGGTTTATTAAGGGACATGTAATGATGAAATTTTGATTGCTTTACTGACGAATCATAGAACGAAAAAATTGTGGCCCTTAATTAATTTCGAAGACGGGATAAATCAGCTAGAGATGTGGAGCTGGAGGGAGGATTCTTAGATAAGGACAATTCCAACTCTTTCTCCTTAATCAAAGCCTGCAAATTTTAAATTTTTTGATGGTTAAAATTTTTTATACGGGAGGAAATACGAATAAGAGTGCCTCGTATAATCGCCTTGTGAGCATTCCACTGGAAGAATGGTTTGGAAGGATCAAATATATTTTCTGAAAAATAAAAATTGAGAGATTTACCATATTTTTTGGACTATAAGACGCACCGGACCATAAGATGCACCCCAATTTTCAGAAGGAAAATAGGGAAACAAATAATAATGTGTCAAATGGAGGTCCGTCTTACAGTCCAAATTCAGCTTACCTGGGAAGGGATCCGGCACAGGTGGAGGAGTGGTCACAGGAGTCATTCAGTGGTCCAGGCTCGTGCGGTGGCGACTCTGTGCTGGGGCAGGTTGAATGTGCTGGAGCAGCTGGGCTGTACTGGGGCAGGTGGGCTGTGCTGGGGCAGCTGTACTGGGGCTGGGGCAGCTGTGCTGTGCTGGGGCTGGGGCAAGTGGGCTGTGCTGGGGCAGCTGGGCTGTGGCAGCTGTGCTGGGGCTGGGGCAGCTGTGCTGGGGCTGGGGCAGCTGTGCTGTGCTGGGGCAGGTGGGCTGTGGCAGCTGTGCTGTGCTGGGGCAGCTGGGCTGGGGCAGGTGGGCTCTGTGGGGTTAGGGTGGTTGCTCTCTTTGTGTTCCGGTGCAGGGGCGGCGGCTCCGCCGGCATCTCCTCCAAGCCCCGGTCCGGGGACGGCACATGCGCGGTTCAGATCTCGTCCCGAGATCTCGGGGGACGAGATTCAAATCTCGGCAACGAGATCTCGTCCCCTGAGATCTCGGGACGAGATCTGAACCTGCGCATGCGCCGTCCCCGGACCAGCGGCCATCTGTCCGGCGTCCATGCAACATGGCGGCGGCCAGCAAGGGATGTGCGGGGGCCTCCAAAATGCCGGCGGAGCCGCCGCCCCTGCACCGGAGCACAGAGAGCCGCCACCCCTGCACCAAAGCACAGCCCGCTGCCACCACCGCACTACAGAGCCCCGCGGCACCCGCACCAGCCTCGGAGGTAGGAACATTGCGATCATAAGACGCACCCCCCCCACTTTCCCAAAAAAATTTTTGGGGAAAAAAGTGCGTCTTATGGTCCGAAAAATACGGTAGATATTTCCTCATGGTAAGTAGGATTTTTAAAAATAGAAGCATTACACTTCCACAACTGCTGATTATTAACAGAGTGCCCCTCAGCCTACTTGGTAATAACAGGAGCATGATCTGAAATAGATTTATTTCCAATTGAAACTGAGGAAAATCTAGGGAGAGAAAATACGCCTGACAAATTGAGGTCAATATGTAAGGCAGATAAATGAGAGTCAGAAAAAAATATATATTCCTTTGAGGTGGAATTGAGACAATGAAAAACGTCAAAAATTCATTAGTGAAAAGCCAATTATTTAAAGAAGGGAAATTAAGTCTACTGGAAGAAGAGGCATCAAGCATATTATCGGGTACCAAGTTAAAATCACCTAAGAGTAAAAGAATGCCTCTCTTTAGCGGTTCAAGTTTTTTTCAGTAATTTGTTCAAAAACCTAATTTGACCTTTAGTAGGAGCGTAGATATTGACAAAGGTATAAATTTGGGAGTCTATAGAACAGACAAGAACATGAAAATGACCGTTCACATCAACCAATTCCTCCAGCAGTTCGAACGACAAGGAGTCCCTGACTAGGGTCATGACACATGCCTTTTTAGAGGGACCCGAGGCCTCAAAAACATGAGGGTAATTTTTTAGGGAAACGTGGGATGATTATTAATTTTAAATTTAGTCTCCTGGAGGCACACGACATCTGCTGCAGATTTATTAATTGCTCTCTGAAAGGAAAAACAACTATTTGGACTATTAAGCCCCTTAACGTTATAAGTAACTAATGTAAGTACCATAAAAAAAGAGAAAAATTGGCGTTAAAAAACAATCACCAGCTGGAAAGTGTCAAAAAAAGAAAACACTACAAAACTGAATAACCAAAGAATAAGAACAAACTTAAAATTGTACAGTGTTAGAACCCTAAGAAGGAAACCACAGAAAATGGTTCTCCTACTTGCGCCGGGGGAAAAGTCCGTACAGCACAAGGCTAAGGAAACCCTCATTAACACCTATATCAAATAGACAAATATACAAGCTAAGCACAATATTAAATCATATAATATCAGATAACCCATAGACACACATCACAATAGGCTCAGGTGACATGTCCTGGACCAGCAGAAGAAACTGTAGGAACAGAGGACAAGACACCCTGAGATTTCAGAAATTGGAACCCCTCTTCAGGTGAAAGAAAAGTTGCATTCTTCCCTTTGTAATTAAAAAAGAGGTGTAGAGGAAAGCCCCACTTATAAGGAAGACCTCGCTCCCGCAACACGGAGGTCAGTGATCGAAAGTGTTTCCGACCTTCTATAGTTGCTTTAGATAGATCAGAAAACAACTTTAGATGGTGATATGGTTCCGGGAAGCCTCCCTTAATTCTGACCAAATTCTGAATTTTCTCTTTTATGCGGTAGAAATTAATTTTCATAATTACATCCCTGGGTAGGTCTTTAGGGATGGAAGGAGGCTTAGGAAGACGATGGATACGATCAATGATAAGATCTGTGTCTGAAAGATTGGGAATCATCCTCCTAAAAACTCCCTTAACATAGTCAGAAAGCTTGACGGGTGAAATATCTTCCAATATACCCCTGATTTTAATATTGTTGCGGTGGGAGCGGTCCTCCAGATCCGCCAATTTAAGTCGCAACTGGTGTATCTCAGACTTGGACTCCGAATGGTGTTTTAGAGATACCGTTTGTGATTTTTCCAATTCCCCCAATGTAAAATCATGGTTATCCAACCGAGCAGTAAAGTGTTCAAGAGTGTCTTGAAAAATCTTTGTTTGGTTAGCCATGTCGATACACATCCTGGCACTAAGTTTTTCAACTAATGTGTTCATATATGCCTCAAGGGTTGTAGCACCAGGGAAGGCCCCGGACAACTCCTTAGGTTTCGGCCTGGATTTTTTTGGAGTAGGGTTGGGGGAAGAAGAACTACAATCCTCCCCTGAGGAATTGGCACTGGAAGACCGCATACTCCCCCCACCCGAGGGACCCTTCCTCTTTGTCTCAGTATGAGAATTTGAGGAAGGAAGATCTCCACTTAACGTTGTCAAACAAGCACCATGTGTGGACAACGAGAGAGACACATTGTCGGTAGAAAGCTGCGAACAGTCTCTGTCAATGGGAGAACGGAACTTAAGCGGACTCAATAGATTAAACGTGTCCCTGGAAGAACCACGAGGAGACCTTCCTATCACAATTACTAGGGGATCACAGCAGCACACCACTATTGAACCCAGAGCAGTGTCAAAAGGTTGCTGATTGGATAGCGGATAATGCTTCCAGTCACTTTGCCACCATCACCACCACCCTGTCTTCCACACGGTCAAGCCTGAGTAGCCATGAGTGTGGACTGCATATTCCTCACCCTGATCCTCCTTCCTCCCAAAATGCTGAGTGCCCTGAGACAACTTATTCCACACTTGGACACTTCGAAGAGCTGTTCACTTTTCCACTTAGAGATTCGGCCTCTTTCCCAGTGCACTTTAAGTGGGGCAAGAGGAGATCGCATGCAGTGATGCCCAAATATTTGAGCAGTCATGTTCACATGAAGGCAATGGTGGGAATGTGTCACAAGAGGTGGACGATGATGAGACACAATTGCTCGAAAGTCAGGAGGAGGATCAGGGTGCGGAAGTGGAAGAGGAGTTGGTGGATGATATAGTAACTGACTCAACCTGGAAGGAGGGCATGCAGAGCAAGGACAGCAGCACACAGGGAGAGGGAGGAGTAGCACCCCAACAGGCAGGAAGAAGCTCTACGCTGAAATGTGCGTTGGGGTGGGTGGCGCCACGGTCCCTCAAGTAATCTATCTGATTTCCCGTGTTTTCATTTTTTGGTCTCGGCTCTGTATTTTTTTTGATGCTGGTTGTCAGCCTTTATTAAAGCTTCTATTGTGTTCAGTGTATCTTAACTCCTTTACCTATATTCCACTTTTAAGACATATATTGATACAATCTGTTGCACAATGCATATGCACTTTCTGAGCTGACCATTAGATCTAGTCTACTTCACCTTGTATCTGATTTCTGATTGCCTGGCTGTTACTGTGATGCTACCTTTTCATGTCTGACTTTTGTCATTTCTTTGTCATCCTGTAATGTCTTAACATCATGTAATTTTATTGATATTTGAATAAAGTTTTTTACATTTAATTTGTTGGTTCTTTTAGTGCTCTTATTTACAGGATTTTCAATTTCTCTGCACTGAACTTGACTCTTACATCCTTGCACCCTTGAGATATTTCACCTTTGGTGGGTGTTGGTCTGGTTTATATGATTAGGAAGAAGCATTGTGTTGGCCGCAGACAGAAGACGGGCAACTGTTCCCCATAACACCAACACAACAGAAGTTGCCAGTACAAGTGTTAGGTCTTCCCAAGTCTGGTTGTGGTTTAAAGGCTCTGCCGATAACCTCAAACAGGCCATTTTCAACACCTGCCGTGCAAACATCAGCAGGGATAGCAAAATCACTAGCCTGACCACCACCATCATGATAAGGCACATGCCAGCAAAGGACCCGACTGCACACACTCAACTAGCACCATCACCAATTATGTCCATGTCCTTGTCTCTGTTCAGCATTCAGTTGTCCATACTCCAATCCTTGGAATGCAAGCAGAAATTCGCCCCACAGGCCACACTACTAAATTCACATATTTTTCGTCTCCTTGCACTCGAAATGTTGCCTTTAAGGCTCGTGGAGAAGAAAGCTTTCCGCAACCTGATGGCGGTGACTGTCCCAAGGTGCTCGGTCCCCAGTCGCCAATATTTCTCCCGGTCTACCATCCCCGCAGTACACAAGCACGTGTCTGACAACATTAGCCGCGCCCTCAACAATGCTGTTACTGGGAAAGTCCACCTAACCACGGACTCGTGGACAAGTGCTTCTGGGCAGGGACGGTATATCTCGCTGACGGCACACTGGGTTAACATAGTGGAGGCTGGAACCCAGTAGGACCTTGAGATGGAACACACCCTTCTGACACCGAGGATTGTGGGCCCTACGTTTATCAGGGTTGCCCCCACAGTCTACAGCTCCTGCATTTCCTCCTCCTCCTCTTCAGCCTCCATCTCTGAAATGACCACATCAGTCACAAGCTGGAAGCACAGCAGCACTGCCTCAGCCAAGTGGCAACAGGCTGTGCTGAAGCTAATATGCTTAGGTGACAAACCGCACAATGTTGAAGAGTTGTGGACAGCTCTGAAAGAGCAGCCAGATCTGTGGCTGAAACCGCTGAACCTACAGCCAGGTATGGTCGTGTGTGACAATGACCGGAAGCTGGTGGCGTCTCTGATGCGAGGCGAGTTCACACACGTACCATGCCTGGCCCATGTTCTTAACCTCGTTGGTCAACGGTTTCACAAAAGCTTGTGAAATTAAGCTGCCTGTGTGCCTATTTTAGAAAGTAAGCTACAGCTTCCGCCGCACTTGCTGTACTCCAGCAGTGTTTGCAGTTTCCGGCTCACCTACTGTTGTGTTATGTCTCCACGCATTGAAACTCTGCACTGCAGATGTTGGAAAAGATTTGTGTGCAGAAGAGGGCAGTTGTTGACTATCAGCATAATCAAGGCAGTCGGTCTTCAGTTCAGACAACAGACATAAGACCTCAGGAGTGGACATGGATGTCAGACATATGTACCATCCTACAAAACTTTGAGGAATCCACCAAGATGGTGAGTGGCGATGACGCCATAATTAGCATCACCATCCTGCTTCTCTGTGTTCTGAAACAGTCTCTGCTCACAATGCATTGCAGGTGGAGCATGATGAGATGGAGCAAGGAACCACACAGGATGATTACACAAAGCCCAGTCTCATGTCATCCAACGTGGATTGGTTGACAATGAGGAAGAGGAGGAGAAGAACATGAGCTACTTTCATGCGCTATAGATGTTACTACAAGCACAACTGTCATGCCGTCTTTTCAGCATGGATGGCCTGAGGACAGGGAGGAGGAGGAGGAGAGCATGGTCAGTCATCCTCTTGGTGAGGACATGGAAGTCTTGCCTGTTAGCAGTCTGGTACGCATGGCTGACTTTATGTTGCGCTGCCTTTCTCAAGACCCTCATATTCTCCAAATTTTGGGTGACAGTCAGACCAATGCCCAAACCCCATAACCTCACTCTTCAACATCACTGAAGGGGAGCTTAGTTGTCTCTTCTCCAAACCGCACCTCACAACCTGTGCACTTGACCCCATTACATCCCACCTCCTCCCCAACCTCACCACCACACTTATCCCATCCCTAACCCACCTCTTCAATCTATCACTAACAACCGGTACCCTCCCTTCTGCTTTCAAACATGCCACAATCACGCCTATCCTTAACCCCTTAATCCCATGTGACATACTATTCCGTCCATGTGCCCTGGGACTTAATTCCCAGTGACGGGATAGTACGTCACAGCGATCAGAGGCGCCCACGTGGTGAGCGCCGCTGATCGCGGCCGGTGTCAGCTAATTATCACAGCTGACACCCGGCACAATGGGTCAGGGGCGGTCACGGACCGCCCACGACCCGTTAACCCCTTGCACACCGCGATCAACCACAATCGCGGTGTACCGGGGTTAAAGGGAAGCATCGGCAGGGAGGGGGCTCCCTCCGTGCCTCCCTGAGCCCCCCACCGCAGCGCAATGTGCAGCGCTGCTGCGGGGATCTCTTTCCCTACAGGTCCCCGGATCCAAGATGGCGACGGGGACCTTCGGGGGCTTGTAGGGAGCTGACTTCCTCAGTGCCTGCAAAGCGCAGGCATGAGGAAGTCTGCGTCTATGCCTGTGCCAGATCGCTGATCTGTCACAGTGATCTGTGATGTGACAGATCAGCGATCTGTCACAGGATAGTGATGTCCCCCCTGGGACAACCTGATAAAGTTAAAAAAATAAAAAGTGTAAAAATAATTTTAAAAAAATCGCTAAATAAATTAGAAAAAAAAATATTCCCCAATTTTTTGGAAATAAAAAAAGAAAAAAACAATAGAAGTACACATATTTGGTATCTCCGCGTCCGTAACTACCTGCCCTATAAAACTGTCCCATTAATTAACCCCTTTAGTGAATCCCTTAAAAATAAAAATAAAAAACGAAGCAAAAAATAATGATTTATTATCATATCGCCAAACAAAATGTGCAATAACGCGCGATCAAAAAGGCGCATATAAATATCCATGGTACCACTGAAAATGTCATCTTGTCCCGCAAAAAAGAGCTGCCAAACTGTCATCAACGAAAAAATAAAAAAGTTATAGCTCACAGAATAAAGCGATGCAAAAATAATTATTTTTTATATAAAATAGTTTTCATTGCATAAAACCGCCAAAACATAAAAAAAGACATAAATGAGGTATCGCTGTAACCGTACTGACCCGAAGAATAAAAGCGCTTTATCAATTTTACCGCACGCGGAACGGTGTAAACGCACCCCCCAAAAGAAATTCATGAAACGCTGGTTTTTGTTCATTCTGCATCCCAAAAATTGGAATAAAAAGCGATGAAAAAATGTCACGTGCCCGAATATGGTCCAATAAAAACGTTAATTCATCCCGCAAAAAATAAAACCTCACATGACTCGGTGGGTCAAAATATGGAAAAATTATAGCTCTCAATATGTGGTAATGCAAAAACTATTTTTACAATAAAAAGAGTCTTTTAGCGTGCAACAGCTGCCAAAAATAAAACCCGCCATAAATAGTAAATCAAACCCCCCTTTATCACCCCCTTAGTTAGGGAAAAATAATAAAATTAAAAGAAAATGTATTTATTTCCATTTTCCCATTAGGGTTAGGGCTAGGGTTAGGCTATGGTTAGGGCTAGGGTTAGGGTTAGAGCTAGGGTTAGGGCTAAGATTAGGGTTAGGGGTGTGTTGGGGTTAGGGTTGGAGTTAGAATTGGGGGCTTTCCACTGTTTGGGCACATCAGGTGCTCTCCAAATGCAACATGGCATCTGATCTCAATTCCAGCCAATTCTGCGTTGAAAAAGTCAAATGGTGCTCCTTCCCTTCCAAGCTCTCCCATGCACCCAAACAGTGTTTTACCCCCACATATAGGGTATCAGCCTACTCAGGACAAATTGCAAAACAACTTTTGGGGTCCAATTTCTCCTGTTACCCTTAGGCCTCTTTCACACATCAGGTTTTCGCCGTCAGGCGCGATCCGGCGCTTTTGACAGAAACCGGATCCGGCGAAATGCAATGCCGGATCCGGTTTCCCCCCCATTGACTTGCATTAGAGCCGGACCGAGCCGGATGGCCATGCGTTTCATCCGATTTTCGCCAGATCCGGCAATGTGACGCGATCCGGCGTCTGGAAAAAACGGCTAATGTCACGTTTTTTGTCTCCGGCGAAAAAGCCGGACACGCCGGATCCGGCGTGTCCGGCTTTTTCATACAATGAAAGCCTATGAGCGCCGCAATGCGCCTGATCCAGCGACAGCCGGATCCGGTGGCCGGATCCGGTTTTTTGGTCTGAGCATGCTCAGTAGCTCTGCCCACAAGACATATATAAAAGCAAGACAGTGGGACCCTCAGCCACACCCAACATGCCACCCAAGCCAAGAACCAGGAGCAGGAGAAGGCAGGAGACCACTGCAGCACCATCGGCACCACCACCACCCCAAATGGAGCAGCAAATGGAACATGCTGAGGAGGGGAGTCCAGCAGCAGATGAGAGACGGTAATTATCAAATCCCCCATTCCTCCAAACTGGGGCCATGGAATATCAAGATATTCATTGGCCCTTTGTTTCTCTTTATTAAACAGCCGCCCAATAAATGCAGCAGCAGCAGCAGCAATGGCAGCAGCAGGAACACCACCCACAGCCATGGAGTCTGGCCATCAGGAAGACAGCACATCTTCTTCTGGGAGCCCTCCCTCGCATCGTCAGCGTTTGACGGTAAGTTTTTATTTCCAAAATCCATCATCTCTGTAATATATGTCTATTCATTGCCTTTTATTTCAAAACAGGAATCACAAGATGAAGAGGAGCTCCCAGAAGAAGAAGGAAGGGGTGGGCAGACACTTGGAGTGGGCTCACAATTGGTAAGTTTTTTGCATCAAACGCAGAAACACAACATCACACTACACACAACACATAGAAAACAATGTTCTGCAGACCACACACAGCAAACAAATGCCTACATCCAAAGACATAACATTTTTTGTTTTCTTCTCTAGTCTTCCCAATCTGGTGCTCGGCCAAGAGGTCCTCGCAGTGCCTCCCAGGGTCGTCGGCGACACACGCTGGTGACCACCGCGTTGCTAAGTATAAATATTTTTGCTTTGTTTTTTTGCACTTTTTATTTCATTTCTTTTGTGGAGGCTAATTATGTTATTTTTGTCTTTTTCTTTAACAGCCTTCACAGCGTGCTCCCGACTCTGACGGTGAGGATGGAGGAATCGATGTGGACCACCTCATCGATCTCGTCAGAGAAAGGGAGGCGCTCTGGAATATGGCTGACCGCCGCCACGCTGACCTTATCGTTACCCGACGACTATGGGAGGAAATCTGTTCGCTCCTTGTGGACCGCTGGGAGGACCTTGAAGCTCGGGCCCAGATTAAAGAGCGTAAGTATATACAGTACTGGTTGCTTGATTTAAACCAGTGTTTGCCGAACTCCAGTCCTCGTGGTCCCCACGGATCATGTGTTCAGGATTTCTATTTACTTTGGAAATCCTGAAAACATGACCCCTGGGGACCATGAGGACTGGAGTTTGGGAAACACTGATGTTGTATACTAACCACTTTGTCCTTTCTCGTTTCAGGGGAGAGAATTGTGAAGCGGTGGCGGTCTGTGAGGGATCGTTTCAAGAAGGAGTTCAATAAAGAGATGCGGGCCCCGAGTGGATCTGGAGGACGCAGGAGCAAGTACAAGTACGCAAGAGCCCTGTCATTCCTCCGGGAAACAATGCTCACCAGAAGGTAAATATTACACACCACATGTGACAAAAAAATGTTTAGATGTAACTTTTTTTTTTCAGCCAGGGCCATACCATGTCACTATTTTAATTGTTTTTTTTTCTCTTTATTCCACAGCACGGTGAGCAGCACTCGGGAGCCTGCACGATTGGACCCTTCTGAGGCGATCCCTGAGGAGACCGGCACCGAGTGACACTTCGACCGCCCCGGTACATCTGCACCTTCCCAGCCTTCCCACACATTCGACCCATCTGTCCCATCCACCAGCACAGGAGCATCGTGGCCGCCTACATTACATGAAGCTGCTGGTGAGGAGATCGCTTTCCCTTTACCCCACCCTTCTGCCCCTGCCACCTCTAGTACACCTGCGGATACTGGGCGGCAGCGGCAGAGGGGTCAGGAAAAGAGTTATGCGCCAGAGTTCTTGCATCTGAATGCATCTTTCCAGAACTGTCTAAAAGTCTTGTCAGAGCAAATCTCCGCAGGCTTTCAGCAGATCAACTCCAGCATTCTGGAGGTGAAGACACTTCTGCAAACCATGCATTCAGAAGCAAGATCTTCGCCAAACCACACCTTTTTCAGGTCTGTTGTGGAGCGCATGGAAACGCTATCTCCTACCCAGCAGATGCATGTAATGCATTCGTGCCACGGTGCTCTACAGCAGGTTACCTCCCAACCTCCACCTCCCACCACTGTAGTTCCTCCACCTGCACCCCCTCCAGCCACTTTCCATCCTCCCCCTCCTATTACATCTGCACCCCCTCCAGCCACTTTCCATCCTCCCCCTCCTATTACATACCAGCAACCTCCCCAGTACCAGCAACCTCCCCAGTACCAGCAACCTCCCCAGTACCAGACATCTCCCCACTTCCAGCAACCTGCCCCATACCAAACTCCTTCCCCGTACCAAACTCCTTCCCGTACCAAACTCCTTCCCCATACAACTTTCCATCAACATCATCTGCTCCTACAGTCCCTGCCCAACCCTCCACTCCACCGCCCACCACCTCTTCTGCCTCCCACATGTCCACCCATTCTGTGGCTTTTTCCACACCATCACCTCTAACTGTTCCTTCCCCACCACGATCCCAGTCCTCTCTCCACACTCCCATTGTCGAAGTGTCCCGCAGCCCCTCCAGCAGTATTTCCACCCCACACTACACAGATTTATGATGTGTCTTGTAATAAAAATGCCCAGTTGGTTTCAAACCTTTATTAAAAAAGTTTTTTTAACTTTAAAAACAGTTTACAAAAAAAAAATAATTTAAATAAAAGTTAAATTATTGTTTACACTGGTTGTCTGTCATTTCTTTCTGCGGCGAAATATGTTTAAAAAAAAGGTTAAGTACAGGGTATTTAAAAGGTAAAAAGGTATTCAAAACCAGGTATATAACTGTGGGTAAATTTTAGCTTTTTGCCACAGTTGTGTTCCTGGTTGTGTTTGAAGCAAAGTATTTCACCTAAAAAGTTGTGTTTATTGTTGGTGATTTCCTAACAATGTACACAACTTTTGTTAAAAGGTGAAATACTTTGCATAAAACACAACCAGGTACACACCTGTGGCCAAAAATAGAGACCATGACAAGATAGCCAACTTTGGTTGGCAAAGGTATATACTGTTGGTACAGAAGGTACACAAGTTTGGTTAGGACACAAATCTTTCACACTCTGTCATCCTGCCAGTGTACTCTGCCTTGAGGTGACATAAAGTATTGTGCAAAATTGTCCCTCATTACTGAAACCGTCACAGAACTTCTAGTGGTAATGTCATGGTAATCTTGCAAGGTGGTTTCTTCAGAGGTGTCCTCAATGGAAATGGGTTCCTTGCAGATAACAAAATTGTGGAGTACCATGCAAGCTTTGACCACCTCGTCAACAGTTTCTTGAGGTTGATCGCAGTCAATAGGACCCGCCATTTGGCTGTCAGAATACCAAAGGTACATTCAACCATTCTTCTTGCTCTTGAGAGGCGGTAATTAAAAATGCGTTTTTTTCTTGTCAATCCTCTGCTAGAGTACGGTTTCAAAAGGTGTTCTGACAGCTGGAAGGCTTCATCCCCTACACAGACAAATGGCATCGGTGGACCAGATGTTTGCGGCAGCGGTCTAGGTGGTGGGAAATGGAAGGTGTTTCCATACAGTTTACGCCCCATGGCAGACAGTTTGAAAAACTTGAGAGTCATTGGAGCGGCCATAGGCCCCAATATCAACAGCAATAAATTTGTATTCCGCGTCAGCGATGGCCATGAGGACAATTGAAAAATATTTCTTGTAATTGAAATATTCCGATCCCGATCAGGCTGGCTTTACAATGCGGATATGTTTCCCGTCCACAGCGCCCAAGCAGTTGGGAAACTGACATATCTGTTGAAACTTGTCAGCAATTTCAATCCACCTCTCTGTTGTGGGCTCTGGTAAAAACTCTTCAGCTAAGGAGTCCCACAGTGCCCGGCATGTGTACTTCACTATTCCAGATATGGTGGAAATCCCGAGTCTGTACTGGAAATGCAGTGACGAAAGGGATTCTCCAGTTGCAAGAAATCTGTGGGGAATTAAAAAACAATAAATTAGTTTTAAATCACAGCATTACATACCAAAACTCAGCTATAACACTTGGAGATACAAACTACCACCAACAAGATTGCAGTGAAAGTGTGCTCTGATGCGATCACATCCAATAAATGTGGCTTACCTTAAAGTCACCATCAGACGCTCTGCGGGTGAAACAGAGAAGCGGCAATAGGTGTCCGCTTTTCTTATGAGGTGTGCAATGCGCTCCACCAAGTAATCAAAATTCTCCATTTTCATCCGAACATATCCAAAAAATTTATCCGGGTTTCGTCGAAGGTCCATGCAGAGTGTAGAATAGACCCCACGCGTCATTCTCTTGGCTGTGATGGGGTGGATCCACAAACGTCGTCTACGATGCCTGATGCGCTGCTGTCTCGCTCTCTCCTTCTCCAGAACAATCACCCTCAAACGATTCGCCTCCGCTATAAAATCCACCAAATTCTTCAAAATATTTCCAATGACAACATCCATCTTTGCCAGTAACTTGCTCTTCTCTCCAACCTGCACTTTCTCCTCTACAACCTGTCAAAGAAGGGCTGTAGGAACACGCTATATATAGTTTTCCAGTAGCCAATCCCGTTCGGAAGGCCACAAGGGTCAATTTTAAAAACCGGATCCGGCGTAATCCGTCGAAAAACGGATAGAAAAACGGATGAACCGGATGAGACGGATCCGGTTTTGTCTGTCAAGAACAAGACGGATCCGGCAGAAAACCGGATCCGGCACATCAGGTTTTACAAAACATTTGCCGGATCCGGCGTTCCGGCACGACGCCGGATCGCGCCTGATGCCGAAAACCTGATGTGTGAAAGTAGCCTTAGGAAAATAAAAAATTGGGGGCAAAAATATTATTTTTGCGGAAAAAATTCACAGAAATTTATAACGTCCGGGCATGAAAATAAAAAAAATTGCATTTTTCAAGCCTTGGCGTTATAAACTTCTGTGAATCACTTGGGGGTTCAAAGTGCTCACCACACATCTAGATAAGTTCCGTGGGGGGTCTAGTTTCCAAAACGGGGTCACTTGTGGGGAGTTTCAATAGTTTTGGTACATTAGGGGCTCTCCAAACGCACATGACACCTGCAGACCATTCCATCAAAGTCTACATTCCAAAACATCACTACTTCCCTTCCGAGCCCCAACGTGTTCCCATACAGTAGTTTTCTCCCATATATCAGGTATCAGCGTACTCAGGACAAATTGGACAACAACTTTTGGGGTCCAATTTCTCCTGTTACCCTTGGGAAAATAAAAAAATTGGGGACTAAAAGATCATGTTTGTGGAAAAAATACGATTCTTTTATTTTCATGCCCGGGCATTATAAACTTCTGTGAAGCCCTTGGGGATTCAAAGTGCTCACCACACATCTAGATAAGTTCCTTAGGGGGTCTAGTTTCCAAAATGGGGTCAGTTGTGGGGGGTTTCCACTGTTTAGGTACATCAGGGGCTCTCCAAAAGCAACATGACACCCGCAGACCATTCCATCAAAGTCTGCATTCCAAAACATCACTACTTCCCTTCCGAGCCCCAACGTGTTCCCATACAGTAGTTTTCTCCCACATATGACGTATTAGCGTACTCAGGACAAATTGGACAACAAATTTTGGGGTCCAATTTCTCCTGTTACCTTTGGGAAAATAAAAGAATTGGTCACTAAAAGATCATGTTTGTGGAAAAAATAAGATTTTTTTTATTTTCAAGCCCAGGCATTATAAACTTCTGTGAAGCACTGGGGGGTTCAAAGTTCTCACCACACATCTAGATCGGTTTCTTGGGGGGTCTAGTTTCCAAAATAGTGTCATTTGTGGGGGGTTTCCACTGCTTTGGTACATCAGGGGCTTTCCAAACGCGACATGGTGTCCGATCTCAATTCCAGCCAAAAACGTCAAATGGCGCTGCTTCCCTTCCGAGCTCTGCCATGCGCCCAAATAGTGGTTTACCCCCACATGTGGGGTATCAGCGTACTCAGGACAAAATGGCACAACAACTTTTAGGGTCCTGTTACCCTTGGAAAAATAAGAATTGAGGGTGAAAGATCATTTTTGTGGAAAAAATATGATTTTTTAATTGTACGGCTGTATGTTATAAACTTCTGTGAAGCCCTTGGGGGTTCAAAGTTCTCACCACACATTTATATAAGTTCCTTGGGGGGGTCTAGTTTCCAAAATGGGGTCACTTGTGGGGGGTTTCCACTGTTTAGGTACATCAGGGGCTCTCCAAACGCGACATGGCATCCAATCTGAATTCCAGCCAATTTTGCATTGAAAAAGTCAAACGGCGCTCCTTTCCTTCTGAGCTCTGCCATGCGCCGAAACAGTGGTTCCCCCCCACATCAGGTATCAGCGTACTCAAGACAAATTGCACAATAACTTTTTCAGTCCAATTTCTCCTGTTACCCTTGGTAAAATAAAAAAAATTGAACCTGAAGTATTTTTTTTGTGATAAAAAGTTAAATGTTCATTTTTTTTAAATATTCAAAAAATTCCTGTGACGCACCTAAATGGTTAATAAACTTCTTGAATGTGGTTTTGAGCACCTTAAGGGGTGCAGTTTTTAGAATGGTGTCACTTTTGGGCATTTTCTATCATATAGACCCCGTAAAGTGGCTTCAAATGTGATGTGGTCAGTAAAAATAAAATGGTGTTGCAAAAATTACAAATCGCTGGTCAATTTTTAACCCTTATAACTTCCTAACAAAAAAAAAATTTTGGTTCCAAAATTGTGCTGATGTAAAGTAAACATGTGGGAAATGTTATTTATTAAGCTTTTTGTGTGCTGTATCTCTGTGATTTAAGAGCATAAAAATTCAAAGTTGGAAAATTGTAAAATTTTCAAAATTTTTGCCAAATTTCCATTTTTTTCACAAATAAACGCAAGTTATTTGAATGAAATTTTACCACTAACATGAAGTGCAATGTGTTGCGAGAAAACATTGTCAGAATCACCGGGATCTATGGAAGCGTTTCAGAGTTATTACCTCATAAAGGGACAGTGGTCAGAATTGTAAAAATTGGCCCGGTCATGAACGTGCAAACCACCCTTGGGGCTTAAGGGGTTAAAAAGCCAACCCTCGACCCAACCGCTATGTCCAGTTATCGCCCAATATCGTTGCTCCCATTCGCTTCCAAACTCCTGGAGCAGCATATCCATGCTGAACTTTCCTCCCACCTATCATCTAACTTGCTCTTTGACAATCTACAATCTAGTTTCCGCCCCCATCACTCCACTGAGACAGCTGTGACCAAAATTACTAACGACCTACTTACAGCCAAATTAAATGGACAATACTCTATACTCCTGCTTCTAGACCTGTCTTCTGCTTTTGACAGAGTTGACCACTGCCTCCTACTACAGATCCTCTCCTCCTTCGGCATCAAAGACCTCGCTCTATCCTGGATCTCCTCATACCTTTCCAACCGCATATTCAGTGTCTCCCACACCCACACTACCTCCTCATCCCACCCTCTCTCTGTTGGAGTCCCCCAAGGCTCTGTTTTAGGACCCCTTCTCTTCTCAATCTATACACTTGGTCTGGGGCAACTCATAAAGTCCCACGGATTCCAGTACTACGTTTATCCCGATGACACTCATATCTACCTCTCTGGCACAAATGTCACCCCTCTGCTGTCCAGAATCCCAGGGTGCCTATCAGCCATATCCTTCTTCTTCTCCTCTCGCTTCCTCAAGCTCAATGTGGACAAATCTGAACTCATCATCTTTGCTCCATCTCACAGATCTTCCTTACCCAACCTAGCTATAACAATTAATGACATCACGTTTTCACCAGTACCGGAAGTCCGCTGCCTTGGAGTAACCTATGACTCTGCCCTGTCCTTCAAACCACACATCCGAGCTCTTTCTACCTCCTGTTGCCTCCAGCTCAAAAATCCGTCCTTTCCTCAACCCTCAATCTACTAAAATGCTTGTGCATGTCCTCATCATCTCCTGCCTTGACTACTGCAACATCCTTTTCTGTGGTCTCCCTGCTAACACCCTCACACCTCTCCATTCCATCCTTAACTCTGCTGCCCGACTAATTCATCTCTCTCCTCGCTACTCCTCTGCTTCTCCCCTCTGCAAATCTCTTCACTGGCTCCCATTTCCTCAGCGTATCCAGTTCAAATTACTAATACTGACCTACAAGGCCGTCTATAACCTGTCTCCCCCATATATCTCTGAACTAATCTCCCGATACCTTCCCTCACGTAATCTCCGGTCCTCCCAAGACCTCCTTCTCTCTTCCACACTTATTCGCTCCTCATCCAACCGCCTCCAAGACTTCTCTCGAATTTCCCCTATCCTCTGGAATTCTTTGCCCCAACAAGTCCGACTTTCAACCACATTTGGATCTTTCAGACGGAACCTGAAAACCCACCTCTTCAAGAAAGCCTACAGCCTGCAATGACCCCGCTACCTCCTTCTCTCTCACCACTACCGGAGATATCACCTCAACCAACACCGGAACTGCTGCAACCCACCAACCTACTGTCTCCTTCCCCACCATCCTGTAGCATGTAAGCCCAAAAGAGCAGGGTCCTCTACCCTCTGTATTAGTCTGTCATTGTTAGTTTGTTTACTGTAAGTGATATCTGTAATTTGTATGTAACCCCTTTTCATGTACAGCACCATGGAATCAATGGTGCTACATAAATAAATAAATAATAATAATAATAATAATTACTCGGTGACACTTCTAGACCCACGCTATAAGGCTACTTTCACACATCAGGTTTTCGGCGTCAGGCGCGATCCGGCGTCGTGCCGGAATGCCGGATCCGGCAAATGTTTTGTAAAACCTGAAGTGCCGGATCCGGTTTTCTGCCGGATCCGTCTTGTTCTTGACAGACAAAACCGGATCCGCCTCATCCGGTTCATCCGTTTTTCTATCCGTTTTTCTATCCGTTTTTCGATGGATTACGCCGGATCCGGTTTTTAAAATTGACCCTTGTGGCCTTCCGAACGGGATTGGCTACTGGAAAACTAGATATAGCATGTTCCTACAGCCCTTCTTTGACAGGTTGTAGAGAAGAAAGTGCAGGTTGGAGAGAAGAGCAAGTTACTGGCGAAGATGGATGTTGTCATTGGAAATATTACCACTAGAAGCTCTGTGACGGTTTCAGGGACAATTTTCCACTATACTTTATGTCACCTCAAGGCAGAGTACACTGGGATGACAGAGTGTGAAAGATTTGTGCCCTAAACTTGTGTACCTTCTGGACCAACAGTATATACCTTTGCCAACCAAAGTTGGCTATCTTATCATGGTCTTACTATTTTTACCTTTAGGCCACAGGTGTGTACCTGGTTGTGTTTTATGCAAAGTATTTCACCTTTTAACAAAAGTTGTGTACATTGGTAGGAAATCACCAACAATAAACACAACTTTTTAGGTGAAATACTTTGCTTCAAACACAACCAGGAACACAACTGTGGCAAAAAGCTAAAATTTACCCACAGTTATATACCTGGTTTTGAATACCTTTTTACCTTTGAAATACCCTGTATTTACCTTTTTTTAAAACATAGTTCGCCGCAGAAAGAAATGACAGACAACCATTGTGAAACGATAATTTAACTTTTATTTAAATTTTTTTTTTTTTTATGTTTTTAAAGTGCAAAAAACTTTTTTAATAAAGGTTTTAAACCCAATGGGCATTTTTATTACAAAAAAAAAAAATTACAAATCTGTGTACTGTGGGGTGGAAATACTGCTGGAGGGGCTGCGGGACACTTCGACACTGGGTGTGTGGAGAGAGGACTGGGATCGTGGTGGGGAAGGAACAGTTAGAGGTGAAGGTGTGGAAAAGGCTACAGAATGGGTGGACATGTGGGAGGCAGAAGAGGTGGTGGGCGGTGGAGTGGAGGGTTGGGCAGGGACTGTAGGAGCAGATGATGTTGATGGAAAGTTGTATGGGGAAGGAGTTTGGTACGGGGAAGGAGTTTGGTACGGGGCAGGTTGCTGGAAGTGGGGAGATGTCTGGTACTGGTGAGGTTGCTGGTATGTAATAGGAGGGGGAGGATGGAAAGTGGCTGGAGGGGGTGCAGATGTAATAGGAGGGGGAGGATGGAAAGTGGCTGGAGGGGGTGCAGATGTAATAGGAGGGGGAGGATGGAAAGTGGCTGGAGGGGGTGCAGGTGGAGGAACTACAGTGGTGGGAGGTGGAGGTTGGGAGGTAACCTGCTGTAGAGCACCGTGGCACGAATGCATTACATGCATCTGCTGGGTAGGAGATAGCGTTTCCATGCGCTCCACAACAGACCTGAAAAAGGTGTGGTTTGGCGAAGATCTTGCTTCTGAATGCATGGTTTGCAGAAGTGTCTTCACCTCCAGAATGCTGGAGTTGATCTGCTGAAAGCCTGCGGAGATTTGCTCTGACAAGACTTTGAGACAGTTCTGGAAAGATGCATTCAGATGCAAGAACTCTTGCGCATAACTCTTTTCCTGACCCCTCTGCCACTGCCGCCCAGTACCCGCAGGTGTACTAGAGGTGGCAGGGGCAGAAGGGTGGGGTAAAGGGAAAGCGATCTCCTCACCAGCAGCTTCATGTAATGTAGGCGGCCACGATGCTCCTGTGCTGGTGGATGGGACAGATGGGTCGAATGTGTGGGAAGGCTGGGAAGGTGCAGATGTACCGGGGCGGTCGAAGTGTCCCTCGGTGCCGGTCTCCTCAGGGATCGCCTCAGAAGGGTCCAATCGTGCAGGCTCCCGAGTGCTGCTCACCGTGCTGTGGAATAAAGAGAAAAAAAAACAATTAAAATACTGACATGGTATGGCCCTGGCTGAAAAAAAAAGTTACATCTAACATTTTTTTCACATGTGGTGTGTAATATTTACCTTCTGGTGAGCATTGTTTCCCGGAGGAACGACAGGGCTTGTGCGTACTTGTACTTGCTCCTGCGTCCTCCAGATCCACTCGGGGCCCGCATCTCTTTATTGAACTCCTTCTTGAAACGATCCCTCACAGACCACCACCGATTCACAATTCTGTTCCCTGAAACGAGAAAGGAGTGGTTAGTATACAACATCAGTGTTTCCCAAACTCCAGTCCTCATGGTCCCCAGGGGTCATGTTTTCAGGATTTCCATAGTAAATAGAAATCCTGAACACATGATCCGTGGGGACCACGAGGACTGGAGTTCGGGAAACACTGGTTTACATCAAGCAACCGGTACTGTATATACTTATGCTCTTTAATCTGGGCCCGAGCTTCGAGGTCTTCCCAGCGGCCCACAAGGAGAGAACAGATTTCCTCCCAGAGTCGTCGGGTAACGATAAGGTCAGCGTGGCGGCGGTCAGCCATATTCCAGAGCGCCTCCCTTTCTCTGACGAGATCGATGAGGTGGTCCACATCGAGTCCTCCATCCTCACCGTCAGAGTCGGGAGCACGCTGTGAAGGCTGTTAAAGAAAAAGACAAAAATAACATAATTAGCCTCCACAAAAGAAATGAAATAAAAAGTGCAAAAAAACAAAGCAAAAATATTTATACTTACACGCTGGTGACCGCCGCGTTGCTGTCGCCGACGACCCTGGGAGGCACTGCGAGGACCTCTTGGCCGAGCACCAGATTGGGAAGACTAGAGAAGAAAACAAAAAATGTTATGTCTTTGGATGTAGGCATTTGTTTGCTGTGTGTGGTCTGCAGAACATTGTTTTCTATGTGTTGTGTGTAGTGTGATGTTGTGTTTCTGCGTTTGATGCAAAAGACTTACCAATTGTGAGCCCACTCCAGGTGTCTGTCCACCCCTTCCTTCTTCTTCTGGGAGCTCCTCTTCATCTTGTGATTCCTGTTTTGAAATAAAAGGCAATGAATAGACATATATTACAGAGATGATGGATTTTGGAAATAAAAACTTACCGTCAAACGCTGACGATGCGAGGGAGGGCTCCCAGAAGAAGATGTGCTGTCCTGTTGATGGCCAGACTCCATGGCTGTGGGTATTGCTGCTGCCAGTGATGCCATTTCTGCTGCTGCTGCTGCATCTCTTTGGCGGCTGTTGAATAAAGAGAAACAAAGGGCCAATGAATATCTTGATATTCCATGGCCCTAGTTTGGAGGAATGGGGGATTTGATAATTACCGTCTCTCATCTGCTGCTGGCCTCCCCTCCTCAGCATGTTCTATTTGCTGCTCCATTTGGGGTGGTGGTGGTGCTGATGGTGCTGCAGTGGTCTCCTGCCTTCTCCTGCTTCGCTTGGTTGCTTTCTTGGGTGGCATGTTGGGTGTGGCTGTGGGTCCCACTGTCTTGCTTTTATATATGTCTTGTGGGCAGAGCTACTGAGCATGCTCAGACCAAAAAAACCGGATCCGGCGCATTGCGGCGCTCATAGGCTTTCATTGTGTGTAAAAGCCGGACGCGCCGGATCCGGCGTGTCCGGCTTTTTCGCCGGAGACAAAAAACGTTACAGTAGACGTTTTTTCCAGACGCCGGATCGCGACACATTGCGACACATTGCCGGATCCGGCGAAAACCGGATGAAACACATGGCCATCCGGCGCGATCCGGCGCAAATGCAAGTCAATGGGGGGGAAACCGGATCCGGCATTGCATTTCGCCGGATCCGGTTTCTGTCAAAAGCGCCGGATCGCGCCTGACGGCGAAAACCTGATGTGTGAAAGAGGCCTAAGAAGAACTTTCAATCTCTTCTTCCAGAGGCAGACAGGTGTACTAAAATGGTACAGTTATATCTAGATTTGTCCCAATGTATTACAATAAATATAGCACTTCCAACAACATACTCACTCAAGTGGACTTACAGACCCGTAGCCCAAAGAAGCAAACCATCAATAGTAAAAACACTGAATTTTACTAGAATATTATTAACATACAAAATAAATAAAAGAAAAACCAAGTGTCCAGTGGGGGGCTCTCAGAATGGCACATAAAAATAAGAAGTCAACTAATCCAGTATGGCAAATACCCACATAAAATCAATCACCACAGTAATAAGCATAATAGCCAATTTCAATATGAACTGTTAGGGGAAAATACAAAACCCTCCAACATTGAGGCCTGAAAAATTCCGAGAGCCCCCCTACTGGATACTTGGTTTCTCTTTTATTTCTTTTGTATTTTAATAATATTCTAATAGAATTCAGTGTTTTTAATATTGATGGTTCGCTTCTTTGGGCTACAGGTCTGTAAGTCCACTTGAGTGAGTAAAGTGGTGCAGTACCAGAAGGCCCTTGATGCGCAGTTATTAAAAAAATTCCCATCTGAAAATGCTGGTGGCAGAGGTCACAGTTCGTTGGACAACCAAGGAATACAGGCAAGAGACACACATCTCCAATCCAGCAGAGGCAGGGGAACACTGGCAAAGTTCTGGGAGAATTTTCTCAGACTCTCCCATCACAGTGGCCCTGATGTGCGGGGTACTGTCACAAGTAGAGTTGAGCGAAACGGGTGGTTCAAATTCAAAAATACCCGACTTTAGCTAAAGTCGGGTTTCGCCGATCGAAACCCGACCATAGCGTGAGGTGGGCCGTGAGGTCGCCGATCAGAGCGCCAAAGTCGCTTTTCAAATAATGCTTCCAGCGCCTTTTCTCAGCCAATGAAGGTGGACGTCCACTGTGGGCAACGCGATGACATGGGCAGCAGCCACCACCATCTTAGAGAAGGGCATTGAAGTGATTGGCTGTGTGGCGTCACAGTGGGTATAAAAGGCTGTGACAGCCGACCGCCATCTTACTTCTGCTTCTGCTGATAGCGCTTTTCACTATACAGTTAGTGTGCAGTGAAAGGGGAGGATTTTTGTTGTGTGCAGCAGCACTGGTGGTGATTAGGCTGCCTTTTAAGGCTACCTGCTAGCTGCATTGCTGTGTGCACACTGCTGTTCAAACTGCTTTTTTCAAAGCGCTCCACCTTTTATTATTTTGTCCTGGTGAGTTACTGAGAGTTCATTTTTTCACACACTGTATAGCGGTGTACGCTCCTCACACACTACCGTTTACCGTCTGGTATCACGGACAAATAGAAGCTATCTGTGTGTGACTCTGGAAAAAAAGTCGAGGAGTTTTTCCGTTTTTCCAGACCTACACCTTAGAGTGCTGTCCGCTTTTGAAACAGTTTCGTATATCTGCTCTTTGATTACGGTCAAAGCTAGACAGAGACAGCGTGTGTCAGTCCGTATACAAATAGACGGAGATTGACAATTTTCCATACAGACACCGTATACAGCTGTCCGATTCTCAAACAGTGTTGTATATCTGCTGTTTGCATTACAGTCACATCTATACAGAGTCAGCGTGTGTGTGTGACACTCCATAAATACATATACAGAGATTGTTAGTTACACAAAAAGCGTATACAGCTGTACACTTCTGATACAGTTCCGTATATCTGCTTGTTGGATTACGGTCCAATACATATTGTGAGAGCGTCTGTGACTAACAAAATATATACGTAGATTTAATTTTTTTAATATTAATACACCTTACACAGCTGGACGCTCCTCATACAGTACCATCTCTCTGCTGGTATTTTTGGTACATTTTCCCAAACATGAGGAAGTATGGTGGAAGAGTCCGCGGACATGGGCAGGGGGGCGCAGCTGGTACTGATGGTGGTGGTGCATCGGCTGGTTCTGGCAAAAGCACAATAGCAGCTAAGGCAGGAGGTGTTGAGCCTGCGTCATCGTCTGGCCCAAGAAGGCCTGTAAGGTTGCCTTATCTTGGAGTAGGAAAACCGCTTTTAAAGCTGGAGCACCAGGAACAGGTTTTGGCGTACATTGCCGAAACAGCCACCAGCTCTATTGCCTCCTCTTCTGTACGTTTGAAACCTGCAAGCACGGAGTCATCAGTGCAGGGTTCTGGTCAGGAAAAACACCTTTCCTTGTGTCCTTCACCCCCACCAAAAGTTAAGGATGCGGCAGCCCACACTTCAGATTACTCTATGGAGCTCTTTTCACACACCATGCATGGGTTATCCAGTCAAATCCAGAATTCCCCAGTCCAAGATGAATCTGACATGGAGTGCACTGATGCACAGCTACTGCTAGATGATTCTGCTGGTACATCGACCCAGAGCACTACATTGCCCTTGCAGTCTATTTAGCCAGAATCTGACCCTGATGAAATTCAGGTACCCCTTCCCTCATACTATACCGCCTTACACGGTGACACAAAGGAAAGTAAAGAGGAAGGTGCAGATGACTTTGAAGAGGAGGTGATGGATGACCCAGTTCTTGACCCGGATTCGCATCCATTGGGGGAGGAGGGTGGTGCTGGCAATAGTTCAGATAAGGAGAAGCATCTGCAGCAGGCATTGACATCGCAGCAGCAGTTATCTGCCAGGCCCGTAGCTGTCCAAAAACGTGGAACAATAACTAAAAGAGTTGAAGGACAGCTTGGCCAGACGGTCAACTTAGCACAGCGTGCAAGGCCAGAAAATGTATACCATAGTAGGAAGAGTGCAGTGTGGCACTTCTTTGTCCAAAATCCTACAGATGAGGCAAAGGTTACTTATAAGAAGTGCGGAAGGACCTTTAGCCGAGGTAAACAACTCAGAAATTTGAATACCAGTTGCATGCTTAGACATTTAATCAACATGCACTTGCAAGCGTGGACGGACTACAAAACCTCAGGTAGCACATGTGCATCTGCTTCGACTGAAGGTAGCAAGCAACGTTCCATCGCTTCCCCCACTGTAAGACCACCGCCACCGTTAAGCACACCACCAGCACTAAATGTGGAGGTGTCGTCGCAAGGCCAAAGCACTCAGGGAATCACAATGGTTTTGCAACACAACAATGAATCTAGGCCATCACCACCAATACCATCACCAACCCCCTCTCACTCCGTCCGGTCCACTGCTACTTCCCCCATATGCAGCTCTCCAGTCCAGCTCACCCTACCAGACACTCTGAGTAGGACAAGAAAGTACTCATCCTCTCATCCGCGCACACTGGCTTTGAATGCCTACATTGCCAAACTGATCTCATTACAGATGATGCCCTTCCATTTGGTTGAAAGCGAAGCATTCCGAGAGCTCATGGCCTATGCTGTCCCACGCTATGACCTACCCAGTCGGCACTTCTTCTCTCGAAAAACCATCCCAGCCCACCACCTGCATATGAAAGACCGCATTGTCCGTGCACTCAAACAATGAGTGAGTGGAAAGGTGCACCTCACAACAGATGCATGGGCCAGTAGGCATGGCCAGGGCCGTTACGTGTCCATCACTGCGCACAGGGTTAATGTGGTGGATGCAGGCTCCAAAGGGGACAGCGGCGGTGGAACAGTGCTGCCTAGCCCACGGTATAGGAAACAGTTGGCTGTAGGCTTTTGATCCTCCTCCTCGTCTATCAGCGAAAGCTCGTCCACAGAGCGCAGTCGCACGAGCACTCCATCCATTAGCGTCCCACTATCGAACAGCTAGTGGTAAGCGTCAGCAGGCTGTGTTAAAGATGATGTCTTTGGGCGACAACAGACACACCGCGGAGGTACTGGCCGACTACTTGCAGCGACAAACTGAGTCATGGCTGGGCAGTCTATATCTTGAGGCAGGCACGGTAGTCTGTGATAACGGCCGTAATTTTGTGGTAGCCATAACCCGTGCAAAACTCACACACATACCTTGCCTGCCTCACACTTTGAACCTGGTGGTGCAGTGCTTCCTTAATAATTATCCGGAGTTAACATTCCTGCTCCATAACGTGCGAAGACTGTACTCGCACATCTGTCGCTCAAACATCCACTCCACTTGTATGCAGAAGCTGCAGCGATTGCTCCACCTCCCCAAGCACTGCCTAATCATAGACGTTGCAACAAGGTGGAACTCCATCCTGCACATGGTTGAGAGGCTGTGCGAACAGAGGCAGGCTGTAATGCATTTGTGGGAGGATACACAGGCAGGCAGTTTGAGGGAAGACATGGAATTGTTGAGTGTGCAGTGGTCAAAGCTGAAAGACCTCTGTAAAGTCCTTCAGTGTTTTGAGGAATGCACACGGCTGGTAAGCGCAGACGACGCCATCATAAGCATGAGCATCCCACTTATGCGTCTGCTCATGCAAAGTTTGACGCACATTAAGGATCAGGCGTCTGCAGCGGAGGAGGAGGAGGGAAGCCTTGATGACAGTCAGCCATTGTCTGGTCAGGGAACTGTCCTGGACGAGGTGGAGGAAGAAGAGGAAGAGGAGGAGGATGAGGGGGATGATTATTTTGGGCAGGAGGATGCTTCTCAGGGGCAAGAGAAAATGTTGGCGTTCCATGGTCAGGTACAGTGTTTGTGCATGACTGTAGGGATGTGGATTTGCCAGAAAGTGCTCCTCCACCCACCACTGACAGTGCATCATTGACACCTGGAACACTGACCCACATGTGCGATTATGCCTTGCGGATCCTAAAAAGGGACCCCCGCATTGCCAAAATGTTGAATGATGATGACTACTGGCTGGCCAGCATCCTTGATCCACGCTACAAAGGCAAATTACACAACATCATGCCACAGGAGAACCTAGAGATAATATTGGCTAACAAACAAGCAACTCTGGTAAACCGTTTGTTTGAGGCTTTCCCAGCACACAGCAGCGGTGCTGGTTCTCCAACGAGCCGTAGGGGGAACAATGGAAGAGGTGTTTGTGTTGCACACAGCCGAAGTGGCGCTGGAGACAGGGGTTTAATGACCATGTTGTGGAATGATTTCTCAAGTACCGCTCACACGACTGCTAATACTGCATCGATTAAAAGTGACAGGAGACAGCAGTTGTCAACTATGGTTACAAACTACTTCTCCTCCCATATCGATGTTCTCCTCCACAAGTCATTCTCCTTTGACTATTGGGCCTCTAAACTGGACGCCTGGCCTGAATTGGCACAATATGCCTTACAGGAGCTCGCTTGCCCTGCTGCTAGTGTGTTATCTGAAAGAGTCTTCAGTGCTGCTGGATCAATACTGACAGAAAAAAGGACCCGTCTGTCTACCCAAAATGTTGATGATCTAACCTTCATTAAAATGAACCATGCATGGGTTTCAAAGGATTTTGTCCCACCTTCCCCTGATGACACGTAGGTTACCAGAAAACTGCCTCGCTTTTGTCCTCCTCTTCCTCGGACTTGCCCAATTCCGTGCTTTGCAGCAGCTGAATGTTCAGCCAACACATCAATATATGCCATTTTTTAAAACCTCCCTAAGTGGGCTGCCCACCCCCCCCAAGGGCTGGGGTCAACACCTGGCGCACCCGGGCAAGAGCCGTTGCTCTGAACAGGTGGATGGGACCACAGATGGCCGACGGCACTGGCACAGGGCCCCTCATAGTACAATACAGTGTCTCTGATGGTGGGGGGGCCAACCTGCCGTCAGACACACCAGCGTACTATGAGGGGCCCTGTGCCAGTACCGTTGACCACGAGTGTGCCCCCCCTGCTTGGTCATGGCCACAGCACTTGCACGTTGCAATACTTACCTCTCCCTGCTCCACTGCTGTGTAGTCTGGGCAGTTAAATCCTTCACAGAAACGGCCACTAGAAATTTGGTTTATTGATTGATGATGGGTAAGATGTAGCTATGGCCTTTCCTGCTGGCCTCTACCTTCAGATGATCAATGGCTACCATTTGTAATGGACGTCAACTTTCAAGCGGATGCAGTGGTGCTTTATGATCACCTTTCACAGTTGTGATAGTCACAGAAGTGTGATATTCCTTCCACCAGTTTTCAATGTCTACTCTCATGCCAATCCAAAAGAATCGCCTACGGTCTGTGGCTTCTGTCTTTTGCACTCCAAAATGACCAGACACGTCATGATAGGCAGTGAGGACCATGTCTACATCTCTCCCTGTGATCACAGTTTGATGGAGACGAGTAACGGTGATGTGATCCACGCTACTGCAATAAAGCAATCCTTTCTTCACAAAGAACCGTTTTCGCTATCTCCACAGACACAGTAATTGAGGGTCTGCATCGCCTCTGCAACATCTACCGGGAGGTTTTCCCACGATGAGTAATTCCCAAATTTCTGCTAACACTCGACTTTCCGTCTGTACTTGTATCCATGTAGTTTCCAGTAGTGGAGAGTCTGGACTGGCTTACTGAGATTGAAATATATACAAAGATTTAAAAGTACCACAACACTGTATACTGTTTTACGCTTTGACTACCTTTCCCTTTTTCTACTTGTTAAATTCTGGTGTAATACATACTGAGCCTGTGAGTGTCTGTGTCTGACTCCGGAAGTATAGACGGAAATTTAAAATTACCCCTACACTGTGTTCCAAATTATTATGCAAAAAATATTTCCTCATATTTTCTCTAAATTACCTATATGAATTGCAGTCATTGTTATTTTCCAGTCATCTAATATTCTAGTATAATTGCAATGTTTTTTAACAAACTGCCTATGAAAACAGTATATTTTTAAAAATAAGAAACACTCAAAATGCATGTTCCAAATTATTATGCACAGCAGAGTTTTCAACCTTTTTATTTTTATTTTGAACAAAAAAATGGTCAATTGTGAAATTATAAGCATTATCAGCTTACTACAAAATGAAATCAAACAGTTTTCAAGTCAAAACTTTATTCTCGGTGATGTTACATTTGCACATAGGACCCCTTGTTAGAAAGAAGCTTCTGAGTTCTCTTGTCCATTGAATTTGTCAGTTTTTGGATGGTTTGTGCTTCAATTGTTTTGCATGTGGACAGAATACCCTCCCAGAGCTGTTGCTTAGATGTGAACTGCCTCCTGCCATCATAGACACTCCTTTTGATGATGCTCCAGAGGTTCTCAATGGGGTTGAGGTCAGGGGAAGATGGTGGCCACACCATAAGTTTGTCCTCTTTTATGCCCATAGCAGCCAGAGATGCAGATGTGTTATTTGCAGCAAGAGACGGTGCATTATCATGCATTAAAATGATCTTGCTGCGGAAAGCACGGTTCTTCCTCTTGAACCATGGCAGGAAGTGCTGTTTTAGAAACTCCACATAGATTATGGAGTTCATCTTTACCCCATCAGGGATGCTAAAGGGGCCGACAATCTCTCTCCCCATGATTCCAGCCCAAAACATTTCTCCACCTACTCCTTGTTGGCGCCTTAGCCGTGTTTTCATGGGGTGTCCATCAACCAGCCATCCTCCACTCCATCCATCTGGACCATCGAGCGTTGCACGGCACTCATCGGTGAACAGAACAGTTTGGAAGTCAGTCTTCATGTATCGTTTGGCCCACTGGAGCCGTTTCTGCTTGTGTGCAGTGGATAGAGGTGGTCGACAGGATGGCTTACGCACAGCTGCAAACCTCTGAAGGACCCTGCATCTTGTTGTTCGGGGGACGTTGGAGGCACCAGCAGCTTCAAAAACTTGTCTGCTGCTATGACAAGGCATTTTTGCAGCTGCTCTTTTAACCTGATGCAATTGCCTGTTGGAAAGAGTCCTCAATTTTTCCTTATCAGCACGCACACGTGTGTGCTGGGAATCAGCTGCATACTTCTTGATTGTGCGATGATCACGATGAAGTGTCTTGGCAATGTTGATTGTAGTCATGCCTTGACCTAAATACTCCACAATTTGTTGCTTCTCAGCAGCCGACACATCCTTTTTCTTTCCCATTTTGGCAAAAAATGTAGGCTGCTTAATAATGTGGAACATCCTTCTTAAGTAGTTTTGCCTTTATTTGGACACACCTGCCAAACTAATTTATACAGGTATCTGCAATTGCTTTCAGTGATATAAAGAGCCCTGACACACATCACCATCAATGAGTTTAAATGACAAACAAAAAAATTCTAACCTTATCACTCCTAAACTCTTTTTGCATAATAATTTGGAACACAGTTTAGACTGGATACACCTGGTATGTGCTGATACAGTACCTTTGTTCCAAATTTTGTATTACGGTATCATCCATAGTGAGTGAGCATGTGTAGTTTACGCCTTCTATATATACGGTGAATCGAAGATACCAATTTTTACCCTATACTCGCTACAGCTTGTATCTTGTTATACAGTAACTTTGTTCGACATTTAGTTTTACGGTCAAATCCATACTGAGAAAGCGTCTGAGTCTGAATACGGGACTATGTATACAAAGATTTCAATTGTACCCTAAAATATATATACTTGCTATCTTGTTATTCAGTACCTTTTTTACAACATTTTTTATTATGGTCAAACCCAGACTGAGTGAGCGTCTGAGGGTATGTGCACACGCAGATTATGCTGCGTTGTACAGTACCTTTATTTCCAATGGAAAAAAAAAGCGCAGTGCACATGCTGCGGATTTTTCCACGCGGTTTTGCCGCAGTTTACAATCCGCAGCATGTCAATTGTTTGGTGCAGAAACACTGCAGTTTTACACCTCATCCATTATGAGGTGTAAAACCGCAGGGCAAAACCGCAGGACTTTTGTCCTGCGGATTTACCTGCGGTTTTCTCTCCAAAATCCGCACACCTAAAAAACTGCGTGTGCACATAGCCTGAGGGTGACTCTGGAAATATATTCCAAGATTTCAAATTTTGCCATCACTGTATACAGCTGTACGCTTGTGTTACATTACCCATTTACAGCTTTTCATATTCTTGTGTAATCCATACAGGGCTTGAGAGCGTTTGTGTCTGCCTCCTGAAATGTATATGGAGAATGTTTACACTATACTATATATACCTTGTATCTGGTGATACTGTACCCTTTTTCATCTTTTTATTTTATTGGCTAATCCATACTGAGCCTGGGAGCTTCTGTGTATGAATAATGAAATATATGCAGAGATTTACTGTTATCCCTAGACTGTATATAGCTGTACGCTTCTGATACAATACCATATATCTGCTGGTATTTTGGGTCAATTTTCTAAAACATGAGGAAGTATGGTGGAAGAGTACGCGGACGTGGGCGTGGGGGCCACCTGGTACTGATGGTGGTGGTGGTGCATCTGCTGGTAGTACCAAAAACACAATAGCAGCTAAGGCAGGAGGTGTTGAGCCTGCGTCATGGTGTAGCTCTGGAAGGCCTGTAAGGCTCCGTTCTCTGGGAGTAGGTAGACTGCTTTTAAAGCCGGAGCATCAGGAACTGTTTTTGGCTTACATTGCTGAAACAGCCTCCAGCTCTCTCACCTCCTCTTCTGAACTTTAAAAAAATGCAAGCACTGAGTCGTAAGTGCGGGCTTCTGGTCTGGAGCAACCACTTTCCTTGTGTGCTTCACCCACACCAAAAGTGAAGGATGTGGCAGCACACACTTCAGATTACTCCATGGATCTCTTTTCACATACCATGCCTGGGTTAATTAAAAATGGGGCCCATTATATACTGTACCATGCCTGGGTTAATTAAAAATGGGGCCCATCATATACTGGAGCATTCAAAATGGGGGACATCTGACACTGGAGCATCATCCATGAGGCCCATCATATACTGGAGCATTCTAAATGGGGCAGATCAGACACTGGAGCAGCATCTATGGGGCACATGATACACTGGAGCATTAGAAATGGGGACCATTATATATGGAGCATTATTAGGGCCCATAAGACACTGGAGCATCATCCATAAGGCCCATCATATACTGGAGCATTCTAAATGGGGCAGATCAGACACTGGAGCAGCATCTATGGGGCACATGATACACTGGAGCATTAGAAATGGGGCCCATTATATATGGAGCATTATTAGGGCCCATAAGACACTGGAGCATCATCCATGAGGCCCATCATATACTGGAGCATTCCAAATGGGGGACATCAGACACTCGAACAGCATTTATGGGGCCTATTATACACTGGAGCATTAGAAATGGAGCCCATTATATGTGGAGCATTATTTGGGCCCATAACACACTGGAGCATCGTCCATGGCCTCCGACTTTTCCCTATAGTAGGCCGATTTCGTTCAACCCGACTTTTGCGAAAGTCGGGTTTCATGAAACCCGACTCGACCATAAAAAGGGCAAAGTCGCTCATCTCTAGTCACAAGGAGTGCAAAGTTTTGGAAGATGCTGAGGGAGTACCTTGCTGACCGTACCAATGTTCTCTGTGATTCCTCTGTGCCTTATAATTATTGGGTACCCAAGCTGGACACATGGCATGAACTGTCTCTCTATGCCTTGGAGGTCCTGGCCTTCCCTGCCACTAGCATTTTGTCAGAGCGGGTTTTTAGTGCCGTTGGTGGCATTATAACTGATAAGCGCATCCGCCTGTCAACTAAAAATGCTGTAAGGGTGACTCTTACATAAATTAACAAGGGGTGGATTGGGCCAGACTTCTCTACACCACCAAATGATAACAGCAAAACATAATCTCAAAAACAGTGTCTTTTTTTGTGAGGTATATTCCCATGCACCTCTTCACACACACACATGGGTATACGTTTCCTGATTTTGGCTATTTGCTGTTATCCTCCTCCTTATCAACCACCACTAGATCACCATGGTGACTGTGAACCGTGATGGAACAGCCATGTTATTGTGTTAAAGGGTGTTTTTGATGCCTGTAAAAAAAATGTTCACACATTATGTTGATGTGTACCCCCCAGGGGGAAATGTTTGTCAGCCCATACGCTTAGTGTATGGGCATTACAAGTATAGGAGACTGGCTCCTTTATATTGGGAAAAGAATTTATAGGAGGTCATCCTTCACTTCTCTTCAGACACCACCACTAGATCACCAGGGTGAACGTGTTCCGTGATGCAACAGCCACGTTATTGTTTTCAAAGGGGTGTTTTTAGTGTCAGCAGAGTTCTCCTATCATTTCTTGTGCCCCTCTCCCGAGGAGCAGTCCAAATAAATATCAATTTAAAAAAAATGATAGGGTTGTACAAGAAGAGCAAATAGATAGTCATGGTATGGCACTGCACCCTGCCTACACTAGAGATTTTTTTTTTATTACCAGCACTAAATACAAATTTGTAAATTCATATGAAGTTTAAAGTAAACCACAATCTGTGTCTTCCCAGGATTCCTATGTACACACCTCAGTATTTAGATTACTATTAGCGTGATCTATTTCCCTTCATCATTTCTCTATATTCAAGTCACAGATATCTTAACATGCTTCAGGCGCAGGGCAATAGGTATTACCTACGACTGTAGAGTTCTGGATGACATTTTAACAGTGTGAAACTATAATAAGGCTTAAAACTTTATTTGTCTAGAACACAGTCGGTGGACACTTAGTAAATCCCCCCCATTTACTGGAATATGCAGGTCTTCATATCCATTTGTAGGAATGCAGATGTTAAAACTACAAAACAACAAAGATTATCTTTTAAGTAGAAACAGATTATTGAAGAAATTTAAACAAGTTATTCAACATTTAGCCTTCCCTGACATAACAGTAGAACCATAATTGTGCAGTATCAGAATACTAGAGCAAGGGAGAAATGGAAATTCTTGATGCAATAATGCAACTGCCCCACAACGAAGGTGAACTAAACTACAATGCTGGGAACAGGATTGATTGTCCAATGTTTGATGTTTGACTCCTTCAAACATCAATTACCAGTTGGTGATTAGGGCTAAATAAAACCCAAGAAGCAAAATAAAGGGTTTGTTTTAAGGAGTGTCTGGGCACATATGTGAATTGGGAATTTCTCTTATTACAGTCTCGAAATTGTGTTGGTTGGTCTCATCAGAGCTTAATCTTAAATGTAGTTGGTTGGATGACTGCTGATGACCCTGAGGATTTAAAGAGTGGTTTTCAGATAGTATCAGGATCAACTTCAGCTGGAGGATTTGAAGCAACACTGGAGAAGGAGGTTGTGTACCTTCTAGGTTCACATTCCTTCTTTTATGGGGTGTCACTTAATCATAGAAGGATGGGCTGGTCTCATGCTATCACGCTACCATTCAAATGAAGATTGCATTTCATTGGTTGTCCATCTAGGTATCTGTTGTTGTATTTTTTGTAGTCAACAACTGCATCTTCCTTTCTTACAATCACAACCTCTGCAACTCCGGAACTCAACAAGCAGGCACGCTACAAGGCACCGCATTAAAAAAAGCTACAACGGTCATTTTTGTGCCTTCTAGAGGGCGAAAGACAGACTCTTTTGTGACATGTGTCAGTGACACATTTGTTAGAACCTTTGTGTGCAATAAAGGTGGCGAAGTCTCATGCTGAGTAGACATGGGAGCTGTGTATGCACCATTCTGTACCACTTTAGTAAGAGGTAAAGTCTGCCCAAGAGAAAATGAATTTCCAGACATTCCCGGCCTTTTTTGCACACTGTTGGCAGCTGTGATCTTCATTTTCTTGGTGGGGGTGTGGGAAAGTTCCAAGTCGTCATCAATACCATCATCGCCCATATCTTTTAAAGAGGAAAACTGTGGTTTCCCAGGTACGTGGTTCACTAAGTTTATTTGCATTCCTTTAACAGTGTTCGTACACCTAAAGAAATAGTTTTCAGCTGTGAAATTTGGATGGTGTTCTGCCCATTCATGTGCAGCAAGACATTTCTTGAGTGCTGTTCCAGCTATGGCCATTAGATGTCATAGTTGCCCTTCTCTTTCCTGTTCATGGATTTAGTATCCTTTCCCTTTAATGGTTATTCTGTTCAGAACTGCCCCTTCATCCTTCCCGGGTCAGCAACATGTAACGATTTCTCCCGGAATCTCTGAGGAACTCACGTGTTCAGCTCCCTGCAAGATCACTGCTTACATCAAATGGATTCCGGTGAGTTTTTAATGCAGCTATGTAATATATGTTATGCACCTGTGTTAGCTGGCCATAATGCATGCCCAATGATATTTGCAATGCATTTTTAATTCCTTGTAATGCTCTTGCTCTGCATCTAGTTATATGCATTTCTGTTCAGTTAATGCGATGCTAGCAGCCTAAGTTTGTTTCACTGCATTGTATATTGGATTGGTCAGCCTCTGTATAATGCATGCTACCAATATAACAGCACTCTGTATCATTTCTACTGTTGTGTTAGTACCCTGTATTGCTGCTGTTGTTAATATCTGCCAGTACTGACATACTGCATAGTCTGTTTCCTTATAGCTTTTACCCGAAATCATCCACAACTTTGTTCAACAACCTCTGATATCATCTACTACTGTGTTCTACTATACCATCTGTTATCATCTCCCATTGTTGTCCATATCATCCGAATAAACATAGACTTAAGCACCCATACAGTCTTCTTACTGGGAGTGGATGAAGGGTTTAGCCGTATGCTGGAATCCACACAGCTTCATATGTGGAAGAAGGCAGAACAGATGGTCTTGGTAATATTTATGGGTGAAGATGAAGAACCTTGTGCCATGGGTGAGTTGATACCTATGGCAGGAGCACTCCGGTTTAAACTTAGTTTTTCACGAGCATCCATCAGTTTGGTTGGTTTTCCTCCAACACTGATCTGCTGCTTTCTAGAATTCAGCATCTCACGAGTATCTTGCACATTACCCTTTATACGGAAACGTGCATCTTTGGCAACCAATTTCTCATGGGCATCTTTTATGCCTAGCTTCAGACGCACATCTGTGACAGCTATCTTCTGACGGACATCAAATGCATTCTGGTAATTGGTAGTGGGTAAACGACTAATCATTGTAGGCTGGATCCTGGATCTCATACCTCCCATTGCCCCCCTGTTATTAATCCTGTATGTTCCCATTCCCAACGTCACTATGCCCCTTTTCCTGATCACTTCATCCAATGACATGACCAATATATTTCTGCTACAAACCTGCGCCTTCCCAGCAGCAACTGTGTAGGAAACCACGTTATTGTTTTCAAGGGTGTTTATGATGCCCATAAAAAAATGCTTACACAGTATGTTGATGTGTACCCCCCAGGGGGAAAAGTTTGTCAGCCTATACACTTAGTGTATGGGCATTACAAGTATAGGAGACCGGCTCCTTTCTAATGGGAAACTTTTTTTATGAGGCCCTCCTCCACATTTCTTCCATGGGGGATTGGGGTGCGTGCAAATTTGGGGCAGGATTTGCTTTCACTGCATAGCCAAACAGAATGGAAGACCCAGTTCCTAATAATGGGAACTGTAGGGGTTGGTCAGCTCCTTTATCAATGCAATTCTCCACTTTTGGGTCTTCATCCTCAACACTGCAATTCTCCACTTCAGTTTTTTTCAGCCTCAACGATGAAATGCTCCACTGCCAGGTCTTCAGCCTCAACACTGAAATTCTCTACTGCAGGTTCTTCAGCTTCATCATTGAAATTCTCCACTCCAGGTTCTTCATCCTCAACACTGAATTTCTCCACTGCAGGTCCTTCATCCTCAACACTGCAATTCTCCACTGCAGTTTCTTGAGTCTGAACACTGCAATTCTCCACTGCCAGGTGTTCTTTAGCTTCACCACTGCAATTCGCCAATGCAGGTTCTTCAGGTTCACCACTGCAATTCACCAATGCAGGTTCTTCAGCCTCAACACTGCAATTCTCCACTCCAGGTTCTTCAGGCTCCCAACTGCAATTCTCCACTGCCGGCTCTTCATCCTCAACACTGCAATTCTCCAGGCTTAATACTGCAATTCACTGCACAGTCAAACAGTATGGGAATACCAACTTCCTAATAATGGGTACTTTGGTTTAATGTGGCCATCCAGTACATTGGTTCTAACGGTTTTTGGGGAGCGTTAAACTTTGGGGCAGGTCATGCATTCACTTCATGGGCAAACTCTCTGATAGTAAAAAAAACATAGTAATGGGAACTTCGGTTTCATGTGGGCATACAGGACATCTGTTTTTTTAGGTTATTGGGGTGTGTCCAAAATTTCAGCAGGCCTTGCATTCACTTCATGAGCAAACTTTCTGGGAGTAAAAAAAATCTTAATAATGGGAACTTAGGTTTCATGTGGCCATCCAGTATGTTGGTTCAAAGGGTTACTGGGGTGCGTGTTACTTTGGGGCAGGGCAGGCCTTGTATTCAATTCATAGGCAAACAGTATGGCAGTACCAAATAAATAATAATGCAAACTTTGGTTTCATGTTGCCATCCAGGACGTCTGTTCAATGGGTTATTGAGGTGCATCCAAATTTGGGGCAGGCCTTGCATTCAATGCATAGGTAATAACAGTATAGGAGACACACTGTTTAATAATGGGAACAACAAAGCATATCCGGCTGACGGCTCTCTAAGAATAGTGAGGACCAACTGCTGTCTCTTTAAGAATGCTAAAGTCCACCTGATGGCCCTCCTCCTTTAACAGTCCCTCCTTCATAAATGAAACAAGATGTATTTGATAATGTGTCACACACCACATGACCAGCTAATGTTGTAAAATGTTAAAATGACATTTCCCAGTGAATGCATTTGTGTTGGTTGAAAGCAATGCTAAAATTGAAAAATGTATCAAATGGAAAGGATGTTCCTTAACATATTTCCCAGGAAAATCAATTTTAGTTTCATTTTTGGTATGTTTTACTGTGCACCCGGAAAAATGGCGTAAAACTCTGACAACTTTGTTCACAGCAGTGACATGGGAGTCAGAAATGCTTCCAGGGGTCTTCCCCTTGATGTTCCCATGTCATTTGAGCACTGTTCCCATTGATTTCCGACATTTTTAGACTCTAAAAAGACTCCAAGGGGGGATTCGCCACAAAAATGCTCGGTTTTCCCATAGACTTACATTGGGCTCGTTGCTCGGTTCGAGCACCCGAGCATTCCAATTTACTCGACCCAAGCATTTTACTGCTTGCCCATCACTAATCTCTATGAAAAGACATGGTGAATTTTAAATTAAAAGAATTATAGTTTAAATAATTGACAAAGACGGTATAATAGACACTTGGTGCCCCCCTTACCAGCAGCACGCCATGTATATATCTTGCGTACCATTTTATTGAGTGAAAAAAGGATTGTCAGTGCTTTAGATGTAAACTTCCTCCCACCACGCAATAACTAAATTGGCTACCGATGGGGAGAATTTTTGCACCCATTGATATTCCATTTTTTGCCAAAAAAAGTTTTGCTAAACAAAAAATAATTATGAGTGAGCAAAAATAATGTTGATTTAATAAATTATTGGAGGTCTGTGGTGTAAGACTTGTATTTGTCCAAATGAAAATACACAGCGTAGATAGCAATCTCATGTGGTATGCAAGTATATAGATCAATTACATCGCAAGTGAGCCAAGCCCATTCAGTGTTCCAAAATATATTGGATGTTAAATATTTAAAATGTCCTTTAAGTTCTTTGAGTAGCCCCAAATGCGGTGGACCAAAGGCTATAATGCTGTGTTCAACCATTTTCCAGGATTTTCTCCTAAGGAGCCGATCCCTGATACTATAGGGCGCATTGGGTGAAGGTGTATTTTTGTATTTGTTTTAGGCAAGTCATGCAAAATGGGTATAGTTGGGTTATCCACTATAAGATAGTCTGATTGTTTATTGGAAAAAAATACCTAAGACTGATTTGTGGCTCTCGCCCTTGAACCTACATCCAGGTATGGTCGTGTGTGAAAATGGCTGTAACCTGGTTGTAGCTCTGAAGCTTGGCTACCTCATACATGTACCATGCCTGGCCCACATGCTCAACTTAGTGGTTCAGCAGTTTCTCTAAACCTACTCAGATTTGCATGAGTTACTTGTGAAAATACACTGCATGTGTGTCCATTTCCGCAAGTCAGTTAACAGCTGCCACCATGGCAGTGTTGCAGAAGCATTTGCAACTTTTATCTCACCGACTGGTATGCAATGTCTACAGGCATTGGAAGTGAACATTACATATGTTGGCAAGGCTTTGTGAGCAGCAGAGGGCAGCAGCTGAGTACCAGCTCCAATTTGCATGTCCATATTCCGGTCAGTCTCTGCACATAAGAGCTGATGAGTGGGCATGGATGTCTGACATCTGTGTGGCTCTCAAAAACTTTGAGGACTTAACAAAGGTGGTGAGCGGCGATGACGCCATGATCAACTTCACCACCCGGCTTCTGTGTCTACTGAAATACTCACTGCTCAAAATTAAAGAGGAGAGGCGGCTTTGCAAACAGAGCAAGTTGAGATGGAACAAGAAACTGTACAGAGTGATGCTACACAGCCCAGCCTCAGCTCATCTTCTAAATGCGGATTGGGTAATAATGAAGAGGAGGAGAAACAGGAGCTGGTTACCTGCGCTACAGACGGTACTAGCCACATCGACTTCATCCCGTCTGTTCAGTGTGGATGGCCTGAAGATGAGGAGGAGAGGGAGAAGAAGGAGGATGAGGAGAAGAACATAGACAGTTGTCCTTTTGGTGGGGACAGAGAAGTCTTGGCTGTTGGCAGTCTAGCACACATGGCTGAGTTTATGTTCCGCTGCCTTTCTCGTGACCCTCGCATTGTATGAATTTTGGCCAACACTAATTACTGGTTGGTCACCCTACTGGACCTACAGTACAAGGAGAACTTTCCAGTTCCTTGGACAACTAAGCAGTAGACACACCAGATGTAGCAGTGGGAGGGGAACACTCTCAAAGGTCTAAAACAGTATTCTCAGACCCTCTCACCACCCAGGCCCTGATACATGGGGTTCTCTGAGAAGGAGGGAAAAGTTTTGGAAGATGCTGAAGGAGTATTTTAGTGATCACACCAGTCCTCCGTGATTCCTCTGCACCTTACAACTATTGGGTATCAAAGCTAGAGGTGTAGTATAAACTGTCTCTTCATGCCCTGTGAGGTCCTTGACTGCCTGCTGCTAGCGTTTTGTCAGAGCAGGTTTTAAGTGCCATCGGGGGTGTTATCAGATTGCAAAGGAGAAAATTTATGGATTAAACGTGCGCTGCTTGACAGATCACTCCTTCCAGATTATGTTAATTGTACTTTTATTTCCCAATGCGTTTCGAAGTTTACACTTCTTCCTCAGGGGATGACATCAGATTTCATCCCCTGAGGAAGAAGTGTAAACTTTGAAACGCGTTGGGAAATAAAAGTACAATTAACATAATCTGGAAGGAGTGACCTGTCAAGCAGCGCACGTTTAATCCATAAATTTTCTCCTTTGCAATCTGATGATTCGTGGTCACGGAGTGGCCCTTTGGATGTGCAGCAGCCTGACCTTCCGTTCCTATATGTCTGAAACTCTCCAACATAAGGTGAGTATAATGATTTGATTTTACATCAATCTTTACTCGGGTAAGACCCTATTGCGCTTTTTTCCTTTCAGCTGTCTGACTATCGGGGGTGTTATAACTGACAGGCGCATATACCTGTCAATTGAAAATGCTGACAAGCTGAATCTTAGCAAAATGAACAAAGTCTGTATTGGCCCAGACTTCTCAAAACCACCAGATGACAACAGCTGAACATAAACTCAAATTCAGGGTTTTTTGTTTTTTTTCTGGTTTATAACCATGCATCCCTTCCCACCCAAACATGGGTATACGATTCAGGATTTCATCTTTTTTGTGTTGTTCTCTTCCTCACTTCCTCCTCCACTACCATATCAAAAGGGTGATCAAGCTACCCTCACTATCAATTTTTTAAGGATGTTTATGATGCCCACATTAACAATTTTTAGAGGACTACGTCTAACATTCTTTGATATATGTCATGATCCCAGTGCAGGTTTTGACCTGCACATCAGGGGTTAATGTCTTGAGACCAGTGCAGGCTTTGACCTGCATGCCTGGAGTTAATTATTGTGGCCTCTCTTTGGTTCAAGGAGAGCTTCTTATAGCCCTGTGAAACTCCAATCCCCGTCAGTTATACTTTTGCCTTTGGCCGTGTGTGGTGACCCCTGTGTGCCTGTGCTTTCTGATTGTCTTCTAGCTTGCTTATATGGTTCTGACAGGGTTCTGTCCCCTGTTGTGAGTTTGTCTCTTGATTCTGTACTGTGTATCTGCTTCTCTGGTTTCTGACTCATTGCCTAGGTCCTGACTATTCTCTGAGTGCCCCCCTTGTACTGTGCTGCTATCTCCGTGTATGACTCATTGCTTATGTTTTGACTACTCTCTGATTATCCCTTTGGTACTGTGCCGCCCTCTCCATGTATGACTTGAGGATCCCCGTACTGTAGTAGAATCCTGCATTCATCTCCAGCAGGACACTAAGCCCCGCCCCCTGCGGTCACATGATCGTAGGTCCTTCACTGCTTGCTACTTTCAGCATCCCAGGTCCTGTCTGCCTGAGTGTTCCCTGCAGTATCTGACCCCGGGCCCTCCCGCAGTGTGGGTGAGTCACCCTGTTCAGCAGTGGCAGTTCTCCAGTGCTGACAGGACCCTGACAATATATATATGTATACGCTCCGGGGTAAATGTTTTTCAGCCCATGCACATAGTGCATGTGTGAGGAGACTGCAGGCACGTAGGATGCAGTAACGGACGGTACACAGACCAAGGGTGAGAGGGGTTTATTTTACAACAGAAAAACTCCACGCAGGGAGAAAACAGAAGGATATTATTCTCTAATACAGCGACTGATTATTGGGGATAACTTAAGGCAGAAGAATAAGTAAGGCAGACAGTACAATTAAATACTACTTATCCCTCATGTGTCAGTCACAGTTAAACTCCTGACCGTGACTGGAGCAGCTTAGGATGCTTCGCAGTGGAGGTCAGACACAGTCCTGAGGAAGCTGGTGTAATATATCCTGGCGATGGCGGTATCCTCTCGTGGTCCTGAAGATGGTGGCAACTCCTCGGGATCTTGATGCCGGTCTTGGGTCCAGAACATGAAGCGATGAAGAGGGAAACGTCTTTTTCCTCAGCAGTGAGTGGCCCAACACTACTGAGACTTGCAGCACTGCCCAAACACAGTTTACAACAGGCAGCCTAAGTTCAGTTCACAGACCTTGTCTCTCACGGTCAGTGCTGTCGGCGGGGGTGGCTGTGGCAGAGTTGTCAGCTGTGTCAGCGGTCTCAGCGAGGGCAGAGATGTCAGCGGGGACAGAGGTGTCTCAGCGGTACTCAGTCAGTAGTCTCCTGTCAAAGCGCTCTGCCATCCCAGGCTCTGCTCTACGCTGCCCAGTCACATCTCAGCTTATTTTACCTCACAGGTCTCTCATGCACTCGACGTTCCCACCCAAACTGTTTGAATCCTCGCTTGCGAACCTTCTCTCAGCTTGGCCATGCCCCCTTCGCTCGCGTACAGGGAGCGGTCTCGTGCTTTAAGCTTTTCCCCTGCGACTTAGGTGACAGCCCCGATGGTTCCAGACCCATCATGGAGGAGACATGCTTAACTAGCTCTTTCCCCTTATATTCCCCTCTCTTTGTGCTCACCATTCCACGGGCGAGAGTTCTTGAAGTATGCATTGACATTCTTCTATGTATAGCTGATCAAATCAGTGAGGTTTTCCTGCTATTGAGCTTTTAGAACGTCGCAAACTGGTAATATCAGTTGGTTCTACTTGAGTAATAGAATCAGGCTGAATGAACATAGGTGGGGGGGCACTCAGCCCTGGAGAAACAGCCCTTGTAGGAATTTCAGGAGTCCCAGGAGTCTTAGGTTTCTATTCTTCTTCTGGTTCTGGTTCTGGTTCTGCCCATGGTGGTTCAGGGCATTCGTCATCTTCATCTTCACTAGTGAATGATAGAAGATTCTCAGGAGCAGCATGCTCTTCTTTCTCTATTCGCGTAGTGTCTCTAGATGCGCAGGGGCGTAACATGCTTTGGTGCACAATACGAGTTGGTGCATCATCGGCCCCCTCGGGCTGAATTTCATAGACAGGCCTTTCAGAACTGACTCGCCGCCGTACACGATACAGTGTATCCTCCCACCGATGATCTAACTTGTCTTGAGGATGTTTTTCTCTAACTAGTACCCGGTCTCCGACCTGTAGAGCTGTCCCCCGTAGAGGAGCTGTCTCTGGGTGTTCCAACTCTCGAAACCGGGTCTGCACCAGACAAGGTAGAGTCTGCAATCCATGATGGTGTTCTCGGACCCAGATGGACACCCCCGTGCATCGCTAGTCCTCCTCTGGGTCCGGCTCCAGTTCGGTGATCTCTTTTCCTGGCCTGCCAAAAGTAGAGAATAGGGCGTGTATCCTGTGGTGCGATGTACCCGATTATTGTACACCCACACTAGTTCTGCTACAAATTCCGGCCAACGGGTCTTCCAATCGTCTTTTAAGGTTCTCAACATTTGAATAAGAGTTCAATTGAACCGTTCACATGCTCCATTTCCCTGAGAGTGGTAAGGGGTCGTACAAGATTTTTCAATTCCATACAAATCGTGTAGCTCCTCCATGACTCGACCTAAGAAACAGGCTCCTTGGTCTGAATGTATTCTTTTCAGGCAGCCATATACTTGAATGAAATATTTACAGATAGCGTAGGCTGCGGTTTCGGCCGTTTGGTCCCGAGTAGAGGTCACGACAGTGAACTTAGTGAAGTGGTCCATCATGACTAGACAATGTTCATACTCTTGATGGGCTGGGCCTATTGTCAGATAGTCAATCATCAGCAATTCTGTCATTTTAAGCAATGGATGGTACAGCAGTCCCTGCAACCACTGAAAGGTATTTTCTTGACCGAAGTGGGCCCCTTTTTCATGTGCGTCTGTGGTCACTTGATGTAACAGCTTCTCAGGAATCACTACTTGCCAAGTGAGAGTCAGGGCCCGCTGTAGCTTGCCTTTTCTATACAGCAATCCTTCTCTCAGGTGGTGCCTCTCCCATTGCCGTAGAATTTGTTTCGTACCAGGAGACAGGTTTTCTCTCTCCTCCTGGCTAGGCAGTTGTTTGAGGGCCACCCAGTGCTGAAGTTGGGCGAGCTCTCCATCCTCCTGCTGAATCTGTACCCACTCATCACGGGGCTGTCCCAGCACACCATTCTGAGATTCTGCCCAATTTTGTTCCCTCGTAGTTGCCAACGTCCTGGCAGATCCTTGGAACTCCGGCACTTCATCGGCCTCCAGCTCTTCATCTCGGTTAGGGCCGGGCTGCTTATATGGAACCCTGGATAGCGCATCTGCATGGGTGTTTTCAGCCCCCCGTTTGTAGGCTATTTTGTACCAGTATTTGGCCATTCTAGTGACCCAGCATTGCTAAAGAGCCCCTAACTTCGTGTTCTTTAAGTGGGCCAGTGGGTTGTTGTCTATGCACACCAGTACCTCAGATCCGGATAGGTATTCCACAAATTTTTCTGTCATGGCCCATATCAGTGCCAACAATTCTCGTTTGAACGAGCTGTAGTTGTCTGGATTCCATTCAGAGTCATGGAGGGAATGACTAGCATAGGAAATCACCCTGTCTTTTCCACCTTGGATCTGCGACAGTACAGCTCAGAGCCCATGTAAACTTCCATCTGTATGGAGAATGAAGGGTTTCGAAAAATCAGCATAGGCCAGGACCGGGGCTTCTGTCAGAGCCATTTTCAAGGCTTGGAACACTTTCCACTGGCACTCTCCCCACAGAATGTTCCGATTTTTTTCTCCTGCCGGTAATCCTTTCAACAGTTCTAATAACGGATTCACAATGTGGGTGAAGTCTTTCACGAACAATCGATAATACCCAGTCAGCCCTAAGAAAGCTCGAACATCCTTTACAGTTCTCAGGTAGACCAGTCTTGCACTACCACAATCTTCTTACAGGTTGGTCGTACGCCTTCTGCGGAGACCACTTGCCCCAGGTACTCAATTTGGGTGCAGAACAGGTGACAAATAGATGGTTTCACTAGCAGCCCATGTTTCTGGAGTAGGCTGAGTACTTGCTCAAGGTGCTGTAAGTGCTCTTCAAACATGGGGGCGAACACAATTATATTGTCAAGGCAGATGAGAGTGGCTTCAAAGCTTCGATCTCCCAAACATTGTTCTATGAGTCGCTGAAAAAGTACCGGGAGCATTAGCCAATCCGAATGGCATTCTGTTGAACTCATACAGGCCCATAGGTAGTATAAAGGCCATCTTCGCTCGGTCATGTTCTGACATCGGCACTTGCCAGTACCTGCTAAACAGGTTTAGAGTGGAGAAGTATCTTGTGTTCCCCAGAGCGGACAAGGATTCTTCAATACAAGATAGGGGAAATGAATCTCGCACCGTGCAGGCATTTAATTTGTGATAGTCCACACAGATCCGCAGAGTACCCTCTTTTTTTCACACTAGGACGATGAGTACAGCCCACGGGCTTTGGCTCTCTCAGATGACACTGTTCTGTAACATTTCTGTGAGCATTCCTTTTACCTCCTGGTACATTTGCGGAGGAATCTGTTCATAATGCTCTCTCACAGGCGCAGCATTACCCATTGGAATCTCATGTGTGATGGCAGTCGTACAGCAGAAATCTTCCTCATGTCGCGCGAACACATCCTGCTAACATCCCAGTAAGGCCTCCACCTACTCCACCTGCTCTGGTGTAAACTCTGTCAACTCAGCTCGGGCTTGTTCTAAGATGTGACACCCCTTTCTTTGTGATTGGGGTTCGAGCACAGGGGATGTCTCTACAGCTACAGTCCATAGATCTTCCCTTTTTACCTATAAATGGACAGCCTGAGAGGGTATAAACTCCACTGGCATACTTACAATTTGCCCAATTTCGCTTCTGGGGGTAAGCCTCAGAGTGTCTTTCCTTAAGTTCAGCTACTAAGAGCCCTGATGGTAGATTTTCCACAGTAGCTGGTTCAAGTTGTACTTCGACCCCCTCCAGCGGGGTGCAATCTCGGACAGTTAAAGACAGCACACTTTGTCCTGGAGGTAAGTCTATATTGGTTGTAGCTGGAATGATCACTTTTCCCAACACCTTTCCTTCACAGGTGACCTCTTGTGCTTGGGCCGGCTGGATCAATTGCTGAAACACTCTCCTTTGTGGCATACGTGGGCTCCATTGTTTCAGGAACGCGTTCAGAAACTCGCTAATAAGAAGACTTCCAGACTCTTTAAGTACATTCATTCCTAGTGTGACAGTATATCCTTGCACGGGGTCTCCCGCAGTTAACACCACTCCCTTGCTGCCCAGGTCTTTACCACAGACCTTAATCTGCATCCATGCCACCCCTGTGACCGGGATAGGCAGTTGATTGACGGCAGTCAATTTGATCACTGGCCCCCACTCATGCCTTTTGGCTTCTGGGAAGTGTCTTTTCAATTATGTCTCAGGCATCGTGGTTACTTGCGATCCCGTGTCTACCAGGCTGCGTACAGCCCGTCCATCTATTTTGGTCCATACTAATGGGCTTGCTGACACACTAAATTGTTGGGACTGTTGGTGCTCCTTTTGGGCTGTTCTGGTTCCGGGTGGTGTCCCCCAGCCTCAGTGCCCGCTTAGTTTAACGGGCGACGCTGTAGTGGCCACCAACGTTGCTGGCAGGCCCGGACCATATGTTCTAATTCTCCACATAGGTAACACATTGAGGGCTCTTCCCGACGAGATCCTCTTCCACCTCGTCGTGGTTCTGAGAGGGTTTTGCTTCTGGGGTACGCAATGAGGTCACCATCCTTTTAGTGTCGTTCAGACCCTCCCTCATGGATTGGATCTTTTTCCATAAATCTTCTACCCATCCTGGTTCAGCAGCTGCATTCACGGCCGCCTCCCCGCTCTGGACTTTCGCCACCGGGACTGTCACCCCCTGCTCCTTTTCACATGCACAAGCCTTGCTTCCCACCTCTGCAAAGGTCATTTGTGGGTTCACAAGCAAACGTTCTCCCAGAGCCTGCTTAAGCAATGCATTTCCCATCCCGTTCCTAATTGGTCTAGTCACACCACATCAGTCGGCCCTACTCCCAAGCCATCTTTTCTAACTATGGCAGTGTGAATTTCTTGCAAAGCGTTCATATACTGGGTCACCATCTCCCCCTCTCTTTGATCCCGACTAAACAGCCGCACACGTAATTCCCCTACATCCGTGGGGTCCCCGTGAGTCTCCTCAAGTATTTATAATACTTTGTCAAGGGTATTTCGTTCCCGGGGGGGTCGCAACATTACTGAATCCCTCGCCTCCCCATCTAAAGCCATCATGGTGACCTCTGCTTGCAGGGCAGGAACCATAGGGTGCATTCTCATCATTCCTTTTATACGCTCAGTCCAGCTCCATAGTATGGTGTTATTTCCATTAAATTTCAGAAGGTTATTTAACATTGCCCCCAGAGAGATACTAGATCTAGGGCCCTCCTCAGATGCTTGGTCTGCCATGCCCGTACATGTAGACTGAATCCTGCCGACTGCACCAAGTGTGAGGAGACTGAAGGCACGTAGGATGCAGTAACTGACCATACACAGACCAAGGGTGATAGGTGTTATGATTAGGTCACCGAGGAGGATAGCCGGGGAATAAGCTAGGCAACCAGAAAACCAGCAAGGTTGGTAATTAAGCGGATTGCAGAACCCTAAACTAACAAAACAACTAAAATTAGCCATGGGACGTACCTAAGATGCCCTAGACGCCTCGGCACAGCCAAAGAGTTAACTAAGCCTAAAGCAAGAAAGGGGAAAGCTAAACTGCCCTGGAGTAGAACCCCAAAGGAATAGATAGCCCCCAAACATATATTGCCGGTGAGACAAGATGAGGCACAAACACAGGCAGAAAATAGAGTAAGCAAATTATTGGGCCCAAACTGTCTAGATAGAACAGGACAGAAAAGATACTGTCTGCAATCACGCAAAAAACCCTAAAAAAATCCAACACGTCTGATTTGCAAAAATACTGAGGCCACACGACCTCTCCCCCACTAGATAAGCATTCTGGTGTGAACTGGAAGCAATACAAAAGATACTGATATAACAGGGGACTGGCAATACTGAACAGATTTTGTATTCACTAAAAGGTTGAAACAAGAGCGCAATAGGGTCTTATCCGGGTAAAATGTACAAATACTAAAAGTATTATACTCACCTTCTCAAAGAGAAAGTAAAGCCTGTATAGTATGTCAGCCTGCTGCACGTCCAACGGTCCACAGCGGAACCGCACCACAGATAATAAGGAATAAATTCTTGGACTTTAAGTGCGCTGCCAGACAAATTCCATAACCACACAAGGTTAAAAAAGTTAACCCTTTAATCCCTACGCGTTTCGAAGCATAACGCTTCTTCTTCAGGGGTTGACACATGAATACAGAGAGCTGTCATCGCATTTATACATACAAGATTCAAATTTGGCGCCATCAAAGACACGAGGTGCGCCGCAAAGGTCAAAGATCAAAGTAATTCAAGCGTCTTGAAGAGTTCATAAAGGTTAAACATTCAATAATTAAAAAACAAATAAATCTTTATTATATTTTGCAGATAAAAGAAGAAAAAAAGGGAAAAAAAAAGAAAAAATGATAAAAAAATGAGGAAAAGGGGAAGAAAATGAACCCACGACGTGAGGGCAAGAAAAAGGAGCAAAGTCCAGCAGACACACCACTACACCAAGGAGAGTGCTCGAATTTAAAAAAGGAATTATAATCCAACAATCGGAATGAATCTCCGAAATAAATGTGTAAGAGTGATAATTAAATGATACATACATGTGTATGATTAAAAATACGTTAAAAAGGAATTTAGTATATAGATAATAAATAAATGAAAAATAAAAAATAAAATTATAAAATGTGTCACCATTATTTTATTTCAAATTCCATGAGACATCAGTGGTGTGGGTCAATGGGCAAAAAACCACATGCAGAAGAAACCAAGATCGCTCACCGCCCAAGGCAGAAGGAGAAAAAGAAAAAACAAAAAAAGCAACAATACTTTAAAGGATTAAATATATTCGTTAAATATATATATTAAAAATGCATTAAAAAAAGGGAAAACTATATAACGAGGTCCACTTTAACATGGATTAATTAATATAGAAAAAGGAAATCTGTATGCAAGCAACAATTAAGGGCAGAAAAACGCATTACTTATTTTATTTCAGAAGTCTATTTGGGATCCGAGACTCTAAGAGCATGAATCAGACCAAGAGAAAAAAATTGTACGAAACGAAAAAATGAAAAATAATGATCATAAAACCAAGGGAATGTATAGAGAAAATTAACACCTTAGTTTCCATAATAATGACACATTGCATTATATATAAAGGAAAAGCACAATATGTATAAATAAATAAAAATTGCGTCAATGTGCATACATGAATAGATAAAAGTATTATTATAAAGAATAATATGCAAATAAAAGTGTAATTGGTGGAATTATTCACAAGAAAACAGAATTTAAAAAGCATATACCCGATTAACCGGAATAAATTAATGAAAGGTTATAGTACCGAAAAAATGTGTATGGCTGAAATTAACCTATTGTGTGGGTGTAAAAATTGTGTTGAGAAAAAAATATATATATATAGTGTTAGGAAAAAAAATTTTTTTATTATATATATATATTGGAAAAACAACGGAGAAGATTATACTATTGCGTATTTGTGAGAAAATATGAGCATATGAAAAAAGATTGAAGATTAAAAATGTATATATGTGAAGGATATATAAAATGTGATCAAAGATTGGGGAGCATAGACCCGAATGAGCGAGAATAAATAGCACAAAGCGAAAATGTGGGGGAGATTAACCCATCACACCAAATGAAAAGAAGGGGAAGGGACCACGTGTGTGAAACGTGAAGGAGGGGGATACACACCAAAATCACAGTGTATGGAGGGACATGAAATCAAAAATTGTATAATGAAATTGTACAATGAAAAATTGTACAAAAAAAGTGTAATAAAATTGTAGAATAAAATGGATTATAAAACTCATAAATATATATGATTACAGAAGACAATAAAATGAATGGATTAAACAATTAGTGGAGGTTACAAATAACAGAAAAAAAGAGAATCTCAAAGAAACACTTCATAAATTTCATTTAACCCATTAGGTTTCAAAGTGTTCAACCTATAAATCCAGAAGATTTCTTTCCTGTTTAGTTGTCCCATCCTGTCAGGATGGTTAAAGGGAATCTGTTCGATGGGACTAATCTTTAATCCTTGAGGGTTTTTGTCATGTTTCAAGGTGAAATGTCTAGATAGACCATGCAAAAGAAAGCCCTTTTTAATATTGTGTCTATGGGAGTTCATTCTAAGATGTAGCGGTTGTGTGGTTCTGCCGACATATTGTCTCCCACAGTCACACTCAATTAAATAAATAACATATTCAGAAGTGCAATTAAGAAAATCACGGATAGGAAAAGATTCATCTGTAGTAGTGGATCTGAAATATTTCATTCTATGTGTAATGTTACTGCAACAAGCACAATTTTTCTTTCCACAACGGAAAATGCCCCTTGGTGAATTGTTGGTAATTACTCGGGTTCCTGTCTTATTTTTTAGACGACTGGGGGCTACAAAATTCTTGATATTCGGAGCCCTCCTAAAAGTAATCATCGGATTATTAGGGAGTATTTTTTGCAGAAGTGGGTCATTGAGTAGAATGTGCCAGTTCTTACAAAGAACTTTCCTGATTTCCTTATTCTCTAGGCAAAATTGGGTTATAAAATTAGTAGTGTATTTATTCTTATCAGCTTTGACTTCTTTTTTTCTTCCGTTAATCAAGGAGTTCTGAGACATATTTAAACATCTGTTATAGGCATTTATTATTAAATTCTCAGGATAGTTCTTTTTATTAAATCTGTTCATCAGGATTTTCGCTTGATTTTTATAATCCTCTATATTTGAACAATTTTTTCTAATCCTTCTATATTGATTATCAGGAATATTCCTAAGCCACTTTCCATGGTGACCACTGTTGAAAGGAATATAGCTGTTGGTATCAACGTTCTTGAAAAACGTTTTTGTTGCAATACTATTATCCTTGATAAAAATTGTCAAATCTAAGAAGTTAATTTCATTACTGTCAAATGTTGAGGAAAAAGACAAACCCCAATTATTCATATTAAGATCATGAATAAAATTATGAATATCATCATTGCTGTTATCCCATATAAAAAGAAGGTCATCGATGAATCTTTTATATAGAACTATGTTGCTATACCATTTAGATTTAAAAATATGGAACTCCTCAAAAATACCCATGAAAATATTAGCATAGGTTGGTGCGACCTTAGAGCCCATCGCAGTCCCCAGCTGTTGATGGTACAGACAACCTTCGAGAGTAAAATAGTTATTTTTTAAAATGAATTCCATGCCTTTTAAAATAAAGTTTTTTGTGCCTTGTTCAGTCTCTTATCACTCATTAAAATTTTATTAAAACAAGCCAACCCCAAAGTGTGTGAAATATTAGAATAGAGTGATGATACGTCCATACTTAAAAATATAAAATTCGGTTTCCATTCGATATCATGGAGATACTGTATTAAATCCGTTGAGTCCCTGATGAAACATTTCAATGATGGGACATGTGTAACCATGATTCTATCTATAAAATGAGACAGGTTACTAGTAACTGAGTCTATACCCTTTCATTTGTTCCTTGATACTATCTAATTGTATCATATATCAAGGAACAAATGAAAGGGTTAAATGGGAACAAAAATCTCATTGATTCCGTAAATCCCATTATTGATAAGTCTAAGATCATTACACCCATCCCTGTAGTCATCCCATCACCTGCTTTAATCGAATTTCCAGAGTGCACACAAAAATCCCTCTTTGATTTTTCGATCTATGATAATGATATATCCAGCACTCCAACTAGTGAAACTGTCCTGATTGACAATACCAATTTAGACAATAATGCTACGGTTCCTTTTTTACCCCGAATTTTGAAAAACACAGAAATAAAAAAATTTTTCTCACCAAAAAACGGGAAAAGAAAAAATCCTATAGAGGAACCAGAGGGGGGAGAAAAAAAGAAAGGGAAAACAAAAATATAAGTAAGATTAAAAGTGACTTAAATTTAGATGATGGTAATAACAACATTTTTAATTTATCTTCTTATGTTTTAACTAAAGATGAAACTAGTGTCCTATCCAAGGGACTAACTTTTTGTCCAACACATAAAACGAATGATTTTAACCTTTTTCTTGATTTGCAAGTTTTTATCTGGAAACTGACACTGAAAAGGCATTTTTTAATTAAGGAATCAAATCCTGTCCAAGAAAGTACTAACATTGACCCATCCAATAATGACATTACAGATCAGGATGAGTTTCATTTAGTTGTACCTATTAAAACTAAGTTTTATCCGATTGAGAGCAGAGGTCATCACCTGGATGTTTTTAACGATATTGTGCAGAAGGAATTTAAGGAACTAAATTCCGTAAAATCCAAACCCAATTTAACTAAAACTGAAAAGTCAGCCTTAAAATCCTTAAAAACCAATCCCGATATAGTAATTCGCTCAGCGGATAAAGGTGGTGGTATTGTTGTGCAGAATAGGTCAGACTATTGTAGTGAAGCTCATAGAATTCTGTCTGATCCCAAATACTATAAAAAAACCTCTTTTGAAGCCATCCCAAATGTTAAAACCAATTATGATAAACTAATTCAGGAAGGAAAAGAAAACAACATTTTTAATAATAATGAATATAGATTTTTAAAAGTTGCACAGACCCGCACACAATTTTTTTATCATTTACCTAAGATCCACAAGAATCTAGAAAATCCACCGGGGAGACCCATCATATCAGGTATAGACTCAGTTACTAGTAACCTGTCTCATTTTATAGATAGAATCATGGTTACACATGTCCCATCATTGAAATGTTTCATCAGGGACTCAACGGATTTAATACAGTATCTCCATGATATCGAATGGAAACCGAATTTTATATTTTTAAGTATGGACGTATCATCACTCTATTCTAATATTTCACACACTTTGGGGTTGGCTTGTTTTAATAAAATTTTAATGAGTGATAAGAGACTGAACAAGGCACAAAAAAACTTTATTTTAAAAGGCATGGAATTCATTTTAAAAAATAACTATTTTACTTTTGAAGGTTGTCTGTACCATCAACAGCTGGGGACTGCGATGGGCTCTAAGGTCGCACCAACCTATGCTAATATTTTCATGGGTATTTTTGAGGAGTTCCATATTTTTAAATCTAAATGGTATAGCAACATAGTTCTATATAAAAGATTCATCGATGACCTTCTTTTTATATGGGATAACAGCAATGATGATATTCATAATTTTATTCATGATCTTAATATGAATAATTGGGGTTTGTCTTTTTCCTCAACATTTGACAGTAATGAAATTAACTTCTTAGATTTGACAATTTTTATCAAGGATAATAGTATTGCAACAAAAACGTTTTTCAAGAACGTTGATACCAACAGCTATATTCCTTTCAACAGTGGTCACTATGGAAAGTGGCTAAGGAATATTCCTGATAATCAATATAGAAGGATTAGAAAAAATTGTTCAAATATAGAGGATTATAAAAATCAAGCGAAAATCCTGATGAACAGATTTAATAAAAAGAACTATCCTGAGAATTTAATAACAAATGCCTATAACAGATGTTTAAATATGTCTCAGAACTCCTTGATTAATGGAAGAAAAAAAGAAGTCAAAGCTGATAAGAATAAATACACTACTAATTTTATAACCCAATTTTGCCTAGAGAATAAGGAAATCAGGAAATTTCTTTGTAAGAACTGGCACATTCTACTCAATGACCCACTTCTGCAAAAAATACTCCCTAATAATCCGATGATTACTTTTAGGAGGGCTCCGAATATCAAGAATTTTGTAGCCCCCAGTCGTCTAAAAAATAAGACAGGAACCCGAGTAATTACCAACAATTCACCAAGGGGCATTTTCCGTTGTGGAAAGAAAAATTGTGCTTGTTGCAGTAACATTACACATAGAATGAAATATTTCAGATCCACTACTACAGATGAATCTTTTCCTATCCGTGATTTTCTTAATTGCACTTCTGAATATGTTATTTATTTAATTGAGTGTGACTGTGGGAGACAATATGTCGGCAGAACCACACAACCGCTACATCTTAGAATGAACTCCCATAGACACAATATTAAAAAGGGCTTTCTTTTGCATGGTCTATCTAGACATTTCACCTTGAAACATGACAAAAACCCTCAAGGATTAAAGATTAGTCCCATCGAACAGATTCCCTTTAACCATCCTGACAGGATGGGACAACTAAACAGGAAAGAAATCTTCTGGATTTATAGGTTGAACACTTTGAAACCTAATGGGTTAAATGAAATTTCTGAAGTGTTTCTTTGAGATTCTCTTTTTTTCTGTTATTTGTAACCTCCACTAATTGTTTAATCCATTCATTTTATTGTCTTCTGTAATCATATATATTTATGAGTTTTATAATCCATTTTATTCTACAATTTTATTACACATTTTTTTGTACAATTTTTCATTGTACAATTTCATTATACAATTTTTGATTTCATGTCCCTCCATACACTGTGATTTTGGTGTGTATCCCCCTCCTTCACGTTTCACACACGTGGTCCCTTCCCCTTCTTTTCATTTGGTGTGATGGGTTAATCTCCCCCACATTTTCGCTTTGTGCTATTTATTCTCGCTCATTCGGGTCTATGCTCCCCAATCTTTGATCACATTTTATATATCCTTCACATATATACATTTTTAATCTTCAATCTTTTTTCATATGCTCATATTTTCTCACAAATACGCAATAGTATAATCTTCTCCGTTGTTTTTCCAATATATATATATAATAAAAAAAAATTTTTTCCTAACACTATATATATTTTTTTTTCGCAACACAATTTTTACACCCACACAATGGGTTAATTTCAGCCATACACATTTTTTCGGTACTATAACCTTTCATTAATTTATTCCGGTTAATCGGGTATATGCTTTTTAAATTCTGTTTTCTTGTGAATAATTCCACCAATTACACTTTTATTTGCATATTATTCTTTATAATAATACTTTTATCTATTCATGTATGCACATTGACGCAATTTTTATTTATTTATACATATTGTGCTTTTCCTTTATATATAATGCAATGTGTCATTATTATGGAAACTAAGGTGTTAATTTTCTCTATACATTCCCTTGGTTTTATGATCATTATTTTTCATTTTTTCGTTTCGTACAATTTTTTTCTCTTGGTCTGATTCATGCTCTTAGAGTCTCGGATCCCAAATAGACTTCTGAAATAAAATAAGTAATGCGTTTTTCTGCCCTTAATTGTTGCTTGCATACAGATTTCCTTTATCTATATTAATTAATCCATGTTAAAGTGGACCTCGTTATATAGTTTTCCCTTTTTTTAATGCGTTTTTAATATATATATTTAACGAATATATTTAATCCGTTAAAGTATTGTTGCTTTTTTTGTTTTTTCTTTTTCTCCTTCTGCCTTGGGCGGTGAGCGATCTTGGTTTCTTCTGCATGTGGTTTTTTGCCCATTGACCCACGCCACTGATCCCTCATGGAATTTGAAATAAAATAATGGTGACACATTTTATAATTTTATTTTTTATTTTTCATTTATTTATTATCTATATACTAAATTCCTTTTTAACGTATTTTTAATCATACACATGTATGTATCATTTAATTATCACTCTTACACATATTTATTTCGGAGATTCATTCCGATTGTTGGATTATAATTCCTTTTTTAAATTCGAGCACTCTCCTTGGTGTAGTGGTGTGTCTGCTGGACTTTGATCCTTTTTCTTGCCCTCACGTCGTGGGTTCATTTTCTTCCCCTTTTCCTCATTTTTTTATCATTTTTTCTTTTTTTTTCCCTTTTTTTCTTCTTTTATCTGCAAAATATAATAAAGATTTATTTGTTTTTTAATTATTGAATGTTTAACCTTTATGAACTCTTCAAGACGCTTGAATTACTTTGATCTTTGACCTTTGCGGCGCACCTCGTGTCTTTGATGGTGCCAAATTTGAATCTTGTATGTATAAATGCGATGACAGCTCTCTGTATTCATGTGTCAACCCCTGAAGAAGAAGCGTTATGCTTCGAAACGCGTAGGGATTAAAGGGTTAACTTTTTTAACCTTGTGTGGTTATGGAATTTGTCTGGCAGCGCACTTAAAGTCCAAGAATTTATTCCTTATTATCAATACTGAACAGATTGACATAAGCTGTAGCATATGAAATGGGGTCCAGCACTGGTCCCAGCAGGCAACAATGCTGAACCCACACAGCAAAGCAGAAAGCAGAGAAAGACAAAAACTGGATCAAATGCAAAAAGATTCCAGCAAACAAATAACTTATCTGAACGATGCAGGACCAAACAGGGGGCAAGCGGACTTCAAAATACACAGGCAGAAAACCAAATCACCAGCAGCAACTGAGGGAAGCTTGCTGACTTAAATCTTCCCAGTCTGTAACACCTGACCTCCAATCACCATCTTCAGGTGATTGACTTCTGTCAACCCGACCAGCTCCATTACCCACAGCAACCACCAGAGGGAGCCCAACCTCAGAAGTCAGGTCACAAGTGTTCACAACAGATAGGGGTTTATTTTACAACAGAAAAACTCCACGCTGGGAGAAAACAGAGGGAAATTATTCTCTAATACAGCGAATGACTATTGGGGATAACTTAAGGCACAAGAATAAGTAAGGCAGACAGTACAATTAAATACTACTTGTCCCTCAGATGTCAGTCATTGTTAAACTCCTGACCGTGAATAGAGCCACTTAGGATGCGTCGCAGTGGAGGTCAGACACAGTCCTGAGAAAGCTGGTATAATATATCCTGACGACGGTGGTGTCCTCTCATGGTCCTGACGATGGCGGTGACTCCTCAGGATCCTGATGCAGGTCTTGGGACCAGAAGATGAAGCGATGAAGAGGGAAATGTCTTTTTCCTCAGCGGTGAGTGTTCCAACACTACAGAGACTTGCAGCACTGCCCAAACACAGTTTACAATGGGCAGCCTAGTTCTCTGTGTAAACTCAACACGCGCCTTAGTCCAGTTCACAGACCTTGTCTCTCACGATTAGTGCTGTCGGCAGGGGCGGCTGTGGTGGCAAAATTGTCAGCTGTCTTAGCGAGGGCAGAGACGTCAGCGGAGACATCGATGTCTCAGCGGTACTCAGTCGGTAGCCTCCTGTCAAAGCGGTCTGCCATTCCAGGCTCTGCTCTACCCTGTCTTGTCGCCTCTCAGCTGATTTTACCTCATGGGTCTCTCGTGTGCTCGACGTTCCTGTCCAAACTGTTTGAATCCTCGCACACGAACCATCTCTCAGCTTGGCCACGCCCCCTTTGCTTGAGTACAGGGAGCCATGACACACTTTAAGCTTTTCCCCTCAGACTTAGGTGACAGCCCCAATGGTTCCAGACCCATCACAGAGGAGACATGCCTAACTTGTTCTTTCCCCTTACACATGCGCCTTACCAGTCTAGGATACCCACCCCTTAATAATGGGAAAAAATGTTTTCTGAGGCCCTAAGCTATTTATTTTCAAAGGAGTATTGGAGTGCCTCCTTCTTACTTTTGGCATCCATTGCACTTTGTGCATATGCTTTACCAGTCTATGAGACCCACTCAGTGGCATAGCAACTGTTTGTGATGCCCGGGGCGGTCGAAAAATTTGCCGCCCCTTTGGTTGTTGATAATCCGGAAGCATCCGAAGAGCCCACACTACACTCAAAGATCTAATTTTTAGTCTGCTACTAACTCTGCTGTTATTATTTCTAGACTTTCATCTTCTTGCAGTTCTCTACATATATGTATGTATAAGCTTGATGATGCTGGATGAAGACCTAATGGCTTTTTTAATAATAATTTTTAATAATGTGACAGACCTTACATATTGGATTATATAGAGCCCTGTTTTTTATTACATACCGTCCTGTCTTGTTAGCTGTATAATGCAATGATGGCTGATGGAGCATGGGAAAGCTTCCTTTCTAATGGAGGAGCTGATGGACTGGTAGTTTGGTCACCGGCTCCTCGGTCAGCAGTCATTTTATATCTAAAAAGAGAGGGGACTATGTAATAAAAGAGGGCACTGTAAATAACAAAATTAACAAGAATACACTATGTAAGAGACAGCACTATACATAACAGCAGAGGAAGCTATATAATAAGGGACGGCATCATATATAACTAGAGAGGATGGTACGTAATAAGGGATGGTGTTATACATAATAAAAGAGGAAAATATATAACTAAGGATGGTGTTATACAGAATAAGTGAGTACACTATATACTAAGGGACTGTGTTAGACATAGTGAGTGCACTATATACTAAGGGACTGTGTTAGACATAATAAACGATAATGTCTTCCTCCACCTCCCCCTGTTCCTAAGGCCATTATAAGTCCCCCTTCCTCCCATCCCAATCCCCCACACCCCTCATTGTCCTCCTCCCCTCGCATCCCATTATTGTCCTCTCCCCCACCCCATCATTGCCCTCTTCACCACCTCCATCATTTTCTTCTCCCCCACCACTATCTTTGCTTTCTCCCCCACCACTCCCATCATTGCCCATTCCACCACCTCCATCATTTCCTCCTCCTCCACCACCCCCATTTATTGCCCTTTCCACCACCACCATCATTGCATTCTCCTCCACCACCCCATCATCATTTATTTTTCCCCCACCACCCCATCATTGCCCTCTCCATCACCCCCATCAATGCCTTCTCCCCATCACCCCCACCTTTGCCTTCTCCCCATCATTGCCTTCTCCTTCACCCCATCACTGCCTTCTCCCCATCACTCCCATCATTGCCTGCTCCATCACCCCATCATTGTCTTCTCCCCATCACTCCCATCATTGCCTGCTCCATCACCCCATCATTGTCTTCTCCCCATCACTCCCATCATCGCCTTCTCCATCACCCCATCACTCCCATCATTGCCTGCTCCATCACCCCATCACTCCCATCATTGTCTGCTCCATCACTCCCATCATTGCTTTCTCCTTCACCCCATCACTGCCTTCTCCCCATTACTCCCATCATTGCCTGCTCCATCACACCATCATTGTCTTCTCCCCATCACTCCCATCATCGCATTCTCCATCACCCCATCACTGCCTTCTCCCCATGACTCCCATCATTGCCTGCTCCATCAGCCCATCACTCCCATCATTGTCTGCTCCATCACCCCCATCATTGCCTGCTCCATCACTCCCATCATTGCCTTCTCCTTCACCCCATCACTGCCTTCTCCCCATCACTCCCATCATTGCTTGCTCCATCACCCCATCATTGTCTTCTCCCCATCATTGCCTTCATCACCCCATCACTGCCTTCTCCCCATCACTCCCATCATTGCCTGCTCCATCACCCCCATCATTGCCTGCTCCATCACTCCATCATTGCCTTCTCTGCATCACCCCCATCATGACCTTCTCCCATTACCCCCTCATGGCCCAGGCATTATGGCCTTCTCTCCCCATCACGGTCTTCTCATGTCCCCATCTCCTCCAGGGCCAGGCTAACCTACACACACACACAGACACACACACAGACACACACAAAGACATACACACAGACAGACATACATACACAGACAGACAGACATACACACACACAGACATACATACACACACACAGACATACACACACAGACAGACATACACACACACAGACACACACAGACATACATACATACATACACACACAGACAGACATACACACATACATATACATACACAGACATACATACACACATACATACATACACACATACATACACACAGGCACCACCTCTCTTCTCTTACCTGTCCGCAGCATCGCCCGCGCTTCCTCGCTCGCACAGCAGCGGCCGCTGAATGATGACGTCATTCAGCGGCGCTTCTCTGTGTCAAACAGGAAGCGCAGCCTCGGGGCAGGAAGCAGGACGGACCCTTGCAGCTCGCTCCTGCTATTCCCGCTTGCAGGCAGGGGAGCTGCTGTGATTGCTCCCTGCCCGCCGCTGCACTGCACTGTGCCTCACTGCCTCCGCGCTTCTCCCACAGAGAGGAATTGCTGCTGCCACGCCACTCCCACACATGTGCCGCCTTGGGCGGACCGCCCCCCCCACGCTATGCCACTGGACCCACTCCTGAGTAATGGGAAAAAACACTTTTCTGAGACTCCACCTTGTAGTTGAGGGAACATTTTTGGAAACCAAAAGAGCTGGTGGGTTCTTTTAGTATATCAGTGTCTTGTTGTTAGGCATCAGGTTCCTGTCGCTGCACAGCAGGAATCCCGAGCCTTGCATTCGGCAGTCTCCCATTCCTCTCCGGCCACAGAGGAGGCTGCACAGCAGACTCATCGATCCCAGCGGTCTGCTCAGACCAGCACTGTGGGATTGGTTGCTGCTGCCACCTCTGGTCCAGCTATAGCAACGCATGCTGGTCAGCAGCGAGCTACTCCAGGGACTAAGTCCTCCTTTCAATCCACTGAGCATGCCTGTGAGACGATCTCTCATTGGAGATCGGAGGTCACATGCTCAGGTCCTTCTCCAGCTCGGATTGGACCATCAGGAAGTTCAGGAAGGTCTCGGAAGGACGCTGCTATAAAAGGTTCGCATGGCCGCTCGGCCATGCGCTAAGATAGACTTTTGTTGAGACTTGTGTGAGTGAGGACGGATGCATGAAACTGGTGACTGACTCATTAAATAACCCCTTCCTTTGATACGTATGTGCTAAGGTTAGTTTAGCCTGAGTCAGCGCCTCATGATGGCAAAGCATGTGCCACAGTGCTCCAGTCTAGCACAAAGGTTAGCACCATAGTGCCGCCATATCTCTCGCACCTCTGGGTGGTATGAGTCTATCTGCTGCACCCTGTGACAGCTAACAGGGCACAGCACTTTCCTAGCGTCACTCTCTAGCGCCGCTGCAGCGGCTCTGTGCACAAGTTGGTCTAGAAGGACTCTGATTCTGTGCCTCTGGGCAGAGTTCTGCGACCACATCGCTTGCACTCACATCATATTAGTGTGGCCTTGTGAAGTAACAGGGTTCGCCTCGCACACTCTGGGTGAGGTAACCCGAGCGTGCTACTATCCGCCATTACCTAGCAGCAGGTTACATCTCTGCACGGTGGACCCCGGCCTGCGAACGCACCTCTTACCATCTTAATTATTTTTTGCATTCTGCCAGCCCCTAACAGTTGTGGCTTGTCAGGTGGTCATCAGTGCCTTAGGTAGGGCGTTGTCACACTGCATACAGGATTTCACATCTGGAACAGGAGACTTTTAAGTAGAGAAGATCCTAGTCTCCTTCATATCAGGCTGAGTATATATGCTCCATTATATTCCCCAGTAGGGTTGATGAAATAACAGTCCTTGATGCTGCTACTTTAAACTAATAGCTTTTTTCAGGGCTAATTCAAATATATTCTATTTTCTAATAATACCACTCTAATCTAAAATTTGTGTATGGTGAGCTGTCGCAGTAAGCATAGCGTATTACAAGCTTCTAGTCAGGGATTATTGCCTAAATTATACTTACTGGTGAAACATAAAAAGAAAAAATTTTGAAGGTAACATCTATTCTATTTCTTAATAACACCGCTGTTAACTGTGTTTACTGTAGGGATAGGTATCCTCGGCTGGAAATTAGTGTTCATTCTGATCACATACATGTCTTCCTCAGTCCATAACTTGATTGCTTTTTTCCATGCAGTGACTGACAGATTCATGTATTTTATGGTGATCTGCACTCAGAAATTCATCAAAGCAGGCAAAATTAACTTATTTCATGTGTCTATTCCCAGTTTCTCTCTAGTATCTGTATGTGAGAGGTATTGATTGGAGACTTTAAGCCACTGGAGCTGGAATTACCACTTCTGAACTCTACATTGATTTGTTTCCATCCATTTCTGGGTGCACCTTGATGTATGTTTAAGGTCATTGTCCTGCTGGAAGACCCAGGACCTAGAATGCAAACCCACACTAACACTGGGCACTACATTGCAACCCAAAATCCTTTGTGAATCTTCCCATTTCATGATGCCTTGCACAAGGTCAAGGCACCCAGTACCAGAGGCAGCAAGACAACCACGGTATATCCTTGAGCCTCCACCATATTTGACTGTAACTACTATGTTCTATTATTTGTAGGCCACATTCTATTTACAGTAAACAGTAGAATGATGTGCTTTACCAAAAAGATCTATCTTGGTCTCATCTGTCCTCAAGATGCCTGCTGTCCCTTTAAAAATAGTGGTGGCTGCCTGCTGGCCCTCTATAAATTGTGAGGACCGGCTGATGGCCCTTCCAGTTTCTAAATTTACAGTACAGGAAAGATATATATATCTTTTTACTGTGTTAGCCAGTAGATAGAAAAATAGAACAATTTGATAGAGGACAATAAAACTCTCACTCCTTATCTACAAACTGTTTCTATATTTATGGACACAACTGTTTATCACTCTCCCATAATGACAGTTCTGTGTTGTGTTGTGTATAAATATGTGATTCTTCAGATTTTGTATTAGTCTATATGCCTGATGAAGAGACCTGAGTAATCTTGGAAGCTTGCAATTTGTTACCATCTTTTCAGTTAGCCATTAAAAGGTATCAACCACTGAGGACTCTCAATTCTGAATGTTTTTTATAAATTTACAATATTAATACGAAGCAGAAAATTTGCCCACCTCAGATGGATAAATGATATTACAGTAGCAATATAAGTCTATGCAAAGCATAGCTGACAGCTGGCCCTCAAAAAATGCTTAGTGAGAGCTGGCTGCTCGACGTCTAAATCTGTTGAGTGAGGGCCGCCTGATGGCCCTCTGACAATCGTGAGAGCTACCTGCTGATAAGGTAGTAAAAGGTTCAAATTATAATTCCTGGTGAATGCTTTTTTCACCTTTGAAAGAAATGTGAACGTACAAAAATGCAGCAAAAACAGTACGTGTGAAAATAGCCCAAGGTGTGGATGAGTATATTTTTTTCTCTTATTTATTTTGCTTTATATACAAGTCCTTATTCTGTAAAGAATTTTTCTTAATAATATTCTTTCCAGGAAAATCCATTTTATATTCATTTTTGTATCAGTCCGTAAAAGTGTAATAACTAGAGTTGAGCGATACCGTCCGATACTTCAAAGTATCGGATCGGAATGGATCGGCCGATCTTTAAAAAAAGTATCGGTATCGCCGATTCCGATACCGGAAGTCCCATTCAAGTCTATCGGACTTCCGGTATCGGAATAAGAAAAACCCTGTTTTTGCCTTGTACAGCCTCTCTGGGGTCTGTACGGGCCTTTCGGGGGGCTGTGCCGGCCTGCCGGGGGGCTGTGCCGGCCTGCCGGTGGTCTGTGCAGGCTCCGGTGGGCTGTGCCGGCCTGCCGGGGGGCTGTGCCGGCCTGCCGGGGGGCTGTGCAGGCTCCGGGGGGCTGTGCCGGCCTGCCGGGGGGCTGTGCCGGCCTGCCGGTGGTCTGTGCAGGCTCCGGGGGGCTGTGCCGGCCTGCCGGGGGGCTGTGCCGGCCTGCCGGTGGTCTGTGCAGACTTCGGGGGTCTGTGCAGGCATCGTCCGATGGGACTACAAGTCCCATCGGGCGATGCCTGCTACCATGACAGTGATTGACACATTAGCCAATGATGGGACAGTAGTAGTCCCATCATCCGGCTAATGTGTTGAATGTAAAAAAAAAAAAAAAAAAAAAAAAATTACATGCTACATACATGCTACATACATACAACATGCATACTACATACATGCTACATTCATACTACATAAATACTACATGCAACATACATACTACATATATACTACATACATACTACATGCATGCTACATACATACCACATACATACTACATACATACTACATGCATGCTACATGCATGCTACATGCTACATACATAACACATATATACTACATGCATGCTACATACATACTACATGCTACATACATACCACATACATACTACATGCATGCTACATACATACTACATGCATGCTACATACATACTACATGCTACATACTACATATATACTACATGCATGCTACATACATACTACATGCTACATACATACTACATATATACTACATACATACTACATGCTACATACATACTACATATATACTACATGCATGCTACATACATACTACATGCTACATACATACTACATACATACTACATACATACTACATACATACTACATGCATGCTACATACATACTACATGCTACATACTACATATATACTACATGCATGCTACATACATACTACATGCTACATACATACTACATATATACTACATGCATGCTACATACATACTACATGCTACGTACATACTACATATATACTACATGCATGCTACATACATACTACATGCTACATACATACTACATATATACTACATGCATGCTACATACATACTACATGCTACATACATACTACATATATACCACATGCATGCTACATACATACTACATGCTACATACATACTACATATATACTACATGCATGCTACATACTACATGCTACATACATACTACATATATACTACATGCATGCTACATACATACTACATACATACTACATGCATGCTACATACATACTACATGCTACATACATACCACATACATACTACATATATACTACATGCATGCTACATACATACTGCATGCTACATGCATGCTACATACATACTACATACATACTACATGCTACATACATACCACATATATACTACATACATACAATACATTCATACAATACATACATAGACATACAGTACATATAACATAGAGTAACATACTTACCAATACTTGTCACATTGTTCCCCGAAGCCATTGTCTTTTCCGGAATAAATATTAACATAACAAACCACAAAAATACTCACCCACGATCCGAAGCAGTCCACGAGTGTGTCCCACGACAATCTTGGGTAGAGAACGGCAGCATCAGCTGATGCTGCCGTTCTCTACGGGCTGTAGGAATCCAATGACGGAAGGTAGGTATCCTTCCGCACTGTATTCCTCCGCCACTTAAAAAAAAAAAAGTCCCTAGTCTCACTTTATGCCATTGCTGTGTGGGAATTTCCCACGCAGCAATGGCATAAAGTGAGACTAGGGACTTTTTTTTTTTTTAAGTGGCGGAGGAATACAGTGCGGAAGGATACCTACCTTCCGTCATTGGATTCCTGCAGCCCGTAGAGAACGGCAGCATCATCTGATGCTGCAGTTCTCTACCCAAGATCGTCGTGGGACACACTCGTGGACTGCTTCGGATCGTGGGTGAGTATTTTTGTGGTTTGTTATGTTAATATTTATTCCGGAAAAGACAATGGCTTCGGGGAACAATGTGACAAGTATTGGTAAGTATGTTACTCTATGTTATATGTACTGTATGTCTATGTATGTATTGTATGAATGTATTGTATGTATGTAGTATATATGTGGTATGTATGTAGCATGTAGTATGTATGTAGTATGTATGTAGCATGCATGTAGCATGCAGTATGTATGTAGCATGCATGTAGTATATATGTAGTATGTATGTAGCATGCATGTAGAATATATGTAGTATGTATGTAGCATGTAGCATGTATGTAGTATGTATGTAGTATGTATGTAGCATGTAGCATGTATGTAGTATATATGTGGTATGTATGTAGCATGTAGTATGTATGTAGTATGCATGTAGCATGCAGTATGTATGTAGCATGCATGTAGTATATATGTAGTATGTATGTAGCATGCATGTAGTATATATGTAGTATGTATGTAGCATGCATGTAGTATATATGTAGTATGTATGTAGCATGCATGTAGCATATATGTAGTATGTATGTAGCATGTAGCATGTATGTAGTATGTATGTAGTATGTATGTAGCATGTAGCATGTATGTAGTATATATGTGGTATGTATGTAGCATGTAGTATGTATGTAGTATGTATGTAGTATGCATGTAGCATGCAGTATGTATGTAGCATGCATGTAGTATATATGTAGTATGTATGTAGCATGCATGTAGTATATATGTAGTATGTATGTAGCATGTAGCATGTATGTAGTATATATGTAGTATGTATGTAGCATGTAGTATGTATGTAGCATGTATGTAGTATGTATGTAGCATGCATGTAGCATGCATGTAGTATGTATGTAGTATGTATGTAGCATGCAGTATGTAGCATGTATGTAGCATGTATGTAGTATGTATGTAGTATATATGTAGTATGTATGTAGCATGTAGTATGTATGTAGCATGTAGTATGTATGTAGCATGCATGTAGTATATATGTAGTATGTATGTAGCATGTAGTATGTATGTAGCATGCATGTAGTATATATGTAGTATGTATGTAGCATGTAGTATGCATGTAGCATGCATGTAGTATGTATGTAGTATGTATGTAGTATTTTTTTTTTTATTTTTTTTTAACATTTAACACATTAGCCGGATGATGGGACTACTACTGTCCCATCATTGGCTAATGTGTCAATCACTGTCATGGTAGCAGGCATCGCCAGATGGGACTTGTAGTCCCATCGGACGATGCTTGCACAGACCCCCGGACATCAGCACAGCCCCCCGGCAGGCCGGCACAGCCCCCCGGCAGGCCGGTACAGACCCCCACAGGGTGCACAGACCACCGGCAGGCCGGCACAGCCCCCCGGCAGGCCGGTACAGACCCCCACAGGGTGCACAGACCACCGGCAGGCCGGCACAGCCCCCCGGCAGGCCGGTACAGACCCCCACAGGGTGCACAGACCACCGGCAGGCCGGCACAGCCCCCCGGCAGGCCGGCAGAGACCCCCGGAAGGCCCGAAATGACGGCGCATCATGATGCGCACACACCGCGCATCATGATGACGTCAGGCTGTCAATCAACTTTGAACTTCCGATTCCGATGCCGAATTCCGATATTGAAAAAATATCGGAAGTCGGTATCGGAATTCCGATACAGCAAGTATCGGCCGATACCCGATACTTGCGGTATCGGAATGCTCAACACTAGTAATAACATTGCTCACAGCTTCGATCTGGGAATCAAAGATGCTTCAATGGGTCTTCCCCATGCTGTTCCCATGCCATTTCAGTACTGTTTCTATAGATTTGAGCAATTTCTAGACCCTCTCCAGAACTCTGGGGCCAGAAGAAAAATGCCCGAGTTTCCTATTGACTTCTATTATACTCTTTACATGGGTCAAGCAAACGAGCATTACGATTTGCTTGACCTGAGTAACGAGCACCCGTGTATTTTAGTGCTCGCTCGTCACTAGTTTTCAGTTGTTTTGTCCTATTTGTTGTTTGCTTCACAATAAAAGAAAAACAAATGTTCGCAGTTGTAGGCATGTGCTTTACATGAACTGATGCATACTCTCATAAAAACAGTGAAATTACAGGTTTTGTGGTAGTAAAACAGAAAACATGCCAAGGGGGTGAATACGTTTGCAAGCCACTGCATGTTTGTCTTTTTTATAATATTTTTTATTTTTAATGATGGTAAAAGTGGGGTGATTCAAATGTTTTTATTTATATAAATATATATATGTTTTTTTTTCTATATTTAAATTTTTCATCACTTTATTTTTTTCATCGCCTTTGGGAAGTTGAACCTGAGATCATATAATTCAGTGGTTCCCAACTCCAGTCCTCACGGACCCCAAAATGTCATGTTTTCAGGATTTCCTTAGTATTTCACAGATGATGGAAGTATCATCAAGGCATCAGAAATTCTCTCACATGTGTAACACTATGGAAATCCTGAAAACATGACCCGTTGGGGTCCGCGAGGACTGGAGATTGGGAACCACTGATCTAATTGCTTTTACAATATGGAGTAATACTATAGTAATTCAGTATATATCAAAAATAACAGACTTCTACAGCTACATGCTGTTCTTCACAGTGGTATGTAAAGGCAGGCACTGGGATCTTCTGCCCAGCTACAACAGCACTTCATTAGCGCTCTACTATCGCATCACATGAAGCCCACACTTGTACAGCATTTCCCCAAGCCGAACACTGTAAATCCCATTGTCAGAGATTGACAGTTGTATTTAAGAGTTATACAGCAGTGGTCAGAGCTTAGGTTCACCCGCTGTTGTTTGAGGCAGATGCTGACTGAATAACATAGCCAGTGTCTTGCATCAAGGAGGGGACATAAATACTGTACACAAGAATATGTCAGGAAGGTATTAAAGATCCAGCCAAATGTATGAAATCTAAACTACTTTAACTGCACATAATTTTAATTGTCCCATTCTAAGACCTCTTTCAGACGTCAGTGTGTCCGGTACGTGTGGTGACAGTTTTCACATGTACCGGATGTACAATAATAAATTATATTGTGGTACCGTGTTAGCCAGAAAAATCGATGTGAATACTTTTCCGCCCAATGATGACAAAAGTATTCTCAGAGTGATACCTGTATTGGCTAACCAGAAAATAATATGTTTGCAAGCTTTCAGAGCACAGTGGCTCCTTCTTCAGGCTGATAACAAATGGATTAATAAGAAAAAAGCACAACATTTAAGGGATACTACAGTAGAATAATTGTTCATTAGGTGGGAGGTGTGATGCCTCCTAAAGATGAGTCAAGGAAATCGAATTAGCATTTTCTTACAAATGGAGAGGCAGTTGGAATGATGTTCTTAGTAGAGCTAAGCGAAACGGGTCGAAAAATTTCAAAAGTCGCCGACTTTTGGCAAAGTCGGGTTTAATGAAACGACACCCGACCCTAGGATGAGGTCGGCCACGAGGTCGGCGACTTACGCGCCAAAGTCGCGTTTCAAAAGTTTGTTTTGCGCTCTTTTTCAGCCAATCAGGATCCACGGACACTGTGGGCAACATGATGACATAGGCAGGGGTCACCACCATCTTTCAGAAGGGCATGCAAGTGATTGGCTTGCTTTGGTGGGCGTCACAGGGGGTATAAAAGGGCGTGCACGCCGACCGCCATCTTACTTCTGCCGATCTCAGTATAAGGAGAGGTTGCTGCTGATTCTGTAGGGAGAGAGTTAGGCAGGGAAGAAGACAAAAAAACTGCTTCTGCTGCTAGCGATTTGGCCTGCACAACACACCAGTCACTGTGTGTGCAGTGCAAGGGGAGGCTATATAGTGGTGTATCAGTGGTGTTGGTTGTTGGGCTGCCTTCTAAGGCATCCTGACATTCCTGCATTGCTGTTTACCCACTGCTCCGCAAACTGCTTTTTTAAAAGCAATCCCAATGTTTTTTTTTGTCCTGCTGAGAAGAAAAAAAAACTGCTTCTGCTGCTAGCAATTTGGCCTGCACAACACACCAGTCACTGTGTGTGCAGTGCAAGGGGAGGCTATATTGTGGTGTATCAGTGGTGTTGGTTGTTGGGCTGCCTTTTAAGGCTTCCTGACAGGCTGGCATTGCTGTTTACCCACTGCTCTGCAAACTGTTTTTTTAAAAGCAATCCAATCTCCCTTATCCTCTAGTCACTTTTGTCACAGCTGTGCCATCGAGCCTGTCACATAGCGCTCAGATATCAGTGGGCCTCACACAATCCAAAAGTGTCCAGTGTCCAAAAGTGTGTGCAGAGATTCAAAATCTCCCTTATCCTCTAGTCACTTTGGTCACAGCTGTGCCATTGAGCCTGTCACATAGCGCTCAGATATCAGTGGGCCTCACACAATCCAAAAGTGTCCAGTGTCCAAAAGTGTGTGCAGAGATTCAAAATCTCCCTTATCCTCTAGTCACTTTGGTCACAGCTGTGCCATCGAGCCTGTCACATAGCGCTCAGATATTCATTGGGCCTCACACAATCCAAAAGTGTCCAGTGTCCAAAAGTGTGTGCAGAGATTCAAAATCTCCCTTATCCTCTAGTCACTTTGGTCACAGCTGTGCCATCGAGCCTGTCACATAGCGCTCAGATATTCATTGGGCCTCACACAATCCAAAAGTGTCCAGTGTCCAAAAGTGTGTGCAGAGATTCAAAATCTCCCTTATCCTCTAGTCACTTTGGTCACAGCTGTGCCATCGAGCCTGTCACATAGCGCTCAGATATTCATTGGGCCTCACACAATCCAAAAGTGTCCAGTGTCCAAAAGTGTGTGCAGAGATTCAAAATCTCCCTTATCCTTTAGTCACTTTGGTCACAGCTGTGCCATCGAGCCTGTCACATAGCGCTCAGATATTCATTGGGCCTCACACAATCCAAAAGTGTCCAGTGTCCAAAAGTGTGTGCAGAGATTCAAAATCTCCCTTATCCTCTAGTCACTTTGGTCACAGCTGTGCCATCGAGCCTGTCACATAGCGCTCAGATATTCATTGGGCCTCACACAATCCAAAAGTGTCCAGTGTCCAAAAGTGTGTGCAGAGATTCAAAATCTCCCTTATCCTCTAGTCACTTTGGTCACAGCTGTGCCATCGAGCCTGTCACATAGCGCTCAGATATTCATTGGGCCTCACACAATCCAAAAGTGTCCAGTGTCCAAAAGTGTGTGCAGAGATTCAAAATCTCCCTTATCCTCTAGTCACTTTGGTCACAGCTGTGCCATCGAGCCTGTCACATAGCGCTCAGATATTCATTGGGCCTCACACAATCCAAAAGTGTCCAGTGTCCAAAAGTGTGTGCAGAGATTCCAAATCTCCCTTATCCTCTAGTCACTTTGGTCACAGCTGTGCCATCGAGCCTGTCACATAGCGCTCAGATATTCATTGGGCCTCACACAATCCAAAAGTGTCCAGTGTCCAAAAGTGTGTGCAGAGATTCAAAATCTCCCTTATCCTCTAGTCACTTTGGTCACAGCTGTGCCATCGAGCCTGTCACATAGCGCTCAGATATTCATTGGGCCTCACACAATCCAAAAGTGTCCAGTGTCCAAAAGTGTGTGCAGAGATTCAAAATCTCCCTTATCCTCTAGTCACTTTGGTCACAGCTGTGCCATCGAGCCTGTCACATAGCGCTCAGATATTCATTGGGCCTCACACAATCCAAAAGTGTCCAGTGTCCAAAAGTGTGTGCAGAGATTCAAAATCTCTCTTATCCTCTAGTCACTTTGGTCACAGCTGTGCCATCGAGCCTGTCACATAGCGCTCAGATATTCATTGGGCCTAACACAATCCAAAAGTGTCCAGTGTCCAAAAGTGTGTGCAGAGATTCAAAATCTCCCTTATCCTCTAGTCACTTTGGTCACAGCTGTGCCATCGAGCCTGTCACATAGCGCTCAGATATTCATTGGGCCTCACACAATCCAAAAGTGTCCAATGTCCAAAAGTGTGTGCAGAGATTCAAAATCTCCCTTATCCTCTAGTCACATTGGTCACAGCTGTGCCATCGAGCCTGTCACATAGCGCTCAGATATTCATTGGGCCTCACACAATCCAAAAGTGTCCAGTGTCCACAAGTGTCTGCAGAAATTCAAAATCTCCCCTGTCCTATAGACACCTTGTACCTTGTTTTACATTACTATATAGTTTGTTGGATTTTGTCTACATTTCTACCAAAAATGAGGAAGGCTAGTGGAAGAGGCCGTGGAATTGGGCGGGGGTTGGCAGCTGGTAATGATGGTGTTGGTGGTGGATCTGATGGTAGTGGCAAGAGCAAAATAGGACCGAATGCAGGAGGTGTTGAGCCTGCGTCATCGTCTGGCTACATAAGGCCTCGAACGCTTAGTTTTCTAGGAGTTGGCAAACCGCTTTTAAAGCCAGAGCATCAGGAAAAAGTTTTGTCTTACATTGCTGACTCAGCCTCCAGCTCTATCGCCTCCTCTTCTTCAGTTGTAAAAAGTAAAAGCACTGAGTCGTCATTGGAGGCTCATGTTCATGAACCACACCTTTCCTTGTGTCCTTCACCCCAACCAAGATTGAAGGATGACGCAGGCCATACTACTGATTACTCCATGGAGCTGTTTTCACATACCATGCCTGGATTATCAAGTGAAATGGTGAATTACCCAGGCCAAGATGAATCTGACATGGAGTGCACTGATGCACAGCCGCTGATGGATGATTCTGCTGGTACATTCACTCAGAGCACTACATTGTCCTCGCAGTGTACAGAGCCAGATTCTGACCCTGATGAGACTCAGGTGCCCCTTCCCGCACACTAAACCACCATACACGGTGACACAGAGGAAGGTGCACATGACATAGAAGAGGAGGTGATGGATGACCCAGTTGTTGACCCAGATTGGCATCCATTGGGGGAAGAGGGTGCTGCTTCCAATAGCTCAGATGAGGAGCATCCACAGCAGACATCGACATCGCAACAGCTGTTATCTTGCAGGCCCGGAGCACTCCAAAGACAGGTTCCAAACATCAAAAGAGTTGCTGGACAGCTTGTCCAGAGGGTCAAAAGATCACAGCGTGCTAGGCCGCAAAATGTCTGCCAATGTAGGAAGAGTGCAGTGTGGCACTTTTTTTGAACAAAATCCTCATGATCAGGCCAAGGTTATCTGTAAGAAGTGCGCAAAGACCTTTAGCCGAGGGAAAAATCTGAAAAATTTGAATACCAGTTGCATGCTTAGACATTTAACCAGCATGCACTTGCAAGCATGGACACAACACCAAACCTCAAGTGCCACATGTGCAACTGATCACAACGAAGGTAGTCAGCAACGCTACATTGTTTCCCCCACTGTAAGCCCACCGGTTAGCACAGCAGCAAATGTTGAGGTGTCGTTGCAAGGCCACAGCAGTCAGGGAATCCCACTGTTATATCAACGAAAGACTGATTCTAGGCCATCAGAAAGAACACCAACTCCATCACCATCATCAACCCTCTCTCAGTCCGCCCTGTCCACCGCTACTTCCACCATATGCAGCTCTCAAGTCCAGCTCACCCTCCCAGACACTATGAGTAGGTCAAGAAAGTACTCAGTCTCTCATCCGCGTACACTGGGTTTGAACGCCCACATTGCCAAACTAATCTCGTTTGAGATGATGCCCTTTCGGTTGGTGGAAAGCGCAGCTTTCCGCGAACTCATGGCCTATGCAGTACCACGCTATGACCTACCCAGTCGACACTTCTTCTCTCGCAAAGCCATCCCAGCCCTCCACCATCATGTGAAAGACCGCATTGTCCATGCACTCAAGCAGTCAGTGAGCGGAAAGGTGCACCTCACAACTGATGCATGGTCCAGTCGGCATGGCCAGGGCCGTTACGTGTCCATCACTGCGCACTGGGTTAATGTGGTGGATGCAGGGTCCACAGGGGACAGCGGTGGTGGGACAGTGCTGCCTAGCCCACGGTATAGGAAACAGTTGGCTGTAGGCGTTCGACCCTCCTCCTCCTCCTCCAGAAGCGAAAGCTCGTCCACAGAGCGCAGTCGTACGAGCACTCCATCTGCAGCTGCCACTGTTGCACACGATGTGTCCCCCTATCGAGCAGCTAGTGGAAAGCGTCAGCAGGCTGTGTGGCAGATGATGTGTTTGGGCAACAGACACACCGCCGAGGTGCTGGCCGAGTACTTGAAGCGACAAACTGAGTCATGGCTGGGCAGTGTACATCTTGAGGCAGGCAAGGTAGTTAGTGATAACGGCCGTAATTTTGTGGCAGCCATAGCCCTTTCAAAACTCAGCCATATACCTTGCTTGGCTCACACCTTGAACCTGGTGGTGCAGTGCTTCCTCAAAAATTATCCGGAGTTAACAGCCCTGCTCCAGAAGGTGTGAAGACTGTGCGCGCACATCCGCCGGTCGCCTGCACACTCCGTTCGTATGCAGAAGCTGCAGCGATTGCTCCACCTTCCCAACCACCGCCTCATTATCGACATTGCAACAAGGTGGAACTCCACCCTGCACATGGTGGAGCGGCTGTGCGAGCAGAGGCAGGCCATAATGCATTTGTGGGAGGATACACGGCCAGGCACTTTGAGAGCAGACATGGAGTTGACAGGTGTGCAGTGGTCGAAGCTGAAAGACCTCTGTAAAGTCCTTCAGTGTTTTGAGGAATGCACACGGCTGGTAAGCGCAGAAGACGCCATCCTGAGCATGAGCATCCCACTTATGCGTCTGCTCATGCAAACTTTGACGCACCGCAGGCGTCTGCAGCCAATGTTGATGAGGAGGAAGAGGAGGAGGGAATCCTTGATGACATTCAGCCATTGTCTGCTCAGAGACCTCTCCTGGACGAGGTGGAGGAAGAAGAGGAGGAGGAGGAGGATGATGGGGATGATTACTTAGGGGAGGAGGATGCATCTCGTGGGGCAAGTGAAAATGTTGGCGTGGCAAGGTCTGGTACAGGGTTTGTGTGTGATTGGAGGGATGTGGATTTGCCAGAAAGTGCTCCTCCAACCAGCACTCGCAGTGCATCATTGACACCGGGAACATTGGCCCACATGTCAGATTATGCCTTGCAGATCCTAAAAAGGGACCCACGCATTGCCAAAATGATGAACGATGACGACTACTGGTTGGCCAGCATCCTGGATCCACGCTATAAAGGCAAATTACAAAACATCATGCCACAGGAGAACCTTGACCTAATATTGGCTAATAAACAAGCAACTCTGGTAAATCGGTTGCTTGAGGCATTCCCAGCACACAGCAGCGGTGATGGTTCTCACACGAGCCGTACGGGCCGGGGGCAGGTTGGCAGAGGTGTTCGTGGTGCACACAGCAGAAGTGGCGTTGGAGACAGGGGTTTCATGACAATGTTGTGGACTGATTTTTCAAGTACCGCTCACACAACTGGTAATACTGCATTGATGGAAAGTGACAGGAGACAGCAGTTGTCAACTATGGTTACAAACTACTTTTCCTCCCATATCGATGTTCTCCCACACAGGTCATTCCCCTTTGACTATTGGGCCGCTAAACTGGACACCTGGCCTGAATTGGCACAATATGCCTTACAGGAGCTCGCTTGCCCAGCTGCAAGTGTGCTATCGGAAAGAGTCTTCAGTGCAGCTGGATCAATCCTGACAGAAAAAAGGACCCGTCTGTCAACCCAAAATGTGGATGATCTAACCTTCATTAAAATGAACCACGCATGGGTTTCCAAGGATTTTGTCCCACCTTCCTCTGATGACACATAGGGTGACAGAAAAATGGCTTGCTTTGGTCCACCTCTTCCTGGGACTTGACCTATTTCACCTTTTGCATCAGCTGAATGTCCAACATCAACATATGCCACTTTCTAAAACTCCCTAACTGTGCTGCCTCCCCCCCCCATGGCCGGGGTCACCACCTAGCGCACGACACTGTGCGAGTGCCGTTGCCCTGGACAGATGGGTAGGCCGACTCTTGGGCGCGGGCACTGGTACAGGGTCCTTCATAGTGCAATCAAGTGTCTCTGACGGTGGTGGTGCACACCCGCCGTCAGACACACCGCCGTACTATGGGGGGCCCAGTGCCAGTACCGACGCCCACGAGTGGGCCCCCCTTGCTTGGGCAGGGCCCCAGCATTTGCAATCTTTACCTCTCCCTGCTCCTCCGCTGTGTAGTCTGGGCCGTCAAATCCATACTGTGCCTGACACCATCTGAGCCTGCCTCCTGATGTATAGACATATATTTTGAATGTGTACGCTATCCATACATGTTATCCGGGGAAACGGTACCCTTTCTAACCTTTGTGCAATCACGTGCAATCCATACTGGGCCTAACACCGTCTGAGCCTGCCTCCTGAGACATATATTTTGAATGTGTACGCTATCCATACATGTTATCCGGGGATACGGTACCCTTTCTAACCTTTGTGCAATCACGTGCAATCCATACTGGGCCTAACACCGTCTGAACCTGCCTCCTGAGACATATATTTTGAATGTGTACGCTATCCATACATGTTGTCCGGGGAAACGGTACCCTTTCTAACCTTTGTGCAATCACGTGCAATCCATACTGGGCCTAACACCGTCTGAGCCTGCCTCCTGAGACATATATTTTGAATGTGTAAGCTATCCATACATGTTATCTGGGGATACGGTACCCTTTCTAACCTTTGTGCAATCACGTGCAATCCATACTGGGCCTAACACCGTCTGAGCCTGCCTCCTGAGACATATATTTTGAATGTGTACGCTATCCATACATGTTATCCGGGGATACGGTACCCTTTCTAACCTTTGTGCAATCACGTGCAATCCATACTGGGCCTAACACCGTCTGAGCCTGCCTCCTGAGACATATATTTTGAATGTGTACGCTATCCATACATGTTATCCGGGGAAACGGTACCCTTTCTAACCTTTGTGCAATCACGTGCAATCCATACTGGGCCTAACACCGTCTGAGCCTGCCTCCTGAGACATATATTTTGAATGTGTACTCTATCCATACATGTTATCCGGGGATACGGTACCCTTTCTAACCTTTGTGCAATCACGTGCAATCCATACTGGGCCTAACACTGTCTGGGCCTGCCTCCTGAGACATATATTTTGAATGTGTATGCTATCCATACATGTTATCCGGGGATACGGTACCCTTTCTAACCTTTGTGCAATCACGTGCAATCCATACTGGGCCTAACACCGTCTGAGCCTGCCTCCAGAGACATATATTTTGAATGTGTACGCTATCCATACATGTTATCCGGGGATACGGTACCCTTTCTAACCTTTGTGCAATCACGTGCAATCCATACTGGGCCTAACACCGTTTGAGCCTGCCTCCTGAGACATATATTTTGAATGTGTACGCTATCCATACATGTTATCCGGGGATACGGTACCCTTTCTAACCTTTGTGCAATCACGTGCAATCCATACTGGGCCTAACACCGTCTAAGCCTGCCTCCTGAGACATATATTTTGAATGTGTACGCTATCCATACATGTTATCCGGGGATACGGTACCCTTTCTAACCTTTGTGCAATCACGTGCAATCCATACTGGGCCTAACACCGTCTGAGCCTGCCTCCTGATGTATAGACATATATTTTGAATTTGTACGCTATCCATACATGTTATCTGGGGATACGGTACCCTTTCTCACCTTTGTGCAATCACGTGTAATCCATACTGGGCGTGAGAACGGCTGGCGAGCTGTTAAGCAAGCTACAGCACCTGTGGTTTGCACACGTAAGTTTTTTATTTTTTCAGGAATGACGGTTAGGCCTAATTCCGGAACTGCGGTTGACCTGCACTTACTGGGAAATCATTGTTCGCGGGTAATAATTGTAATCAGTGATCCCCATCACTAACGTTGTTCAGCGGGTTATCTGCACCTGTAAGCGACAAACGCTGGCCTTTTCAGTGTAGCGCACATGCAGCCACGGACATGTAAGGGCATGACACACCAGTTATTGGCCAATCTCATGTGCCAGAGCCTCACGTGTCCCTCTAGTAAGCCGGACTCGGACCGCGGGGCATGACGGAGTCTCGTTCGTTAACGGAATTAAGCTTGCAATGTGTGCATCTGTTCTGTAGCTGGCATGGTTGAGGTTTCCCAGGTGGAGTCGAATTTAACCGTAGGCTCCACTCCTGGTGGTGCCCTTCTGGACATTCCTTTAAGGTTCAGCTTTGCAACCATACTGCCCACGTAAAACAAACACTTTGCCTTCATGAACGTTGTTTGGAGGGTCATGACTCGTGGGAATAACGCCGCCCAATCAGTTAACCTGCTAGAGAGATCCTTCGTTGCTCCCAAGCATGACATCACACTCCCTAGGAAGAAGGTAATGCCACTGTGGCGACTGTACTCCTGGGGGCGACACAAGTGCACTGATGCCCAGCCACTGCTCGATGAATCTGCTGGTACATTGACCCAGACCACTACATTCCCCTCGCACGCTACACGACCTGAATCTGACCCTGATGAAACTCAGGTTACCCTTCCCATATACAGTTCCATCTTACACGGTGACAAAGAGGAAGCTGCAGATGAAAGTGCAGGTTCGGCCCACCCGCCATCAGACACACCACCGTACTATCAGGGGCCCTGTGCCAGTGCCGTCGCCAACGAGTGGGCCCCCCCTGCTTGCCCAGGATCACAGCACTTGCAAAGTTGAAATACTGTGCAGTGAGATGGAAGATGGGGACGACGAGGAATCCAGACAAGTACAGGGATTCCCTAGCGAGGAGACTTATTTGATTGTTTTCAATGTTGGAACAGCAATTTTTGGGGAGCACTATACTCTGGAGAATGATAGATGGGGCCCACCATACACTGGAACATTCCAAAGGTGGACATCAGACACTGGAGCAGCATTTACAGGGCCCATTATACACTAGAGCGTTAGAAATGGGGCCCATTATGTTTGGAGCATTATTTGGGCTCATAAGACAGTGGAGCTTCATCCATGGGGACCAACATATACTGTAGCATTATGTGGAGCTCATCATATACTGTTTCAAACATTATATGGGACCAATGATTCTGTATGGAGAAATAGATGGGCCTCGTCATGAGATGTAAAAAGTGAGGTATTTTTCATTGTACTATACCGCTATTTCTCTGCCGTATCGGAGCATGATGAGTTGTGGTATGTGTTAAAGGGGCACTCTTTCGCCCAGGGCACATGAAAACCTGCAGCCAGCCCCCCCCCACAACTTTAGCCAAATAACCCCCATTTTTCAGTGCGTAACTTGTATTATGAAGTTAATTAAGGTTGACAAGCTTAAGTAAGAAGAATTGATGCTTTTGGCATTCAAATGGGCACTGTAGGTGTGTTTCCTGTCCTCCTCTCACTGCCGACTTTTATTCCCGATTGACTTACATTGGGTTTCGTGTTTCGGGACGACCCCGACTTTTCCCTATAATCGGACGATCTTGCTCGACCCGACTTTTGGAAAAGTCGGGTTTCACGAAACGAAACGCGACCCTAAAAAACCAAAAGTCGCTCAACTCTAGTTCTTAGTGATCTGAAGTCCTTTGGGTGGTAGTGTGAACTGTGTCCATGTAGTGAGTCATAAATACAGAGTCTCTATATTCCAACATTCCTCATGAGGAAGGAATTGCAGCATGCAAATATTTCCTTCAAAAGAACAATCTAGCCACAGAACCAACACTGCAATTCATCAGGTTTGTGCTCCATCACAACTATTTTTCCTTTGGGAACAATTTATACCAACAGTGTATGGGCAGCGCCATGGGAAGCAAAATGTCCCCACAATATGCTAACCTATTTATGGCAAAATTGGAGGAGGAGTTTTTGTCATCTTGCTATGTTAAACCTCTTGCATACTTCCGCTACATTGATGACCTGCTAATAATCTGGACAGGCTCAAAAGACGATCTGCTCACCTTTCACAATAACTTCAACAAATACCACCCAACCATCAAGCTCACCCTCAACTTTTCAAAGTCACAAATACATTTCTGGATTTGACCATATACATCAAGGACAATGCCATGCAAACATCAATTTACCATAAGCCCATAGGACGTCCGGCATATCATAGATGGAACAGCTTTCATCCAAGACACACGAAAAAATCCATCATCTACAGTCAAGCTCTGAGATATAATTGGATCTGTTCAGACAGTAAAGACAGGGAACTACAGCTGCTATCACTGAGGAATACATTCCTACAAGGATAACATCCACTGGTAATAGATGAGCAGATCCACAGGGCTACAAGAATCCCAAGAAGAAGCCTCCTGGATTACAAACTGAGAGAGGACAACAACAGGGTACCTCTTGTGGTCACATACAACCCCCACATGAGCATCCTAAGGAAAATTGGTGCTGATATCCAAGCCATATTCCACAGAGACCACAAATTGAAAGACATATTCCCAGAACTACCAATTCTCTCCTTTAAACACCCCCCTAACTTAAGAAATCTCCTTGTCAGAAGTGTCCTCTCATGACCATGAATAACTGGCACATTCCCATGTAACAATAAAAAATGCAAAACTTGTACCCACATATTACCAACAAATATAGTCTGGGTACCAAACACAAATCAGGACTATAAGGTCATGGGTTCCTTTTCATGTACATCCTCCAATGTGGTGTACATGATACAATGCACAAGGTGCCCTGGAGCTATCTATATTGGGGAAACCATGCAAAAACTACAAACAAGAATGAATTTACACAGATATACAATCAGGAATGAAATGGACACGCCTGTGGAAAAACATTCTCTGGAACTTGACATTGCATGACAGACTTATTCTTAATACTAAAAGGTCATTTTAAGGATGACAGAGGGAGAAAAATTTGGGAATTTAAGCTTATAAGGAGCTCAACACTTTGACACTAGGACTCATTATAACACCTGGATTTATGACTCACTACATGGACATGGTTCAAACTTCCACCAGAAGGACTTCAGACAACTAAGAACATCATTCCAACTGCCTCTCCATTTGTAAGAAAATGCTAATTCGATTTCCTTGACTCATCTTTAGGAGGCATCACACCTCCCACCTAATGAACAATTATTCTACTGTAGTATCCCTTAAATGTTGTGCTTTTTTCTTATTAATCCATTTGTTTTGTAGCCTGAAGAAGGAGCCACTGTGCTCTGAAAGCTTGCAAACATATTATTTTCTGGTATCACCCTGAGAATAATTTTGTCATCATTGGGCGGAAAAGTATTCACAACCACATGTAGCGGAGAAACTTACACACGTAGACCCATTCAGGTGAATAGGTCTGTGCACATGTTAGTGTGTTTCCATAGGCCGTGTGTCCGTGGGCAAAATACACTGACATGTCCTTTTTTTTTTAAAAAGCAGCACGGGCCGCAAAACATCCCTCACACGTGGACACTGATGACATATGAATGATATCCTTGTGTTATTAGTGTGACACGCACCTGCGTCTGGGAAGCAGCGGTACAGTTAGCGCTGTTCCCCGGTGCTGGATGCTGAAGACCGCTCTCATCATTCTCCCCTGCTCTGCCAGTGATCACGAGCAGGGGGGATGTTGAGAATTATATTCAACTGATAACAGTGAGAACATGCAGCAGCTGATGTGACTACTACTCCCATCAGACTACACCTGCTGCCACTAAAAACAGTAAAAGCAACAGGCAGCTGTTGGGAGTATTCATCAGCCACTGCCTGTGCAATAAATAAATAAATAAAAAAACCAGCATGGGTTCCCCTGTTTTTTTGATAGCTAGCCAGGCAAAACTGATAGCTGTGGGCTGCAGCCCTCAGCTGTCAGCATTAGCAAGGATGTTTATAAAGAATAGAGGGGTCCCCACGTTGTTTTTTTAAAATTATTTAAACAGATCATTTTAAAAACCAGCGTACCCCCATTTTTGATAACCAGACAGCTGGGGACTTGTATTCTCAGGCTATTATTTACAATATTCCCTCTATTCTTCATAACCATCCTTGCTAATGTGGACAGCTGAGGGTTGCAGCCCACAGCTGTCAGTTTTACCTGTCCGGTTATCGAAAATACAGGAGAATCCACATATATTTATTTACTTATAGCACATGTGGCTGGTGATGAATACTCTCATTAGTAGTAGTCCCATCAGCCGCCGCCTGCTCTAGCTGTTGAATACAACTCTCAACATTTTCCCCTGTTCGTGCTTATCGCCAGCAGAGCAGGGAAGAATAATGAGAGCCGACTTCAGCACCTGGTGCCAGGGAACAGTACCACTGCTTCCCAGGTGCTGGTACGTGTGGTACGGATGCGGCACATAGTTGCCACATGTGTGTGGCAAGTATTACACACACTGACACAGATATCTCCAGTACTGTTTTTTCCGGTACCAGAAATATCAGGTCATGTGAAATCAGTCAGAGAGAAAACTGGGTAATAATCAATCATTTTTTTTTACCTTGGGGCTGCAAAAGATCTCTTTAAGACTCCTGAGTATAATATCTGTTAGTCTAGTGGTAAGCAAGCCAGACACACATCACTTCATTACTAGGCAAATTTTCCATTCATTCCTCAATGCTAAATATTGTAACATATCCTCCAATATTTGGAAATAGAAAAGCAGCACAATACAACCTATGGAGTGAAAGGAAGAAGCTAAATCAAAAGGAAGAAAATATGGAGCATTCATTGCTCACATTTTTTCCGTACTGGCAGCAATATTATTTAGAACACGCCACATGTTTTTTTTTTACCTACAACATTAAATATGATAGGGCACCCCCATTGAGGACTTTTAAGAAGGTCCCAGATCCCTCACTCTGCTACACCAGCACAACCATATTAGTCAATTTAACTTATCTTTTTTAACCATTATTTAATATATCAATGCAACATCCAGATGATTACTATTAGATTAGGAGTTTCATAAGGCTGCCGCTGTATTTCTTTTTCTGTTGAAAAAATAACTTCTCTGCAGGAGTTGTCAAAACACGGTTCCGAGTGAGATATTGGTTACTATTCACTTTCTCTGGAAATGAGTATTCTGTATGAAACTCGAGACAGTACTCATAAACTAATGGATTTTTTATTTGGGTATATAGTGTTTTGTCACTTGATCTAATGATTGTAATGTCTTTTTTTAAATCATTCTATCTAGGAGGGTTTTGTAATGCCAGACACGGCAGCTGGTCACATGAAATGTCACATAACACAAGTAAGAAACTAACTCATAGCTGGAATGCAGGTTTATTTAAGCTACTTTAAACCAACCACAACAATGTGTAAGAGCTGCAAGTCTAAGGGGTAAGGTTTCTCCTTGTGGAGAGTGACATGCCAGCTCTGGCTTGTCAAAGTAAGGAAGCTTATTCGCTGTACAATGCTCCTCTGGGAAAATAATATGCAAATTGCCTCTTCAGAAAGAAAGAGGAGTTTTACTCTACAGCGCCACCTATTGGTAGTAGCGATCCTACAAGTCACAATCGACCCTTTATCGAGTCTTGTAATATGACAGGATAAAAGCCAAATCAGAATCTCAATTTGCAGACACAGTGTTTCGAGATATTGGCTCTCGTCAGTGCAAAGTATGAGATCTGATTTGGCTAGGTGAGAGGCTCTGGACTGAGGTCTAAGGGGTAAGGTTTCTCCTTGTGGAGAGTGATTGAGATTCTGATTTGGCTTCTATCCTAAGTCATATTACAAGACTTGTTAAAGGGTCGATTGTGACTTGTAGGATCGCTACTACCAATAGGTGGCGCTGTAGAGTAAAAGTCCTCTTTCTTTCTGAAGAGGCAATTTGCATTTTATTTTCCCAGAGGAGCATTGCACGGCGAATAAGCCTCCTTTGTTATGATGAGTCACCGAAGGAGGAAAAAACAAAATACCAGCTAAGTCCAGAAAAACCAGAGAGGTTGGCAGCTATCGGATTGCAGACCCCTGAACCTATCCACAACAACTAGCAGTAGCCATGGGGGGTTCCTACGGTGCCCTAGACCCCTCGATCACAGCCAGAGAGCTACATAGCCTAATGACAGAAGGGGAAAAACTAAACTGCCCCAGAGCAGACCCCAAAGCAATAGGCAGCCCCCAACATATAATGACGGTGAAGCAAGATGAAAACACTAACACAGATAGAAAGATAGGTTGAGCAAATGATGGGGCCCAAGCTAACTACATAGGACAGGATAGGAAAGCTGCTGTCTGCCATCCGCAAAAATCCTATCAAAATGAGCCAACCGACTGATAGGAAAAACTGGCCCTGAAGTCGCTAGGCTTCAAAAGACTATATCAGCACTCAGGTATATTCTGAAGACAGAGCAAAAGATCAACAGATCAGAGACAAAAATGGAATTCAGCTCACCCCCGGCCGGGGATGGCAGAACTCCCAAAAAACAAGGCAAAACAAAAACAAAACTGAAGAGTACAAAGCAGAGCAGAAAAACTTAGCTTTGAGACGCAGGAATCAGACTGGTCTCCAAGAATCCAGCAGGAAAATCACCAGCCAGGAAGAAGGGCGTCGGCAGTCTTATATCCAGTCCTCAATTCCAGCCACCCTGTTATCATCTGGCTGCCCAGGTGTTTGGTAATCAGTCTCACTACCTTCCTTCACCAGAGGAGGGAGTTCATCAGACCTCAATGATGAAGGGAAAAATGAACTCACAACACTCCTTACCTTGACAAGCCAGAGCTGGCATGTCACTCTCCACAAGAAGAAACCTTACCCCTTAGCCCTCAGTCCAGAGCCTCTCACCTAGCCAAATCAGATCTCATACTTTGCCCTGACGAGGGCCAATAGCTCGAAACACCGTGTCTGCAAATTGAGATTCTGATTTGGCTTTTATCCTAAGTCATATTACAAGACTCGTTAAAGGGTCGATTGTGACTTGTAGGATCGCTACTACCAATAGGTGGCGCTGTAGAGTAAAACTCCTCTTTCTTTCTGAAGAGGCAATTTGCATAAGAGCTGCAAGAAAATACAAATCCAATGTCAAGGCTTTTCACTATAGTGAAAAGTTAATCACATTAACATACTGTCCCTAAAACTGTCAGAAATAATAGCTAGAGGGCTGCATAATGAGATCTAATTTCTAGGTCAATTTTATGTTTTGTAATGTTAAAATGGTATACATAATTAGAGATGAGTGGATTTAAATTCAATTTGCAACAGTCTCAATGTTAGAAAACTTTTTATTGCTCAGACAATACACATGGGGAAAAGAAGGGACAGAGGACCCAACTGACCATAAGAACTTACACTTTACAGTAGAGAGAGGACCCCGCTGACCATAACAGCTTACACTCTACAGGAAGGAGAGAGAAAGGTCCCTGCTGACCATCAGAGCTTACACTCTACAGGAAGGAGTGAGAGAGGTCCTTGCTGACCATCAGAACTTACAATCTGCATTAAAATGAGAGAGAGGACCCCACTTACCATGAGCTTAGAATCTAATTGCAAGAGAAAGAGAGGATCCTGCTGACCATAAGAGCTTATGTGGCGCCGTTGAGGGTTCAGTCGCTACAGAGGTACTGCACCTCATCCAGAGGAGTGGTATCCCACTTCCCAGGTAAGGTGGAGGCACCCGACAGGACTCTAACACCTGCACACAACACACACCCTATAGCAGCAGGGCATCTGGATGTTCCCTATGAGAGGATGATCTCAACTCTGCCTGGGTGTTAAAGGGTGTTGGGAGGTGGGTGGAGCTAGTAGGATGAGAGCGGGAGAAGAGAGTTTAGTCAGGAGTCCTCCCTCAGGGGAGGAAGTGGAAGGATGTGTGTGAAGCAGCTCCTGGTCAGGTGGAGCTGCTTGGAAGGAAAGGGACAGAAGGAAGCTCCCTGAAGAGGGAAGGGATCCTAGAGGCACAGTGCAGCGACCATACTGCCCGTGGGGCCCGTTCCATGCCGGCTAACGTCAGGTGGAGGGATCAGGTCGCAGTATAGAGACTGGCCCTAAAACTAGTCGAGTGAACAACGGACTCAGCTAGATCAACCAGAGGCTACGAGCATTGCAAGTGCTGCAGCCAAATCCATAATTATTCACTGAAAAGGCAGACACATAGGATCCAGGGACCTAGAGGTTATTCCTGACATGATCCGAGTCTGCTGGCTTGGGACACTGTTTGTGAAGGTGCTGGACAGGAGGGAGGAAATCAGCACAGGGAGACGGCCAGGAAAGGAACACACTGAAGGGAGTTCTGGAAAGGTGTTCTCCATCTGCCTGGGAGTTTGCTGGACCCCTCACCTGGAGGATGCAGCGCCAAGCGGGTATTCGTGTACACAAGAACTGTGAGTAAAGCTTTGGAACTGCACCCAGCTGTGTCCTCTAATTCTTCCTGCATCACCTATCCAACTCTGCTACATCTATCCTTATCAAATACAACATCTTTTCCATCACAACTGCCCTGGGACAAAAGCTCTGCCTGTGGAGAGCTATTCCAACTCTGCTGCATCACACCATCGGTCCCAGAGGATCTGCACTTCAGCGCTGGTCACCTCTGACCAGAAACCACAGGTGATATCACAAACTTATCAACACATAGACTTTATTCCTCATCAGTTATTATTTTACATGGACACTCAGGGCCATGGACAAGGTCAATTCTGCCGTGATACATCCCCTTAAGACACCGGCCCGGTACCGAGTAACCCACAGCCCTGAGCGGGTGCTTCACTTACACACTACATGAAAGACTTACCCAATGACTCCAGAGATAGAAAAAGACAAACTGTGCTCAACAGGGAACTGCTCATCTGTGATAGCACAGGAACTGACCACCACTGTACAAGGTATGATAAACCACTTGATGTTATAGCTGCAGGGCAATATGGGGATGCCTGTGCAGCAGTAAAATTACATGCATCAGTAGTGTGAGAAAAAGTGCTTAGCAGTATTTTTTTGCAAACTGGGAATTGCATCTTTACATTGAACACCATGTACTTCTGGGAAGCCCAGTAATATGACATGACAGCACTAGCAAATAACAGGCTTGCGAGTTGATTTTGAATCCATTTTGAACCCAAAAAGGTCCAACCAGCTCATTTTTATTAATAGCAGCCAATAGCAGTACCTTAGGCCCCTTTCACACGTCAGTTTTTTGCTATCAGTCGCAATCCGTCGAATTTTGAAAAAAAAGACGAATCCGGCAACTGATGCCGCCGGATTTGCTTTTTTCTCATCGACTTGAAAGAGCAACAGATTGCGACGGATGGCCTCACGTTTCATCCGTTGTTCGCCGAATCCGTTGAACTTTGTTTGTCCAGTGGCCGGAGATGATGGACAAAGGAATGTTTTTTGTGTACGTCGAAAAATCAGACAGTGACGGATCCGTCACCGTCCGTCGTTTGCTTCATTGGAAGCCTATGGGTGCCGGATCCGTCAAATGATGGAATCCAGCGACAGATTCGTTTTTTTTTAACTGAGCATGCTCTGATTTATTTAGGATCCAATTAGCCAGCCCCCAATTAGGAAAGGTATATAAACCTGCCACGTAGGGCTTCACTTATCCATGTCTCAGCATGCAAGCCAGCGGGAGTCCAGCCAGCGAGAGTCCAGCCAGCCCGAGACCAGCCAGCAGGAGTTGCAGTGTCCAGCGACCCAGCAAGGCCTACCAGCAACACAATTAGGCCTACCATCGACACAGCCAGGCCTTCCAGCCAGTGTCAGTAAACATGCCTTCTTTTGGGAACCCTCCCTCACATCGTCAGCGAACTGAGGTAAATATTTTTTTTTTCATTTTTGTGATGTTAACATTTGTTGCACACATAACCCTATATGCATTAATTCTTGTTTAACAGGAAGCTGCAGCATCAGAGGTGCTTCCAGAAGGAGACAGATGGGGTGGGGAAAGACCTGGAGTGGGCTCGCAGAGTGTAAGTTTCTTAACATGCATCACAGAAACAGATCATCACAGACATCACAGTACACCCAACACATAAAAAACAGATCATCACGGACATCACAGTACCCACAACACATAAGCCTACATCCAAGCACATAATGTTTATTTTTTTATAGTCTTCCGATTCTGGGGCTCAATGTAGAGGTCCTCAAAGCGCCTCCCAGGGTCGTCGGCGTGAGCGTCGGGGTGGTCAGCAGAGATTACCTTTTTTTAATTTTTTGTTTTTTGTATTTTTCAACTTCATATGGATGATTTGAGTGTAATGTTTTTGTTTTTTGTCTTTTTTAACAGGCTTCACAGCGTGCTCCCCACTCTGGTGGTGAGCAGGCAGGTCTAGACATCAACCTCCTTTTCGATCTAGTCCGAGAGCGGGAGCCACTGTGGAACATGGGGCACCGCCGCCATGCTGATGTTGTGACCCGTCGGCTCTTGGAGGAAGTGTGCCACGAAGTTGTTGAAGATTGGGAGAACCTTGATGCTCGGGCCCAGAATCAAGCGCGTAAGTATTCACAGTTCAGTAGGTTATGTTGCAGGATGTAATGTGTTGTATACTAACCAATTTGTGCTTTTATTTTACAGGGGACAGAGTTATCAAGTGGTGGTGGTCACTCAGGGATCGCTTCAAGAGAGAGTTCAGCAAAGACATACAGGCCCCAAGTTGATCAGGAGGACACAGAAGCTCGAAGTATAAGTATGCTAGAGCCTTGTCGCTCCTCCTGTCGACTATGTTGAACAGAAGGTAAATATTCCCCACCAAATTTACTAAGTAAAATTTTTTACATGTGTAACCTTTTTTTTTGTTTCAGCCAGGGCCAAGCAATAGATATATATTTATTTATTTTTTTTTCTTTGTACCACAGCATCGTCTGCAGCACTAGGGAGCCTGCAGAGTTGAACCCTTCTGGAGCGATCCCACAGGAGTCTGCCACCGGGGACCACTTTGACAGACCCGACCTATCTGCACCTTCCCTGCCTTCCCTCACATCTGGTCCCTCGGTCTCATCCACCAGCGCTGGAGCATCTTGGCAGATTTCGCTACATGAAGCTCAAGGGGACGAGATAGCTTTTCCTCTACCCCACCCCTCTGACACTGCAGCCACCTATAGAGCACCTTTGGGTTCGGGGCGGCAGTGCCAGAGGGGTCAGGAAAAGAACTATGTGCCCAAGTTCTTGCATCTAAAGCATCCTTCCAGAACGCGATGAAACTGTAGTCCGAGCAAACGAGTGCTGGATTCAACCTTATGCACAACAGTATGCTTGAATTGAGCACGCGTCTGGATAGGATGCATTTGGATGCAAGCAAATCGCCCTATCATTCCTTATTCCAGGCAGTAGTCGAGCGCATAGATAAGCTATCTCCTGATCAGCAGATGCATGTAATGCAAACCTGCCAGTTTGCTCTAGCGCAGGTTAGCTCCCAAACCCCTCCACCCACCCTGGTAGTTCCTCCCGCACCTGCCCCCCTCCAGCCACTGTTCCTCCTCCCCGTCGTGTAGAATACCAGCTTCCTGCCCCATACCAGTTTCCTGCCCCATACCAGTTCCCAACTACAGCATCTGTGCCTCCACTCCCTGCCAAACCTGTACTCCCTGCCCAACCTGAACTCCCTGCCCACTACCATCAGTCTCCTTCCATACCCATCATGCCCCAAATACAACCCTCTTCTCCACCCACCACCTCTTCTGGCTCCAAATCCCTCCTTTCCACCCCTCAAACCTTACCAAATCCCATCCCTACTCCCATTTTTTTCCCATCCCTTCACCTTCTGTTTTACCTTCCGATCCGTCACCACCACAATCCGCTCTCCATACTCCCACTGTCGAAGTGGTCTGACCTGTCAGTCCCTCCAGTACTATCTCCACCCCAAGGTATCTTAATTTATAATTATTTAATAAATCAAAACTTTGGTAAATAGAAAAAATTCATGGTGTAATCACAAATATGAAAACTGCAATAAGTTTGGTACGCCAACATACATTATATCAAAAGACAAAGATATCAAACCATCTCATCCTGCCATTCTACTCTTCCTTGAGGTAAAATAAAGTACTCTTCAAATTTGTCCGTCAATCTTGAAACTGCCACAGGACTTTGAAAAGTATTATTCTGGTAATCATACAAGGAGGTTTCTACCAAATTGTCATTCATGTCAATCTGTTCCTTGCATATTAGGAAATTGTGCAGGACCACACAAGCTTTCACCACCTTTTCCACAGTGTGAGTCTTCAGGTTAATAGCGGTCAACAGAACTCGCCATTTGGATGTGAGAATGCAAAAAGCACACTCCACCATTCTGTGCGCTCGTGTTAAGCAATAATTAAACACTCTTTTCATTGGAGTCAAGCCACTAATTGTGTATGGCTTTAGCAGGTGTTGCAAGAGTTGAAATGCTTCATCTCCAACACATACAAACGGCATTGGTGGCCCACAGGTTTCAGGAAGCGGTCTTGGTGGGGGAAATTGGAAGCTGTTTCCACGTAAATGCATTGCAGACAATTTAAATACTTGAGAGTCATTGGAGCGGCCATAGGCACCAATATCGACCGCTATGAACTTGTATTATGCATCTGCAATGGCCATAATCACGATTGAGAAATATTTCTTATAATTAAAATATTCAGAGCCAGATGCAGCTGGTTTGACGATCCGAATATGTTTACCGTCCACTGCACCCAAGCAATTGGGAAACTGACAAATCTTTTGAAAGTTTTCCGCAAAGTCCAGCCAACTCTCCTTTGTGGGATGTGGGATTAATTCCTCATGTAAACAGTCCCACAATGCGCAGCAGGTGTGTTTTACAATCCCGAGTCAGAATTGGAAATGAAGTGAGGAAAGGGATTCGCCAGTTGCAAGGAATCTGTTAAAGATGGCAAGGCAATAATTACTACAAACTACCAGCAACAACATTACAGTTATAAGTCTGCTTTAACAGGAGGAGATACAATAAAAATGGTTTACCGAAGAGTAACCATCAAACGCTCTGCCGGTGAAATAGAGAAGCGGCAATAGGTGTCATTTCTACAGATGAGGTCTCCAACACGTGCAACCAAAATATAAACGTTTTCCGCTTTCATCCGAACATAGTTAAAAAACTTCTCGGTGTTTCCTCCCAACTCCATATATAACGTAGAATACACCCCACATGTCATTCTCAGTGCAGTGATTGGGTGAATCCAAAAACTACGCCGGCGCAGACACATGATGCGCTGTCTTTCTTGCTCCTTTTCAAGAATGAACGCTTCCAAACGATTTGCCTCAAAAGTAAAATTCACATAGATCTTCACAATGTTTGTAATCACACCTTCCATTTTTGCCACTTGCTCTACAACCTGTCAAAGATGGGGTGTAGAAACACTGTATATATAGGTTTTCAATACCCAATAACATTTGGGAGCCTCCCATTGGGCGTTTTTTAAAAACGGATCCGTCGAGAAACGGATGAAAAAACTGATGCGATGGATCCATTTTTTTGCCAGATCCACTAGTCGGATCCGTCGAAAAAACGAATCCGTCGCATCAGTTTTTCACAATCTGCGACGGATCTGTTGATCCGTCGAGCCAACGGATTGGAACTAATGGCAAAAAACTGATGCGTGAAAGGGGCCTTACCTTAGCCTTTCTGGCTTTTGAGTTCTGTGCCCATTTGCTGATACAGCCATGAGTACATCCATCTGGTCCATCACTCTCATCTCATCAGTCCATAAAACCTTTGAAACACTCTTTTCATATAATTCTTGGCCCAGCCTTGATGCTTTCACTTCAGCGGTGGTTGTGTTTCGGTCTTTCTTACCTTGGCCGTGTCTCTGAGCACCAAACACCCTTTACTTCTTGCCACTCCAGGGATGTTCTGTAATATGACAATGCTGGAGGATAATGGGTTCCTGGTCTCTTTGCATGATTCTTTTAAAACCTTTGGCAGTTAATGTGCTTCTTTTTTTTGTCAACACAATTTTTGTGACACTTTTCATTATTTTAAACTAAACTTTTGATGGTTCTGTGATCAAGCTCCAATATTTTTTGCAATTTCAAGAGGGCTGGATCCTTCTATAAGACTTTTAATGTTTTTACTTTTTAGAGTCATTTAGATTCAAGTCCCACCAATGATAATATCGGCAAGGAATTTGTACGTTTTCTCCATGTTTACCTGGGTATCCTTCAGGTTTTCTGGTGTCCTTCCACATTTCAAAGACATAGCAATACAGATAATGTCTGTCAAGTGCTATGGAATATTATAGCGCTATATAAGCAAAGCAATATAAATAAATGAAATAAATTTCCTTCACCGCGGTGAATATGGTGGTTGATCATTGTTTATGATTGTTATATTTCCATGACAATTTCTGCATTTGAAAATTAAAGTTGATAAACACTGAAAAATCTTATGTTTAACCTCTTTATCCCAAAGTCTGTTTTCAGCTTCCTGATGAAGCCAAATTTTACAATTCTAACCAGTGTCACTTTACTCGGTAAAACTCTGGAAAGGTTCAATGTATCCCAGTGATTCTGAGTTTGTTTATTTCAGGACAAATACTTCATAGTATTGGTAAATTTTGCTCCATATTTTTTATTACTTGTGAAAATATCAGAATTTTGTAAGGGAAGGAGCACAATTTGACTTTTGGAGCTCAAAACTGGCTGTAATTTTTAACAAACGCTTTTTAACAGACACCATAATTACAGAGCCCCCAATATGCCTAAACAGTGGAAACCCACCACAAGTGATGTCATTTTTTAAACCAGAGCACTCATGGAAATTATTTAGATGTATGGTGAGCATTTTGAACTCACAGGGGCTTCACAAATTTTTATAATGTTGAGCTGTGAAAATGAAAAATCGATTTTTAACCACAAAAATATTGCTCTAGTCCCAAATTTTTCATTTTCACAAGGGTAACAGGAGAAAATGGACTTCAAAATGTATTTGTTGTGCAATTTCTCTTAAGTACATTGATACCCCATTTGTGGTGGAAAACTACTGTTTGGGTGAACAACAGCATTTGGAAAGGAATGAGCACAAATTGACTTTAGGAATGTAAAATTGTCTGGAATCGATATCTGAAACCATGTTGTGTTTACAGCGCCCCTGATGTGCCTAAACAGTAGAAACCCCCCACAATTGACCCCATTTTGGAAACTACACCTTCAAAGCTTGTATGTAGATATGTGGTGAGCACCTTGGTGCTTCACATAATTTTATAACTTTGAGCCAGGAAAATAAAAAATCACATTTTTCCCACAAAATTGTTGCTTTAGCCCCAATTTTTTTTATTTTCACATGAGTAACAAGAGAAAATTAGCACCAAACTATATTGTGCAATATCTCCTGAGTACGTCAATACCACAATTGTGGTGGAAACTACTGTTTGGACACACTGCCGAGCTCTAAAAGGAAGGAGTAACATTTTGGAGAGTAGACTTTGATTTAATGACGTGTGGGCACCATGTCAAGTTTGGAAAGCTCCTGATGTGTCTAAACAGTGGAAACCCCTGACAAGTAACCACATTTTGGAAGCTATATCCCTGATGGTATTTATCTAGGTGTGTGGTGAGCACCATGAACCCACAGGTGCATTACAGAAGTTTACAACCTTGAAAATGAAAAAAAATGAGAAAATAAAAAAATTGCTTTTTTCTCCCCTAAAAAATGTCTCCTTAGCCCACAATTTTTTCATTTTCACAAGGATAACAGGAAAAAATGGACTCCAAAATTGGTTGTGCAATTTCTCCTGAGTATGATGATACCCAATTTGTGGTGGGAAACTACTGTTTGTAAAACTAAATCACTGTTTGGACCCATGAAATAAATGAAAGGCTCCAAAATAATGGTACTAATAAAAAAATTATTTTTATTTAGACATTATTAAAAACATGTAATCCGAGAGATGTGCATATCAATACATGAGGGATATAAATCACCTATGGGGTATCTCAAAACAATTCCAACTACAAAAAATGTCACCTAACAAAGTGACCATGTAAGCTGCGCCAAAAAATAGCTCATGTATATAGCTCCAATATGACAAAAAAAACCTCTTCTCTTATTATACAAAACAATGCATAACATGTGAACATAAAGTTCATAAATGTAACTCAATATTTGTTCACTAGGCAGAAATTCCAGTAATGGTGTATATAAAATTTACCTAACCAAGCTTGCTGTCATATGAAGACTGCTCAAAGCAAATCCATGAGTCCCAGCATAAATTGCTGAAATGTGACAAAAGGCCTATTCTCTTATTGTGCAAAACATGACATGTGAACGCAAAGTTCATAAGTAGAGTTGAGCGACTTTTGGTTTTTTAGGGTCGCGTTTCGTTTTGTGAAACCCGACTTTTCCAAAAGTCGGGTCGAGCAAGATCGTCCGATTATAGGGAAAAGTCGGGGTCGTTCCGAAACACAAAACCCAATGTAAGTCAATGGGGAATAAAAGTCGGCAGTGAGAGGAGGACAGGAAACACACCTACAGTGCCCATTTGAATGCCAAAAGCATCAATTCTTCTTACTTAAGCTTGTCAACGTTAATTAACTTCATAATACAAGTTACGCACTGAAAAATGGGGGTTATTTGGCTAAAGTTGTGGGGGGGGAGGGCTGGCTGCAGGTTTTCATGTGCCCTGGGCGAAAGAGCGCCCCTTTAACACATACCACAACTCATCATGCTCCGATACGGCAGAGAAATAGCGGTATAGTACAATGAAAAATACCTCACTTTTTACATCTCATGACGAGGCCCATCTATTTCTCCATACAGAATCATTGGTCACATATGTTTGAAACAGTATATGATGAGCTCCACATAATGCTACAGTATATGTTGGTCCCCATGGATGAAGCTCCACTGTCTTATGGGCCCAAATAATGCTCCAAACATAATGGGCCCCATTTCTAATGCTCTAGTGTATAATGGGCCCTGTAAATGCTGCTCCAGTGTCTGATGTCCACCTTTGGAATGTTCCAGTGTATGGTGGGCCCCATCTATCATTCTCCAGAGTATAGTGCTCCCCAAAAATTGCTGTCCCAACATTGAAAACAATCAAATAAGTCTCCTCGCTAGGGAATCCCTGGACTAGTCTGGACTCCTCATCGTCCCCATCTTCCATCTCACTGCACAGTATTTCAACCTTGCAAGTGCTGTGATCCTGAGCAAGCAGGGGGGGCCCACTCGTTGGCGACGGCACTGGCACAGGGCCCCTGATAGTACGGTGGTGTGTCTGATGGCGGGTGGGCCGAACCTGCACTTTCATCTGCAGCTTCCTCTTTGTCACCGTGTAAGATGGAACTGTATATGGGAAGGGTAACCTGAGTTTCATCAGGGTCAGATTCAGGTCGTGTAGCGTGAGAGGGGAATGTAGTGGTCTGGGTCAATGTACCAGCAGATTCATCGAGCAGTCGCTGGGCATCAGTGCACTTGTGTCGCCCCCAGGAGTACGGTCGCCACAGTGGCATTACCTTCCTCCTAGGGAGTGTGATGTCATGCTTGGGAGCAACGAAGGATCTCTCTAGCAGGTTAACTGATTGGGCGGCGTTATTCCAACGAGTCATGACCCTCCAAACAGCGTTCATGAAGGCAAAGTGTTTGTTTTACATGGGCAGTATGGTTGCAAAGCTGAACCTTAAAGGAATGTCCAGAAGGGCACCACCAGGAGTGGAGCCTACGGTTAAATTCGACTCCACCTGGGAAACCTCAACCATGCCAGCTACAGAACAGATGCACACATTGCAAGCTTAATTACGTTAACGAACGAGACTCCGTCATGCCCCGCGGTCCGAGTCCGGCTTACTAGAGGGACACGTGAGGCTCTGGAACATGAGATTGGCCAATAACTGGTGTGTCATGCCCTTACATGTCCATGGCTGCATGTGCGCTACACTGAAAAGGCCAGCGTTTGTCGCTTACAGGTGCAGATAACCCGCTGAACAACGTTAGTGATGGGATCACTGAGTGATTACAATTATTACCCGCGAACAATGATTTCCCAGTAAGTGCAGGTCCACTGCAGTTCCGGAATTAGGCCTAACCGTCATTCCTGAAAAAATGAAAAACTCACGTGTGCAAACCACAGGTGCTGTAGCTTGCCAGCCGTTCTCACGCCCAGTATGGATTACACGTGATTGCACAAAGGTTAGAAAGGGTACCGTATCCCCAGATAACATGTATGGATAGCGTACACATTCAAAATATATGTCTCAGGAGGCAGGCTCAGACGGTGTTAGGCCCAGTATGGATTGCACGTGATTGCACAAAGGTTAGAAAAGGTACCGTATCCCCGGATAACATGTATGGATAGCGTACACATTCAAAATATATGTCTCAGGAGGCAGGCTCAGACGGTGTCAGGCCCAGTATGGATTGCATGTGATTGCACAAAGGTTAGAAAGGGTACCGTATCCCTGGATAACATGTATGGATAGCGTACACATTCAAAATATATGTCTCAGGAGGCAGGCTCAGACGGTGTCAGGCCCAGTATGGATTGCACGTGATTGCACAAAGGTTAGAAAGGGTACCGTATCCCCGGATAACATGTATGGATAGCGTACACATTCAAAATATATGTCTCAGGAGGCAGGCTCAGACGGTGTCAGGCCCAGTATGGATTGCACGTGATTGCACAAAGGTTAGAAAGGGTACCGTATCCCCGGATAACATGTATGGATAGCGTACACATTCAAAATATATGTCTCAGGAGGCAGGCTCAGACGGTGTCAGGCCCAGTATGGATTGCACGTGATTGCACAAAGGTTAGAAAGGGTACCGTATCCCCGGATAACATGTATGGATAGCGTACACATTCAAAATATATGTCTCAGGAGGCAGGCTCAGACGGTGTCAGGCCCAGTATGGATTGCACGTGATTGCACAAAGGTTAGAAAGGGTACCGTATCCCCGGATAACATGTATGGATAGCGTACACATTCAAAATATATGTCTCAGGAGGCAGGCTCAGACAGTGTCAGGCCCAGTATGGATTGCACATGATTGCACAAAGGTTAGAAAGGGTACCGTATCCCCAGATAACATGTATGGATAGCGTACACATTCAAAATATATGTCTCAGGAGGCAGGCTCAGACGGTGTCAGGCACAGTATGGATTGCACGTGATTGCACAAAGGTTAGAAAGGGTACCGTATCCCCGGATAACATGTATGGATAGCGTACACATTCAAAATATATGTCTCAGGAGGCAGGCTCAGACGGTGTCAGGCACAGTATGGATTTGACGGCCCAGATTACACAGCGGAGGAGCAGGGAGAAGTAAAGATTGCAAATGCTGGGGCCCTGCCCAAGCAAGGGGGGCCCACTCGTGGGCGTCGGTACTGGCACTGGGCCCCTCATAGTACAGCGGTGTGTCTGACGGCGGGTGGGGACCACCACCGTCAGAGACACTTGATTGCACTATGAGGGACCCTGTGCCAGTGCCCGCGCCCAAGAGTCGGCCTAGCCACCTGTCCAGGGCAATGGCACTCGCACTGTTTCGTGCGCTAGGTGGTGACCCCGGCCATGGGGGGGAGGCAGCACAGTTAGGGAGTTTTAGAAAGTGGCATATGTTGATGTTGGACATTCAGCTGATGCAAAAGGTGAAATAGGTCAAGTCCCAGGAAGAGGTGGACCAAAGCAAGCCATTTTTCTGTCACCCTATGTGTCATCAGGGGAAGGTGGGACAAAATCCTTGGAAACCCATGCGTGGTTCATTTTAAAGAAGGTTAGATCATCCACATTTTGGGTTGACAGACGGGTCCTTTTTTCTGTCAGGATTGATCCAGCTGCACTGAAGACTCTTTTCGATAGCACACTTGCAGCTGGGCAAGCAAGCTCCTGTAAGGCATATTGTGCCAATTCAGGCCAGGTGTCCAGTTTAGCGGCCCAATAGTCAAAGGGGAATGACCTGTGTGGGAGAACATCGATATGGGAGGAAAAGTAGTTTGTAACCATAGTTGACAACTGCTGTCTCCTGTCACTTTCCATCGATGCAGTATTACCAGTTGTGTGAGCGGTACTTGAAAAATCAGTCCACAACATTGTCATGAAACCCCTGTCTCCAACGCCACTTCTGCTGTGTGCACCACGAACACCTCTGCCAAGCTGCCCCCGGCCCGTACGGCTCGTGTGAGAACCATCACCGCTGCTGTGTGCTGGGAATGCCTCAAGCAACCGATTTACCAGAGTTGCTTGTTTATTAGCCAATATTAGGTCAAGGTTCTCCTGTGGCATGATGTTTTGTAATTTGCCTTTATAGCGTGGATCCAGGATGCTGGCCAACCAGTAGTCGTCATCGTTCATCATTTTGGCAATGCGGGGGTCCCTTTTTAGGATCCGCAAGGCATAATCTGACATGTGGGCCAATGTTCCCGGTGTCAATGATGCACTGCGAGTGCTGGTTGGAGGAGCACTTTCTGGCAAATCCACATCCCTCCAGTCACGCACAAACCCTGTACTAGACCTTGCCACGCCAACATTTTCACTTGCCCCACGAGATGCATCCTCCTCCCCTAAGTAATCATCCCCATCATCATCCTCCTCCTCCTCTTCTTCCTCCACCTCGTCCAGGAGAGGTCCCTGAGCAGACAATGGCTGAATGTCATCAAGGATTCCCTCCTCCTCTTCCTCCTCATCAACATTGGCTGCAGACGCCTACTCCTTAAGGTGCGTCAAAGTTTGCATGAGCAGACGCATAAGTGGGATGCTCATGCTTAGGATGGCGTCGTCTGCGCTTACCAGCCGTGTGCATTCCTCAAAACACTGAAGGACTTTACAGAGGTCTTTCAGCTTCGACCACTGCACACCTGTCAACTCCATGTCTGCTCTCAAAGTGCCTGGCCGTGTATCCTCCCACAAATGCATTATGGCCTGCCTCTGCTCGCACAGCCGCTCCACCATGTGCAGGGTGGAGTTCCACCTTGTTGCAATGTCGATAATGAGGCGGTTGTCGGGAAGGTGGAGCAATCGCTGCAGCTTCTGCATACGAACGGAGTGTACAGGCGACCGGCGGATGTGCGCGCACAGTCTTCGCACCTTCTGGAGCAGGGCTGTTAACTCCGGATAATTTTTGAGGAAGCACTGCACCACCAGGTTCAAGGTGTGAGCCAAGCAAGGTATGTGGCTGAGTTTTGAAAGGGCTATGGCTGCCACAAAATTACGGCCGTTATCACTAACTACCTTGCCTGCCTCAAGATGTACACTGCCCAGCCATGACTCAGTTTGTCGCTTCAAGTACTCGGCCAGCACCTCGGCGGTATGTCTGTCACCCAAACACATCATCTGCAACACAGCCTGCTGACGCTTTCCACTAGCTGCTCGATAGGGGGACACATCGTGTGCAACAGTGGCAGCTGCAGATGGAGTGCTCGTACGACTGCGCTCAGTGGACGAGCTTTCGCTTCTGGAGGAGGAGGAGGAGGAAGAGGAGGAGGGTGGAACGCCTACAGCCAACTGTTTCCTTTACTGTGGGCTAGGCAGCACTGTCCCACCACCGCTGTCCCCTGTGGACCCTGCATCCACCACATTAACCCAGTGCGCAGTGATGGACAAGTAACGGCCCTGGCCATGCCGACTGGACCATGCATCAGTTGTGAGGTGCACCTTTCCGCTTACTGACTGCTTGAGTGCATGGACAATGCGGTCTTTCACATGATGGTGGAGGGCTGGGATGGCTTTGTGAGAGAAGAAGTGGCGACTGGGTAGGTCATAGCGTGGTACTGCATAGGCCATGAGTTCGCAGAAAGCTGTGCTTTCCACCAACCGAAAGGGCATCATCTCAAACGAGATTAGTTTGGCAATGTGGGCGTTCAAACCCAGTGTACGCGGATGAGAGACTGAGTACTTTCTTGACCTACTCATAGTGTCTGGGAGGGTGAGCTGGACTTGAGAGCTGCATATGGTGGAAGTAGCGGTGGACAGGGCGGACTGAGAGAGGGTTGATGATGGTGATGGAGTTGGTGTTCTTTCTGATGGCCTAGAATCAGTCTTTCGTTGATATAACAGTGGGATCCCCTGACTGCTGTGGCCTTGCAACGACACCTCAACATTTGCTGCTGTGCTAACCGGTGGGCTTACAGTGGGGGAAACAATGTAGCGTTGCTGACTACCTTCGTTGTGATCAGTTGCACATGTGGCACTTGAGGTGCATGCTGGTTAAATGTCTAAGCATGCAACTGGTATTCAAATTTTTCAGATTTTTCCCTCGACTAAAGGTCTTTGCGCACTTCTTACAGATAACCTTGGCCTGATCATGAGGATTTTGTTCAAAAAAGTGCCACACTGCACTCTTCCTACTTTGGCAGACATTTTGCGGCCTAGCACGCTGTGATCTTTTGACCCTCTGGACAAGCTGTCCAGCAACTATTTTGATGTTTGGAACCTGTCTTTGGAGTGCTCCGGGCCTGCCAGAAAACAGCTGTTGCGATGTCGATGTCTGCTGTGGATGCTCCTCATCTGAGTTATTGGAAGCAGCACCCTCTTCCCCCAATGGATGCCAATCTGGGTCAACAACTGGTTCATCCATCACCTCCTCTTCTATGTCATGTGCACCTTCCTCTGTGTCACCGTGTATGGTGGTATAGTGTGCGGGAAGGGGCACCTGAGTCTCATCAGGGTCAGAATCGGGCTCTGTACACTGCGAGGACAATGTAGTGCTCTGAGTGAATGTACCAGCAGAATCATCCATCAGCGGCTGTGCATCAGTGCACTCCATGTCAGATTCATCTTGGCCTGGGTAATTCACCATTTCACTTGATAATCCAGGCATGGTATGTGAAAACAGCTCCATGGAGTAATCAGTAGTATGGCCTGCGTCATCCTTCAATCTTGGTTGGGGTGAAGGACACAAGGAAAGGTGTGGTTCATGAACATGAGCCTCCAATGACGACTCAGTGCTTTTACTTTTTACAACTGAAGAAGAGGAGGCGATAGAGCTGGAGGCTGAGTCAGCAATGTAAGACAAAACTTTTTCCTGATGCTCTGGCTTTAAAAGCGGTTTGCCAACTCCTAGAAAACTAAGCGTTCGAGGCCTTATGTAGCCAGACGATGACGCAGGCTCAACACCTCCTGCATTCGGTCCTATTTTGCTCTTGCCACTACCATCAGATCCACCACCAACACCATCATTACCAGCTGCCAACCCCCGCCCAATTCCACGGCCTCTTCCACCAGCCTTCCTCATTTTTGGTAGAAATGTAGACAAAATCCAACAAACTATATAGTATGTAAAACAAGGTGTCTATAGGACAGGGGAGATTTTGAATTTCTGCAGACACTTGTGGACACTGGACACTTTTGGATTGTGTGAGGCCCACTGATATCTGAGCGCTATGTGACAGGCTCGATGGCACAGCTGTGACCTAAGTGACTAGAGAATAAGTGAGATTTTGAATCTCTGCACACACTTTTGGACACTGGACACTTTTGGATTGTGTGAGGCCCAATGAATATCTGAGCGCTATGTGACAAGCTCGATGGCACAGCTGTGACCTAAGTGACTAGAGGATAAGTGAGATTTTGAATCTCTGCACACACTTTTGGACACTGGACACTTTTGGATTGTGTGAGGCCCAATGAATATCTGAGCGCTATGTGACAAGCTCGATGGCACAGCTGTGACCTAAGTGACTAGAGGATAAGTGAGAGTTTGAATCTCTGCACACACTTTTGGACACTGGACACTTTTGGATTGTGTGAGGCCCAATGAATATCTGAGCGCTATGTGACAAGCTCGATGGCACAGCTGTGACCTAAGTGACTAGAGGATAAGTGAGAGTTTGAATCTCTGCACACACTTTTGGACACTGGACACTTTTGGATTGTGTGAGGCCCAATGAATATCTGAGCGCTATGTGACAAGCTCGATGGCACAGCTGTGACCTAAGTGACTAGAGGATAAGTGAGATTGGATTGCTTTTAAAAAAGCAGTTTGCGGAGCAGTGGGTAAACAGCAATGCCAGCCTGTCAGGAAGCCTTAGAAGGCAGCCCAACAACCAACACCACTGATACACCACTATATAGCCTCCCCTTGCACTGCACACACAGTGACTGGTGTGTTGTGCAGGCCAAATCGCTAGCAGCAGAAGCAGTTTTTTTGTCTTCTTCCCTGCCTAACGCTCTCCCTACAGAATCAGCAGCAACCTCTCCCTATGCTAAGATCGGCAGAAGTAAGATGGAGGTCGGCGTGCACGCCCTTTTATACCCCCTGTGACGCCCACCAAAGCAAGCCAATCACTTGCATGCCCTTCTGAAAGATGGTGGTGACCCGTGCCTATGTCATCACGTTGCCCACAGTGTCCGTGGATCCTGATTGGCTGAAAAAGAGCGCAAAACAAACTTTTGAAACGCGACTTTGGCGCGTAAGTCGCCGACCTCGTGGCCGACCTCATCCTAGGGTCGGGTTTCGTTTCATGAAACCCGACTTTGCCAAAAGTCGGCGACTTTTTAATTTTTTCGACCCGTTTCGCTCAACTCTATTCATAAGTATAGCTTAATATTTGTTCACAGGGCAGAAAGTCTCGGTGATTATGTGTATCAAATTCACCTGTACCGGCTTGCTGTCATATAAGATAATGTGCTTGCCATCGCATGTGAACTGTCACACACAAAACCATGAGAAAGCTATGGCTCAATAAATATAACAGGCGATCCAAAAACAGATCATACCATGAGGCTGGCGTGGAGTCCCCTTGGTGTCCCTCTGCCCCGACGTGCGTTTTGCTGTCGCTTTGTATACACTGCCAAGCTCCAAAAGGAAGAAGTGACATTTTAGAGAGCAGACTTTGATGGAATGGTGCGCGTGCTCCATATCTTGTTTGGAGAGCCCCAGATGTGCTTAAACAGTGGAAACCCCCTCAAGTGAACCCATTATGGAAACTATATCCCTGAAGGAATTTATCTAGATGTGTTATGAGAACGATTAGCCCACAGGTGCTTTATAGAAGTTTATAATGTTGAACCTTGAAAATGAAAAAAAAAAAAAGAAATGAAAAACAATTCCCCAAAAATTTCGCTTTAGCCCAGATTTTTTCATTTTTACAAGGGAAGCAGGACAAATGAACCCCAAAATTTGTTGTGCAATTCCTCCTGAGTATGCCAAAACCACATTTGGGGTGGGAAAGTACTGTATTGGCACACTGCCAAACTCCGAAGGAAGGAGTGACATTTTGGAGCGCAGACTTTGATGCAATGGTATGCAGGTGCCATGTCATGTTTGGGGAGCCCCTGATGTGCCTAAACAGTCGAAATCCTCCACAAATTACCCCATTTTGGAAAATACACACTCAAGGAATTATCTAGAGGCATAATTGCAGTAATGATAATAATGCTTTTTACTAGTGCATGAATTAATAATGTGGTGGTATGTGTAAGTTGTGCGGAGTACATCAGATTATAATAGAGTGTTGTGTTAAAAGAGTAACAACAAATTTTATCAATTCATGGATGTGTGGTATGCTTTGAAGCAATCCTAAATGCACAGGCCACGTTTCTCAGGGCAGGTTTCATAATAGTAAAATGTGTCCTTTCATATGCTTTTCTTGGAGGGTCCGCTGCAGGTAGGTATGTATGCATACATCAAACAAAATGTAGCAGCAGGTCTCAGTACAAGTGTGACATGTATAGTTGTCAAATTGGACTAATAAAACAGGTCTGAAAAAACTAACATGCAATAGTTTCCTTTAAAAACTGATGTCCGATACCAATAATGCCATCTATAAATAGCTATTGTGGAAGGTCGGCTTACTTAGCTGCTCCTCGAGGTAGACACAGCCACATGTGAGGTTAAAGTCTCTGGGTGGTTTATTGCATCATAAACCAAAAACCCAAAATGGTAACAGAAAAACAGTCTTTCTGGCTCAAAAGAAAATAAACAGTTTATACACAGTCCTGCCCAGCACTTCTGGGACAACACATATGGTAGCTCTCACAGGAGCTTCAGTATGGAGACTTCCTTCCCTCCACACAACACAGACAGAGAAAATAAAAACTGTCTGGACATCCAACTCCCTCCAGCCACACCCTGGAGGTGGAGACATGGTGGGTAGGTATCCCGCCCATCTCTGATCAACCCACCATAAAAGCCATGCCCTTATAGCAACTGGATTGCTCGCAGCACATATTGTGCTGGAGAAAACACTTATAGCTTTCACAGCACAAAGGATAGAAACCTTTGTGACACATATCTCTACTCATGTATGGCACCAGTGACCCTGACACATATTCCCCCCTTCTGCTAAAAGCCAGGGGCTTTGGCACCTTCAGACACCAAACAGGGAATTTGGGAAAGGGCATCTGCATTCCCATGTAGCTTCCCGTGCCTCAGTTCTATGTGAAACCTGAAATTCTGGAGGCCTAAGAACCATCTAGTCACCTGGGCATTCTTAACCTGTTTCTCCCTTAACCATCTCAGAGGGGCATGAGTGGACAAGAGTTTGAACCTCCGGCCTAGTAGAAAATATCTAAATGTATTATCCACTGCCCATTTTATGGCTAGACATTCTTTCTCCACAATTGGGTAATTGTTCTCTCATGAGGAGAGCTTCAAGCTCAGATATAGGATGTGATGCTCTTCCCCATTTATCTCCTGAGACAGCATGGCTCCCAACCCAACTTCTGAGGCATTCGTCTGGACTACGAACTCTTTGCTGACGTCTGGTGCGACCAGATCCAGATAATTACACAGAGCCTGCTTCAGCTCCAGGAATGCAATCTCTGTGTGAGCAGTCCATTTAAATATGGTTGACTTGGTACCTTTAAGAAGATCGGTCAATGGTTCCGCGATTATAGCAAAACTTGGGATGAACCGCTGGTAATAGCCCACAATTTCAAGAAATGCCCTCACTTGCTTCTTGGAAAGTGGTTACAGCTACTTCTGAATCGCCTTGATCTTATTTACATGTGGATTAATTTCACCCCTTATGATGACTTAGCCTAGGTACTTGGCCTCTTCCTTCTCTATGGCACAATTTTTCGTATTTATGGCAAAATCCTCACTTCTTAAAGCATCCAGAACCAACTGCTCCATTGGCAGATGACTAGCCCAGCCAGTGCTAAAGATGACAATGTCTTCGAGGCATGCTGCGGGCATACTTCTCATGCAGAGCCAGCATCTGATCCACCACCCTGTGGAAGGTGGCTGGGCCCCCCTGCAGACTGAAGCGCATCCTGGTGTATTGAAAACACCCATCAGGCGTTGAGAAGGCTGTCTTCTCCTTGGCACTCTGGGACATGGGGATTTGCCAAGAGCCCTTCATCAGGTCCAGGGTTGTAATGTACCTCGGCTTGTCCAAGTCTCTCAATGAGTTCGTCCACATGATGTATCGGGTGCGCATCAAAAGTAGAGACTTCATTCAGCTTGCTGTAGTCGCTGCAAAACTGCCACTCACCATCAGGCTTTGGCACCAGGACGATGGAACTTGACCATCCACTTTTCGAGTCCTCTGTCACCCCGAGGCTTAACATCCTTTTCACCTCATTGGATATGACCTCTCTCCGTGCTTCCAGAATTCTATAGGGTTTGAGGTTCACCCTCACATGCGTTTACTGTCAACACATCATGCTCGACCACCTACGTATGCCCCTGTAACTCTGAAAATAGGTCCCGGTTATGCTGCAACAGCTCCCAACACTGCTACCTCTGGGCCGGCTTCAGAGTCTCTGTAATGGTGACATTGTCCACGGTGAATTTGGGACTCGCTCACAGGCAAAGGGTATCCGGCAATTCTTGGTCTCGCCAGGGTTTTAGCAAGTTCACTTCTTTCGCCACGCTGGGGTACCTTGTAATTAACGTCGCCCAGATTTTCCACCACCTTGTATGGGCCTTTCCACTTGGCTAGGAACTTGCTCTCCACCGTGGGGATAAGCACTAGCATGTGGTCCCCTGGCTGAAACTGCATCAGCCTCGCTGATCGGTTATACACCCTTGCCTGTGCCTCCTGTGCCTGGAGATGCTCCTTCACCATAAGCATCCTTTTCACCATTGTCTCCTGCAGCTGGGCGACATACTCTATGATGCTTCGGAGTGGCGTGATGCTTCGGAGTGGCAAGAAGCTGTTAGCGTGGGTAGTCTGGAGCCGGAAACTCCAGGAGTGGACACTCTGGACCGTGGCACCGAGGGGCCCCGGGCGAGCTGCCAGGTGGAACCGACCCCTATACAGGGACCGTTAGGAGCAGGCCCAGGGGTTCGAGTACCACGGTAGCCGGTACCGAGAGGGGCGGCTCAGGATGGACCAGAGTAGGACTGTGGGACAGAAGTATAGATGACGGAACAGGAACACTGGAGGCAGGACTGGAGTAGGACGGCAGGACTGGAGTAGGATGGAACAGGAACACTGGAGGCAGGACTGGAGTAGGACGGCAGGACTGGAGCAGGATGGAACAGGACCACTGGAGGCAGGACTGGAGTAGAATGGAACAGGAACACTGGAGGCAGGACTGGAGTAGGACGGCAAGACTGGAGTAGGATGGAACAGGAACACTGGAGGCAGGACTGGAGTAGGACGGCAGGACTGGAGCAGGATGGAACAGGAACACTGGAGACAGGACTGGAGTAGGATGGCAGGAACACCGTAGACAGGACTGAGAGGCTGCTGCGGAGAGCAGGCAAGAACGGAACTGCAGGAGCTGAGAGCACACGATGCAGCGAGGCCAGTGTGCTTGGAAACACAACAATCAGGCACCTCCCACAGGGGGAAGCGGCCTGATATGCTCCTGTCTGGTCTGCCATTGGTCAGGGAGGTGCTTCCAGGTCAGGGCATAGCCAGAGCACAAGAAGCAGGAGGGAGGCGCGGCCGCGGCCTATGGCGCATGCGCATTGCATGCAGGGACGCCGCCGACTGCGCACCTGCCAGAGGCGACCTCCGTGGATGTCGGGCGGCGGGGGGCTGCGGCGTGGGAGCGATGGCCGGGTGAGTGTAGAAAAATATATATATATATCTTCTTGCACGGTTGAGAATCAAAAGTAAAGGCAATGTTGAATTGAGGATAAAATAAATCTTGTTTTTAATTATTCATTTCAAAAAGTGATTACAAAAATGAAGAAAAGTAAGTTCATGACATGCAGTAATTATTTGAAGAGAAAACGAGCATTGTTCTTACATATAGTCTTGAGCAGCTGTGGTCCGGGTGTTCGAGAGTCTCAAGGGATATGAGATCTCCTGAACAAGAGTTAGACCGGCTTTATATACTATTCTGACCTATAAACTACAACCACATATGGTGGCTTGCCACTATGTTCATAAGTTCTTCCATATTAAGTGAACCGTAGTTATTTTAACAATATGCATACAGTTATTTATGCATTACCTTAGTCTGAGATATTTAAGCCTAAAGTCTGAGATCTTCAGAACCATTCATTATCTCTAAATAGTCACATTTTGACAGCTTTGACTATTTTGACCTATACATTTGACAAGAGAGACAGCTGTGTGAGCCAAGGAACTCAGAATAACTCAGTCACTTCTCTAAAGTAAGCAAAGCCTGTTAGCTAGATTCTGTATGAGAGAATTAATCCATATATTTTTTATTATAGAAATACTGATATTTTACAGTCCCCCCTGATTATGATTTGAGACATATCATAATCAATCCTAACTCATTCTCTCACCATTCGTATCACATTCATTCTTTATTCTGAAAACCTTGTATCAACATCTGCCCTGAATGTCATCTGAATTTTCAAACCTATTGTAAAAACAAAAATTAGATCAAAGAGTTATATTTTTTCGTTTTAACATCTCTCTTAAAATATCATCTTCCTTTTTCATTTCTATCTTTATATTCTTATAAATACTCCTAATTTTACACATAATAATTATTTGATATATTATACACAGCAAAACTATGATAAATAGAATAACAATCGGATTAGACAATACATTCCCTGCTGCCATTTTCGCTGAAGACTGTGACCAACTAGTTACAGATTTTCCTAAATTTCTCCACCAAGATGAGCCTGACATACTCGTCCATTCATGTTCAATATCATTTAGATTACCTTGTTCATGTCTAAATACAATTTCAGCTTCTTTTAATTGTTTTGTCAGCAGATTTAATAAACCCTTGTCTTTCTTTATTTCATTTGTCCACAAATCCCAAGGGAATTTATTGACTTGTGACAAATTGAACTGGATCGGAAGGATTTTCAGACGTCTTGAGCTTATTGACGTAATATTAATACTTCCTTCCTTCTTTGTGAGAGTTTTAACATTTCCCTCAATACAATATAAACCCATTGTCAGATTTTCGACATGTACACAAGATGAGAAGAATGCAGAAACTGCTTCTTTTCCTGACATGACTTGGAAACAAGTTTTGTTAGCACTTACTGGTGTCACCAAGTCATGTATCGTGTGGACATTCTCAACTCTGGCATGACAAGAAGTATGATTATGGAAACATGAATGATAAATGACTTTATCCTGTCCAGGTAGACACATTACCTTGGAAACAAAATTTAAGCATGACGAAATGTCTAATTGTTCAGTGTTGATACCATCAAATGCAAAATCTGTGTACTGTAATTGATAATGTAACAATTGTGTAGGACTGACAGGAATTCCCAGAACACCTATAGGAACCAGGGTTTCTTCTCTTCCTGACACTGGAATCAGTGATGTTCCTACACAAATGTTCTGTTCACATCCTAACCACTTATTTACCCACAAATCTGTATGGTTTAACGCAAAGTTACAGTATATTCTATGGGCAAATTTCTTATTAGCCCTAAAGGGGTAATTCCACTTTGTAAGGCTTGTGCAATCATTTTCAGATTGGTGGAATATTCAATCTGAATTTCTAGACATGTTTTGGCCACTTGAGATTCCTGTTCACTTTCCATTAAAGCTAAAGTAGCATCCTGAAGATGTGATACAGAAGATCCCAATACAGTAGCAGTGTTCAAAACCATCTTTTCAAGGACTTGATTCAAGCTTTTCTGAATCTTTACCCCTTTTCCTCCAATATACCCAATATTTTCCAGATCTGATTTAAGTGTATGAATGTCCATAGTGTTAATTAAACTTCCTACTGTTCCTAATCCCCCCAAAATACCTTCAAACACTCCCCTCTTACTTCTAACCTGTGTTGAAGTTCTTTTCCCAAACCATTGTTCTATTCCCATCTCCATGTTAGTGAGATGTGGTTGACACTGGGGATATCTAGAAGAGATTTTCCAGTTAGACATGTTAAAGGTCCATACCATGGTCAGAAACACTCCATCTCGTAACAGAGGTTTAGTTTGGAACTGATTGATCTGAAAAGGAGTAGATGGTTGAAATCTTGTCTGTGTGCATACATTATCTACTGCTGACCATATATTTACCTTTACATCTCTACATTGTTTGTAGTTATATTTCGTTAAAATGCAACATTGGTAAAGTCCAGAATCCTTAGGAGATGGATTATCTACAGAAAAAATAAAATCCTTATTTAACCATCTCACGTTACCGGATTGACCTCTGTGTATAACATTTGTTGGACCATTTGAAAAACTTCCCAAAAATGATTTATCTTTGGTCCATATTAACAAAGATTCTGAAGGTAGCTCTAACCTCGTGCTGCATTTTAGTAATAAAGGAGACATATTTTCTTGACTATATACTGCTTGTGGTGTAACCCTTACTTCTGGAGCTATAGTATTTGAAACTGTAAAAACTACAGATACCTGTACTTGTACTGGTTCTCTGGTTATCTGAAAATTCCATGTTTTTACCCAATCCTCGTCTCCTTCTGTAATAGAAAGAAATGCAGGATCTAAAACTTTCCCAAATAGTTGTGTCCTTAACCAAGCATCTGTTTTGGATGTTTCAACTTTCCCTTTTGCGATCATATCATTTGTAATGTCGCCTGACCACACAGCTTTCTCTTCACCTCTTATCTCTATATTCCAGAATAACACATCTGTAGGACTACATTCCCATGTGCCTGTCTTATTATTGTGTATATAATCTCCTTGTAACTGTGTGAACTTCGTCTTAGGTCCTGTGGCTGCGTGTAATATTATGTCAGTGTCATGTATGAAGTGTAGCTCAATACAGCATTTTGCACCAAAACCCATGCAAATGTTTCCAGTAATATCTACTGAATCGTCCGGTATTTCCTCATCTATTAAGCTTTGTAGATTCGTTCCTCTTGGTTTCCTTGGATGTAAAGTTCCTTTGAAAAGTTCCTTCACTTCACTAGTATTTGTTCCATGGTGTGAAATATCTTCAGCGTAGATCACAGTTGAAACAGTACAAAACAGCAGAAATGTGATTCCCATCAGATAGTAGCTTTTCCTGGGAAATTTCTTTTTCTCCTGAAGGATTGGTGTTGAATCCCTTCCATCAAGGACGTGGAGTTTCGTATTCCAGTTCTTATTGGAATCCATTTCTTCCTAAAAGAAATGCAGTATCATTATTTTGCAATATACAGTTTGCATTGATCAACATGTACCCACAATTTTTGTTGTCTGCGGGTATTTTTAACCACCTTAGATGCTCGTTGCACAAGTATCATCACTTGTCCCATGGTTTCGATAATTTCAAAGGGACCTTCCCAATTACTTTCCCAAGGTCCATTCTTCCTGAAAGTTTTAATCATCACTAGAGCCCCTTTCTTGAATTTGGATACATATGGTGGCTCCATTCTTTGCATTCTTGATGCAGCATGTGGAAGAATCGTTTTCAAATTTTCCTGTAACAATTGCAACCATTTGGACCTTGCAACAGCATCTTTTTGTGGTGTAGACAAAAATGGTTCATGAGGAAAAATCAATGGCATTTTTCTTCCTGTCATCAGTTCAAAAGGAGTAAACTGAGTTGTGGCAGAGGTTGTTCCTCTTACACTCAACAGTACAAAAGGTACTGCATCAACCCAAGTATTGCCTTTGTCCAATAACATCTTGGCAATTCTGGATTTTATTGTTCTATTCATCCTTTCCACAATACCAGCAGACTGTGGATGGTAGGGTACATGAAACTGTTGTCGTACCCCTAGAATAGCACAAACGGCTTGCATGATTTTTCCTGTAAAGTGACTTCCTCGATCAGAGGTGATCATTCTTGGGATCCCCCAAGTACAAAAGACATGATTAACTAATGCTCTAGCTGTAGACAAAGCATCATCTTTCCTGACAGGTAAAATTTCAACCCACTTAGAAAAAACATCTACCACAACCAATGCATACCTGAGACCATTTTTACCTGATGGTAACGGTCCAATGTAGTCGATTTGTAACGTAGACCATGGACCATCTGCAGGTGCGATTCGGAGTAGTGGCGGTTTCTGTCCTTTTGGTCTTGGATTAATTTGGGCACAAATGAGACATGATTGAACAACACTTTGCACTGTCTCTTCCATCTTTTCCCAGTAAAATTTCTCTCTGAGAATGCCTAACAATTTTTGTTGGCCCAAATGACCCAAACTTTCATGATTGTATTTTGTGAACTCAACCTGTAGATGTCTTGGGACAACAGGACGCAACTCCCCGTTTAAGTCATGACACAAAACCCCGTTTTCACAAACAAAGGGAGGTTTTGGATCAACCCGGGAAGCAACAAGAGATGAGTCTTTTTCTTGTTCTTCCGCAAAAGAAGGGATATGCGTGTCTGTTCTTTGAACTGCTGAAACCTCGAGAGGTTCAGGTTCAAACACCTCTTCTCCTGTCAGGGCTGCCTCTTTGGCTAGCATATCTGCGGTTGCATTTCCAACAGATAATTCATCATCAGATTTTTTATGGGCCGGAACCTTGACAATAGCAAAACCATTAGGGTTTTTTGATGCTATCCTGAAAATTGTCTTCAGTGTGTCACTGTGTACAAGAGTCTTATTAGATGAATCTACATAACCTCTTTTTTCCCAAACTGACAAGTAATCTGTCAGTGATCTTACAACATAAGAGCTATCGCTGTAGATTGTAATGGGACACTGATCATCTGCTTCATTCAGCTGTAGTACCATTTTTACTGCTTCTAGCTCTGCTCTTTGAGCTGAAAAATGACTCGGTAATTTGTGCTTCACAACCTGTCCTCTTTTGGGATAAAAAATGGCATATCCTGAATAATAGTGCCCATCTGAATAGAATCTGGAACCATCTACAAAAATTGGTTCGTCTGTTACCTCTGCTTTCCGTCTGAAAAGTGATGGACTTGGATCCTGAAAAGACTGTAAACAATCATGAGTTTGTCCTTCATATTGCATCAGCTGAGGAAGAACATATTTGGCCTTGTAATCTACCTCAATTTGTTTGGGAGACAATGACAATAACCAATGAGCAAATCTCTGATGTGACACACCTGGGATATTATTCTCAAAGAGAAGTTTTAGTGTAGAGTGAGGAGTTTGCAAAATGATTTTGTTGAACCCGACAATATGTTCGGTTGCTTTGACTGCAAAGTACACACCTACCAAGTGTCTTGCACAGGTCTCAAAACCTTTTTCAACAGGTGAGAGAAGTTTTGAAAAATAGCCCAAAATTCTCCACTCTTCTCCCTGTAATTGCAGCAATACAGCAGAAACAGATGTTCCTGATGTATGCACTTGCAAAGCAAATGGAGCCGAAGGATCTACTGTGGACAAAGCAGGTGCATTTTGTAAATTCATTTTCAATTGTTCAAATGAGGTTTGCTGTTCATCACCCCAAGGACCAAAGTAATCACTGTTTTCACCTTTCAAAAGATCATATAAAGATCTGGCCTTATCTGCAAAATTCTCAATGAAATCCCTTGAATAATTCATAAGACCTAAAAAATGTCTCAATGCCTTGTGTGATGTCGGAATTGGTAGGGAAGCAATTGCCTCAATTCTTTCCTGCAGTGGCTGCCTTTTTCCTGGACTCAACAGCACCCCTAAAAATCTGACCTCAGTCTGCATTAATTTGACCTTTTTGGTGTTCAATTTCAACCCTGCATCATGCAGCAACTCAAACAATTCTGTCAGAAGAGAAACATGTGTCTCTTTATCCTCTGTAGACAATAAAATATCATCCACATATTGCAGAATGCAATCAGGCCTCGAAAATCTGGATAATACCTTTGCCAATGCCTGATGAAAAACACTAGGTGACAAATGTGCTCCTTGAGGTAACCTGCAAAACAGATATTGCTCGTCCAAGAAAGTAAATGCAAACTTATACTGACAACTCTTTTCAAGAGGTATACTGAAAAAACCATTGCTAATGTCCAGTACAGAAAAGTATTTGGCCTTTGCATTTAACCTTGCCATCATGTCATGAGTATCTGCCACAATTGGTGCGACATTGGGTGTATGCTTATTGAACATCCGTAAATCCAATATCATTCGATAAGAACCATCAGATTTCAAAACACACCACAAAGGATTGTTACTTACAGAATTAGCCTTTCGGATAACACCTTGATCTAACAACTCCTGTATGATCTTTGACATAGAGTCAATTGATTCTGGAGGCAATTTATACTGACGCTGTGGCGGGGGATCACGCCCCTCCACATTCACGATAACGTCTTTCATTGTTCCAACCTGATTCCTGAACTGAGCCCAAAGAGAAGGAAAAAGCTGTACAATTTCTGTCAATACCTTGTCATCATTAGTGTCAGGCCACAAATGGTCAGATGACACCACATCATTCAACCAAATACTTCCAACATGGCTATAATCATTAGGATCAATGACTACCGGTTTACAACCATTGGAATCTTTCCAGATCACTTGATTTCCTAGGTCAACTACCCATCCGAATTTCTGTATAAAATCTGTGCCAAGTATATTTTCAGAATCACGACAATACCAGATGTCAATTTCTGTTTTGAAAGAACTAGGTATTTCCAAAATCACATTGGGAACTAAGGTTGCTTTAGTTCCACCTTTTCCACTGAAACCGACAATTGTACAAACTGGTGAATCTGGGTTTAGCTTCAAATCAAGGTTTGTAACACTTAACTGAGCTCCTGTGTCAATGAGAAATACAACATTCTGGCCTGCTAAACTTACTTTGATAAATGGTCTTCCACAGTCATCCAATGTAACTCGAGTCACAAATTCCAATGGATGTGGTACAGGAATAGTCTGTGATTGTCAGAAAGATGAAGGAGATGGGAGAAGACCAGTGTCCTTTTTAAAAGACCTTGGAATTCTATCCCTTGACTCTGTTTCCTTCACTGTCATTTCTCTGATCTGTCTGATTAATGGTGCATATGGTGACTGTGTTTGTCTGTTGGCAGTATGAGCAGGTGCAGATAATTGTAATGCAGGTGCGGAAGGTGTGGTGTATGATTTTGGCATGAGTCCGTTTTCCCTTCCAAGCTTACCTGTTCCTTGTGTACCCATCTCTGATTCTGCTCTCAAAAATTTCCTGCACTGCCACTTCAAGTGTCCAGGTATACCACAAAAATAACAATGGATATTGTTCCTTTGTGTAGTATTTTTACCTCTATGCTCAATGTAATCCCTGCTCTTGGAGAATACTGTGGCTCTAGGTTTCAGTTGACTGTCTTCCTTCTCATGAACTACCGCTATTTTAGCCTTGACCTGATTTTGTTTCATGGATCTCCTTATTCTGTCAATAAAAACTGTTGCTTCTTGCAATGATGGCTGAGTGTTAGCCAATTGCACTGAGGCAGGATCTAAGTACTTGAACTTCTTTACAAAAAATTTGATCATGGATGCTGGCTCTTCGTGAGGCCTGAGATCCATTACCATCCTATAGGCCTGTTCAAACTTTACCAAAAAAGAGAATGGGTCTTCAGAAATATTTGTTTGTAAACTCCCTAAAATATCAACTGTAGGCATGTCTTCTCCAGTTGTAAACAATACTAATTGTCTAAGTCTGTCTTCTTTTGTACTATGTGCCATTTCATTCTCATCATTTAATCTGGGTGTGGTCTGTAATCTTTTTCCCATATGTGAAGGTAACCAAACTTTGAATATTTTATTCTTTTGCTCATCATTCAGATTGTATTTGTCTGTGTTTGATTCAAAAGTGTCCGCATTATAAAAGGCATCCATCTTATCATTGTAATTTGGAATGTCTTTTACAATTTTCATTAGCTGATCGTGTATTTTCAGATTAATGCGTGCTGCTCTGTCATGTAATTTTTTCCGTTGTAATTCTACTGCCTCTAATTCCTCTACTGAAGCATCTGGATCTTGCATATTTGGTACAAATGATGAGGCAGCAGCACTCTCCTCCTGTTTACCTGTTGATCTTGTGTTAGCAGAAACCCTTTTTATATCTTGTCGTAATTTAGACAATAACTCTGTCCTGGTATCTATTTGATCTTCCAATTGTTCTATATGCTCTGACAAAATCAAACAATTTGGACAATCAAAGTAATCCCCGTCAGACTCTTGTGTGTCACCTGGTGTGTCAGTGTGATTAATGTCTTGTATGACAATGCATGTTTTATAGGTGTTAGGTTCAGTTTTCTCAAAGACTAAGCTATTATACACATGGACTAACTGCATAACATTCTGAAGTTTCCTTTGTAATTTTCTTACTGAGAAAAACCTTTTGTCAATTTTAACATTTTCTGCCTCACATTGATTATACAAACTAGACCATAATTGGGCATCCGTATGATTATGAACAAACTTGAAATCTATGTTACTTTTCTTAGCATAATCATGTATAAAATCCATTATATTTTTTCTCACCTATTGAGAGTCTTTCCCGTCAATGGATGGTCCTCTGTGTCCTTATGCAATCCTCAGATCTCCGTCTGGATGAGACGCATGCAGCTCTTTACGATCCTCACCCGTCGTCTTCAGGTTCAGTGTGATCTTTGTGCCGTGAAATAGTGGAATTCCTGAGGAAGCTTGTACAACAGGTGGTTTTTAGCAGAGTTCGTGCTCCCCCCTTGCACAATCGAGGAAGGAATGCCAACCAAAATTAGCACAAAAGATCAGGCTGGCTACGGCTCGCCAAAATGTAGAAAAATATATATATATATATCTTCTTGCACGGTTGAGAATCAAAAGTAAAGGCAATGTTGAATTGAGGATAAAATAAATCTTGTTTTTAATTATTCATTTCAAAAAGTGATTACAAAAATGAAGAAAAGTAAGTTCATGACATGCAGTAATTATTTGAAGAGAAAACGAGCATTGTTCTTACATATAGTCTTGAGCAGCTGTGGTCCGGGTGTTCGAGAGTCTCAAGGGATATGAGATCTCCTGAACAAGAGTTAGACCGGCTTTATATACTATTCTGACCTATAAACTACAACCACATATGGTGGCTTGCCACTATGTTCATAAGTTCTTCCATATTAAGTGAACCGTAGTTATTTTAACAATATGCATACAGTTATTTATGCATTACCTTAGTCTGAGATATTTAAGCCTAAAGTCTGAGATCTTCAGAACCATTCATTATCTCTAAATAGTCACATTTTGACAGCTTTGACTATTTTGACCTATACATTTGACAAGAGAGACAGCTGTGTGAGCCAAGGAACTCAGAATAACTCAGTCACTTCTCTAAAGTAAGCAAAGCCTGTTAGCTAGATTCTGTATGAGAGAATTAATCCATATATTTTTTATTATAGAAATACTGATATTTTACAGTGAGTACGCAGGGATGGTGTAACAGAAGCCAGTAGAGGCCTGGGGAACTTCCCTGTTTCCCTGATGGAGAAGAGCAAAAATGGAAGCAGGTAATCCCAGTCTCGACTGTCCTTCTCAATGACCTTTTTTGAGCATGGCTTTAAAGGTTTTATTGAAGTGTTCTACTACGTCGTCGGTCTGTAGATAGTACACTGAGGTTCGAAGCTGGGCAATCTGCACAGTTCTTTCATTACTGTACTCATGAAGGGGATTCCCTGGTCTGTCAAAATCTCCTTTGGCAGGCCTGTTATAGCAAAAATATGGACAAGTTCCAGGGTAATACTTTTACCTTAGCGGAACTGCTTTCCAGTACCAGGTCGCATAGTCCATGACCACTAGAATATATTGGTGCCCTCGAGCAGCATTACTCAAGGACCTATCATGGCAATTCACTTGAATGGGATATTTATTACTGTTACTGGGATCAGAGGACTTCGGAAGTGAGAAGAAGGAGCCGTTATGTGGCAGGTGGGGCAGGACCTGCAATAATTCAGGATCTCCCGGTAACATCCCGTCCAATAGAACCTCTGCAATATTCTCTCCTGTGTTTTCTCCACCCCAACATGTCCCACCAAAACATGTGAATGGGCCATGTGTAGAACCCTCCACCGGTATGGTCCTGGAACCAACAGCTGCTCCACTATTTCACCTCCCCTCAGAGTAATCACTCGATACAACAATTCACTACTGACTGCAAAGTGTAGGTACCTGGTGTCAGCCCCCGACTCTTGAGCAACCCCATCAATCACAGACACATTTTCAAAGGCCACTGTTAGGGTAAGATCCCTCATTTGAGCAGTCCTGAAATTTTCCCCAGAAACCACCAGCTCAAGAAATTTGGCCTCACTGGTCACCGGTTCATCCTCATCACCAGCTAGGTCCGACCGCTGTTCCATCTCCGTAGCTGCTTTAACCCAGGACATACAATATGTCTGCCGCTGCTACCTGTGCTCCTGGAACATTTTCCCACATCCAAAACACCACTTGTGGAAGGTCAGCTCTCCTAGCTGCTCTTCGAGGTAAACACAGGCACTCATGGGGTTAAAGTCTCTGGGTGGTTTATTGCATCATAAACCAAAAACCCAAATGGTAACAGAAAAACAGCCTTTCTGGCTCAAAATAAAGTAAACAGTTCATACACAGTCCTGCCCAGCACTTCTGGGACAACATATATGGTAGCGCTCACAGGAGCTTCAGTATAGAGACTTCCTTCCCTCCACACAACACAGACAGAGAAAATAAAAACTGGCTGGACATTTAACTCCCTCCAACCACACCCTTAGAGGTGGAGATATAGCAGGTAGGCATCCCGCCCATCTCTGACCTACCCACCATAAAAGCCATGCCCATATAGCAACTGGATTGTTCTCAGCACATATCATGCTGGAAAAAACACTTATGGCTTTCACATCACACAGGATAACAATCTTTGTGACACATATCACTCCCCATGTACGGATCTTTAATTCCTAACCATTTTTATTTGCTTTGCTGTAAAATTCCCTACCATTCTCCTGCTAATTCCTATTTCTTTACTTTTATTCTTCACTTCCTGTGATGTTTGTTGAAGAAAGTCTCAAACATTACACTACATGAGGGCCCTGCAGTCACACCAGCTCAGATTCTATAACACGTCTTGAATCAGAACGTCATTAGGGGGAAGTGCTGCAGTCACTTACCATAGGTTGTCACTCCCAAACCCTGTTTCAGGGTAGTGATGGAGGACAGACCCCAGCTTCAATGGCCATGGCCACACTTCTTCTGTGCGCACCTCTACATCTTTATTCACCCTACCACAGTCCTTACTTCAAGCATTACCACTTCTTCCCCTAAAAAAGAAATCAGGAAGTAATGATATTAGCAGGGTGAGTGACAGTAGTGTTGTCCCACAGTTACTGTCAACTCTCTAAAACAAAATGTCACCCGTGGGTGTCACTAATGTCACTCATCCTGCTTTTTTATTGCTCCCTGATGACAATTTGTTTGAGGGCTGTGACAAAAGCTGTGGGGCATTGTTGCCATTGCTGCTGTCTCTCGCCCTACTTCTATCAGCCCCCTGTGATGATTTTTCATTCAGTGAAAGAGACAATGGTGTCAGAGGCAGAGATTGTGGTGGTTGTGACCAAATATGATGGCAGCAGGTACAGAAGTGAGGTGGTGGCCAATGAAAATGCAGGTAGTGGGTCCAGAAATGTGGTGGTGGCTACTGAAGATGCAGAAGACAGGGACTGAAACTGCACTTACATGTCTATCACCTACCTGAAACAGGACATTAGTGCATTTTAGATTCAATGCATTTTTCATGTGTGTTTTATTTCAAGGTGCAAATTGTCTCTTCAGAGAGGAAGAGGACTAGAACTCTAGTGCCACCTATTGGAAGTAGCAATCCTAAAAGTCAATGTCGGCCTTTAACAAGCCTTATTACATGACTTAGGATAAAAGTCAAAACCAGAATCTCAATTTGCAGACACTGTGTTTGGGGTACTGCCCCTCGTCAGTGCAAATTGGTTTGGCTGTGACGCTTCTCAAGCCAGATCTCACACTTTGCACTGACGAGGGGCAGTACCCCGAAACACAGTGTCTGCAAATTGAGATTCTGGTTTTGACTTTTATCCTAAGTCATGTAATAAGGCTTGTTAAAGGGTCGACATTGACTTTTAGGATTGCTACTTCCAATAGGTGGCACTAGAGTTCTAGTCCTCTTCCTCTTTGAAGAGACAATTAGCATATTTCCCAGAGAAGCATTACGGCTTTAAGTCTCCTCATCTCGGCATGCTTAGCATGTCATTCTCCGCAAGGAGAAACAATACTTCTTGGATATTATTTCAAGGTGTTCCTCAGTAGTATTTCTCGTTCGCTGTGTTTTGGCACCATCTAATGGCGAAAGTGTACAATGACTTATAATTATTGTGTTTTGTAAGGATCTGAAATGTGAATTCGGTGTCCTTTTGGCCAGCTCCTAGTCACATGGTCAGTAGGAAGAGCTGTTTTCCAGACTTGTCCAGACAAGTTAAGAATTCTCTTTAGTCTTGGCCATGCCTTCAGAAAGAGCTTTCACTACAAGGTCTCCTGTAGTCCTAAGAGTCTGAGTTTCCTCTCTAACCTGTACAGACCTCATTCTAAAGTGTTTCTGTGCGGAGTCACCGCAAATTTCTTCATTCGCCTATAAGTACTTGTGCACATGCCATGACTCACTGTGGAACTAACCCTGGAGTACAGGTCTGTAACCTCTAATTGCTGTGCCTACCTCCTTCTGTAAACTACCAAGAGATGCTGTCCTGTGCTCTTAAAGCTCCAGACCCCAATCACATCTCAGCATAAGTGTGAACTGTATTTGCCATGGACTACCCACGAGAGACTGTTCTATATTTGTTCCAAGTTATAGTTCCCATTCCTACTGAAGTAAAAGCAACTGTTATCCCCGAGACCATTGTGTGTAATAATTCATTCGGTTGCAGACACCATGTGGGGCTGGATAGCAGGGACCGCTTGGCCTTGTCATTACACAGAAGCTGTGGAAAGTGACTGCAATGCTGCCGTCTGATGACAATCTGTTACAGGGGTGTGATAGAAGTAAAAGTGACTGTAGAGCCATGCTTCTGTGATGTTCCATTTGAGCCTTCCTTCAAATGAAACATTTTAGGAAGTAAAGAAAAAAAGACACATATAGGGAATGGCAAGATAGGAAAAATAGTATGGAATTGCAGATAAATAAAAATAAAAGGCATTATAGGCATTGGACAATCCCTTAGAGAATAAAGAAAAAATGTTTAATTGTACTTCAAATGAAGCATGACAGATGTCAGTAGCACTCCACTGATAAACTACACTGAGTCTGGTAGAGCTGCAAGAACCTCTCCTATCTCTTTTCCACTATCATTTAGATCTCTGTATTACTTTCAGACTACTACACATCTTAACTGCTACATTTATACAACATATTACTGTATGGAGGAATTGACTAATGTTTTAGGGCTTTCTCTTATTTTTATAACTGATTTGTGAGCTCTGATGTACTCTTACTATTCTAAAATCACCCTAAAATGGCCGATGCATTCAATGCCTAGGCTTTTATTTGGACTATGATAGTTCCTTCTAAATGGCTGTGCTGTACCATGTGATGTGATAGCTGCAAGGCATGGTGAAGCTTACACAGTTAAGGTCATGTCAGCCATCTGTGATTGTTGCTATTTTTTGAGAGGACATTTTTTTTCACAAGAATCGAATCACAAATTGTTTGAACTTGATGGGATCTGCAATTTTCATAAAATTCTAATTCAAATCTGCATGGAATTGATTTGATCATCTCTAGTGAGTAGGATTTATTTGATTCTACAACTTTTTAACATATCTTTTTTATTTCATTTTTAAATGTTTGGAAAACATTTTAAACCAGATAACTCATTTAAAACATTTTAAGTTCAAATGTAATATGTTCTTTTGAAAACAAGGTCAATAGTTTATCTGTAAGAATCTAACTGAAAGGTAGTAGGTTCAGAATAGAGACTGCTAACATGGAAGGAACCCCAGAAAAATATATATAATATAATAAAATCTAACTTTTATTGAAGATAATTAAAAAAGAGACTAACAACAATAATAAAAAGACAAACACCATATGCAAAGATGCACTCTAGGTCAACCCTGTAAGATATTTCCTAGCCTTTATCCCTACCTCTCAGCGGAGGTTGGCACACTACAATTGTAAACATATTAAAAGCAGAGTAGGCAAAATAAATTAAACCATAACCTTTAACCCCTTCACCCCCAAGGGTGGTTTGCACGTTCATGACCGGGCCAATTTTTACAATTCTGACCACTGTACCTTTATAAGGTCATAACTCTGGAATGCTTCCATGGATCCCGGTGATTCTGACATTGTTTTCTCGGGATATATTGTACTTCATGTTAGTGGTAAAATTTCATTCAAATAACTTGCGTTTATTTGTGAGAAAAATGGAAATTTGGCGAAAATTTTGAAAATTTCGCAATTTTCCAACTTTGAATTTTTATGCCCTTAAATCACAGAGATACGCACACAAAAAAACTTGATAACTAACATTTCCCACATGTTTACTTTACATCAGCACAATTTTGGAACCAAAATTTCTTTTTGCTAGGAAGTTATAAGGGTTAAAAGTTGACCAGCGATTTCTCATTTTTACAACACCATTTTATTTTTAGGACCACATCACATTTGAAGCCACTTTGAGGGGTCTATATGATAGAAAATACCCAAAAGTGACACCATTCTAAAAACTGCAGCCCTTAAGGTGCTCAAAACCACATTCAAGAAGTTTATTAACCCTTTAGGTGCGTCACAGGAATTTTTTTGAATATTTAAAAAAAAATGAACATTTAACTTTTTTTCACAAAAAAAATACTTTAGGTTCAATTTTTTTTATTTTACCAAGGGTAACAGGAGAAATTGGACTGCAAAAGTTATTGTGCAATTTGTCCTGAGTACACTGATACCTGATATGTGGGGGGGAACGACTGTTTCGGCGCATGGCAGAGCTCAGAATGGAAGGCGCACCATTTGACTTTTTCAATGCAAAATTGGCTGGAATTCAGATCGGACGCCATGTCACGTTTGGAGAGTCCCTGATGTACCTAAACAGTGGAAACCCCCTACAAGTGACCCCATTTTGGAAACTAAACCCCCCAAGGAACTTATCTAGATATGTGGTGAGAACTTTGAACCCCCAAGGGCTTCACAGAAGTTTATAACATAAAGCCGTACAATTAAAAAATCATATTTTTTCCACAAAAATGATCTTTTCACCCTCAATTCTTATTTTTCCAAGGGTACCAGGACCCTAAAAGTTATTGTGCAATTTGTCCTGAGTACGCTGATACCCCACATGTGGGGGTAAACCACTATTTGGGCGCATGGCAGAGCTCGGAAGGGAAGCAGCGCCGTTTGACGTTTTTGGCTGGAATTGAGATCGGACACCATGTCGTGATTGGAAAACCACTGATGTACCAAAACAGTGGAAACCCCCCACAAATGACACCATTTTGGAAACTAGACCCCCTAAGGAACTTATCTAGATGTGTGGTGAGAACTTTGAACCCCCAAGGGCTTCACAGAAGCTTATAACATAAAGCCGTACAATTAAAAAATCATATTTTTTCCACAAAAATGATCTTTTCACCCTCAATTCTTATTTTTCCAAGGGTACCAGGACCCTAAAAGTTATTGTGCAATTTGTCCTGAGTACGCTGATACCCCACATGTGGGGGTAAACCACTATTTGGGCGCATGGCAGAGCTCGGAAGGGAAGCAGCGCCATTTGACGTTTTTGGCTGGAATTGAGATCGGACACCATGTCGCGATTGGAAAACCCCTGATGTACCTAACCAGTAGAAACCCCCCACAAATGACACCATTTTGTAAACTAGACCCCCCAAGGAACTTATCTAGATGTGTGGTGAGCACTTTGAACCCCCCAATGCTTCACAGAAGTTTATAACGCCTGGGTGTGAAAATAAAAGATTCGTATTTTTTCCACAAACATGATATTTTAGTCACCATTTTTTATTTTCCCAAGGGTACCAGGAGAAATTGGACCCCAAAAGTTGTTGTCCAATTTGTCCTGAGTATGCTGATACCCCATATGTGGGAGAAAACTACTGTATAGGCACACGTCGGGGATCGGAAGTGAAGTAGTGACGTTTTGGAATGCAGACTTTGATGGAATGGTCTGCGGTTGTCATGTTGCCTTTGGAGAGCCCCTAATGTACCTAAACAGTGGAAACCCCCCACAAATGACCCCATTTTGAAAACTAGACCCCCCAAGGAACTTATCTAGATGTGTGGTGAGCACTTTGAACCCCCCAGTGCTTCACAGAAGTTTATAACCCCCGGGCGTGAAAATAAAAAATTCGTATTTTTTCCACAAACATGATCTTTTAGTCACCATTTTTTTATTTTCCCAAGGGTACCAGGAGAAATTGGACCCCAAAAGTTGTTGTCAATTTGTCCTGAGTATGCTGATACACCATATGTGGGAGAAAACTACTGTATGGGCACACGTCGGGGCTCGGAAGGGAAGTAGTGACGTTTTGGAATGCAGACTTTCATGGAATGGTCTGCGGGTGTCATGTTGCCTTTGGAGAGCCCCTAATGTACCTAAACAGTGGAAACGCCCCACAAGTGACCCCATTTTGAAAACTAGACCCCCTAAGGAACTTATCTAGATGTGAGGTGAGCACTTTGAACCCCCAAGGGCTTCACAGAAGTTTATAATGCCAGGGCATGAAAGTAAAAAAAGCGTATTTTTTCCACAAACATGATCAATTAGTCCCCAATTTTTTTATTTTCCCAAGGGTAACAGGAGAAATCGAACCCCAAAAGTTGTTGTCCAATTTGTCTTGAGTACGCTGACGCCCCATATGTGGGAGAAAACTACTGTATGGACACACGTCGGGGCTCGAAAGGGAAGTAGTCACGTTTTGAAATGCAGACTTTGAGGGAATGTTCTGCGGGTGTCATGTTGCCTTTGGAGAGCCCCTAATGTACCTAAACAGTGGAAACCCCCCACAAATGACCCCATTTTGGAAACAAGACCCTCTAAGGAACTTATCTAGATGTGTGGTGAGCACTTTGAACCCCCAAGGGCTTCACAGAAGTTTATAATGCCCGGGCATGAAAATAAAAAAATCGTGTTTTTTCCACAAACATGATCAATTAGTCCCTAATTTTTTCATTTTCCCAAGGGTAACAGGAGAAATTGGACACCAAAAGTTGTTGTCCAATTTGTCATGAGTACGCTGACACCCTATATGTGGGAGAAAACTACTGTATGGATACATGTCGGGGCTCGGAAGGGAAGCAGTGACGTTTTGGAATGCAGACTTTGATGGAATGGTCTGCGGGTGTCATGTGCGTTTGGAGAGCCCCTGATGTACCTAAACTATTGAAACTCCCCACAAGTGACCCCATTTTGGACACTAGACCCCCCACGGAACTTATCTAGATGTGTCATGAGCACTATGAACCCCCAAGTGCTTCACAGAAGTTTATAACGCTCGGACGTGAAAATAAAAAAAATCATTTTTTTCCACAAAAATGATATTTTTGCCCCCAATTTTTTATTTTCCTAAGGGTAACAGGAGAAATTGGACCGCAAAAATTGTTTTGCAATTTGTCCTGAGTAGGCTGATACCCTACATGTGGGGGTAAAACACTGTTTGGGCGCATGGCAGAGCTTGGAAGGGAAGGAGCACCATTTGACTTTTTCAACTCAGAATTGGCTGGAATTGAGATCAGACGCCATGTTGCATTTGGAGAGCCCCTGATGTGCCCAAACAGTGGAAACCCCCAATTCTAACTCCAATCCGAACCCCAACACACCCCTAACCCTAATCTCAGCCCTAACCCTAACCCTAGCCCTAACTCTAGCCCTAACCCTAACCCTAACCCTAGCCCTAACCCTAACCCTAACCCAAGCCCTAACCCTAACCCTAGCCCTAACCCTAACCCTAATGGAAAAATGGAAATAAATACATTTTTTTATTTTATTATTATTCCCTAAGGGGGTGATAACGGGGGGTTTGATTTACTATTTATGGCGGTTTTTATATTTGGCAGCTGTCGCACGCTAAAAGACGCCTTTTATTGTAAAAATAGTTTTTGCATCACCACATATTGAGAGCTATAATTTTTCCGTATTTTGACCCACCAAGTCATGTGAGGTCTTATTTTTTGCGGGACGAGTTGACGTTTTTATTGGTACCATTTTCGGGCACGTGACATTTTTTGATCGCTTTTTATACCGATTTTTGGGACGCAGAATAAACAAAAACCAGCATTTCATGAATTTCTTTTGGGGGGGTGCGTTTACACCATTCCGCGTGCGGTAACATTGATAAAGCGGTTTTATTCTTCAGATCAGTACGGTTACAGCGATACCTCATTTAGGTTGTTTTTTTATGTTTTGTCGGTTTTATGCAATGAAAACTATTTTATATAAAAAATAATTATTTTTGCATCGCTTTATTCTGCGAGCTATAACTTTTTTATTTTTTTGCTGATGATGCTTTGTGGTGGCTCTTTTTTTGCGGGACAAGATGACGTTTTCAGCGGTACCACGGATATTTATATGCGTCTTTTTGATCGCGCGTTATTACACTTTTTGTTTGGCAGTTTGATAATAAATCATTATTTTTTGCTTCGTTTTTTATTTTTATTTTTTAAGGGGTTCGCTAAAGGGGTTAACTAATGGGACAGTTTTATAGGGCGGGTCGCTATGGACGTGGCGATACCTAATATGTGTACTTTTATTGTTTTTTTTTTTTATTTCCAATAAATGGATTTATTTGTGGGAATATTTTTTTTTTTTCTAATTTATTTGGCGATTTTTTTAAATTATTTTAACACTTTTTTTTTTTTTTTTACTTTATTAAATAGTCCCAGGTGGGACTTCACTGTCCTGTGACAGATCGCTGATCTGTCACATCACAGATCACTGTGACAGATCAGCGATCTGTCACAGGCAGTGCAGAAGGCTTCCTCATTCCTGCGCTTTGCAGGCACTGAGGAAGCCAGCTTCCTGCAGGCCCCCGAAGGCCCCCGTCACCATCTTGGATTCGGGGGCCTGCAGGAAAGGAGCCCCCCGCAGCAGCGCTGCACATTGCGCTGCCGTGGGGGGTCAGGGAAGCACGGAAAGGGCCCCCTCCCTGCCGATGCTTCCCTTTAGCCCCGGTACACCGCGATCATGTTTGATCGCGGTGTGCAAGGGGTTAACGTGTCGGGTGTGGTCCGTGACCGCCCCTGACACATTGTGCCGGGTGTCAGCTGTGATAATCAGCTGACACCCGGCCGCGATCAGCGGCGCTCACCACGTAGGCGCCGCTGATCGCGGTAGACGTACTATCCCGTCCATGGGCATAGGGGCCCGGGTCCCATGGACGGGATAGTGCGTCTGATGTCAGGAAGGGGTTAATGAGAATACCCTAAACATGCCATAGGCCACAATGTATAATAGACATTCTAACATGAAGTAACATCTATGTACTGGGATGATGGAAGTTCTACTTTGGTGAGATCATACCAGTTTTTTTATCTTGAGCACAGTTGGTTTTGAGCACTTGCACCTTATGGTTTTTGTTTAGCTGTCTATTATGCATTATGGCCTATGGCCCTTTTAGGGTATTATCATTAAAGGTTATGTTTTAATATATTTTGCCTACTCTGCTGTTAATATTGGTCTCTTATTGAGAAGGCACTGAGGGTCAGTTCACATTCTGATGCACAGGTTGCTGTATAATATAACACCCTACAACTGTAACCACGCAAATGGCACTCCTGCTCCTCGGTGGCTGTCCCTGTATGCAGTATTCACATTGTCAGAATTAACCAGAGGCATCCAGAAGACACCTATGGGAAAGACCAAAACCTCACATATATGCATAAGCAGGTGCTAAACATTGATAATATTGACCTAACTTCATAATGATACAATATAGGGAAATAGAATCAATATTCTAGTGTGTGGAGATAAATGGGAAAACATAAAAAGGTACTTATCAAATATGTTAAAGCTTTAGACCTCAACACGTTTCACCAATATAAGGCTCATCAGGAGGTAATATGAATTGATGCTGCATCAATAGTTTATCTGAACATATTATATTAGTGTACTGTAGACTGGAGCTGCTATGTTCTATAAAACTATTGGAATGACCAAGTACTTTCAGTTTATCGTTGGAACAGAATGAAAAAGAAAGCATGGGAATGGTAGCGCATATTCTAAATGGACAGGGTAAAGTTCTATACTTTGTCCTATAGCAGGAAACAGATGTTATGTTTTGTAAGTTAGACTTGCCAGTAATAAAGAGAAAATAATCTTCAAAGCATTCTTCTTGTTGTCCTCACTCCCATCATTGGATTTAGTCTGGACTATGCCATGAAACTTTCCACTTAACTTTGAATTATAGGACACTTGTTAGCAATTATAGCCTGTGGGTAAAGTTGATTTTAAAACTTCTTGATTAATTGATAAGGGCAAAAGTTTAATTAAGAAATTCAACTGTGATTTTGTCCCAGGTCATTTGCTTACAGCATTAAGAAAACAACTTCGTCTCAACTGAAATAAGAATTTTTGTCTGTTTTATAATTTAGTAATAAGGAACATCATTTTTATCTCTATGCTGTGAAAATTTAAAAGGAAAAGTAACAACATTGACATTAAGAAGAATTCCTTAGATACTACTAGTTCTAGAATGAAAAATTAGTATTTTCCAAACATAAATCAGTCCCTGAAATGTACTTTTCCATAGCAATTTCACCTTTCTATTTTGTGCTTAGATGATTAAGTTACATCATAAAGGAAAATTAAGGAATGATTTAGTTATATGTGAATTATAGATTTTAGTTTTCACAACTGCTTTTATTTAGTTTGTTTGATCATGAAACAGCCAATTCTCTTCTTTAGACAAAAATTATTGGAAATTTCAAAAAACAATTCTGACAGCCATTAGAGATGATTCAAACTTTTTACAATTCAAATTAACCAGCACCACTGATTTTTTTTTCAAATTGATTCAATGCTAATCGATTTGCCGCAAGTACGGCATACTGTCAGGACTATGAATATTTTTGCTTACCTTTTGGGCATGCCTGCCCTTTTCCAAGATGGAGTCTTTTGTTTCATGTGCCCCTTGTCTTCCTGCCTTATTACTCCACCCCATACTCTAGTCTGTGCTTGAGTATTCTGCCTGTGTTCTGTTCCTGGTGGTTCCCTGGCTTTCCAGCTGCTCCTGAAACCCTGTGTGAATATCCTGCTCCTCGCTCTCTGAGTTCTGCTGTATTCGTCTGTGCCAGTGTTCCTCCTGTTCCTAAATACTTGTTCTGCTTCCTCAGTGCTACTGACCTTCACCTGCAACATGTAAGCTGGCTGCTGCTCTGGTTCTGCCTTCGTTTAATTAGCTGCAAAGCTCAGGACTACTCTGCTTAATCTGAGACTTCCTACCCAGGCCTCCCTGGATAATCTAACACCTTGTTTGGACTTGCTTATCCATGCATGGACTAGACACGGACTTACTTGTTTCCAGCATTCTCAAGTGTAAACTGCACTTCACATACTGTTTTGCTGATTGCATGTCTCTCTGAGGTTTCCCTCAGACTTGTTAAGTAGTTATTCTAAGTGTTATGGACTTGAGTTTTCTCTGCACTTGTTTGAAGCACCGTGTGTTTATAATATAAACTTTTTCACCTACAAACTGTGTTCTGTAGTGTCTTGCTCCACGCAAAAAGACTCCTGAGTTCTCCAGTATAATTATTACACATAGACTTTTACTCATTTCTTTTTCACTCCCCTTCTTCCCATAGCTATAACTTTTTTCTTTTTATGTCCATATAGTCGAATAATGGCTTGTTTGTTAATAATTAACAGATTAACAGTGGGATTTAACAGGTTAACAGCCACAGGTGGTTAAAGGCACTTAATGCAAGGAAAGATGCCAACTCAGTGTTGGAGACAACATCAAAGGCAAGGACATTACCTTTGATGTAAAGGTATTTGACAGCATGTAAATGGGCCTTGTAGCTGCACCCTAATATTAGGCCTAAAGATTTTTATATGGAAATCTGGCCTTCTGATTTGCCACTGAAACACAGTTTTAGCACAAATGATTTGGAATATCTAATTGGGCCCCATGGCTGCACCACTATTTTAAGCATAACTATTTTTAAGTGGAAATCTGGCCTTTTGATTTGTCTCTGAAAAGCAGTTTTATTGAAAAAGATTTGAGTAATTAATTGGGCCTTATGGCTGTACCCCAATATTAGACCTAACAATTGTAAAGGGGAAATCTGTCCTCCTGATTTGCCACTGAAACACAGTTTTGTCACAAATGATTTGGAGTAGCTGTATGGGTCTCGTGGCTGCAAATCAATATCAGGCCTAAGGATTTTTAAGTGGAAATCTGTCCTTCTGATTTGCAACTGAAACACAATTTTAGCACAAACGATTTGGAGTAGATAAATGGGGCTTGTGGCTGCACCCCAATATTAGGCCTAATGATTTTTATATGGAAATCTGGCCTTCTGATTTACCACTGAAATACAGTTTTAGCACAAACGATTTGGAGTAGCAAATGGGGCTTCAGAGACTGCCACAATCTACTTCGATGCTGGAAGATGGATTTCACACAGGATAGGATCCTATCTATTTAACTGACAAGTTCATTTTCAGCACCAGCCCAGGCGCAGGAGTGACCTCTCTGCATTGTGACACTGGGCAAATGGCGCCAGCAAAACAAGATGTCCGCTTTTTCTATGGCCAGGGTCATGTGAATTTTGCAGCCAGTCACAGACGACCTTGTATCATGACGTTGTGGATGGTATTTGTGACCTGATTGGTTGCCGCAATAAAAACACATAAAGTTAAGGGGAAAAAAAGCATGCACCACTCCTGTAATCTCGTCACACGCTCCTCTAACCTCTCCACACCCCCTCCCCTCATTTAACATGTCCCCCCGTCAACCTCACTCATCATACAGCAACACTATCCTAGCCAAAGCACAGAAATAAAAAAACATTAGTAGAAATGTGATGATTTGCCAAACTGTGATCGAATTTTGCCAACTTTGAGTAAAAAAAGCGAACACGAATCCGAATGTGCTATGTTCGTGCCGAATTTGAGATCGCGAATGTTTTATGAACACTTTCATCTCTAGTAATTTCTTCATTTTCTGCCATGGGACTGCTAGTGCAAATATGTGAGAACTCTGGTTTTTCTATACACATTGATATTTTACCAATGTCAATCTTGTAGGAAGTGTAAATTGTATTTTGTGATTTTTGAAATCTTTCTAACTTTACTCAATGATATATCAGTATAGACGAGAGATGCTAATTACATTTACATATAGTAATGCTCCTAGTATTCACCCCTTCCAACTGGAATTGCAAATAGATTTGAACTACTGTTGTTACAAAAATAATTTCTGATAATAAACTTTAACATTTTTTAAAAATATACTATTATTTCATGCAAAGCTTAACAAAAATCAACTTAATATTAAAGGAAAATGATTCATGGGTTCATTGACTGCAGATGTGCCTCTCGAAAGGACTCAAATTGTAGCCAGAATTGTTGATTTGAAATAAAAAAAAGTTTTGTACACTTGAAAAAACAATTTTAAGTTTAGCAGTCATTTTATTATTCCCCAGAAAGTTGTTTTTCGGCATGCTGTATAGTAAGACAAAAAGTCTCTTGTACAGCAATAAACTATATTACAAAAAAAAAGAAATTGAAACAATTCTGCCAAGAAAGTTCCAAAACTGGGATAATTGCCATATAAACCAGGGCCGATATTCTTAAAATGTCCCTCACTTATTAAGCTACTTTCATGGATTTCTTGCATTGTTTTATACAGATGAACTGGAAGTGTACTACATGGTTTAGGCCCTGGATACTAATGGTAACGTTTCTTTTACAAGCCTATAATGAGAGCACGGCACTCAGGAATAGTTTGGTTGTTGGTGCTCAAGTCGGGTATCCAACCCATCAATCAAAAATGACAAAAATCTTGGCACTCAATATGTGAAATATTCAGTCACTTTTATTTTGTGCATCCAGACAGAAAGGTTTAAACGTTTTCGGTCCAGCATAGGACCTTCATTAGAAAAATCTTGTTTACTGAAATAAATAAATCCTTGCAATGGTAGCCAAAAGAAGGACAAAGTAGAGAGTCTGGATGGCCAGTGAAAATGTTAAATGGCTGGCGTCTGGAAAGCGTATGTGGACTGAGCCATCCAAAATTAGAACAGGCAGCTGTACAGCGTAGGGCTTCAGAAAAAGGACCTCCAGGGTCACTAAAATAAGGAGTGAAGATAGCGCTGATAGCAGTGGGTATACAACCTCTACAATTGAATTGCGCTGGTGAAGCCCTGGTCCATGGTCTGGCTGCGCTGTGTGGAACAAACATACACTTTTACAAACATACACTTTAGTTAGATAGAGCTAAAACCTACCCTGACATCTTTTTATTTTTGCATACCCTGCATTTTACTGGGCAGTATGACTGAGTGGTTAGCATTGTAACCTTGAAGAGCTGCTATCCTGGGTTCAAATCCCGCCAAGTACAACCTCTGTACGGAGTGCACGTATGTAGAGAGAAAACTGAGCAAAGCTCCAAAAAAAGAGACTATAAGTCCAGAGGAAAGTCAAAAAGTTTTTTTTATTTTAATTAAGACACATCCAGATACAAATAGGGGGAGTGAGCAATAAAGTCCGAAACCGCACACCGCATGGATAAAAAAAGGATTGTTGTACAACCAGAACCTATGCAGTAACAAGACATACATAAAGTTACTAAATTGTCACAAAGTGCATATGGTGCATGGCAATGTATGGCAATTAAGAATGGACCGCCAAACAGTATATATGTGTTACGGCGGCGGAACACGCTTAAAAAAATATAAATAAACGTGTTCGCCGCCCGGGGTCCACCGTGCGGCAGGTGATATAACCGCTGCTAGAGAGGCAGAGCACTATGGCGGTAATGTGCACGGGGTTAACTGCACCCTAAGTGCACAGAAGCGAGCTCTGTTATGCTCACAGAGCTGCAGACAAAAGAATAAAGTAATACGCTAAGTCTGTTCGGGGACACAGACTAACAGCGAAACTGTCACGGTATAAATAGTCACAGAAGTAGCCTTAGGCAGCAGGACTACTCCCTCTAGACCTACCGTGAAATCAGACAGTAGGCATCGCAAATGCAGATGCGGAAAAACTGCAATCGCAGCGCGGTGTGAACGGAGCCACAGAGAAGACACCGCAATCTCGCTGGCGCGATGCAGGACGCTAGCTGCTGAGAACGTATAGCTGGAGCGCGCTGACGCTAGCGCTGCTACTGGTGGCTGCCCAATCACTCACACAATCATAATATCAGAGGGAAGGGGTTTCATAATAAGTCAGTCACCAGTCCAAGCATCCATCACCATACATACAGCAGCAGTATGAAAATACTAGCGCATGGCATAGCGGCCATGTGCACTTTTTATAGCGTACGGGACCAGCCAGAAATCTCCAGAGCCCTGAGCTAAGCCAATGGAATCAGGAGCAGGACCTGAGCACCTGACTCCTGAACTCTAATGGGAGCTCATTCCAGGAGCATGCTCAGAAGCTGGATGAAATGACTTAGCCTCTGGAGACAAATGTGAGGATCTGGATCTCTGCATAAGTATGGCAGGACACAGATTCCTAACATTACCCCCCTCCTAAGGCCCCCTCCTCCCAGAGACACCTGGAAGGCATCAGAGGAACCAAGGTCACCAGGTTTCAAGAGAGACACTTGGGAGATAGTAGGAGCGGGAGTGACAGAGGCACACTACTGCGTGTCAGCAGATGTCGCCACCCTCTGCCTAGGAGGTTTAGGATGGGCACATAAGGTGCAAGCCTGAATAAATTTTTTAATGTCCCGAGCTCTTTGGGGCCACCAATACGCATCAGCCAACAGTTTTAAAACCTGCATATAGCCCCCCCGATGGTGGTGCATGTTAGACGCATGCGCCCAGGCGAGCACCTGAGCCCGGAGATGAGGAGGGACAAGGGTCTCGATAGCCGGTTCAGGCTCCAACCTTTGCAGGGGACCGGCTTCCAGAGAAAGCGCACAGACATGGTGACAACCGCAGATGGATTCCTGGTTAGAGTCTGTATTAAAGTTGGTGCAAGACACCTCCATGGGCTCAGGAGGTAGAACCTCCGGCTCGTCTAGCTCAAGGGGTACAAAAAATTTGGGAGCTGAAACGGATTTGCGCTTGGAGTGAGCCCGCTCCATACCGCGCTCCGAGAAACGGAGATCGATATGAGAGGAGACTGAGATTAGCTCTTCCAAGCTAGTGGGGATCTCTCTGGTAGAGAGAGCATCCTTCACATGCTCCGCTAGACCCCGCCAAAAAACGGGGATTAGGGCCTTGTCGGACCATTCCAACTCGGACGCGGACGGCATACTGGCTAACTGAGAGTGACCCCTGAGTAAGGGCAAGTAGCTGCAGGGATGTATCATGCGTGACCCGAGGACCGAGAAAAACTTGCCTGATGGCAGTTAGCAAGTTAGCCGCGGATCGAATCTCGGGGTCACCATGCTCCCACAGAGGCGTAGCCCATTCCAGCGACTTGCCCGACAGTAGGGAGATAACAAAAGCCACCTTAGCCCGCTCCGTAGGGAATTGCGCAGCCAGTAGCTCTAGGTGTATCGAGCACTGGCTGATAAAACCCCTACAGGAGGCGCCATCCCCAGCATATTTATCGGGCAACGGGAGGCGGGTAACTGTCGGCGCAAGGGCGGACATGGACATACGCCCTACCGCGTCCGTAAGTGCCTGGACGGCAGCATCTGTAGCCTGCGCAACTGCGAGAGACCTCTCAAGGGTAGCAAGACGAGCCTCAAGCTGACGCACAAGCTGTAACAGCTGCTGCTGATCTGTCATCTCTAGCCAGACCCTGGCGCTAGTATTATGTTACGGCGGCGGAACACGCTTAAAAAAATATAAATAAACGTGTTCGCCGCCCGGGGTCCACCGTGCGGCAGGTGATATAATCGCTGCTAGAGAGGCAGAGCACTATGGCGGTAATGTGCACGGGGTTAACTGCACCCTAAGTGCACAGAAGCAAGCTCTGTTATGCTCACAGAGCTGCAGACAAAAGAATAAAGTAATACGCTAAGTCTGTTCGGGGACACAGACTAACAGCGAAACTGTCACGGTATAAATAGTCACAGAAGTAGCCTTAGGCAGCAGGACTACTCCCTCTAGACCTACCGTGAAATCAGACAGGAGGCGTCGCAACCGCAGAGGCGGAAAAACTGCAATCGCAGCGCGGTGTGAACGGAGCCACAGAGAAGATACCGCAATCTCGCTGGCACGATGCAGGATGCTAGCTGCTGAGAACATATAGCTGGAGCGCACTGACGCTAGCGCTGCTACTGGCGGCTGCCCAATCACTCACACAATCGTAATATCAGAGGGAAGGGGTTTCATAATAAGTCAGTCACCAGTCCAAGCATGCATCACCATACATACAGCAGCAGTATGAAAATACTAGCGCATGGCATAGCGGCCATGCGCACTTTTTATAGCGTACGGGACCAGCCAGAAATCTCCAGAGCCCTGAGCTAAGCCAATGGAATCAGGAGCAGGATCTGAGCACCTGACTCCTGAACTCCAATGGGAGCTCATTCCAGGAGCATGCTCAGAAGCTGGATGAAAGGACTTAGCCTCTGGAGACAAAGGTGAGGATCTGGATCTCTGCATAAGTATCGCAGGACACAGATTCCTAACAATATGTATATATATATATATATATATCTCTTTATACCAGCTCCATCCATCAAGTAAACAGCTAAATACACAGATCATTATCAAATAGCAGGTGACCATTCACCATGGTTAGACAGATATATGACGCCTAAGAAGCATAGTAATAAGAGAGTAAGCATAAATTACCTAATGAAATGGCGGGCAGAGGTTCCAGCAGTCAGCAATCCACCCCAACGATCGTTTCGGAGGGTTACTCCTTCATCAGGGGGCGTGATAAGTGAGGGGAGCATCTGTGCTTAAATACCGGCAATGTTTTTATTTATTTTTTATTTATTTATTGGAGTGCACGTATGTAATAGGTTTCCTACAGTGCTGAATATGTCTGAAAAGAGCTGTGAAATAAATGGGGCTAAATAAATGAGTAAAAAATAAATAATGTATCCTACTTAGGGGATTGGAAATCCTATCTGGAAACAGCATTTTGGCACTTGCCTAATTTCTGAATAGCTACTTCTTTTCTTCTAAGGGCTATGTAATCTGCACACATTTACAGAATTTGGTGTGCAATTTACTTGGCATGGCAATGTTTGGGTACCCCAGGTTAAAATTACTGTTATTGTGAACATTGTGAACAGTTTAGCAAGTTGAAGAAGAAATGATCTCTAAAAGGCCTAAAGATAAAGATGGCACATTCCCTTTGTATTTTAGACAAAAAAAATGAAAAGAAAAGGGGGAGACAGGACGCTTCCAATGTGTAGGTCTGTATGGAAAGTAGATGAGTGCACAGCAAGTGTTAGGCTCACCTGATAGGGTTGTGAGAGTCACAACACCTATAATCGCATAAAACAGCTGCAGCAGTCTGCACGAGGTCCAAAGACTTGGTACAAAGAGAAGGCTGGTAGTGCAATAAGAGACTGCGCTGCTGTGGTAGAATTCAAGGTATCTTTATTGCCAACGCGTTTCCTGAGCCAGTCCCAGCTCACTTCATCAGGGCATGTTACAGAAGATCATTTCAGAGGTATATATACACACAAAAAAAAAAAAAGGGGGAGGAGCCAAGAATAGTGAGCATGGATACATATACATGAATCATACAGAACAATAAAACTTTATTAGAACCATATTAAAAATGATGTTTAAAATGCCATAAAAAGAGTGTTGGTATAAAAAATGTAATTAAAACATAAAAAGACATTGGGGGGGATCATGAGGTAAAAGATTAAAAAATAGCTCTTGAGTCCTGGGGTGGATTAGAACTTGCCTCAGAGGATATAACTCATGGTATTAGTCCACTATGCTACATGTGAAACTGGAAAGTAAGGAGAAAATGGTTAAAATCATGTGTAAATAGCTAAAACTAGTCTCAAATATTTTTTTTCTAGGTGGAGAAAAGAAAAGAACAACAAGAAGAAACTCCCTGGAATAGGTGATTATAAAAATGGTTAAAAATTAAGTGTTAAGACTTAATAAAAATAAAAATAAATTAAAAAAAAATATATATATATATAAAAAATGTAAAAAAAAAATTTTTTGAAAAAAAAAAAAAATGCATAAAATTTTTTTTTTATTTAAAAACGAAGATGATGATATAAGGGAATTAAAACACAGGGTCAAAATAAAGTCAATAAAAAACATCATTGATGATATTAAGACCATTGGGCTCAATGGATTTGAGTTTGTAGATCCAAAAAACTTCCTTTCTGCATAGTGATTGAAACCTATTGGGGATGTGGTCTGGTATGTGATCAATGGGATAAATGGTGGCTTTACTGAAATCTTTACTGAAATCTGGAATGTGTGGTGTCAAAGTGTCGTGAAAGTCCATGTTTTTGGAAGCCTATTTTGATATTGTGACGGTGTGAATTCATGCGACAATGTAGTGCTTGTGTAGTGCGACCTACATACAATCTGGGACAAGGACAGGAAATGACATATATTACATGAGAGGAATGACAAGTGAGGTGGAATTTGAGGGGAAATTTTTCAAGTGCAATGGGGTGGACAAACACAGACGTGCAGTGTGAAATGGTATGACAGCAAACACAATTAGGACGGTGACACTTATAAATCCCTGGTGATGAAATTGTATGGATAGTAGGCTTCTGGGGTAGAAGTCTACTTGGAGCCAGAATATTCTTTAATGACCTGGCCTTTCGGAAGGTGATAGCAGGTTTGTCTGGAAGGACCCCATTAAGTATCAGGTCCTTCTTAATGATGGGCCATAAATTATTTAGAACATCTCTTATCCTGTTCTGTTGTGAACTGAATGTTGTAATAAAATTTGTTCTAAAGCGTTCAGCATCATCTTTCTTTTGTTTAGTCAGAGATTTGCTGAGGAGAATATTCTGGTTAAAATTTTTAAAAACATTATCACATGTAGAACTAATGAGTTTTTTGGGATACCTCTGAGCAAGAAACCTTTCCCTCAGGACCTCGGATTGTGTGTTAAAATCCTCATCATTAGTGCAGTTCTTTCTTATCCTTTGGAACTGATTGTGAGGAATATTAAAAAGTCATTTTTTGTAGTGTCCACTAGGGTGACCGGATCTCATATTGGGGGGAAAAAAATGTCGGAATCTTGTTCGTCTGGACCCCACAAAACGATTCCCCTTTCCAGATATTGAGATAGACAAAATTTGAGCTCGATCAAACGACGTTAACCCGTGCCGCTCGTTGCTCAAAGTTTGAAAAAATCCAAATTTTTGGCCAAAAAGCTGACATATGGAGCCATAACTCCAGAATGGTAAATAATAAAAACACGCTTAATATCTCAAAAGAAAGCTAATGTTGTTCTTCAAAATTTATATGTTACACACAGGGTGCATGTAATTTCTATTTTAGGGATGGTGATTTTACTTCAGCGTACAACCGACCTTTTATTTATTCAGTTTAGTTTCTAAAGTGCCTTTGAGCTGGTTAGATCGAACAATTATCCAGTGAAGATATTTTAACGTTTTTTTTAAATTTTCCAAGTGTGTGTTATTGTTTTTATAGCTATTATTATTTTTATTATTATTATTATTATTATTTATTGTTATAGCGCCATTTATTACATGGCGCTTTACATGTAAGGAGGGGTATACATAATAAAAGTACAATAATCTTAAACAATACAAGTCATAACTGGTACAGGAGGAGAGAGGACCCTGCCCGCGAGGGCTCACAATCTACAAGATGTGGGTGATAATACAGTAGGCGAGGGTAGAGCTGGTCGTGCAGCGGTTTGGTCGATCGGTGGTTACTGCAGGTTATAGGCTTGTCGGAAGAGGTGGGTCTTCAGGCTCTTTTTGAAGGTTTCGATGGTAGGTGAGAGTCTGATATGTTGTGGTAGAGAGTTCCAGAGTAGGGGTGATGCGCGATATTATAGTATTATTTTAAAAGATATTTGAAAATATTTTATTGAAATTAAAGTTTGTAATATATTTTGTTTCGTTTTTCTAGTTAACTGTTATTTACCTATTGGACTCTGAAATGGCATTCACATCAGGTGTACAAAGCCGGAACAAGGATAAATTATTTCTTGTGGGCTATCCCATTCACCAGATCACCGGTTGTAAACTACCCTCAAATCGTCAAGTCTTATGTGCTTTATTTTATAATTTACGTACTGTGAAATTAACTGTAAGAGAATCAGCAAAACTGACCATACGAGAAGTGTTCATTTTTTGGGGGAAAGCTCGAATCCCGACTAAACATGAGCAAGATGCAATTACTAAGCTGGAAAAACTTCACGCCGAGTGGAGAAGTCTTCAAAAAGACCGGAAGAAAACATCGGAAACGGCCAAGAACAAATTTAAAAAGTTTGTTGAAAAGTTGAATGATCTCTTTGATATTGCTCAACAAGATGCCTTGGCTCTGATGAAATTGGAAGAAGATAAGGCATTTCTCGTGAAACAGAGGCAGAAGGGCCACCCAAGTTCCATGGCTGGAGTAGATCTCAAGTTGTCTCGAGCTGAAGAAATCAAGGCGCAAAAGGAACTTGCAAAAATGAACCGACAAATCCAAGAAGAAACTTTTGATATTGGTGAGTTTATTTTATTATTATTATTATTATTCTAAAAAGTAGATAAACAAATAAGTAAATAGTTTCATTATAATTGAAAGAAAATTGTACATGAGAGCATCATTTGGCATCTTTATGATTGAGTTTATATTCTTAAAATAATACCTATTGATAATTAGAAGTAGGTAATTTAGTACCTATGTATTATTACTATTCTACTAAAACGACAAGTTTTTATAGTCTTTTTTTTCTCTTTCTTTTGTTGCTTCTTAGAGACGGATGATGAAGACAAGCTCGAAGAAGATACTGAAGAGGACAGCATCTACCAGGAACTTGAGAGCTTGGAGGAAATGGACATCCCTGAAGAAGCTGCAGAAGATCCAGGACCATCTGAGAGCAAGAGGATGAAAGTTTCATTTGCAAGGGGCGTTAAAGAGATTTTAAACATGAAATTATCCATTGTGTTAGATCGATGTAAGGTATCCAACAGAAATGCCACGAGAATTTTAATAGCTACTCTAGAAGCACTAAACCTTGACCCTCTTGAGTATAAAGTCTCGAAAACTTTATTACATTCTAGAAGGCAAATGTTCAGAGAACAATATACTAAAAAATGTTTAGATAAAGTATACATTCCTGAAAAAGAGCCCGTGGTTGTCCATTGGGATGGTAAACTTTTACTGGGTGTTTTAAAACATGAGCAATGTGAGCGAATAGCTATTGCTATTTCATATGGCGAAAAGGAACAGCTGCTGGGAGTTCCTGTAACAGCAAGCAGCTCTGGAGAAGAGCAAGCCGTAGCCGTATATGAATGCCTACAGGAATGGGGTCTTCCCAACACCGTCAAGGCGATGTGCTTCGACACTGCAGCATCGAACACGGGAAGACTCAAAGGAGCATGCGTCCTATTGGAGCAAATGTTAGGAAGAGAATTGCTACACCTAGCTTGCCGTCACCATATCTTGTAAATTGTGTTAAGAGGCGTATTCGACACAAAAATGGGATCAACCACTGGACCTCATCGAGACATTTTCAAAAGATTCCTCACTGCGTGGCCCAAGATAGACAAAGGAAAATACGACACAGGTATCAGTGACAATCTAATACAAAAGCAGCTAACTCCAGAAGTAATTGCAAATGTTACTGCTGAATTCGAGACCTATTTAACTGAGAGCCACCCCAGAGATGACTACAAGGAACTGTTGCAGTTGGTTCTCGTATTTGTTGGATCACTAGACGGCAATGTTGTGGGTTTTAGAACTCCAGGAGCCATTCATCACGCTAGGTGGATGGCAAAGGCTATTTACTGCTTAAAAATGTTCATTTTTCGTCGTCAATTTAAGATGTCTAAAGAAGAAGAAAGTTCTGTGTGTGCCATTTCTGTTTTCCTAGTTAAAATTTATTGTAAAGCTTGGATCAATGCTCCAAAAGCTCATCTTGCGCCAAAGCAAGATTTAGGTATTTTGCATAGTCTGTTAGACTATAAAGAATGTGACAACGACATTGCAGAAATAGCCCTGACCAAATTTTCGAACCATTTGTGGTATTTGAATGCAGAGTTGGTGGGATTATCGTTTTTTGATCCCACCATTACAGACGATGAAAAGTTGTTAATGGCTAATAAATTGCTCAGTAGCACAGATGAACCATCAGAGCATGCTAGGGTTGTAAATCCAAAAGTTAGGAAAGAAAAATTAAAAGAGGTAGTTGATGGAGGATTGGTAAATTTACTTACCAAAGAAACATTTACATTCTTTGACCGATTTAATATAAAAACAGATTTCCTAAGACAAAATCCAAACACCTGGCCTCAAAATAATGACTTCCAAGAAGGATTGAAAATTGTCAAAACATTAAAAGTAGTTAATGATATGGCTGAGCGTGGTGTTAAATTAATAACCGACTTTAACGACCTTCTGACAAAAGATGAAGAACAAAAGCAATATGTCCTGCAAGTTGTAAGCAAATGCCGAACATTATATTCTGACGTTTCAAAAACTACTTTAACAAAAGCTCTAGAATAGATTAGATAACTATGTAAAATTATCAACTCATGTAGGTACTACATCTGTATCTTTTCTGTGTCTGTTTTGTATGTATTATATACCTCATTTTTTTATTTTAAAATAAAAAATGTCATTAGACTTATCAGTACTACTTGTTTTTTTGTTATATTTCTACTTTAAACTCAAAAATATACCAAAAAAAAAAAATGTATCACTTAATAACAAAATATACGAAGTATGCTCCATTGCTCCTAGTGGTACCAGGTCACGTTCTTGGGGCTAAAAGCTGTTGTAACTCAGTTTGACTTAAAATAACAACAATTATGTATAAAATATAAATTTTTAAGAACAACATTAGCTTTCTTTTGAGATATTAAGCGTGTTTTTATTATTTACCGTTCTGGAGTTATGGCTCCATATGTCAGCTTTTTGGCCAAAAATTTGGATTTTTTCAAACTTTGAGCGACGAGCGGCACTGGTTAACGTCGTTTGATCGAGCTCAAATTTTGGCTATCTCAATATCTGGAAAGGGGAATCGTTTTGTGGGGTCCAGACGGACAAAATTCCGACATCGATTTTTTGTGGTCACCCTAGACTGTCCACTCTTAAAATGTACATAACTATTAGAATCCACCTCTTTAAAAAATGCTTTACTGCAAATCTTGGAATCCCTGATGAAAAATGTGATGTCTAAAAAATCCATGGACTGATTATTAACATCTGGGGTAAAAGTCAAGCCCCACGGATTATTCTGGATGGAACAAATAAGAGCACCCACATCTAAAATGTCATTGTCCCAGATTAAGAACAGGTCATCAATGTATCTTCTGTATAAAATGATGCCTTTATTAAAAGTCTCATGTCATTGGTGATAAAATTTTGTTCAAAGACCCCCATAAAAAGATTTGCATACGTAGGCGCTACTCGTGATCCCATAGCGGTCCCACGTGTCTGGTGATAAAATTCCCCCAGAAAAGTAAAAAAGTTATTATGCAAAATAAAATCCATCCCTTTGTAGATAAAAGCTTTTTTTGCAACAGATAAACGAATGTCTGATAAAAGGAACCTGTTAAAACATTCAAGACCCAACTCATGTTCAATGTTTGTATATAAAGCAGATACATCAAATGAAATAAAATAATAAGAGTCTTTCCATAACACATCATGAACCAGATTAATCAATTCAGTGAAGTCCTTCAGGTGGCTGGGTAACAAGAGAGAGAACATGATGTTGCATTATTCGGTCAATAAAAAAGGATAAGTTACTTGTAAGGGACCCTATGCCAGAAATTATGGGTCTACCTGGGGGGGTTGGTTGTAGATTTATGTATTTTAGGAAGATGATAAATGAAGGGAGTGGATGGATTTTTATTGACCAGAAATTTCTTCTCTTGATCATTGATGGTTCCTTCAGTAAAAGCTTCATTGATTAAAAGGTTATAAGCAATGGTGGCAGAAGGGATGGGATTGTGGGGGAGTTTTGCATAAAAATTGTTGTCAGATAAAATCATGTAGGATTCCTGTACATAGTCATTATTCTTGGCTCCTCCCCTTTTTTTTTTTTTTTTTTTTTTTGTTTTGTGTGTATATACCCCTGAAATGATCTTCTGTAACATGCCCTGATGAAGTGAGCTGGGACTGGCTCAGGAAACGCGTTGGCAATAAAGATACCTCAAATTCTACCACAGCAGCGCAGTCTCTTATTGCACTACCAGCCTTCTCTTTAGACAAAAAAAAATATTATTTCAATATTTTAAAAATTACAAAAAGGAAAATGTGCCAATGCAAAAGTTTGGGAATTTTGGAGATTTGTGTGCTCAGATAACTTTGACCAAGGTTCCAGACCTTAAATAGCCTGCTAGGGTTATGGCTTGTTCACTGTCATTGGTATGAAAGGCCAGGTGATGCAAATTTCACAGCTTTATGAAAAATCATCCTCCACTAACCTTGTGCCAAAAAAACAGCAGCTATGGATTCTTCTAAGCAGTTACCTAGCACTCTGAAAATGAAAATAATGGAGGCCCACAAAGCAGGATAAAGCTATAAGAAGATAGCAGAGCTTTTTCAGGTTGCCCTTTCCTCAGTTCTAAATTGTATTTAAGAAATAGCAGTTTACAGGAACAGTACAGGTTAAGATAAGGTCCGGAAGACCAAGCAAAATTTCAGTGAGAGATTCTCATAGGATTGCTAGAGAGGCAAATCTGAACCCCTGCTTGAATGCAAAAGACCATCAAAAAGATTTAGCAGATTCTGTAGTTGTAGTACATTGTTCTACTGTTCAGTGACACCTGCACAAATATGGTCTTCATATAAGAGTCATTAGAAGAAAACCTCTCCTGTGTCCTCACCTTAAAATTCTGTGTCAGAATTATGCAAAAGAAAATCTAAACAAGCTTGATGCATTTTGGAAACAAGTCCTGTGGACTGATGAGGTTAAAATAAAACTCTAGGGCTACAATGATCAGATGAAAGTTATGTATGGAGAAAAAGGGCACAGAATTTCAGGAAAAGAACATTTTGCAAACCATTAAGCATGAAGGTGGATCAATCATGCTTTTGGGGTTGTGTTGCAGCCAATGGCACAGGGAACTTTTCATGAGTAGAGGAAAGATGGATTCAATGAAATTTCAGTAAATTCTTGATGCAAACAGAACACCATTTGTAAAAAAAAAAGCTGAAGTTGAAAAGAAGATAGCTTCTACAAATAGATAATGATCCTGAACACATGTCAAAATCCACAATAGAATACTTCAAAAGGCGGAAGCTGAAGGTTTTACAATGGCCCTTAGCAGTTCCCTGATCTGAACACCAATGAAAATCTGTAGTTAGACACCTCAAAATGGCAGTGCATGTAAGAAGACCCAGGAATCTCAATCTCAATTGTTCCTTGGAACAATTTTCCAAGGAAGACTGAATGAAAATTCCTCAAGCAAGAAATGAAAGACTCTTGGCTGGCTACAAAAAGCATTGGGAGGAGGGTGCATAATGAAACCTCTGCAGTGGATTTGGCTTTCGGAAACAACTATATGAAGGTCTTTGGAGATTTCCAACACTCCACATTCAGGGTATGTGCACACATTGCGAATTCTGCTGCAGATCCGCAGGGGATTTGGCCTCTGCGGATCCGCAGCAGTTCCGCAGTGTACAGTACCATGTAAGTCTACGGGATTTACAATCCGCAGTGCACATGCTGCGTTTTTTTCACTGCGGAAAAGCTGCAGTTTTAAATCCGCAGAAAGAATTGACATGTCAATTCTTTCTTCGGATTCCGCTGCAGTTTGCCACCTATTCCATTGTCCAAGTGTCAAACCGCAGCAGAAAACCACTGGCCAATCCGCAGGTAAAACCGCAGGTCAATTTACCTGCGGTTTTACCTGCGGATCCGCACGGAAAAATCCCCTGGTGAATCCGCAGCGTGTGCACATAGCCTAAGTCTATAGAGGAAAACAATAGTGAAGAGCGAGCACTAAAATACTTGGATGCTCGTTGCTCTAACCAAGCAATACCTAATGCTTGGATTCTCATTTCAAATAATGAGTATAATGGGAGTCAATGCAAAATCTGAGCATTTTTCTGGCAAACGCTACAGGGAGGTCTGGGAGACAGTGAAAATATTGAAATGGATAGAAAAAAGTGCTGAATGGAAGGAGAACATCATGGGAAAGACCCCTAGAAGCATCTCAGACTCCCAGATTGCTGCTGAGAACAATGGTGTCATATTTTTACTCCACTTTTACTCCACTTTGTTTTACTTTACTGACAGTAAAACATTCAAAATCGGTGACAATTTTGGAGTTTACAGGAAATGTTTTTTAAGAAACATACTACTATTATTATTATTATTATTATTATTACTCTTATTATTATTATTATACTAATACTACTCCTCTTTGGTCAGACCTCATCTGGAATACTGTGTCCAGTTTTGGGCGCCACATTTAAAAAAAGACATCAACAAACTGGAGCAAGTTCAGAAAAGTGCGACCAGAATGGTGACCGGTCTGCAAACCCTGTCTTATGATAAAGGTTGCAGGATTTGGGAATGTTTAGCTTGCAAAAGAGAAGACTGAGAGGACACTTAATCGGTGTCTACAAATATCTCAAGGGTTGTCACATTGTAGAAGGATCATCTTTATTCTCATTTGCACAAGGAAAGACTAGAAGCAATGGGATGAAACTGAATGGGAAGAGACACAGATTAGATATTAGAAAAAACTTTTTGATGGTTTGAGTGATCAATGAGTTGAACAGGCTGAGAAGTGGTGCATTCTCCTTCAATGGAAGTCTTCAAACAGAGGCTGGACAGACATCTGACTGGGATGATTTAGCGAATCTTGCTTTGAGCAGGGGGTTGGACTAGATGGCCCAGGAGGTCCCTTCCAACTCTACATTTCTATGATTCTATGATTCTATCCATTAGGAACTAGACTCTATTTTCTTCATTTGGATAAAGAAGAAAAGAAAAACATGCTGCTATCCATTTGAGCATGTTTCTTCAGAAGTGTCATTAGTTCCAAAAATATGTTGTACTTTGTTAGCAAATCAATTGAAAAATAATCACTGGTCAGCACAAAAAAATCATCAGGAAAGGTAATATCTCTGCTTTATGGAGTTTGATGTGCCGATTCCAAAAATATGCTTAAGGCTATGTGCCCACGTAGCGTTTTAAAACGCTCACTAAAAACCGGACTCCTTCCCAGAAATCGCGCGTTTTTTTCCGCGCGATTTCACTGCGATTTTACCGCGATTATGATCGCGATTTTACCGCGATTTTCGCGTGCGATATTCAAGCACTTTCCAAGCGATTTGAAGCATCGCTTGGAAAGTGATTGACAGGTTGATCACACTCGTCAAACATAGTGTTTGACAAGTGTGACCAGGTATCTACTATTGAGGCCGCCTATGCGGCCTCAATAGTAAGAGATAGAATGTTAAAATGCTATAAAAAATAAAAAAATCGGGGTATATTTACCTTCCGGTGTCCCGCGCTGCATTCCCGGCCTCAGCGTTCCCAGTAATGCCTTGCGAGACCTGTGATGACGTAGTCTCGCGTTGCTATAGCGATCTCGCGAGACCGCTAGAGTCACGCGAGACTACGTCATTACAGGGCCTTGCCGCAGGCATTACTGGGAACGCTTAGGCCGGGAATGCAGGGCGGGACACCGGAAGGTAAATATACCCCGATTTTTTATTCTTTATTCTTTTTTTTACAGGGGTATGGTACCCAGGGCCTGGAGGACAGTCTCCTCTCCTCCACACCGTGGGTACCAACCGCACATGAGACGCTTAACTTCCCGCATGGTGGGCATAGCCACATGCGGGAAGTAAGCGATTCTCATGCATTCCTATGGGTGCGGAATTGCGGCAATTCTTTGCGATTCCGCACAAAAGAATGAGCATGCTGCGATTTTTTCCGCGATGCGATTCCGAAATGGCGTTCTGTACGCGATTTTTAAACATTTTCGCTGCGTTTTCGCTCCAAAAATCGCGGCAAAAACGCTTAAAAATCGCTACATGGGCACACAGCCTAAAGGGAATCTGTCACCCCTTTTTTCGACTATGAGCTGCCAGCACCGACATCAGGGGCTTATCTACAGCATTCTTTAATGCTGTAGATAAGTGGTCCCCAACCTTTTTTGCACCAGGGACCGGCTTGAAGCAAGACCATTCTTCCATGGCCCGGCAGGGCGGGGATGGAGGTGTGACAGGGGCGGGGCTTTGGTCATTAGGGGGGCGGGGCTATGGATGCGGTTGTAGTTTAGCAGTGCATACTTATCATTTAATTATAACATTTATAATGTGACTCAACTCACCATAGATTTTAAATGAATGGGAGCACCTGGCTTGTTTCTCTGTTTCAGTGGGAGCACCGGCTACTTCTACTGATGGCCATCACTGCTAATGATGATTGGAACCTACAAGGAAATGGAGCATTGAGCACTTAAGAAAAATTGTACTGGAGTTCTGTACTTGCTGATTATTTTCTAATCATCAGAAAATTTATTTGTGGTTCCCCCCGTCCTGTCCAGCTCTGTGTGGCTCCCCCTGTTGTATGCATGGCTCCCCTGTCCCATCCTTGTATACATGGCTCTGCTTCCATCCTCCCATCCTTGTATACATGGCTCTGCTCCCACCCTCCCATCCTGTATGCATGGCTCCCCTGTCCCATCCTGTATACATGGCTCCGCTCCCACTCTTTATCCTCTGTATGTATGGCTCCGCTCCCATTCTTTCTCCGCTCCCATTCTTTCTCCCCTGTATGTATGGCTCCGCTCCCACTCTCCCTCCCCTGTATATATGGCTCCGCTCCCATTCTCCCTCCCTTATATATATATACACTCACTGGCCACTTTATTAGGTACACCATGCTAGTAACGGGTTGGACCCCCTTTTGCCTTCAGAACTGCCTCAATTCTTCGTGGCAGAGATTCAACAAGGTGCTGGAAGCATTCCTCAGAGATTTTGGACCATATTGACATGATGGCATCACACAGTTGGCGCAGATTTGTCGGCTGCACATCCCTGATGCGAATCTCCCGTTCCACCACATCCCAAAGATGCTCTATTGGATTGAGATCTGGTGACTGAGGAGGCCATTTGAGTACAGTGAACTCATTGTCATGTTCAAGAAACCAATCTGAGATGATTCGAGCTTTATGACATGGCGCATTATCCTGCTGAAAGTAGCCATCAGATGTTGGGTACATTGTGGTCATAAAGGGATGGACATGGTCAGCAACAATACTCAGGTAGGCTGTGGCGTTGCAACGATGCTCAATTGGTACCAAGGGGCCCAAAGAGTGCCAAGAAAAAATTCCCCACACCATGACACCACCACCACCAGCCTGAACCGTTGATACAAGGCTGGATGGATCCATGCTTTCATGTTGTTTACGCCAAATTCTGACCCTACCATCCGAATGTCGCAGCAGAAATCGAGACTCATCAGACCAGGCAACGTTTTTCCAATCTTCTACTGTCCAATTTCGATGAGCTTGTGCAAATTGTAGCCTCAGTTTCCTGTTCTTAGCTGAGAGGAGTGGTACCCAGTGTGGTCTTCTGCTGCTGTAGCCCATCTACCTCAAAGTTCGACACACTGTGCGTTCAGAGATGCTCTTCTGCCTACCTTGGTTGTAACGGGTGGCAATTTGAGTCACTGTTGCCTTTCTATCAGCTCGAACCAGTCTGCCCATTCTCCTCTGACCTCTGGCATCAACAAGGCATTTCCGGCCACAGAACTGCCGCTCACTGGATTTTTTTTCTTTTTCGGACCATTCTCTGTAAACCCTAGAGATGGTTGTGCGTGAAAATCCCAGTAGATCAGCAGTTTCTGAAATACTCAGACCAGCCCTTCTGGCACCAACAATCATGCCACGTTCAAAGGCACTCAAATCACCTTTCTTCCCCATACTGATGCTCGGTTTGAACTGCAGGAGATTGTCTTGACCATGTCTACATGCCTAAATGCACTGAGTTGCCGCCATGTGATTGGCTGATTAGAAATTAAGTCTTAACACACAGTTGGACAGGTGTACCTAATAAAGTGGCCAGTGAGTGTATATATATATATATGGCTCCGCTCCCATTCTCCCTTATATATGGCTCCGCTCCCACTCTCCCTCCCTTGTATATATGGCTCCGCTCCCACTCTCCCTCCCTTGTATATATGGCTCCGCTCCCACTCTCCCGGCCTCCCTTGCATATATGGCTCCACTCCCACTCTACCTCCCTTGTATATATGGCTCCGCTCCCACTCTCCCTCCCTTGTATTTATGGCTCCGCTCCCACTCTCCCTTATATATGGCTCCGCTCCCACTCTCCCGGCCTCCCTTGCATATATGGCTCCGCTCCCACTCTCCCTCCCTTGTATATATGGCTCCGCTCCCACTCTCCCTCCCTTGTATTTATGGCTCCGCTCCCACTCTCCCTTATATATGGCTCCGCTCCCACTCTCCCTCCCTTGTATATATGGCTCCGCTCCCACTCTCCAGGCCTCCCTTGCATATATGGCTCCGCTCCCACTCTCCCTCCCTTGTATACATGGCTCCGCTCCCACTCTCCCTCCCTTGTATATATGGCTTTGCTCCCACTCTCCCGGCCTCCCTTGCATATATGGCTCCACTCCCACTCTCCCTCCCTTGTATATATGGCTCCGCTCCCACTCTCTCTCCCTTGTATGCATGGCTCCACTCCCACTCTCCCTCCCTTGTATATATGGCTCAGCTCCCTCTCCCTCCCTTGTATATATGGCTCCGCTCCCACTCTCCGTCCCTTGTATATATGGCTCCGCTCCCACTCTCCGTCCCTTGTATATATGGCTCCGCTCGGCTCCCCCATCCTCCCCCATCATACTTACCCTCACATCGCTGACCTTCCTTCCCGTCGCTGAACTTCGCTCCCTGCATCTTGCGGCGCTTCAGCTCCTGTGCGGAGCGGTCACGTGCTACCGCTCATTAAGGTCTATGAATATGGACGCCACGCCTATGGGAGATGAGTGGCGTCCATATTCATGACCTTAAATGAGTGGTATACGTGACCGCTGAGCGCTGGATGAAGCCACCGCGGGATGCAGGGTGAGTATCAGCTGCTGCACCGCCGCTGGCTCCCCTTCTGTCCGTGGACCGGCAAGGGCACTGAAACGGCCCGGTGCTGGGCCGCGGACCGGTGGTTGGGGACCCCTGCTGTAGATAAGCCCCCGATGTAACCTGAAAGATAAGAAAAAAGAGTTAGATTATACTCACCCTGG